>NC_139904.1:1235000-1835000 GCF_905171665.1 Trachurus trachurus
TCCGTAGCGTAGCTCTGAGCAGCTCACGGCTCTGCTCCGCCGTTCTAAAAACATCTTACACCGATAATTAAAGGTAAAGAACCTACTGCTATGACTATAGGGATTATGGCAATGGGCCAGTTTGACAAAATGTTGAACTATCCCTTTAAGCCTGATGTGATGAAGGTTCTTCCACACTGAACTTGAACTAATCTAAACATCTGTGTGTGTCAGACCTCATGAATGTGCTGAGTCATTGTAACAAGTCTTGTCTCAGCTCCTATAACTTGTGTTCGTGGCTCTCAAATTATGACACAACGTCCTCTCATTTTTCCACAAAAAATAGAAAAGTCACAACATTTATTATTTGATGTCAAATGCAAGGAGTGCCACTGTTACAACCTACCGCACTACCGTGAGTTTAGTAGTTTGTAACACAACCTGGTGGTAGATTAAAAAAAAATAAAAACTGAGACTACACCACAAAATAATATGCATCTATGTAAGTTTATTGCTCATGTTCCAACACTAAAGCTTCTTCCTGTGGTTCAGTATGAACAAACAGAACTCATCACTGATGGATAAATGAAGAACAGGGTCGGTGGTCTGTATCCTAACAGTAGAAAAGCGTCTTAAAGATCATAACTTCTGGTAAAACCAATGAATGGTGAGCATGTATGAATGGAAACCTTCAGCAGGAAGTCAGAAGCAGCTCATAGTCCATGTATGACACTTAATAAAACAACAAAGTTAAAAGTCCCCACCCCTGTCAACTGAACGGTGGTTTGAAATTGAACGACTGATGAAATGACTCTGAATTTGCTCTTCAATCTTATGCAAGTTACCTAATTCAAACTTAAACGGTGTCAGTACTAATCAAAATATAAACTTGGCTGTAAAACTTGTACACTTCTTCATACAGCCATGCAAATTCACATTTAGTTCAGGGAGGGAGAGTGTACACTGTAAAACCAAATGTTTAAGATCTGAACACATTATTAAACACTTATCCGTAACACTTTTCAAATGCGTCACGGTGTTTAGATAATAAACACGAGAACATGTTTATTCGCTGTAACACTTTTTAAACACTTTTACATGTTTATTCAGGAAAATGTGTTTAGGTTTTAAACGCTTTATTTATATTATAAAATTATGTTATATTGTATTGATCTATTGATTATACTGTAAAAATTGACTGAAAGGAAACGTATGAACACCATGATTCCTTTGTCCTCCTTTTCCTCCTCTGCTGCCACCCCCCTTCAAAAGCTGTAAACCTATAGGGAAACACTGGAATAATGGAATAATACAGAATATTGTACTTTAAACGTCTTCATTTTAACTATTATTATTCTATGTTACATTTTATAAAATAATATACACACATAAAAATATAATATTAGCCTATATGAAGAACACATTCATACATTACATGTACATAGAAGATCAAAACACAGGAACAAAAAACGATTGAACAGGTCATCTGAGAAGTCCTCGTTCAGGCCATAATCTTTGAAAATAATCTGAAATGGAGAAAAATGCAAAAGAGATTGTAATAATACTATACATCAATGGGATAACAGTAACCTGTTGCTGTGTATGAAAATAATGACCTGTATTTCGGGCCAGTGAACGGGTCCCCAATCATGTAGTGCTGGAGGAACCTGGGAGTAGGTAGGCTATAATTAACTCTAATGTCGTCCCTTATTGGTGAAAGTGAAGCTGTTACAGCCATCCCCAGTCTCCTCTGTAGTTTCCTAATATTTTAGATCTAAAACAGTGAATCTGATTGATGATGCATCTTTTAAATGTCTTCCTGTTCTGCAGTATTTCTGTCTCTCCCTGCGTCGCCATGGCAGCAGCGTGTAATGGGAGCTGGCAGATCTCAGGCTGTTTACATCCAACAAAACCACATTTCCCCCCCAGACGCTCAGAGGCTTCAAACACACACAGAAGGGTTTGTTTACTTCAACACAGAGGATGTGTTTAGAAACGGAGCATCCAGAGCCTCGCGAGAGTTTAGTCGACTCGCTCATATCTTTGGTATGTTTACAGGTACGTATGCTGCGTTCAAGACAACTCGGAAGCTCCCACTCTGGAAAGTCAGTGAGCTGCACATTCACCACGGTATGAGATAATAACACAACGTTACCACACAGAGTTGTTTTAGAGGGAAATTCATGCAGAACCACTGATGCACGTTGCCTTCAGGGACAGTTTTTCATCAACAGTCTCTGTATTTCCCTCTAAAACAACTCTGTGTGGTAACGTTGTGTTATTATCTCATAGCGTGGTGAATGTGCAGCTCACAACTTGTCCACCAGAGCGTTGTGGAGTTGTTGGATTGTGTATTTGATGAGTTTGATGAGTTAGAAACCAAGAAATCCCATAATGAGCCTCCGTAGCGTAGCTCTGAGCAGCTCACGGCTCTGCTCCGCCGTTCTAAAAATAGCTTGCACCGACAATTATTAAAGGTTGACTATGTAGAAATACAAGAACAACAACAGAAAAAGAATTCCAGCAGTCGATTGCCAGACCGTTGCTAGGTAAAACGGGCCGTTGCTAGGGACTCCGCTCTGATCAGAGGACAGCAGAGGAGGAGAACTAAGCAGTATATTTACCTTATGTTTCATTTTAACCGTCATTAACAGCATAATAAATGACTTGTAGCTTGTTACAGGGAGAGTGGAGGCTCTCTGCCTTCCACACCGCTGCTGCTCAGAGCCTCCGCTGTCACTGCTCTCCTCAAGTTGGAAAAAAAAAAAAAAAAAAGGAGCTCCGTGGCACCGAAAGTCCGCGACAGACAGTAAACGTGTTTATGACAGATAAGACTACACAAATACACCCATCCTAACAAGTATATGATAATCCATTGATCCACCGATTGATTATTAAAAAGGCTTGGTTGGAAACAAACGCATAGGACCGGGAGGAGGCAGGAAAACAGCAGAGAACTGAGCCACATGTCGGCTACAGGCAGGTACGAATGTAAACACAACGTTGACAGATAGTCAGTTGTCGAGCCCGTCAAAAAAATTAAAAATAATAATTCAGACTAAAAAAAATTTTTTTTGTGGAAAAGCAATACTTTCATTCTGTACCCCTCTAAAGGCCCCATGGATGTATTATTTTTGAAAAAATATAGCTTTTAATAAATATTCTACATATTCAACCTTTAAAGGTAACGAACCTACTGCTATGACTATAGGGATTATGGCAATGGGACAATTTGCCAAAAATGTTGAACTATCCCTTTAAATGAATCAACATGTGGTGTATATATGAAACAAAATATAGCCTAATAGCCTACAAAAAATTCACATGCCTGCAAAGATATAGGTACCTCTCAGCTCAGTTTTATCTTTTAAAGAAGAAAAGCTGACATTTTTGGTCAACATACTGTAGGTTCATCATAGACATGTTGGGTAATAGACTCTGATGATGAAATGATAATAAATTAAATGATATTACAGTAAAAAATAATGACACAAAGTTATTAGCTAACATATAATCACAAATGTTTCATTTTCAATGTCCTTGGTAACAATAACTTTATTGTTTCGGAAACATCAACGCCTGCAATAATAATAATACTATAATCTTACTACAGTCTCAAAACAATACAAAGGTGAATCTGTTTTGGGAAATGAAAAATGAATTCCATTGTATTCCATATTGAGTGCTCAGTTCTTCCCCTACTGTACATGTCAACTGTCATGTTGTTCCTCTTTCACAAATATGCTAATGATAGTCAAAAATACCATTAAAATGCATAATTGTATATAAAATAGCATCAAAAAATGTCGCCGCTGTGTTGGGGGCCCTGTAAAGATTATTTTCATGGGGCCCAAAATCCCTAGCGGCGCCCCTGCCCTTGGTAATAGGAGAGAAAATGAAACTCCTACTACTCCAATAGCCGCTTGTAAATCAGAAATGTGAATAAAATCAAATGCCATCAAACAGAAGGTTTATAGTTCCACAAGCTGGACTGAACAGGCTGAGGAACTCTTCTGTCCCTCAGTCTGTCAAACTGTTAAATCAGAGTTTGGGCTCTAAGTCGACCCTAAGGTTCATGTACAGACTGAGCACTGGGTGTTGCACCAAAGACACATTGTAATGTTGGATTTATGTTGTGAATGGAGTTAGGAGGTAGTTTGTGTGTTTCTTTAAATGTGACCTTTGTGGGTAACATTTATGCTCTTTGTAAATGTATGTTTTTTGTATTTTGTTATTATTTGTGTGAAACTTTGGACGTCATGGGACGCAAGACAAATTTCAGAGTGATCTGACAATAAAGTGTAATCTTATCTTATCTTATAAAATAGTGAGTTTTCAACTGGGAGGTTCGGGATATCTCGAACGCAGCATCGTTTCCGTTTGTTTTAGGTTTTATATCAACAGAGGCATCATCATCATCATCATGCTCCGCCGTTCTAAAAACAGCTTGCACCGACAATTATTAAAGGTAACGAACCTACTGCTATGACTATAGGGATATATATGGCAATGGCAATCAGGCAATTTGCCAAAAATGTTGAACTATCCCTTTAAATGAATCAACATGTGGTGTAGGCCTATATATGAAACAAAATATAGCCTACACAAAATTCACATTCACTCAGTTTTATCTTTTAAAGGAAAAATAAGCTGACATTTTTGGTCAACATACTGTAGGTTCAATAGACATGTTGGGTAATATAAAGAGAAAATGAAACTCCTACTACCCCAATACCCTCTTGTCAATCAGAAATGTGAATAAAATAGTAAGTTTTCAACTGGGAGGTTCGGGAATTCCGAGTCATCTCGAACGCAGCATCGCTTCCGTTTGTTTTATATCAACAGAGGCACATCATCATCATCATCATCAACTCGGAAGCTCAGCGTTTCCGCAGCTGCTCCAGTCCTGTGTGTGTATCTGATCTAAAGCCATAGATATAGCCTATATCTCTATGATCTAAAGCTAGAAGACGCGATGCCAGGTCGCTTCTGTGCGTATCCGAGCTGCTCCAACAAGATCACCCCGGTGACGCTGCGGTCGCTGAGCTTCCACCGCATCCCCACCGCGGACCGGGACCTGATGAAGTTGTGGCTGCTCGCCCTGCACATGGAGCCCAGCACCCCGGGGGAAACCGTCAAGCGTGAAGACCACAAAGTCTGCAGCGTCCACTTCGACCCCGAGGACTTCTACCCGAGGAAACCCGAGTCCGAGCTGGGTCCGGTGCAGAAGAACCGGAGGAAGAGCCAGAGGAAGAAAGAAAGTCCCAATAAGAAGAGCAAGAAGAGCAAGAGGATGAAGGAACCAATCACACGGACCAAACTGAAGCCTTACGCGTTTCCAAGGATTGGGAGCGTGGTTTGGGCAAAACCAAAGGTAATGTTACATATAATACAACCCTTGTAGCAACACAAAACGTGATAATAATGGCCTATAATGTAGTAATAACAGAAAAACTGGTACATCACTATATATATTTGTTATTTTCAGAGTAGAAGATTTCAATATGTTACACCTAGGGATGTCACGATTATAGATTTGAGTTTAAGTTTATTTCGGACATGTTAAAAGAAATATCATATCATCATAAATTATCTAAGACAAAGGTAGGCCTAATGTTATTTGATTTGATTTATTGGTAACACTTTACTTGAATAGGTGTTCATCAGATTGACATAACACCAGGGCCGTTGTCTAGGGGAGAAAGGTGGTGATAACTCTAGGGGCCCAGCGCCCAGTGGGGCCCATAAAAAACCCCAGTAGTCTAATCTTTGTATGACTGAATTATTCTGCGTAAGACCCTGACTAATACTCATAGTACACTGTAAAAACTCTACATCTTTCCAAGAATATTTGTCTTATTTCTTGTCCAAATGTCTCATTTCTAGTCAAAACTAATCTCTTTCCACTTAAAATAAGACTCATCACCTAAACATTAACTTGTTTTTAGATCATTTTCACTTAAATTCACAATAAATAGAAAAATCTGCCAGTGAAAGTAAGTTTTGTGTGCTTGTAATAAGAAAGAAAAACTTGCTCCACTATCAGATTTTTCTACTTATTCCAAGTGAAAATCAGCTTGAAAGAAGTAAAAAGTGTCTAAAAACAAGCTACTTTTAATATGATGAGTCTTATTTTAAGTAGAATGAGATTTGTTTTGACTAGAAATAAGACAAATATTCTTGCTAAGATACTTGAGTTTTTGCAGTGTAATGCTACATTAGCATCAAAACAAAGTAGGCTAAATAAAAAACGATAATACATACGTAGTCTAAGAAAACAAAAGGAAAAGTTAGGGGGAGGGGCCCACTTTAGTATTCTTTAAGGGGGCCCAGAATTCCTAGCAACGGCCCTGCATAACACTGTCATAACCATGACATAACAGCTGTCATAAACATCAATGAATACTTATGACAGCTGTGGTTAAGTGTCATTCAGTAAGTTATGTCACTTTTGATGCAAAGTTGACATTGTTTGAGATGTTCCTTGTTATGAGAACTTGACATAATTGTTAAAGTTTGGCAATTAGGTCTGCTATGACAGTTTAAATTGTCTTTATGTCAAGTTGTCAGAACAAAAACATCTCAAACAATGTCAACTTTGCATCAAAAGTGACATAACTTACCGAATGACACTTAACCACAGCTGTCATAAGTATTCATTGATGTTTATGACAGCTGTTATGTCAATCTTATGAATACCTATTCAAGTAAAGTGTTACCGATTTATTTATTTAGCACAATTTTAAAACAGTGCAAGGAGGGAAGGAAGCCTATATGGTACAAAGTTCCACTCCCATCATCATAGAATTACATGAACTCAAGATAAACAATGAGAAATACAGGGAAATAAAATTAGAAATGAACAATAAAATGTAGCTACAGTGCAACATAGAAAGACTATGAAGCACAAACAACAAAAGAAAAGAAGAAGGCATGCATAATTAACATGAACAGAAAAATAACACAGAAGATTATGACATAAGGTGTTTTTTCAGTAACTTTCCAAAGGATGTATAAGATAAACCATTCCATGTTATATATAATTCAACCCTTGTAGCAATCTTTTTTTTACAGTCTATGGTAGCAACACAAAACCTGATAATAATGGCCAATAATGTAGTAATAACAGACAGCTTTTGGCCATTTTACATGTAATGATATCTTGCCAATAATGTAATAAAATGTTTGAGCTTAGTATTAAAAACCCCTTTGAAAACTGGTACATCACTATATATTATATATTATATCTTATTTTCAGTGTAGAAGATGTCAATATGTTACAACTAGGGATGTCACGGTTATAGATTTTCTTGGTATGATGATTATTGTCAGAGAAATATTCACGGTGTTATGATTATCACAATTATTATGCATCAATAAATCTATGCACTATGAATCTGTAAAATCAAATAAAGTCAAAATATAACTATATTACTAATCTCCTATATAGGACCAGTTATTAAAGCAGAAGGAAGTGATATTTGTGTGTTAATATAAGTCTTAAATAGTTGTATCTTCCGACAGCAATCACTTCTATAGAGTGTTTGGTCTGAAACACGGGTCTGTCAGTCACTCTGCTCTGAGCCCAGGAGAAAACTTTCCTTGTTTCCTACAAGTTGTATCCAATGAGGAGAGAGAACGGCATGCAGGGCTGTGTGTGCAGCCAAGCGACGCCGTGAATGTGGTGACGTAGGGACGAGGACTGTTATGGTGCGTTCAAGGCAACTCGTAACTCGTGTTTTTCCGACCTGTGAAGTGGTACCAGTTCGATCTGGTACGAGTTCACGGGTCAGAAGTTACGAGTGGCCGTTATAGTGACTTTCACAGGTAAAACAGGTCGGAAAAACACGAGTGGGTTGCCTGGAACGCTACTAAGTCGTAAGTTGTGACTTGAAGCTGTAATTTACGGTTTCAAAAGCCTGCCTGGAACGCAGCATTAGCCAAAACGACCGGATCGCTTACTTCTCGCTTACCTCAGTGATGATCCTGGCTGACGAAACTGCCTCCCACTTTGGAGCTCCCAGGACCTTATTCTTAGCTGCAAAGCACTTTGCTGCCCTCCAGACCTGGGCGGTCATCTTAACCAGGTGAGTCGAGCTGCTGAACCGTCCCTCATCCATCAGGTTTCGGACAGCAGCACAGCAGGTAGGCTCCGGCGCTCCAGATCTGGTGGCTCTTTCTTCACCTGAGCTCTTGTGAGTGCAGCAGCAAGTGATTCCTTTTGCATCTTTCCAACGCTCTCTCTGGCGGTTGCTGATTAGTCAGGTGCAAATATGACTTGACCCTAAAAAAATTCTAACAAAAGGTTTCTCAGTTGTTTTTTATAGTATTAGATGTCCTTAATAACATACTAAAAGTTTACCAAAATTTGGACACTAGAAAGGTGTTATTTTCAAGATGGCATCCAAGATGGATAGGAAGCCTGAGGAGACACCACAGGTGAATAGGGTAAAATTTTTAACTAACAGATATCACCATGAAACTTCCCAAGTTTATCACTTACATTAAGACAAATATTTTTTGTATTACAAGTTTTGTCAAATTGTATGTTTAAATATGTAAATCTCATTAAATATGCGCTAATTTGCATACATTTCCAGAACCGAAATCTGAACAATGGATAAAAGCCACTTTCAAAATTCTTGTTTTATTTTGTTGACATACTAGAGTCAGAAGTTTTTACAGAGGGGATTTTGGATATCTCTCTTTATCACTCTGTAAATGAGAAAATACTGTCACCAGCCCTAAAAATTCAAGTTGGTCGTGTTTTTAGGAGTAAATGTTGTATAAATCAGGCTATGAATGATATATCAACAATCCCCTCTGTAAAAACCTTCAGAATATAGAAAGGGATCAAACTGGAAGGTTTGGTGTCTGTAAGTGCTGCTGAAGTGGAGATTTCGGGCTCTTATACAACATTTTACTCCTAAAAACACGACGATATTTGTAAATGAGAAAATACTAGCAGCCCTAAAAATTCAGAGTGATAAAGAGAGATATCCAAAATCCCCTCTGTAAAAACTTCTGACTCTAGTATGTCAACAAAATAAAACAAGAATTTTGAAAGTGGCTTTTATCCATTGTTCAGATTTCGGTTCTGGAAATGTATGCAAATTAGCGCATATTTAATGAGACATTGCCTAATTTACATATTTAAACATACAATTTGACAAAACTTGTAATACAAAAAATATTTGTCTTAATGTAAGTGATAAACTTGGGAAGTTTCATGGTGATATCTGTTAGTTTAAAATTTTACCCTATTCACCTGTGGTGTCTCCTCAGGCTTCCTATCCATCTTGGACGCCATCTTGAAAATTACACCTTTCTAGTGGCCAAATTTTGGTAAACTTTTAGTATGTTATTAAGGACATCTAATACTATAAAAAACAACTGAGAAACCTTTTGTTAGAATTTTTTTAGGGTTAGGTGTTTTTTTTTCATATATGCACCCGCCTAGATACACCCCTTGCTGATACATCCCTTGCAGACTTAATTGGCCACCCCTCAGCTGGTAGACTCAGGAACTTTGGCCCTTGCTGCCATGGTGAGTTTTCATCCAAATCCTTTGCCCGCAGGACGTTTTTAGACAACTTCCCTGCGGCCCGGTGCTCGACCGTCTCGTGAACTTGAGCAGCATAGGCAGCTTTCCACTCTGGCTCTCTGGCCAGCTGCTTCTCAGTCCTGAAGACCGTGGCCTCACCTGCACTCCTGCTGCAGGGTAACGAGGCTGGATCTTCTACCCGGGGGTACTTGACGTGCCAGTGAGGCCTCTCACTGTGATCGTCCACAGCCATATACGTGAGGCCACTCTGTGCACCTCCTTTTCTTCAGCAAGAGTAATTTCGTTTCCGCCTGGCTGGCAGTTTCCAGCCTGGCTGGTTGCTGTTCAGGATTCTCTATTCCAGTCTTCACAGCGGTTTTTCACTGTCAAGTTTCCCCCACTTGAAAGGGCAGCTTGCTTCAGAAGATTTTAACTGGACTTCACTCAATGACCAGGAATCAATTCTTTCTTTTCTTTCTTTTATTTTGAAGAGTTGTCATGGCCAAAAGCAGGTGAAAAACCTTAAACACAAACACAAATAGATCAAGAAAAAATAATAAATCAACATAACACAAGATCAAATAATTGATTTTAACCTTAATCTTAAACAACTAGAAATTAATCTGAAGAATAAAACAAAACCCATATTTAAAGCAACCAAAATGAAATAAAGACATTCTCACTCTCAATGATAATTTTAACCTTAGCAGCTTTAACCTCCTATAAACACGCACAATTCATACTTTTAACTTTTTAACCCTTTAAAGTCTTTTAAAATACATTACATTTTTAACTCTTTTTAAACCTACATAATTTCAAATATATGACATTTTTAACATGATTTATTAATTGACATTTTACCTGAGTTTGATACCATGATTTACTACTTTTAAATACACACATTTTAACATGAATTTAACTGCATGATCCACTAAACTACTAAAATCCACATAATCAAAAGCTCACCGGCTCCTTCTTCCTTGCTTGAAACAAGCTTTTAGTCCACTTCTTCATGTCCATTTCCATGTCTCCACACATCCTCACACACTGCTCACCGTCCTCAGAGTGCCTTCTCTGACTCCTCTGATCACTAAATCAACTTCACCTGGTGCAATCAATCAGCTCCCCTGGGCTGGGGGTCACACCCAGACCTGAAGCACCCAGGCAGAGAGGGCGTGGCCTGCAGCTCAGCTCAACAATTGTCATCTATAGCTTTACCAAATGCTTAAGTTTATTTTAATCTTTTTTTTTTAAATTATAAATGACGCTAACATTTAAATTCCTACCAATTACATTCATGTCATGTTCAACGGAGCTGTAATAGAAAGTCTCGTGCAAGAGTCAAGTTCACTGCTATGAAGACGCTGTGGCTCTGAGTTGATTTTCCTTTGTTGATAGAATCCGTCATCTTGACTCTCACGGGACTTTGTATCACAGCTCTGTTTACAAACATGTCTGCTGCTTGAAGGAAACGCCTGTGGAAGAAATGTGCAGCTTTGTGGGATGTAAACAGCCTAAACAGCGTAAGATCGATCCGCTCCCATTCATCGCTGCCGTGGCGATGCGGGGACAGACACAACTACTGCAAAACAGGAGATATTGAAACAAAATCTTCAGATTCCTTCTTTTAGACATAAAACATTAGGAAGGTTGAATTTGCCTGGAATTGTCCTCTAAAGGGATAGTAGCATTTTTTTTTAAAAGTGGGGTTGTATGATCTCCAAATAGCCCCTAAGTACTTTAATTGCAGTAGAAGACTCTCTGCACTCCTCCCGTTAGCAACGCCAGCCCATAATAGCCCTGCCCAGAGATTTACAACATACATTGTTGTGAACAGACCCAAAGAAACGGCCTATTTTCACGGCCTAAAAGAGGTTTTACCTGAAAAAAAAAACACACAGTTCCATTGTTCACTATAATATAATTTTTTCCAGCCCTTCAAAGTGCAGGAAAAACACAGTTTTTATTTGGACCTAACCAACTGCTGATCGGCGGGCGCTAACCCTGGGCGGAGGGATACGTGAGTTGGTTAGGTCCAAATAAAAACTGTGTTTTTCCTGCACTTTGAAGGGCTGGAAAAAATTATATTATAGCGAACAATGGAACTGAACTATTTTTTTTTTCAGGTAAAACCTCTTTCAGGCCGTGAAAATAGGCCGTTTCTTTGGGTCCATTCACAACACTGTAGCCTATGTTGTAAATCTCTGGGCAGGACTATTATGGGCTGGCGTTGCTAACGGGAGGAGTGCAGAGAGTCTTCTACTGCAATTAAAGTACTTAGGGGCTATTTGTAGATCATACAACCCCACTTTAAAAAAATGCTACTATCCCTTTAAGTTCAGATAAACTGAAGATCCTGTTTCCACTGGTTGGATGTGTCATGAGTGTGTATGTCTCTGTCATATGTATTTTATGTATATTTATTGTCTGCAAGGCTGCTACTACCGTGCACTTTAGTCCATTACAGATTTCCCCTAGGGGACAATAAAGTTTATTCAATTCAGTTCAATTCAATGCACCCGCTCATCCCATAATGCTCTCATGACAGTATGCAGAAAGCTGACGACTGAGACGTTATTGCTTCATAATGAGGAAACACTGGAGGTAATAATGTTATAAAATAAACACAAGTATAAAAACTAAGAAATAAATAAAAGATAATCCCTAAAATAAAATAAAATAAAAGAGATGAGACAGTAAAATCTATCTATCTATCTATCTATCTATCTATCTATCTATCTATCTATCTATCTATCTATCTATCTATCTATCTATCTATCTATCTATCTATCTATCTATCTATCTATCTATCTATCTATCTATCTATCTATCTATCTATCTATCTATCTATCTATCTATCTATCCATCCATCAGTAGGGGGCGGTAGTGAGCTGGTGAAGTCTGAATGTAAACAGAAGAAGAAGCCTCGCGCTGCTCCAGTGGATGATGGAGTGAGCGGCTCGTGCTCGCTGTGTATTTTTATTATTTTCTCCAGTCAGATGTTCAGTCTGTTTTCGAGACGCTGAGTCGCGTTGTTTTGTTTTATTTGTGTCTGGTGGATTTATTTTATTTTATTTTGGAGCGAACATGGCGACTACGGAAAGCAGCAAAGGACACGAGCGACTCTCCGCGGTAAATGTCTATTTCTGCACGTTGTTACGGCTGTAACTTATTCACACTGAGTATAAACGTTTAGTTTTTTAGTTTTTACACGTGTTCACCTGCAGCTGTAACTTACCTGTGGTTGAACCGGCTCAGAGCTCGGTTATTGATCCGTGTTGTCGGTGTCTTGACCCGGTGAAGACTCGTTAACCTCCGCGGGCTAAACGAGCACCGAGCACAGGGTTAATGGTTTTGGTTTTGTTTTTAAAAAAAAAGTCAGGGGTCATTTAATCTTTAGACGTATAAATGAACCACTACAGAGGAAGTAACAAGCATCAGCAACAGGCTAACTTCGTGCCGCGTTTGTTTGGCGGTGTAAATGCGGAAAGAAATGCTGCTGGAGTCGCTCATTTAGTGTGTTTTGGTACAGAATAACGTTACTGTTGGTTTGTTTGCACATGCACAAGCACTGCTGTCACATGTAAGTCCTTTTGTAGATGTGCAAAGTTCAGTTCATTTCATTTTTTTCGCTGACATCCTGCAGGAATTCATGCAACAACATGTCCATGCAACAACACACATGAGCATAGAAGCTGGAAGTGCATGGGTTAAAGTTTCTTTACATAGAATTGAATAGTTTCACTTCATCCGTTCGTCACAGATAATAAATGAACTATTCGTACATATACACTGGTGTAGCATATATTGATTTGAAGGGATACGCCAACATTTTTTTTTCGTGTCTTGCCTCGCAGCTAATTAGCTTAGCTCAAACACTGGAACTGCATGGGTATTGGTAGCCTGCCTCCACCTAAAGTCATCAGAGAAACTCTTCAGCAACTCTAAACGGTCCGGTGAGCTTGTTAGACCAATATCAGCAGATAATGTAATTTTCCGAAAGAAATGCACACAAAACTAGACCGCAGGGCCCAAACAAAGCGTTACAACGTGAAAACAAAACACAAGTTCTTACCTTTTTTACTGTCTGTGTGATACGCAGGGTGCATGAGCGACAGTAAACCGCTGAGGAGGAAGAAGAGCTCATGCAGTAGATCGGTGAAGGAGTTTGTGACACTTTTTTGGAGAGAGATTTATAGATTTATAAGGATGCGTCGTACGTGTGTTGCAAAAGGCTGCGACAATAAGCAGAAGAACGGGTCAAGACTTATTTTTCACTCAATTCCAAGAAATCCGGAGCGGATGAAACGATGGCTCGGTGCTCTGAACATGGACCCCAACACCCCACGAAAAGCAGCCAAGACCATGTTGGTTTGCTCAGAGCATTTTTCATGCGACGACTACCACGAAAAACTGGATTTCAGAACCCAAACGTTGAAACTTTTCTTGAATGACGCGGCCATCCCATCATTCGGTATCACACAGACAGTTAACAAGGTAAGAACTTGTGTTTTGTTTTCACGTTGTAACGCTTTGTTTTGTCGAGTTGTAAAAAAAAAAAATTCAGGGGGGATGGTCAATTTTTCTAGGCTATAGTTGATAAGAGTATAGGCTACTCTTATCAACATGGACAAGTGGAAAGGTTTGATTTGTGCAAATGTCTTTTAATGAAAACAACAATGTGTAGTGTTATATTTCACACTAACATTCTCACTTTGAGCAGTCATCACAAAATCTGTCAATAGTGTGTGTGTGTGTGTGTGTGTGTGTGTGTTCATCTCTCTCGCTCTGTTTAGATATTAAAACACAAATAAGCTACAAACGCACACATTGGCCTCTCATATTCGCCGATCGTGGTGTTTTATTTTGAAAATTGACCGGATTCTCTCGTGTTTTCTTTGTTTGACTTCCTGCCAGGATTGACGCGATCGCTCGCGGCTCGCGCACAAAACAGACCAGACGCCGAAACGATCGCTGAGGTGCACGCCGCGGCACGTCTGGTGTGAACGACACATTAACATGGGCGCCCAAATGAAACTGGCTCCACTTCTCGACGCTTCATGGCTATTTGCGCAGGGGTTAAAGTTCTCCGTCGCCACGACGGATTTCCGTCAATGGGACAAAATGAGGGGAGAAAAAAAAGGCTGCACATGTTTTTGTTGTGGTTTACTAACGCTGCTCTCAACTAGGGATGGGCATTTCGAATACTTTCCTAATCGAGTAACCTAACCTGGTGTTACCCGGGTAACCGATTACTGTAATTAAAAAAAAAAAAAAAAAAAAATTACGTCATGTCTGACGGACAGAGCGCAGCCGGTGCGTAAATGCGCTCTGTCCGTCAGACAGTCGCATCACTGACACACAGCGTCGTCAGACTAAATATCAGGTGGAGAATAAGAGACTGGAGTTTAAGATGCTCATACGGGGCAGATGTGCATCTTTATGCCGCGGCCTCGGAGGAGGAGGAGAAAACTTTTTTAAAAATCATTAGCGGTGCATATTTATTAGTCCACACTACATGTTGGTGCCTTCGCTCCTCTCTGCCTCGCATCGTTTCAGGAAATAACTGGGAAGGTTTCAGAATGTTTGTAAACTGAAAGCAGCAGATTTTCTAACAGACTTGATGACACCTGTCGTCTCCGAGGGAACCACCATAGATTATTGTAAAAGGTTTGAAAGTCCGAGGCTCGATCCAAAAACGCTTTTACACAGCAGAAAATCACGTTGCTTGATCCGAAACTGTTTAACACTACAAAAAGCTGAACCACGGCATGATGATGTAGTTTGATCCGACACTAGACTGTTGCTCTAACGTGACGTTTTTTTTAATCCTAGGTTAACCGGATAATAAATTCATAACCGATCAGCAGATTGCCTACTCAGGTACCCGTGCACATCCCTACTCTCAACCAATAAAACTAACCAGGACCGTTGTATTAACCTAGTGGTTCTCAACGGGGGGATGGCGCGAGCACAGGAGGGGAGGGTGGGGGTCGGCTCCTGGTCGGTAATTTCTCCCGCTAATCAGTGAAGTAAAAAAGTAAGAGTGTGGGGGATATTTTTCGCACTATCTGGCAACCCTGGCCTGCCTGCACGTATGAGCCCGGTGATGTGACTGTCACTCGCTGGAGGCAAATACCGGTCTATACCGGTACGTAGTAGAGTTGGGTCTCCTGCAGCTGTTGACGTCGGACCGAGCGGACCTGTTGGTCATATGTTGGTCCGCCGCCACGCGCATTCGGTTTCGTTTATTTATTATTTATTTATTTATTTTTATACCGTGCATGTCCGCGGTGCACCGCTGCACGGACAAATAGCAGAGGAAACGGGCCCTTGAATGGCTGGTCCAGACCAGGGCCAGACCCCTAGATTAATGCCTTGAGATTTGTTTTTGCTCCCCACTAGACCAGTTCTGAGTTCAGTTTAAGTTTCATTCACTCCAGCCATTCTTGCCTTGTTGCCTTACAATGATAGGAACCTTAGTCAGTAGGCCTACTCAATGGTTTTTTTTCTATCTGAAACAAATGTTCCCTTCATGTTCTTCTCAGAGTTCACCAGAATGCTTCATTTATGTGTTAAAATCACATTTTTTTTCTCGGGGGGGATGCCCCCAGACCCCCCTACAGGGGTTTGGTGACTCACCTTTTTGACCACTTCAGAGCTTGCAGGCAGTATGCATAACCTGCATTTATTGAAGAATCAAAGAAACAACACTTTTATAACAAGGTTCCTTCATCAGGTTTAAAATACAAGGCAAAAATGACGACAATTTATGCACACCGGACGAATTTCAGTCAAAAGAATTTTTTTTTTGCTTTAACCCATGTTTGCGGCTATTCGCGGTACTTCCATGTCCGGTGTGTCGCCGGCGCAATAAAAAAATTGACGCCGTTAAAATTGATTTTTGAAACTTTGACAGCCTTAATATTATGAGTTATATGTCCGACATTTAATGTAAAAAGGGGAGTGATGGAGAGGGGGGATGATATTGATTGTTTTTATTTCAGGGGGGATGCCATCTCCCCTCAACTCGACTACTGGTTACAACGTGGAAACAAAACACAAGTTCTTACCTTGTCTACTGTCTGTGTGATACGCAGGGTGCATGAGCGCCAGTAAACCGCTGAGGAGGAAGAAGAAGAGGAAGAAGAGCTCATGCAGTAGATCGGTGAAGGAGTTTGTCGGACACTGTGACACGTTTTTTGAGAGAGATTTAGGCTATAAACCAGAATTTTACAAGGATGCCTCGTACGTGTGTTGCAAAGGGCTGCGACAATAAGCAGAAGAACGGGTCAAGACTTATTTTTCACTCAATTCCAAGAAATCCTGAGCGGATGAAACGATGGCTCGGTGCTCTGAACATGGACCCCAACACCCCACGAAAAGCAGCCAAGACCATGTTGGTTTGCTCAGAGCATTTTTCATGCGACGACTACTACGAAAGACCAGAATACAGAAACCAAACAATTAGACTTTTCTTGAATGACGCGGCCATCCCATCATTCAGTATTATACAGACAGTAAACAAGGTAAGAACTTGTGTTTTGTTCTCACGTTGTAACGCTTTGTTTTGTCGACCTACTTACAAACACGTCGGCGGTGGTTTGCTCATGCGCCCTGTGGTCTAGTTTCATGTGTATTTCTTTCGGAAAATTACATTATCTGCTTAAAATTAGTCTAAAAATAGATAATGTAACATAACGTGAGTCACAACAAGCACAATGGACCGTTTAGAGTTGCTGAAGAGTTTCTCTGATGACTTAAGTGGAGGCAGGCTACCAATACCCATACACTTCCAGTGTTTGAGCTAAGCTAATTACGGCGATACGGCTCTATCTCCCTTGTTACTGCACGCACAGTCGAAAGGATGCTGTCTATCTGCTGGTCATGGACTCAGGAGTGAGGCAAGACACGAAAAAAAAATCAATCTTTAAATCAATATATGTTACACCAGTGTACTGTATATGTAGGAATAGTTTATTATCTGTGACAAATGGATGAACTGAAACGATTCAATTCCATTTAAAGAAACTTTGTGATTTTTTATTTTCTATCTATTCATTTGTCATCATTTGTTTATATAGCACGTTTCATATAAAGTTTGCATCACAAAGTTTGTTTTTTTAGTAATACAAGTGAGATACAATGAGAGAGAAAATGCTCTCATTACAGTCGGCAGGGAGCTGTTACAGTAAAACCAGAGGAAACACTGGAGGTAATGTTAGAAAATAAAGACAAATATAAAAACTAAGAAATAAAAACTAATCCCTAAAATAAAATAAAAGAGATGAAACAGTAAAATGAGTAATCATGGTTCTTACGCATCCTGGAAAACATGGAAAATGGTTGACCCATAGACTGCACATCTTTAAAGGGATAGTTCAACATTTTGTCAAACTGGCCCATTACCCTAATCCCTATAGTCATAGCAGTAGGTTTGTTACCTTTAATTGTCGGTGCAAGCTGTTTTTTAGAACGGCGGAGCAGAGCCGTGAGCTGCTCAGAGCTACGCTACGGAGGCTCATTATGGGATTTCTTTGTTGGTTTCCCTCATCAAACGCATCAAATACACAATCCAACAACTCCACAACGCTCTGCTGGACAAGTTGTGAGCTGCACATTCACCACGCTATGAGATAATAACACAACGTTACCACACAGAGTTGTTTTAGAGGGAAATACAGAGACTGTTGATGAAAAACTGTCCCTGAAGGCAACGTGCATCAGCGGTTTTGCATGAATTTACCTCGAAAACAACTCAGATTGCGTATTTGATTAGTTTGATGAGGGAAACCAAGAAATCCCATAATGAGCCTCCGTAGCATAGCTCTGAGCAGCTCACGGCTCTGCTCCGCCGTTCTAAAAACAGCTTGCACCGACAATTAAAGGTAACAAACCTACTGCTATGACTATAGGGATTATGACAATGGACCAATTTGATAATGTTGAACTAACTATCCCTTTAAATCAGACTTCTGGGGCTGAGAGAGGAATAAACATAGAAAAACAATCATGTACAAAATAAGACACAACTGTTTGAGACCAGACAGATGTTTCCTATATTCAGGGTTGGGAGGGTTACTTTAAAAATGTATTCCAGTACAATTACAAGTTACCTGTTAGAAAATGTAATTAGTAGGCTAACTTACTCTAAGTACCACAAAATTAAAGTAATGTAACGGATTACATTTAGTTACTTTTGGATTACTTTACAATACCAAACATGCAAATTCAGTCACGCAGCCATCACGCATCAATCCACGCAGAGGAAACAGGAAATGAAACGCACCGAGCATCCGCTAAATTTCAAAATAAAACACAATGGATAAACTCTTGATTGTAAATCATCACTTTATCAACATTAGTGGTTGATTTTTAAAATGTGAAGTAATCAGCCAAGTAATCTCCGTTTTTATCAAATGTACCAGTAATCTGATTACGTTTTTTTTTCTGTACTAACGGACTACAGTTACCCTTTTTTTTGTATCCTGATTACGTAACGCCGTTACATGTAGTCCGTTACTCCCCAAGCCTGCCTATATTTTATTACATCTTCCCAACTACTCAGAAGCTTGTGTGTGTTTGCATATTATGGATGGTGCAGTGATGCCAGCTGGCCGGTGGGGGCGGTAGTGAGCTGGTGAAGTTGGTCTCGTGTCTGAATGTAAACAACAGAAGAAGCCACGCGCTGCTCCACTAGTGGCTGTGGAGGAAGATGGACTGAGCGGCTCGTGCTCGCTGGTTGTTTTCATTTTATTTTTCCCCCCAGATGTGTTGTCTGTTTTGGAGGCGCTGAGTTTTTTTTTTTTTAATTGTGTTTGCCACTTGCTACCGACCCGGTCTGGTTGGATTTTATTTTATTTTTTCCCTTTCCTTCCTTTTTCTCTTTTTGGAGCGAACATGGCGACTACGGAAAGCGGCGACGGACAAGAGCGATTCGCCACCAATCATGTCCCGTCTGACCAACAAGTCTCTGGCGCGGTAAATCTCTTGCACGTTGTCACGGCTGTATATTCACACAGACTATAAACGTTTAGTTTAGTTTTTTACACATAATCACAAGCAGCTGTAACGTTATCTGTGGTTTAACGGGCTCGGAGCTCGGTTATTGATCCGTGTTGTCGGTGTATTGACACGGTAACGGCTGTTAACGGACACAGAGCTAGCCGCGTTAGCTTAGCCACCGCCACCGGGGAGCTAACTGTTTTGTTTTGGTTTGTTTTTTTAAAAGTCGGGTGGGGGGGTCATTTAATCTTTAACCATGTAATCACTAAATGGATGTTAGAGAGGAAGACACTCGGTACATGTTTAGTTAATCTCAGCTTGGTCGTGTTTACGCTGCAGCAACCAGCACCAGCAACAAGCTAACTTCATGTCGCGTTGTTTGGCGGTTTAAATGCGGAAAAAACGCTACTACAGTCGCTTATTTAGTGTGTTTGTACCCGAACTAGTGTTTTTTTTTTAACCTACAGACTAGTGTGTGTTTGTCTGTGTGTTTGCACATGCACGAGCACAGAGGACACATTTTAAGTGCTTTTGCAAATTTGCAAAGTTCAGCTCGTTTCTGTTTCTTCGGTGTCACCCTGCCTGCAGGAATGTGTTGTAGTGGGTTTAGGCAAGGCAAGGCAAGGCAATTTTTTTTGTATAGCCCGTTTTTACCACCGGTTTGTCTCAAAGGGCTTTACATCCCATCATAACAACATCCTCTGTCCTTAGACCCTCACATCCACTGAGGAAAAACTCCATAGAAAACCCTTTTAACAGGGAAAACCAGGAGAAAGCCCAGGGTGAGCAACAGAGGAGCAATAGATGTTGTGACATACAAGAAAACAGTTTACAGTTTATTTACCTGCTGCTTTTTAATTAGAGACACTGTTCATACTCGTACCACATAGATTATAGTTGGATAGTGTTGTTATAGTCGGTATATGCAGAGTATACTTGAGTATATCACATAGACTACACCACATGTGCTTCTGTCCTGCAGACTAGTGTGTGTTTGTTTGCACATGGACGAGCACTGTGGTCACATTTAAAGTCATTTTGATTTGCAAAGTTCAGCTGGTTTTCCCTGCAGGAATTCATGCAACAACAACACGGCACGGGCCTGAGAGCTGCTGCTGTTGCTCACTTTATAGCTGGACTCACAGCTTCTTTTTTTGTACATTGTTTATTTCACTAGATGTAGATGTGAGGTGTTTTTGCACAGTAACTTTGCAGCGGGTGAAGGAGCAACTCGTGTTTTTGTTTTGTGTTTTCACCAGGTTTCATTGCAATAGAGTGAATTCTTGACTGTTTTGTTGTTGCATGAATCCAGTGTCAGTGCATCACACACCAGAGATCTGCAGCGAGTAGCGACCACTTCCTCAAGCCCGTGTAAAGGCCGTCGTCATGTGGCGCGATCAGTTCAGTCCATGAAAAGAACTGCACTTGGATGCCTCTTACAGTTTGCTGTTATGCAGAATCCACTTTATACTGGTTTTGTAGTGGTTATATTTGTTCCCATGGCCGTTCTATGACGCCCGGAGGAGCTGCTCAACGATAACAACCATGCCGACAGTAAAAGTCAGGCCGTACTCCAAATGTGGAGTTATCGGCTGCAACAGGAAGCGTGGAAACGTATTTACGATCCCTGCGTCCGAGCCTCGCAGAAGACAGTGGCTGGAGTTTATGTTTGCCGGTCAGCGTGTGCCAGAGAGCCTCCCCAAAACGGTGCACGTGTGCGCCAAGCATTTCACTCCGCACTGCTTTGTAAACATGGGCCAGTACAGAGCAGGCTTCGCTCAAAAGCTCAGAATAAAGCTGGATGCGGTACCAACTGTCCGTGACCAAACTACAGACAGGGGAAGTGTAAGTTAAATCACTTTGTGTGTTAAACGATTGCATCTCGACCACCAGCCGTTGTTCCCCCAATGTCAAAGCTGTAAGCGCGAGGCACCGGTAGCGAGAACCACACCCTCGCTCCCCGTGGCGGGTGTGTGTGGAGTGGACGTGATTTACATCTTATTTGCATTTTAAGGTGCGGACACAGAAACGGCTCGTTCTCCGGAGAGCAACTTTTAGTAGATCGGTGAGAGATGATACGCTCTGAATCCTATGTGGTTGGAGCACTAGACCGATGTGAAATGGTTGAAAAACAGAATCATATGGAGCCTTTAAAACAGAAGTTGTGTGTGTGTGTGTGTGGAGCTGAGGGACGTTGACGACAACCAGTGTTTTTAGTTTTTGTGAAGAACCACAGTGTGTGTTAATCCCCAGATTTTGTTCGATGACACTTGAGTCAACGGATATATTTTTTGATATTAAATATTTATAACGCCAGGGCTGCAGTCTGCCCCTAAATGAGGCATTTTACCCCTAAAATTTGAGACTTCATCTGCTTGCACATCTGCAACCAGTGAATTTACCTTCTTTCCCCCACCAACACCGGCGAAACATGGACTCAAAGAATCTGTGCTCCTAGTAAAAAATGTTAGTCTGGAGCCCTGAATGCTAACGAAGCAGTTGGAGCTGTACATTAAAACTAAATTAAATCCAGTTCATACGATGATGCCGTTTTGTTGTGAATAGGCAGCAAAAAAAAAACTAAAACTAAAATCATGATCATGAAGCCATCTATGTAAAAGTAGAGAAACCATCCCTCAACACACCACCTATCTCCAATTTGCAATGCTGCCCGTTCATCCCTTCCCAGGAGATTCAACAATCTAGCCTCAAAGAACAACCACTGTTCACAAGGGGCAAGTGACTCCAACGACTGTCGTTATAACAACACGGCACTAACGAAGTTAAAACCAACTTTCCATCAAAGACAGTCATTTAACGACTGTTGTTGGCACTTGGTTAAATAGTAGGGGTGTAACGGTACATGTATTCGTATTGAACCGATTCGGTACGGGGCGTTCGGTTCGGCACAGCGCTGAGAACGAGTGCGTTTCGGTACAGAAGTTGTGTGTGTTTACAGTCCGCCTGCAGCTACACGTGCAGCCGGTTTACGTTGTGGCTATCGCTAATGCTACAGCTAATACTATCGCTAGCGAGAAAACAGAGGCTTGAAGACCCTTCCTGCTTGTAGGAGGAGTGGAGGTGGGGGCTGTGGCTCCTATCTCCTCTCTGTCTGTCTGCCTGCCTGTCCCTCTGTCCGTCCGTCCCTCCGTCTGTCTGTCTGTCTCTATCTCTCTCTCTCTCTGTGTGTGTTGCGCACGAGCTCCAGCACCTGTGGATCTGCTTCAGATGCGCCAAGAGCAGGCGCATGTCGCTGCTGTGTTGACACTACGCAACTGCCGTCGTGATGATCCGCGTTATTCATTCATTTATTTATTTGCGGCTGAACGGTTGCATCGTCAGGCAGCCGTTGTGGCATTTGCCCACATTGCCCTATGATCAGTCCGTCACTGGCTTGAACTGTTAGTGCTGCACTTTACATGTAAAAAAAAAAGTTGTGTTGAGAAGTTTTTTTTAAATCATATTTTATGTTTTGTTTATTTGTGAATATTTTATTCATTGTAAGGCTTATTTTATATGTTTTGTTAATTTGAGAATAATTTATTGAACTTATTAGGCAGCACTTTATACAGTAGCCTATTATATCTTTTTCATATTTTGTATAATGGTTTAGTTTAGCTTAATAAGTTTATTTGTATCAGGGACAGAATGTACCTATAACATAACATTAGTAGGTGTGTAAAATAATTACATTTGACTAAAACATGTAAATTTGGTTTAGAAAAATTCCTAATAAACAACAAGCAAATTTATGTTTTGCATTTGGTTCTTTTACTGTACCGAAAATGAACCGAACCGAGACCTCAAAACCGAGGTACGTACCGAACCGTGATTTTTGTGTATCGTTACACCCCTATTAAATAGTGAGTCTCCACACCAGATAGTTGGACCAGTCCCAGCCTGGTCAGATGCTACATGAACTGATGAAGCCTCTTGGATGAAGGTGAAACGTCTTCCTAGACAAATAACTAAGTCCAGTTGCTTTCGATTTAACCTCCTTTGAAATAAAATCATGATTCAATTACTAAAAAAAACAACCAAACAAACTCAACGTTTCTGCAGCACAAGATGAAAACCTGTAGTTTGCAGCGTTAATTTATTTTATTCTCTGTCCATCACAGGTGACGGAGGGGACGGACGGAGAGTCCAGGGAAACGGTTTCAGATCCAGAATCAAAGATGGACGTCGTAAAGATGGAGGTTGATCTGTCTGAGTCTGGAGAGGACGACGGCGTCGACGCTGCTGCTGCTGCTGCTGCTGCTGCTGCTGCTGCTGCTGCTGCTGCTGCTGCTGAGAAACAAAGGGAAAGTCCAGAAACTAAACAAGAGGACACGGAGGAAGACGTTGAACCTTCTCCTCCTGCTGCGTCTCCTCAAAACCCATCGTCTTCTTCTCCGTCGCCGTCGGCCGCCTCCACAGAAAAGACTCTAAACGCGGTTTCTGTTCACGGCGGCGGTGACGACGATGAGTCCGGGCTGATGAGCTCCGAGGTGAAAACCGAGGACGACTCCGAGTCTGAGTTACACCACGGGGAGAAAGTCACGGTAAAGGACGAAGACGTGCAGGAAAGTTCCTCGGACGTGGACACGACGTCCGACAGCGCCGACAAAGACGCCGAGAGTCGGAAAGACGAAGACGCTGAGCCGCAGCCGCAGCCCGATAAGCAGAAGTCTGCGTCTGTGGCGGCCGACGACCTGGACGAGATGATGGACATCGGCACGGTGGATCAGATGGAACAGGAGGCTCAGATGAAGGAGGAGGAGGAGGAGACGACGCCCAGGACGATGGAGGGGGAGACCAGCCCCTCCCCCGCCACCTCACACACAGGTAGCTGTTTTTATTAATCACCAACTGGTTATAATGTCATGAAAAACCAACATTTATTATGATTTCCTGCTGTTTCTGCATCACCCAGCTTCACTTTTATGAGCTTTTCAGAATAATTAATAGTAGAGCTTTATGAATTGGTTTGTTGAAAGCATATGTCTGTTTTTGAGACTGTTTATAAAAGCAAATGAGACACTTAAAGGGACAACGAGGAGTTTTGGAAAAGCAAAGTTCCGACCATAAACGGAGATTCGGCGGCGTTATTCTCATGACTCGCCGCGAAACCGAAAGTAAAGAAACGCTGGTCGGCTCGCCCAGCATTTCCACCACCACTAATAATAACAAAATAACCATAGAGACAAAACCATAGATTTATCTAAAATGGCCCATTAACAAGTGGTAACGTAGATTCATCCACATTAATATGAGACTTCTTTATTGTCGCGGAATTTTTCGTTCTGCCGATGAAGAAACTCCTCGTGTCCCTTTAAAGACGTCATTGTGGACGTTGGAGAAAGGCACTGTGCAGCTTTTGCTATTTTCTGACATTTAATGGATCAAACAGGAAATCGATCAATTATAAAAACAATCAGTCGCAGCCTGAAATTAAAGTTCAAAGCATTTTATTGTTTAGTACATTCTAGAATAGCTTTTTAAAAAATATAAATAATATAGAAAACACACTGAATTCATTATGTTACCTTAAAGACACAGACACAAGTGTGATGAACTAATTTAGTGATAATTGATTAATGTTATTACAGTGGTGCTGAGAAAACGCACAAATGTAAAGATCAATAATTGGACTTTAAAGAATCAATGTTGAGATTTAGAAAGAACCTCCAGCTCCCGTGGCTACAGAGGAGTCAGACAATTTATTTATTTTAATTTTAATGTTTATTTAACAGAAAATGTGATGCATATAAGACATCTAGCTTCAGCTAATTTGGAGTCTTTGTCCCATGTCAGGCTTTAGAATAGAATCAAATATACTGAATACAATAAAAAAGAAAAGAAAATGCAATGATACAAATACAGTGGATAATACAATGAATAGGTACCATGAATAAATAAACACAGTTGCAGTTGTAAATTTCAGATTAAAACCAGGGTTTCCCGCAGCGCATTCCTGTTAAGGCGGCCGCCTTAACAACAAAGAGCTGCTGCCTAAACTAACGTCTTTAAAAAATAAAAATGTAGCGATTTTCGCCGACGCCCCCCCCCCCTTGCGGACGATCGCCTTCATTCATCTCCGCATCCTCTCACACACACTGCAGAGAGAAGCGCGCATGCATAACAGCAGCGCAAGGTGAAAAAACTTAATACGGCGCCACCCCCCGGGCGATCGATCGATCCGCTCGCCGGACAGACACCACCTTCACTAACATATTTTCTGGGGGAAACACTGAAAACACAAGTAAAATTTAGCGCTGTTTTTGTGAGAAATTGATGTTCACATTTCTGCTGCTGCTTGCACACCTGCAAACTGGTGACCTTTTGGCTACAGTCACCTTTTTTATGTCAACCAGGGTAGTAGAAGTGAATGAAGAGGGTTTTAGTTTTTTAATTTGTCACCTTTTTCACTACTCCAGAGTTTGTAGGTATGAGCCAATGTTTAACTTTCACACTAAACCTCTTCAGTTCTGTTTGCGATTTAAAGCAGAAGTGAGTGATATATTTGTGTTAATATAAGTCTTAAATAGTTGTATCTTCCGACAGCAATCACTTACATAGAGTGTTTGGTCTGAAACACGGGTCTCTCAGTCCCTCTGCTCTGCTCTGAGCCCAGGAGAAAACATTTATCGTATCCTACAGTTTTTATCCAATGAGGAGAGAGAACGGCATGCAGGGCTGTGTGTGCAGCCAAGGGACGCCGTGAATGTGGTGACGTAGGGACGAGGACTGTTATGGTGCGTTCAAGGAAACTCGTATTTTTCCGACTTGTGAAGTGGTACCAGTTCGATCTGGTACGAGTTCACCGGTCGGAAGTTACGAGTGGCCGTTATAGTGACTTTTACCGGTAAAACAGGTCGGAAAAACATGAGTGGGTTGCCTGGAACGCTACAAAGTCGTAAGTTGTGACTTGAAGCTGTAATTTACGATTTCAAAAGCCTGCCTGGAACGCAGCATTAGCCAAAACCACCGGATCACTCACTTCTGCTTTAAGTTGTGTAACCTTCGAATAAAACTTCTAACCCACCGAGCTGACATCGCTCTGCTGCGTTCACTGACCCGTCGGAGCTCCGAGCTCCGATGACTTCCAGATCTACGACATCTCCTTCACCCTCTCTGTGTTTTATTCTCTCCTCTCCTCTCCTCTCCTCTCCTCTCCTCTCCTCTCCTCTCGTCTCCTCCCCTCTCCTCTCCTCTCCTCCCCTCTCCTCTCGTCTCAGTGTCGGCGACCGAGGACAGCTACTCTCTGGAGGAGGAGAGGGATGTGAAACCCACGGTGCTGCCGGCTGTGGACATGGTGCAGAGCAGCGCCTCTCCGCTGTCTGAAGCCGCCACGGCCAGTACAGGTGAGGCATGGCCGTGTGATGTCATCAGGTGTTTTATCTGTCAGATATAATGGTCACATGTTCACTTTTCTCTCTCTTTCTCTTCTTGTTACGGTCACTGCTGATTTTGATCGTTTGTTCTACTTTTGCTTTCTTTGTTTTGTCTTATTCTACTTGTGTGTGTGTTATTTATTACATTTTTACAGTTTTTATTAATCACCAATTGGTTATTATGTCATGAAACCAACATTTATTGTGATTCCTGGTGTTTCTGCACCAACCCAGCTTTACATTTATGAGCTTTTCAGAATAAAAGTCCTCTGTAATTAATAGTAAAGCTTTATGAATTAGTCAGTTGATTAGAAGAAAGCACATATCTGCTTTTGAGACTGTTAACTGAAGCAAATATGACGTCATTGTGGACGTTGGAGAAAGACACTGTGCTGCTTTTCTCTATTTTCTGACATTTTATGGATCAA
Source organism: Trachurus trachurus (assembly GCF_905171665.1). Classification (NCBI taxonomy): domain Eukaryota; kingdom Metazoa; phylum Chordata; class Actinopteri; order Carangiformes; family Carangidae; genus Trachurus; species Trachurus trachurus. The sequence continues at coordinate 1,262,333 of NC_139904.1, forward strand.
ACTGGAAATTGATCAATTATAAAAACAATCAGTTGCAGCCTGAAGTGAAAGTTCAAAGTATTTTATTGTTTAATACATTTTAGAATAGCTTACAATAGCTTGAACTTGTTTGTTTATGTTCTTCGTTAAGTCAGTATTCTGTCCCTCTTAGCGTGATTCCTTGTATTGGTCTTCTATGGTTCTTCTATATATTTCTCATGTGTCTTTTTTATACTATTACAACAACCTGCCTGGCGACCACAGATGGAAACAATAATGTCCATTAATATGCGCTGTCCCTATAATCTAAATGAATAAAAACTAAACACACATGTTGCTCGTGTTTCCTCAGGAAGAGACAGTTCTTCGCCGGCGGCCTTGATGAACGGGATGAAAGTCGTGAAACTGTCGTTACCGAAAGACGCTGTGAGTCTGAGAATTAAGTCGCATGACGTCGGCTCAGTGGATGAAGAGTCGTCAGAGTCAGAATTTTTTATTTTTTTTAATCGTTGCAGGAGAAACAGGGAGAACTTCGCTCCGTCAAGACGTCACCGTCGCCGCCGGAGGTCAAAGTGAAGGACGAGCCGATAGACGAGGAGTACGAGCAGGCGCTGGTGTCGACTACGGCGAGCGTGAAGGACGAGCCCAACACTGCAAAGGTGACACACACACACACACACACACACACACACACACACACACACACACACACACACACACACACACACACACACACACACACACACACACACACACATCTCTGTTTACCTGAACGTGTCGGGAGTAGAACCTCTCCGACCAGATTTGATTTGTGGTCGGCGGGTTTTCTCACACATTTTCGAATTCGTGCCCCAGAAGAAGCCAATCAGCGGGCAGGATTCAGTCACGTGGTGATAACGTGATCTCCCACAGGCAGCAACCGTAACTAGGGATGTCCCGATCACATTTTTTGGGTCTCGATCCGAGTCCGATCTTTTCAAAATGAAGATCGGCCGATCGCGATATTTTCCGATCCGATATCGCTTTTTTTGTGTGGGCAAACAGCAACTAATTTCCTGTACATTAAGAAATAGGCCTGCATCCATGCTGTGCTTAATAGCTTTTATTCTCTCATTTGTAAACAAGAGCATTCTTTTTCAGAAATCAGAAAGAACAGAAATCCCAACTCAGTGGTAAAGACAATGCAGTGAGTCACTCTGACCAGCACCAGCATTATAGAACAATCTCAGAAATGAATAAAAACAAGCAGTAACTTGTTCTTGACCAACACAATATTTGAGATGAAATGGTCTTTCCTGCATGATGATAAACTGTATTTAACTACTTTAATCACAGTAGCATAAACTGATTTGTTGAACTCAGCCTGATGTAAACATTAATAAAACACAGTAACCAATCACACAGACCTAACCGTAACACAACATCTCGCAACGTCTCGCAGGGAGGAAATGTGTCCCACCATGTTCGTGTCAGAGTGCGTGACATCATCAGTTAGAGTGGGAGAAGTTGTCTGAAATCGTTGAAACTTTTCTCTTTCCACACTCCTCCTGGGCACAATTTACGCTCTACACACATGATTTTTTCCACATTTGTAGACAAACTTGTTCTGTCTCTCACAATATGATCAATAAATCAGAGAGATTTACAGAATTTGAATTATCAGCCTCTAAGTGGGGCCACGTCTGTCTCTGCTCCTCATCGACTCCAATACAAAGAGAGAAGCAGAACGGACCCCTGTTTTAAAATTGCATGTTTATGCAAAATATTTACTGTAGAAACACCAAATCGTACCAAAGCGTTCAGCAAGTCCTTGTGACGCTCACGGTCTGTGTTTTTTTTCTGAAATGAGTTACCGTTTTGTCAGAATAAGCCCCAATGTGAGACCAGTGCAGAGGCAGAAAATTGCTCTTTTTCTCCACATTTCTGTCTGCCGCAGCCTGGGGGGGCCCCTATCGTCATTGGCAACCACCTCAAGTTGCCATGGTAACCTCTGAGCCTCAGGCCATATATATAATTTCTTTTAGTTGTTTTTACAACAGTTCAACATTTACTTTTTTAGATTTACGTTTGAGTTTTATGAGCAGAAAGGTAGTTAGCTTGTTAGTGTAACGGATGTGCACTCACTCCACCCATAAAAGACGTGCTAACCAACCCGCCAAGTGGTTGTCAACCTCTTGGCGAAGAGTTTAGCATCGTCGCCTCCGGTGCGGGAGGTCGTGGGATCGAACCCCACATAGGGCAGGCCGGGAGAAACACAACGCAGAGGGCCAGATATGACATCGGCTACATTAGCTTGAGCTAGTCAGCGGCGCGCGGTAGTGGAGGGAAAGAGGCGGGGAGCAGAAGAGTGCTCCACGAGGCTGCTCGCACAGCCTCACATCGTGTCTAGCTACTTCAGCTGCCTGGCGTGCACGTACCTGGACCGGATTACTGAGGGACTGCACAGCATGGAGGAGATGTTCCGGTGAGTTAAAGGTCTCAGCTGAGATTTATACGAGTTTTATTACACGGCTCTGTTGAATGCTGCTCTCTGATTGGTCCATCGCTGTGTTCTACGGTCCGTTATTTCTGTGTAATGACCGTCGTCAAGTATAATGACCATTGCTAGGGACGCAGCTCTGATCAGAGGAGCACAGAAAAGAGAAACTATGCAGGATATTTACCTTATGTTTCACTTTTACCGTCATTAAACAGCTTTGGACAAATTGTAATATTAGATAAATGACTTGTAACTTGTTACAGGGAGAGTGAGGCTCCTTTCACATCGTGGCTGGAAACCAATTGGAAACAACTCCGCGACACAAACGCACCCCATAACCTCTTGTTTATGACAGATATGACTACACACAATACACACATCGTAACATGTGTATGGTAATCCATCGATCCATTGATTGATTATCAAAGGCTTCAAATGCACGACCAAGAGGAGGCTCAGCAAAACAGCTGACGTGACCGGACTTGCAGATTTGCTAAATGATGCAATTATATATTGATGAAAGTCGTATTTTGATCAACATTATGTTTCAAATTAATTAGTTCACTCGTAAACCGTGTAATTACCGGGATAATGTATAGTTGTTTGGTTGTTATGGAAAAATTAAACCCCTTCAGGTTGTATTCATACAACCTGAAGGGGTTTATTTCTCCATAAAAACCTCTGAACTATTCATTATCCTTTACATATGGCATGATAAATGTGGTAAACAAATAAAGACTGCTTGAAGTGTGGTGAATAAGAGAAGTAATTTTATTCACTTATACATTTTATTCTTTCTTTGAAGGAAAGTGGTGGTGCTATTGCTAATGAGGCAAGCATTACTACAGCCAGCAAGACTGAGGGACATGGACGCAGATGCCGAGAGCGGGATGGAGAAGAAGATCTTGTGGACTTTTTGTTGACAAAGCCATTCCACAGCTTGGATCATGCAACAAAGATGCGGGTCAAGACTGCTGGACGACCCACCCCTCAGATAATAATGATGAGAAATTTTGGTCCCAGTCAGCAGAAGGATTCGAAGCTGACAAATATCTGGTATGACAGATATTCTTGGCTAACTGCCAGTCCAAAAACCAACAAATTATATTGCTGGCCGTGCCTTTTGATGGGGAACCCTAAAACTCACTACACCTGGTCTTCTCAAGGATTCTGTGACATCAAGAATTTGGCCAGGGCTTCAAAAAGACACGACAAGTGTGTTGACCACATAACAGCGAACAGTAAGCTGAAGCTCTTTGGTTGGGTGCCCATCAATGAGTCGATCGACGAGGGAGCGCGTTTGCAGAGAGCAACCTACAATAAAGTCAGACGAAACAGAGATGCGTTAATCCGTCTCATTGATGCAACATCTTACCTTGGGATGCAAGAGCAGTCTTTCAGAGGGCGTGATGAGAGGCAGGAGTCGGCCAACAAGGGCAACTACAGGGAGTTGGTGGACTTGATAGCACGCTATGACAGCCTATTAGCAGAGCATATTGAAATTTCTAACGTATTCTCTGGCCTGTCTAAAACCATTCAGAATGATTTGATATCTGCAATTGCATCAACAATTAAAAGTGAGATCAACAGAGAGGTGGATGCAGCACCCTTTTTTGCTTGGCAGGTTGATGAAACAACTGATGTGAGCTGTCACTCTCAGTTGTCTGTTATTGTCCGTTACATAGACGATAATGGCAGAATTCAGGAGCGCTTTTTGGGCTTTTTTGATGTGTCCAATGGCCGGGATGCTCAGTCCGTTTTTGAGTTACTGCAGTCGGAGATGTCTGGTCTGAACTTTGTGGAGAAGCTCATTGCACAGAGTTACGACGGCGCTGCTGTTACGGCTTCAGATCTTAACGGCTTACAAGCTAAGGTGCGAGCGGTTGCTCCCAGTGCGGTCTTCGTGCATTGCTACGCACATCGCCTCAATCTCGTCCTCAGCCAAGGATTGAAAAGCATCCCCAAGGCCAAGATTTTCTTTGCTACCCTTGGTGGGTTCAGCTCTTATTTTTGCAAATCAACCAAAGGAGTGATGGTGCTGGAAGAATCTGGGTGCTTCAAAGTGCCAAGATGTGCACCGACACGTTGGAACTTCACCTCTCGCATCGTCAACACAGTGGCTCAGAACAGAGACAGACTGATAGACGCATTCACTCGGATCATCGATCACCCCTCAATGGATGACGAGTCTATAAGAACAGCAGATGGGCTGAAGACAAAGTTAGAAGACTTTGAATTCATGTTTTTGCTTTTAACATGTGAGCAAATCTTCTCCAAGACAGATGTGGCGTTTGATGCGTTGCAGACAAAAGAAATGGATGTTTCATTTTGTGAAAGGACTGTTGGGAGTCTCATGGACAACGTGGAGGAGCTGAAGTCAGAGGAGGCGTTTGAGAGGATTTTCAGTAGAGCAGCAGCTATTACAGAAGATCCAGAGCTCTTGCACAGACGAAAACGAAGACAAGGTAATGAGGATCCCAGACAAGTTTACAGGCAGCTGTATAACTCCATCCATGCAAGTGTTAAAAGTCAGATTGGTCAGCGGTATCAAAACCTTGGATGTTTGAAATTCATGGAGCTTCTGGATGTTGACAAATTCCTGATCTCCAAAGCAGACTTCCCCTCGGCCGCATTCAAAAGTCTGTCGGATAACTATGGCCCTTTCTTTGACTTGGCGACACTGAAGTCTGAGTTGCAGGTTTATTACAGTGACAAGGAGATTCAAGGTGGCAGCGTTAAGCTTTGTGATTCATTACAGTCAATGAAAGCCAGTGGACTGAGCGATGCAATGCCTGAATTGTACAGACTCATGTCTCTTATCGCCACAATCGGCGCTACATCTGCTGGGGTTGAGAGGAGTTCCTCTTGTCTGAAAAGACTGAAAACGTACACAAGAAACACAATGGGACAAGAACGACAGAGGAACTTGGCAGTGCTTGCGATTGAGAGGAAAACTCTGGAATCTCTCAGACATAATCCAGACTGGTACGAGAAGACCATAGATATGTTTGCCACACAGACTTCTACAAGGACGGACTTCACTTTTAAGTAAATGTGTCACTCTGCTCCTCTCATGGTCCTGATGTCAAGTCAAGTCAAATCAAATCAAATCAGATAAACTTTATTTGTCCCACCATTGGAAATTTGTCTCGGGCAAGGGAGTTATGACAGCTGCCATGTACATGTAAAACATCCATACAACATATATAATCGTATAATCCGTGCGCCTGCATTATCCAATGTGAAAAAAACACCACACTTTCATCCCGGATTTAATCAAAAATAGAATTTTGCACAAAGTTTGGACTACATCGTCTGATAGATTAGTTTTTTACACTAATTTTATGACCCAGAGTGGGCTCAAATTAAATTTTCTTTTCTGTACAGCTTTAATAAAATGTTTGTTTTTTTAAAGAAGTCTTGTAAGTCATTGTTTTATTGCTTAATTTTAATTGAATATAATATCATATCACTCAATATCTAATTATTCTAGTGACAGATTACTAGAATAATTAGATAATGAGTGAGGGGCAGGCAATATAAGATGTATCTTCTCCCTGCTCCCTTCCAACCAATGAAAGAAATGTTGAGATCATGATGTGCCATGATATTGTCAAATTGTGTAAGTGCCTTGGTTGGAATAAATAAAAATGATGTAGACGAGTTTTCCACCATTTTTTTGTAATATTGTTATCAGAAAATAAAAAATAAAAAAGATCGTTTTTTTTTTTTACCCATTTTGCCCACCCCTTCCTCTGACTTCTTTGACTTCTGTCTGTGTCTTCGACCCCTTGTCGCTTGTCCCTCTCTCTCTCTTTTTTCTTTTATCAGGGAGAAACATACAAAGTAATTTCAGCACCATTACACACATACAACAGAGCTAAACAAAAACATGTATTTGGACAATTGTGCTAACATATTCTCCCAGCTATTACTCTCCCTTTCATTTTACAATGTTTTTAATAAGAACATTTGAACAAAAGAAGTCACATTCACTCATTTTTCCATCAAGATTAATAGACTGGTACTTCAAGCCATGTAGCTAATAGTGGTACTAATAGCAGTTCAGGTCCCCGTGATCTTGTATATCTGATCCATTTTGACCACCAACTCTTCCCAAATGCAATTTTAGAGCGAATGTCAGTCTCTCCATGATGTAGATTTGGTGAACAGTCCCTTGCCAGTCTTCCAGTGTCGATGTGTTGGGTTGTAGCCATTTCCTGGTTATAGCTTTCTTTGCTCCAATCAATAATATCTTCATCTAATTAGATATTTGTCTGCTATTGATTGGATATGTAATGCCATGGTACAAAAATACATTGAGCTGACATCAAATTGTATAGTCATTTGAAACATATACTCCAGACAATTAAGAATGTCATGCCCAGTGGTGTTTTTTTTACTGGGTGGATGCTAAATACTAATCTAAATACCAAATCTGTGACGTCATTAAAATACCATCCACTGTGCCACACTAAGTTTAGTTTCACTGAACAAGACTGTAATGTTTAATTGTTATCCAGCCTAATGCCACTGTCACAATCATTCACTCCAAAGTGTTGAAAGTCCAAGACAAAGTGTTATAGACAAACAACTTTTAGACCAGACCTAGTAAGCTAGCTACCTAATCATTACACATGATGCATGAAACTCACACAGAATTGAAATGAATCCGCATCCAGTGGAAATCGCCCTTTACTTTGCTACACCTCTGCCTGGCCATGTGCATTTGTTTACAACAAAGCCGTCAAAAAATCAATAGATATGGGATATAACAAAAGAATGCAGATTACGTAGCGCGTTTGTGTAGCGGTGCTGCAGAGAGGACAGCTGGGACACTAGGGGGCGGCGACCAGGTAACTACACTGATGTTGAAAGGTTTTCAGACGCCAGGTGGAAGGCAGAGAGCCTCCGTTCTCACTAGTAACAAGTTACAAGTTACAAATCATGTAGTTAACAATCACAATTACTCCAGAGCTTTTTAATTAAGGTGAAAATGTAGCATAGCCACTGGAAAATCCTGCTTAGTTCCTCTCAAATATATTAAAAAAAGACTAGGGGGACGCCGCACCCTCACGTCCAACGACCACTACACCACTGGTCATGCCAGAAAGATTAAAGTTTCGGACAATCCCAAAATAAGTGATAACGGTTGGTAGGGGTGGGTATTGCCAAGGACCTCACGATACGATATTGCGATATCCAAATTTTGCGATATATTGCGATATTCTACGATATTCTACATAGTTCACTGAAAAATGTAAAAGGCATTATGCATCTTAAAATCCGAGTTGTATGTACTGTACATCAGATGATAGTGATAATTTATGGGACAAACTGAGTCAAAACAATGTAATTCTAATTATCCATGCCATTTTATACAAGTACATATTTGCATGAACAACACACTATCTGAGGTAGCAGTACAGTGACACCTCGCGGAGCAGAGGTGCGGAAGTCGTACTGGATTTACGTCTGAAACATGATTATTATTACATTATTATTTGAAAAAAAATGTTGATTAAAATTTTTTATTTTTTGGGGGGGGGGAAAAAAATTGATATTTAAATATTGAATATCGTATTGTGATATAAAGTATCGTGATATATTGCCATATCGATATTTTTGCCCACCCCTAATGGTTGGCCACATCTGAACCACACATCCTCCAACAATTTGTTCCACTACCCTGGTGTCTCTTATAAAAAAATCTCACAATGTTTTTCCATCCAAACTAGATGTGGTTTTCCATTGTAATTTTTGTCCCTCTCTCTCATCTCCGTCTGACCTTTGACCTCTTGTGAACAGGAGGACCTGAGGATCGGCTCGGTCTTCTCCGTGACGCCACCGGCTCGTCCCCAGATGCTGCCGGTGGTCAACCCTCCGTCCGCCACCATGTCCTGCTCCCACTGCAAGAAGAGCCTGCTGAAGGGGCAGACGGCGTTCCAGAGGATGGGCTCGCCGGCGCTGTTCTGCACCACGGCCTGTCTCACCACGTCGCTGCCCAACGCCCGCGGAGGAGGAGGAACCAAGATCTGCAACAACTGCCACAAGTCAGTCAGTTCTGCAGAGCGTCACTTCACCACAGTCACAGTAGCTGCGTTTTCATTACAGATTTTCACAAAATGAAAGCGATATTTCTGAAACTTCGAAAAAGTGCAATTGCTATTTGCGGGTGTTTCCATTGAAAGGTGTTTTGCGAATGAGCCGTAATGCGTCTTGCGTTTCTATGGTGACGGCACAGCGATCTCAGCTGCCTACAGCTGTTGTTGTTTTTAACAAAGACGAAAACAGCGCTTGATTGCTGAAAGGCAAAGCCCGTGTGGCAAATTCCTGTGCTGCATACGCCCAGGCCTTGATAAGGATTGATTCTGTGCACCTCTGAGAAATTGCTCGACATATTTTTGTCCATTTCGTCAGTGTCCATGTTGTTTACCTGCGTAATTCACCGGCCTATTTCAATTCAATTTAATTCAAACAACTTTATTAATCCCACAAGGGACAATTAGTTTTGAGCAGCAGGTTGTTGTGGTTCATATAGCCTACATGGCCCACAATAAATAGTCAATAAATAAATATTCAATACAACACATCAGACAACATGGAGCTTAGAATGGATAATAAATATAAACAAAGCGTGTGATAGCCTACTGTATAAGTAGAAATAATTAACAAACCACATTGCTTTAAGAATTAAGAAATAAAGAAAAAGAATAAAACCCTATGAAGAATGCATGACAAAAAACATGTGGTTCATTCGTCCCCTCAAGTCACATAAACCAACACAGCGTGGACACACACAACTCCGCTGACGCCGGTGACGTGTAGAAAAGCGAAAAAAAAGTGTTTCCATTACACTTTTGCGATACACGTTTGTATCGATACGTCTCAAAAACCACCTCATGAGAGCGTAAAAACCTTTTAGCGATATTTGAGAGTTTTTTCGAAATGTAGGTGTTTCCATTGCCAGTTTTTAATTTCGATATTTAGGTTTTGCGCATTTCAAGGAGAAATGGAAACGCACCTAGTGACTGACCATGAACGCATCGTCACACGTCTCTTTTCTCTCTCTGTTTCTGTTTCCAGGGTGATATTTCGGCCTCAGGACGTCATCCTGGCGCCCGACACTAAAGGCCTCATGAGGGAGTTCTGCAGCGAGAACTGTTTGACCTCCTTCAACTTCAAGAAGAACTGCAACCTGAGGAAAGCTGCCACGACCGCGGCCAACGCCCCCGGGCAGCTGGCCGCCCCACAGTCCCTCTGCAGCATGTGCACCAGATACTGCGTGGTGAGTCTACTTTAGTCTACTTTAATTATTGATGGTTTTATTGATATTAATGTCAGAAAATCATAATTTCCCAGAATTCAGTGATGCAGATCCGGCTGCAGCTGCTACTTAATATTCTAAATCAACAGACGTCTTCAGTTTTATATCTTTCCCTTCCTTCTCCAACTGTATCCACTAGAGCTGCAACAATTAATTGATTAATTGTACAATAATCGATTATTAAATTAATCGTCAACTATTTTCATAATCGAATAATCGGTTTGATTTGTTTTTTAAGAAAAACAAAGTCAAAATTCTCTGATTTCAGCTTCATATATGTGAATATTTCTGGTTTCTTTGTTCCTTTTATAATGAGTTGACCTTTTTTTTTTTTTAATATTTAATATAAGAAGCATTAGAAATTTGAATCTGATTTTGGGGGGAGATTGACAGCCCTAGTATCCACATAATAAACCCAACAGTAAACTTTTTATTTCTAGAATTATTAAAAGTTGCACAAACAGATGGGAAATGTTGTGGAAGTCCTCTGTTTGTTGTTGTTGGTGAATAATGAAATAAAGACTTTTGCCGGCCGACAACTTTTTATTTCCTTGTAAGGAAACGTCAGTCCTCACCTGAGCGGTAAAGATGGTAAAGGAAAAGACCACGGGCTAGAGGTTGTAACACAAAAAGATTTAAATTATCATTACAGAAATAGTGGCACATTTTTATTCCTAAATTCATATACATCAGATTATCTTTTCTAGTTTATTGTAAGACAAAACATTTTTCTTGTCTTGTTTTGATAAATTTGATTTACCCACTAAAAATATGACTAGTTAAGTATTAATGATGTGAGTTAGAAGCAACTCCCTGAGCAACATAGGAGAAAAACAAACAGAGGTGATAATAACTAAATATAATAGATGAGTCACATTATTAATGGTCTGACCCTGTGTAAGTGAAGTGATTGGTCCGTTGTTTCCAGCAGAGCAAACACGAGGTGATCCTGAGCGGCGCCGTCCACAAGATGTGCAGCGACGCCTGTTTCAACCGGTTCCGTTCGGTGAACAACCTGGCGATGGCCGGCTGCGCCAACTGTGGCTCGTACTGCCACAGCAAACCCATCATGCTGAAGATGGGCGAGAGCAGCAAGACGCTCTGCAACGCCGAGTGTCTCAGCAAATTCAAAGAGGTGAAACACAACGACGCCATGAGAGGGAGAGTGTGTGTGTCTGTGTGTGTGTGTGTGTGTAGGTGTGTGTGTATGTGTGTTGTCCATTAAAGGGATAGTAGCATTTTTTTAAAGTGGGGTTGTATGATCTACAAATAGCCCCCAAGTACTTTAATTGCAGTAGAAGACTCTCTGCATTCCTCCCGTTAGCAACGCCAGCCCATAATAGCCCTGCCCAGAGATACACTGTATTACAACATACAGTGTTGTGAACAGACCCAAAGAAACGGCCTATTTTCACAGCCTAAAAGAGGTTTTACCTGAAAAAAAATACACAGTTCCATTGTTCACTATAATATAATTTTTTCCAGCCCTTCAAAGTGCAGGAAAAACACAGTTTTTATTTGGACCTAACCAACTGCTGATCGGCGGGCGCTAACCCTGGGCGGAGGGATACGTGAGTTGGTTAGGTCCAAATAAAAACTGTGTTTTTCCTGCACTTTGAAGGGCTGGAAAAAATTATATTATAGTGAACAATGGAACTGTGTATTTTTTTCCAGGTAAAACCTCTTTTAGGCCGTGAAAATAGGCTGTTTCTTTGGGTCTGTTCACAACACTGTATGTTGTAAATCTCTGGGCAGGGCTATTATGGGCTGGCGTTGCTAACGGGAGGAGTGCAGAGAGTCTTCTACTGCAATTAAAGTACTTAGGGGCTATTTGGAGATCATACAACCCCACTTAAAAAAAAATTATACTATCCCTTTAACTCCTCATGTTCTCTCTGCACAGAAAACCAAGCTGAGCCTGTCGTGTCTGATGTGCCGGACCACCCGTCTGCTGGCGGAGATGGTGGACAACAGGAACAGCGACGACACGGTGAACCTGTTCTGCAGCAGCAGCTGCGTCATGGCCTTCAAGGTTCAAACCGTCAGCGCCTCAGGTGACCAACAACTCCACTTCATCTCCGACTGTCAACGTTTCTCCAGTGAAACTCAGGCCGTCTTTACACAACATGGTTCCAGTGATTTTTTTCCTCTCAAGTGGCTCAGATCAGATCTGTCATATGAAATCAGACGTTGTCAGATCAGATTCAGGCCGATGTGGAAATCATATGTGGAAATAAACTGGATAGGAATTGGATATCTGCCAATACATCTGTGGTCTAAACAGAATAACGGATATTTATTTCCTTGCATTGTGAGTAATACGCAGGGCTCCAGTCTGCCCCTAAATGGAGGCATTCTGCCCATAAAAATTGAGACAATGCAAGTAAATTTTACATCTACTTGCACACGTACAACCAGTAAAAACACTGATGAAATGTGTAAAGGGCGACTCAAAGAATCTAGAATCTGTGATTACAGGTGTCAGGTCAATGTGAGTGGAGATCATGAATGAAAAGGAAATGTGAATATTTGATTTGCAAGTCGATTTATGATGTACGCCTCAAAATTTTCTGCTTGCTCAGAGTAAAAAAAAAAAAAAAAAGTCAGTCTGCAACCCTGATACAGTACGTCATCAATAATAATAATAATTCCCGTGCTGCATATGCCCAGGCCTTGATAAGAATTGATTCTGTGCACCTCTGAGAAATTGCTCGACATATTTTGGTCCATTTCGTCAGCGTCCATGTTGTTTACCTGCGTAATTCACCGGCCTATTTCAATTCAATTCAGTTCAAACAACTTTATTAATCCCACAAGGGGCAATTAGTTTTGAGCAGCAGGTTGTCGTGGTTCATATAGCCTACATGGCCCACAATAAATAGTCAATAAATAAATAGTCAATACAACACATCAGACAACATGGAGCTTAGAATGGATAATAGATATTAAAAAAAAGCGTGTGATAGCCTACTGTATAAGTAGAAATAATTTACAAACCACATTGCTTTAAGAATTAAGAAAAAAAGAAAAAGAATAAAACCCTATGAAGAATTTAAAAGTCTGAGTGCAGAGAGGATGAATGATTTAGAGAAGCGATTTGTTTTACACATAACGAGGGGCATAACGGCGCCCTGAAGGCAACAGAGAGAATTTACCGGCAAGCACATGGCTCGGGGAGGCTGAAATGCTCTCTGCTTTTCGGAGGATTTGCTGGTTGCAGAAGGAACTTAAGTCTCTTAGTTTCACTACGGTAATCTTAGAGCAGGACTTAACGATACTGGTCACACCGTCCGTCATTGTCTTTAACTGCAAGACAATGAAATAGCAGCAAATAAAGGAAAAACACATAAGGCTCTCAATAAATGCTTGGTAAAAACGACAGAGTATAACAGGCCTGACAGAGAAAGAATTTAGTTTCCTGAGAAGATGAATTCCCTCTTGTCCTCGCTTCAGAATAAAAATCTGTGTTCACATATTTCCTCCTCCATGTTGGCAGCTCAAACCGCGTCAGCACATGTGGATGGTGTTGCTCAAGCAAAGCAGGTGGAAATGGATATCAGGAAAATCAGATATAGGCAACAAATCAGAACCAGGCTAGTTTAGTTTATATGTCGAAGACAATAGGCACCCTAAAAAGCAAAACAAAAAACAATATCAATCAATCAAACCTTTATTATTGTCATATATTACAGCACATTGATAAAAAGAGAGCGTTCGGACAGCTAGGAGACAAGATAAATCAGTGAAGATAGGAGAGAACAGTGAAACATAAAGCTAAAGTTTCCTCTCTTCGCCAGGCGCCCGGTTGAGCTGTGACACCTGTGGGAAGCACACGGTGCCGGCCTACCACCTCGCTATGTCGGACACGTCCATCAGGAACTTCTGCATGCTGCCCTGCGTCATGGCCTTCCAGGTAACTAACTATCTGTCAGATAAAGACCTGTTTTTGTTGTTGTCCTGGTTTTTAAAGGTAGGATCTGGAGTTTTGTTCCTTGCAGTTTGTAGCTAAACAAAACATTGAAACTCAGCCCCTCCTCTCGGGCTAAGCTGTGTAGCCTCCTGCCCCAGACAGCAGCCGTTGTCATGACAACAAAGGAAAGGAAACACAGTCTGAGTGAAGCGCTGGAGCCGTGGGCCGATAGCCGACCTTCACCAACACCGGGAGCCTCCAGTGTTGTGTTTTTATGCCGTTGTGGTGAACTGGGAAGACGGTGTTAGCGGCGGATGCTAACTGCTACCGCTAGCCGAAGTTAGCATCGAGCTAGCTCACTACAACGGTCCTAATACTTGTTACCAGTGTCGATGATGATCGGGAATCGGTCCGCGGCTCCAGCGCTTCACTCAGACTGTATTTCTTTCTTTTGTCCTCCTGACTGCTGCTGCTGCTGAGAGAGAGAGACTTGCTAGCTGCTAGCACTCGTTAGCATCAGAGACAGCTAGTGCGGCTAGCAGCCCTGAACCTCGTAGCTTCACCTGAGCTCCGTCATTGGCTGGAGAGAAAACACAGACTCTCTCGCCATAGATATTTATGCTCTCTGGCGACTCTCTAGCTCCACCCAGAAACGTCCACGTGCAACAAAACCTGAACAAAACAGAGCAAAAGACCAAAATACAGGCAGGGGGACAGGACTAGAAGCCCATAGGTCATGATTAAGACGGATTTTATTTGTACAGTACAAGTCTAATGTTTATTTTTGGGCACAAAACTCCAGACCCAACCTTTAACTCATTGAGTGCCGCGCTCCTTTCCAAAGTTTTAGTCAAGTGTACCGGCAATTTAGACCATTTTTGACTTTTTATGTAGAGCCACAGTGTATTCTATATTATTGCCACCAACACATACTGTGGCTCAATTGAAAGGTTTAACTTAATGCTTCAAGTGGCCACAAACCGTTTGTTTCTACGTGCCTCTGTTCCTGAGAAAAGTCAAGCTAAACATGGCTGGGTTTCACCAAAATCCCTCCTTTTTTTCTAGAAAAGGAGATAGAGCGTCTTTTATGAAAGGTGCTCTGTTTGTGTCTGTCGCTCTTCTGACACTCGCATTTCTGGATCAAAGGGCTCGTATAAGATAAATATATACAACAGTTGTTGTTCTATTCACAAAACCACCAGCGGGGGCGGGGGGGGCGCCACTAAACAACAATAACACAGACGCACCGTGCCGTGTCACAGCTTCTCCCCGCGGAGCGTGAGGGTCAGTCGGCCACCGCGGCTCGGGAAGACCGGTCCCGCCGGTGGTCGCGGTCCTTCTGTGGTACGGGTCGGTGATGCCGGTCTGCTTTGGTCCAGAGACCATCAGATTTTACCGCGGGAGGACTTTGGGGAGGACACGGTGTTGCTCGAGGTGAAGACCGGGCGGACTGTCGGCTGAGAGCTTCCTGGTTCAGCTCCGAGCAGCTGGAGCAGCTGGAGCAGCAGCGCGGGTGAGAGCAGAGCAGCTGCGCTGCATCTGCATGCAGAACTCGTTTGCAGAAGCCGAGTTATGATAAAAACTTCCAGATCATGAGCTGTCATGTGACTTTGATCGTCATCTATTTCAGTTCTCCTCGTCGTAGAGTCCCCAAATTTACATATAATGTGTATTAAAGTGTCTATTTTCATAATTAAAAAAAAAAGCAAAAAACGTAAAATTACGTTTTCGGCACTCAACGCATGGGAACGAAAAACGAGAAATTACGTGGTTGGCACTCAATGAGTTAAAATGTGTTTTTTTTTTCTTTGTTACAGGAAAAGTTCAAGAAGTCGCAGAAACACCTGAACGTCTTCACCAAGCTGCCGATCGGGTCCACTCAGATCCAGATGCTCCCTCCGGGTCAGATCGAGCTGGAAGCCGCCAAGCAGCAGCAGCAGCAGCAGCAGCAGCAGCAACAGCAGCAGCAGCAGCAGCAGCAGCAACAGACCATACTCAGCTGTGCACAGTGCAGCAGCGGCATAACGTCCAGACCCGAGGTCATCCAGATCAAGGTAACGCTGCAGCTCCAGTACAGACTCACACCCTGTGGGGTTTTACTGAAGTTCACAGATTTCACCTGCTGTGTGATTGATATTAGAAAATACATGCACCTGAACTAGGGATGCACATTTTGAAAAATGTTTCTGACCGATAACCGACGCTCGTTAACCGATTATTAACCGTTAACCGATAAGATTACGACTGTGTATTTAATTGCAAAAACCCCCCCCCAAAAAAACATTGCTCCAATTCTTTTTTTTGCCGTTAAATTCACGTGTGCGCTGCAACAGCTGATCAGTACAACATCCACTGTGCTCTGTCTCAGCTGATCACGCTCATATGGAGGTTAGATCGTCCAATGTAGAACTGTTTTTATACAAAGTGCAGCCAAACACCAGGCTGAAGGAACAGCAGAGCTCCTCTGACAGCTCCTCTCTGGAGCTGCAGGTGAACCGGCTGGAGAGCAGCGACGTCCTCTTTTATTTTATTTTTTTTCATTTTTTTCAGCACTGTTGTTACAGGTGATGCACATCTATGTCCGTGCAACTACATTTATTGGCTGTTGCACATACTGTCAGTCCTCCTGTGGAACTTTTTGCTGCGAAACATGACTGAAGGCAGGTGGAAGTCTGCACGTGTCGACACGCCCCCATGAGTTGACGACATAAGGAGTTCATTTAAAAAATCAATAACCGATAGTATTAATCGGTCAGAGTTCTTGTTATCGGTTAATGGTTAAACGGTTAATCATGTGCATCCCTAACCTGAACGCAACACACAGAAAGTCTCCTGATGCACCTAAATCATACATAATAATACAGGGTTCCTACGCAAGTATGGAATTTGATTTTATACAGTTCCAGGTCTGGAAAAGTATGGAAAATGGAAACTATTATACTATGGAAATTGATTTATCTTTATCTGGGTTTGGTCTTATCTGACGTTATTTGGGTTAATTATTTTGCTGTTTTTTTATTTTTATTTTTTTATTTAACCTTTATTTTACCAGGCAAATTGCTTGAGATAAAAAAATCTCTTTTACGAGCATGGCCAGCTACAATCTCCTGGAAATTATTTGGTGAAATAATGGCATACAAATTCAGAATAATGAAAACAAACAATTAATTGCATGATTTAGTTACATGATACACATCTGTTTATTCAAAAGTCATACATTTATTTATTTTTTTTAACAGAGAAGTCTGAAAATTAAGGTCTGGAAAAAGTGTGGCGTTTTGAAATTTCAAATGTGCAGGAACCCTGATAATATAAATGACAAAAAAATACATGAACGTACCTGAACAGTACTTTCATCGCTGGTTTGAAGCTTCACATGTTCTTAAAGGTTGTACAACAACAGTGCTTTTATTTTGAAATAATCAGGATCGTTTTTTCACTTCCAGACTGTGAGACACTGATGATAGAAAACACTGAACTACTAATACACTGTCTGTTTGTCCGTTCAGCTCAAATATAATAACAACAGCTGTAGTTCTGGTAAATAGTAATATTAGTGATAAATAATTATTATACTGACGATCAATAACAGTAATCATAAATGAGCTATTAACAATGAGCTATTAAAACAGAAGTAATGTTAATAATTTGTGGATTTTAGGGTTTTGGTGGTTTTTTGCAGCGTCGTCATGCTGCTGTGGGTTCATATTTAACAGACACTCATCGGTTCATTCATCTCAGTCTCAATTGACTCATTGAGTGCCAATAACGTAATTTTACGTTTTTTGCTTAAAAAAAAAAAAAAAAAAATTATGAAAGTAGACACTTTAATACACCTTATGTGTAAATTTGGGGACTCTACGACGAGCAGAACTGAAATAGATGACGATCAAAAACTCATGACAGCTCACGATCTGGAAGTTTTTAATCATAACTCGGCTTTTGCAAACCGAGGCAAGTCCATGAACTGGAGGACAAAGTGGCTCGGATGGAGAGAAAGAACAAACATCTGCAGGACAGAGTGAACATCATGGAGAGCGAGAGTGAACATCTAGAGAAGGAGAACAAACATCTGAAGACCAGAGTGAACAGGATGGAGAGCGAGAGCGAACATCTGGAGGGCTGTGTGAACTGGCCGGAGAGCTCTGTGCAGAAAGAGCCAGAGACCGATTGGAGCAGGATCAAGAGTGAGAACGAACATCTGCAGGACAGAGTGAACATCATGGAGAGCGAGAGTGAACATCTGGAGAGCTGTGTGAACTGGCTGAGGCAGAACAAACATCTGGAGAGCTGTTCAACAAACTGCAATCCCCTCTTCTTCCTCTGGGGGCAGAAAGCAGCATTTCTCCATAGACCCCCATGTTAAAATCACCCACTTTACATCCTCAATAAACATGATCAAAGCCTGGTGTCAGAACGTTTTTTGGTCTCAACCGATTTTTTTAAAACTCTACCGTTTTACTAGCCTATAAATCTATCTGCCCCCTAGCAGCAGCAAATCTCTTTGCTCCGTAGGTGGGTCTAGAAACGAGCCATAGGAACTTTTTGAGTCTCGAACACCGTTTGTGTTGACCAATCACAGCGCTCTATCTGTTTAGAGAGTCGTTAGGCAGCTTAACGCCATGACGACATACATTTTAATTGGCTTGTCAGGCTAACGTCATCCTGCTCTTTGCTCTGATTGGTCGTAGCGCTAGCTAGCGCTACCCTATTGGTGCAGAGGCAGTTTGAAAGACAGCCTTCATCCCGCCCCCTGGATTGAGCCGAGGTCTACCGCTCGTTGCCAGACTAGACATGTTAATGATGTAGTCTGGATGGTCAGGCTGAAGTTTTACTATTATTAGGTTAAAATTCTGGCCAATTAGGGCGCGGAAACGTTGAGTGACAGGTCCGAGCAGCTCCGTGGACAGCTGCTTCGAGGCCAGTGGGTGAATCCAACATGGCGCTGTTCAGGCCGCCATATTGGAGTCACAAAAACGACCCCCCAAGACCACTGGGTGACGTCACGGATGCTACGTCCATGTTTTTTACAGTCTATGATGAAGAGTGCGCAGGAACATGTGGAGCCCAGTGAGAGCAGAGAGAAGAGGATTCGTAGAAAGAGGGTGAGTTGTTGTGTGAAAGTCAACAACATCACAAACCTTTAAAACGTTTCACCGTTTCACCGTCGTGTCCCGGTGAGTTTGATCCAACTTCCTGTGTTTCTGATTTTATTTTCAGCCCAGAAAACCACCTGGGGGGCCATCCCATAATAACCCTTACCCAGTGAGTAACACCAGCCACCACATTGGACTACTTTACTTTACTTACCTTGACTGTTAGGGTTTACAATTGACCTCTGGCTAAGCCCCGCCCCCTCCACTCACTCGGACAAACGGTCAACATTTGGTGACAGTTGCTATGGCAACAGCTGTCACCGTAGAGACATTTCACAGGAGGCAATTGATGATTTTTCGAGACAGAAAGATTAAATATCAACTCAAAGTCACCAGAACTTCACGTAGCTTTACTGCTATGGCTGTCGGTTGCTGCGAAACACCGATAGCGACGGGCTAACTTCTGTTAGCCTGTCTATGGAGTTTTACATTATACGTTAGCATTAAGCTAGCGGACTTTATGCTTAGTTGTGATGCTGGCTAACATCTAAACATCTCTGACAATATGTTGCCTCAAATACGTTGATGACTTACAGTAACTTAGACCAGATGTAGACATCCTTGTTAAGTTTATCCACGTTTAGTTGGTGTTGTGGTCTACTGCATAACTTTATCCAGAGCAGACACTTCTCTCGGTTGAGATGTGGCTTAGGAAAAGGTAAAAAAAAAAATCCACCCCGTCGTCCAGCCTCTCGGGGTACCTAGATACCTTAAAATGTCAAGAAAAAACATATAAAAACGAATGAAATGTGACTAACTGCAATGCATTTCAATGGACGTGGGAACAGAGAATGTCCGAGTGTATGGGCTAGCTATGCGCACTGTGATTGGCTCATCGCGTTTGGGGGCGGGGCTTAGCCATAGGTCAATTGTATAGTAGAACTGTCACATGTTAACGCAGTGCACCCTATAGTTAGACTACATTAGTTAAAGTGTAATAAAGTTACATTTGCATAAATCTACATTTGTATCATTTCCCCAATGGGAAATTCATTTAATTGTAAATATTATTAAAGACAAAATAAAAGTAAAGAAGAAACTACAGTAGAAGATTTACTCATTTAGAACAAATAAAAAACTGCAATGAATTCACAGTTAATCGTGGTAATTATAAACCTTTTAATATTTGATATTTAGTGTGGAATTAATTATTTTTTGGTTTTATGTGTAAAGAAAAGAAAAAAAACATGGTCAGAATAAATTAACATCTATTAAAGAAGATTGTAAAATAGGATTTGACTGAATGTCGATAGAAGAGAAATTGACTCTTTTTGTTATAAAGTTATTTTTTGGGGCTTTTTCATGTCATGATTTGTAGACACACAGTGTGTTTGTGTGTGTGTGTGTGTGTTTGTCCTTATCAATGGAAAATCAATAAAAAGCAAGTGTTGAAAAACTACAATTAAACCTCCTCTCTCTCTGTCTCAGTTTCTCACGTTTGTTCAAAGCATTTTAGTTGTACCACTAAAGCCAGGGACACACCCGCCCGACCGTCGGGCGTCGGGCCTCGTCGGACGGCGTCGGGAGCTCGACTGTTTGGTGTGTTCCTCTCCGTCGGGGAGCGTCGGGTCTTGTCAGTAAACAAACGGTGTCCTAGCCTGTCCTACAGTAAAAATGGTATACGAAATAAAAAGAGGAGTAAAGCAATATATTAAGCGGCAATATATATATATATATATTTAAGCATCAAAGATGTTCAATCAAACCCACATAGTTTGAAACAACGTTCAAAACACACACACAGCTCACAACTAAGCATATAAAGCCCGCTAGCTTAATGCTAACGTATAATGTAAAACACCATAGACGGGCTAACAGAAATTAGCATCGGCTATCGCCAATTCGCGGCAACCGAGCCACAGCAGTAAGCTGCTAAAAACTGTTTTAATTTTGGCTTTAGCGCTGTTAACACGTGGCTGGTTATATTGTTTTTGGGAGATAAATGTTGATCTCATTGATGAAATTTAACAACTGTGGCAGTGGCATTAGTTTGTTTGAATGTAAAGTGAGCAGGGCTGCCTCTGGGCTACGTACTGAAATCACCACAGTTACGTAAATAAATAAATGTTTTACAATGAACCGATCAGTCAAATACATTTTATTTTGTTAAGTCAACATGGTTACTGTACATGGCAAAGATTATTACTACCACTTTATGACTTAGAATTGGTCTGTGTTTCTATGGGGGAGTCCTCGCCACTCAATCGCTCTGGTCGGCAGTCGGGGCAGTGTGTTTCACTGTTTCCTTTCTCCCGACGAGAGGCGACAGACTCGTCGGCCAAAGGCGTCGGGACGCGTCGGGAAGCGTCGTGGTAAACAGAAAAGTGTGTCTGTTATTTATCTTTACTCAGCCTCCAAAAATAAAATCATTGAGTGCCAAAAACGTAATTTAAAAATAGACTCTCTAACACACCTTATGTGTGAATTTGGGAACTCTATGATGAACAGAACTGAAATAGATGACGATCAAAAACTCATGAAAACTCACGATCTGCACATTTTTTATCATAATTCGTAGGTCTGGGACGATATGCTTTTCTCCCGATTCGATTCTTCTACGATTTTTTTGGATGGCGATTCGATTCAAATTGCGATTCTACGATATTGCCGATTCTCTCGATTTTTGGTCTGAACTTTTAACATTTATCTGCACACAAATACTGTAGGAGCCTATAAATTAACATACTCCATTATAAAGTGAACTTAAACCCTTTTCAAAACCTGTACTCTCTGTATGTAAAAAAGGTGAACAAATGCACATTGCACAATATTGATAAAAAATTCAAAAAATGAATTCAAAAAAAAAAAATCGATTAAAAAATCGTCAAAAAAGATATTGCGATATTTATGTGAATCGATTTTTTCTCCCACCCCTAATAATTCTGCTTTTGATGGTTTCTGCTGCATTGGGTCGAATCAGTGGCACGTGATGCAACCCTCTGCACCAAACACTGCTGAATAAAACAGCCGATATCTTTAAATCTACTGTTACAGCCTGGTGCCACTA
Source organism: Trachurus trachurus (assembly GCF_905171665.1). Lineage (NCBI taxonomy): Eukaryota > Metazoa > Chordata > Actinopteri > Carangiformes > Carangidae > Trachurus > Trachurus trachurus. The sequence continues at coordinate 1,284,191 of NC_139904.1, forward strand.
GTTAGCGAACACGTTCAACTTCAATCCTGCCGTCATTTGTGTGTTTTTGTGCAAAATATCCAAGTAAAAAGAGTTTGACTGAACAGGAAGGGATCTCAGTCCCGCCCGGTCTAGCAGTAGTTGTGTTATTGTTGCTTTGTAGCGCCCCCAATGGTGGTTCTGTGAATAGAACAACAATATATATCTTACACAAGCCCTTTGATCCAGAAATGTACGTAAGTGTCAGAAGAGTGACGCTATATCTCCATTTCTAGAAAACAAGCAGGGATTTTGATGAAAACTGACCACTGTTTAGTTTGAAATTGCTCAGGAACGAAGGCATGTAGAAATAAGCGGTTTGTCCCCACTGGAAGCAGAAAGTTTCACCTTCCAAATGAGTCATAGTCTGTGTCCATAGCTAAAATATAGAATACCCCTATGGCTCTACAAAAACATCAACTATGGTCTAAATTGCTGGCACCAGGATTAAAGCTTTGGAAAACACTACAGCGCGGCATCAATGAGTTAAACATGTGGATTAAAGTGAAACAAGCATAAAATAAAAACACATTAAAGAGCACAAACACAAAACAGCAGCCGCTCTGGAGTCGGCACTTTAAAGGAAAAAGTTGGACGTTTTCACTTGTAAGAGTTTAAAATCTGATTTCTTTATATCAACCTTGTGTGTGTGTCTCTGTGTGTGTCCGTGTGTGTGCAGGACAAGTTGGTGTTTGTGTGCAACGCGGACTGTTCCCTGGAGTACAAGAAGGCCAACTACGTGTCGAGTCTGTGTGAATACTGCAAGATCGAGAAGATGACCCGAGACGCCAAGAGGATCAACAACAGAGACTGTTACTTCTGCAGCGACGGTGAGACGAGAAGAGAGACTCTAGGAAAAAAACAACCCAAAAATATCTGTATCTATAACAAAAAAATATATCTAAAGCCTCTTTTTTTTAATCATATTTATTTCTAACACTAACAACAACTAACACTGTTTGAAATGGGGATGGAAGAAGCAGAGCTCATCAGTTTCCAACCCCAGACAACACACATACAACACAACCAAAACACCAGGTCACTCTCCAAACCCCTCCCCCACCACATAGTCATCACATTAGTTTACATCATTTATCTCTCCTCCTCCCTGCTATACATTTCAAACACTACTTTTCTAAACTTACTTGACTAAATTGATGAACACTTTTGCTGAGTTTAATCTCTACATCCAAGCTATTCCATAGAATAACCCCTCCGACAGAAATACACATACTTTTGAGAGTCGATCTTACACTTTGCTGTTGCAATTTGAGTTTTCCTCTTAAGTCATAGCCTATCTTTTACAACCTTCCCTCTCATGAAATAATTTCTGGATTATACAAGGAAGAAGATTAATTTTTGCTTTATACATGATTAATGCAGTTTTAAATTTTACCAAGTCAAAAAATGTTAATGCAGTTGCCTTAAAAAAAAAGTGGCTTAGTGTGATCATTGAACCTAACATTAAAAACTGTTCTTATGGCTCGTTTTTGTAATATGTACAGAGGCAACAGGTTGGTTTTATACACATTACCCCAGACTTCCACACAGTAACACAAATATGGCAAAACCACAGAATAATATGAAATAAAATAATCTTCTGTCCTTTGTATGTCCTTCTCTCTGTGTGAACAGGCTGTAAACTCCTCTACAGACACGAGCTGACCATGAACTGGGGGAAACACTGTCAGTCGTGTGTTTACTGTCACTCCATGTCCAAGAAGCTGGTGACGGCTCAGTACGGAGGATCAACGGAGGAGTTCTGCTCCGAGGAGTGTCGGTCCAAATACACCATGCTGTTCTGCCACGTACGTAACCCCCCAGCAGTGTTTTCAAAAGGGATAGTTCACCCAAAATCCATAATTCACCAATCGTCTACTGACCAAGGAAGGGTTTGGAGAACTTTCAGAGTCATCAAAATGCTTTTGTAGGTCTGGCTGGCAATGGATTTTCATAAAATGGCGGCGGATAGAGTTCACTTCTGATTGGTCCAAAACACACACTATGAAACATCCAGATACCTCCATACTGCTCGTCCTACTGACCCAAGTGTCCTGAAGCCGCCACATGAAAAGTTGCATGCGTGAGATTTGCTGCAAGATGTTCGTTCGTCGTTGTAAACCATTGGATGTATGATGTAAACACATCGCAGCAAATCTCGCACTGGGAGCTACTGCCACAACAAGGCTAAAAACACATAACACATATCACATACATTTTTTCCGAACAGCTTTCCATGTCTTGGCTTCAGGACACTTGGGTCAGTAGAGAGGAGCAGTATGGAGGTATCTGGATGTTTCATAGTGTGTGTTTTGGACAAAAGTGAACTCTAAACGCCGCCATTATATGAAATTCCACCCCCCCTGGAACTCCTAAAGAGTTTTGATGACTCTGAAAGTTCTCCAGACCCTTCCTTGGCATGACGGTGAGAAGAAAATTAGTGAATTATCGATTTTGGGTGAAGTAACCCTTTAATAAAACTAAACTATATAAAAGAAACGCCCCAAAAACAGTGATGATGATGATGATAATGATGATGATGATTGTGTTTCCTCTCAGGTGGCCAAGTGTGAGACGTGTGGGCAGAAAGGGAAGCTGAAGGAGAGTCTCCCTCTGCTGGGGGCGGTGAAACACTTCTGTGACCTCGGCTGTCTGCTTCAGTTCTGCTCCAACAAAGTGGTGACGCAGGGAGAAGTCTTCAAAGGTACCGACAGCTGCTGTATTTGGTTATAAAAGAGTCTCATATTAATGTGGATGAATCTACGTTACCACTTGTTAAAGGGTCCATTATCGATAAATATATCGTTTTGTCTTTATTGTTATTTTGCAGTGTTTCCCATATTCGTGGCGCCCCGCCATGAGTAAATTACGTCCGCCACGAATAGATTTTTCGAGCCAGGCTATATCGTTCCGTTCATCTCTTTTCCCGTTATTGTCGTCGACACACACAGAGCAGCGCGCATGCATGACAGCAGTGGGCTGTAAAAGCAAAACTCATACGGTCCGATCGCACTGTGGGAAATGTAGTGTGAAAACACTTCGCTTTCCAAAACTCCTAGTTGTCCCTTTAAAGCAGAAGTAAGCGATATGTTTGTGTTAATATAAGTCTTAAATAGTTGTATCTTCCGACAGCAATCACTTCTATAGAGTGTTTGGTCTGAAACACGGGTCTGTCAGTCACTCTGCTCTGCTCTGAGCCCAGGAGAAAACTTTCCTTGTATCCTACAACCTTTATCCAATGAGGAGAGAGAACGGCATAAAGGGGCAGTCCTCTCTGTGTGTGCAGCCAAGGGATGCGCCTGAATGTGGTGACGTAGGGACGAGGACCAATAGATCCATGACGAGGGCGGGGGCTGCTAACTCCATCTGCTGACAGGAAGTTAGACAAAACCACCGGATCACTTACTGCTGCTTTAATTCTTCATATACAATATAATATATTGTATCTGCACAAAACAGAAATGTGTCACTATTAGAATTTAGCTCCATCCTAAAGCTATAGTGCGTAACTTCTATCGGCCTCTAGAGGATTTCTGCGTTATTACAACGATACGGCCGGCACCGTCACTCTCTTTCTCCGCCAACAGACCTTCTGTCGAACGGGAAGGCTTTTTCTTTTTAGCAGGATCCACTTCTGAACCTCTTGGTCGCTTCTTCAGGTTCTAGCAGCGCTCTCCTCCCTCCTCCCTTCTCCTTGTCGGGTAAAACCCAGTACAACGCGTTGTTTCCTGTGCACCAGCGTGGGAATGTCGCCAAAGACGCCAAATACAAAAAGAACAAATACTGAAAAATACGGCGAGGTGTTGGAGGAGCTGAACGGCTTCATCAGCGTTGTATCATCTCCTCTTGTAGCGGCTTGGGTGAAACGGATACTTACAGACACGTAGAAGTTACGCACTATAGCTTTAATAATGTGATGTTCTAATGATCACTGAGCCTGGCCGCCGCTCCGCCGACCTTCAGCTGAACCTGTTTCCTGTTGTTGTGTTTTCGTTCATCAGCAGATACACCTGTCATCGCCAACGTCATATCACTGGCAGGACCTCCGACGGCGAAATCCAGCGCTCCCGACAGAACGGCCCAACAAAGTACAACACACACACACACACACTCTGAAGCATTGATGTTCTCTATGTTGCAGTGCGTTAGTGTTTATTATTTGTCTTCGTCTCCTCAGGCTCCGTCTCCAACGTCCAGTCGAAGAACTTTGGACATGTAAGTCTGTTTGTTTGTCTGTTTGTTTGTTTATTTTCACATATCAAAAAGTTAAAAAAAGATATAACATATAAAATCCAAGACAATGTGAAGGGGAAATGCCAAAAAAAACCCTCCAGGGGCTTGTAGGTGGCATTCTCCAACTACAGTTCTAAGCTAATGAGCATAGTTGCATTTGTGAGGTACAAAAACCGTTCATATCAATGTTCCCTCTAATTTTCAAAACTCCTGAGCAGAAATTCAACTCCCCTGATGACCTGCTTGAGCGACTGTGAAGCGTACGTCCACATGCTGGTGCTATGGGCTCTCTCCAACTCCAAATATCAATACAATTGGCTATTAATTACAGATTATTTTGACAACATTACCTAGGCTGCTCCATATCTAGGTCAGATACAGTTAATGAGAACAAAATACAATATTGTTTTGGCAAAATAGAGTTTGCATTTATTGCCATATGAACAAAAAATAACTAACATCAAGTTGGTGTCATCAACTCTTGGCACTGAAGCATTCATGATATGAACAGTAATAATAATTCTCAAGCAAAAACTTAAATCGCAGTTGCACTACAGAATGTGCAACTTTTTTGTCTTCTGAGCAAAGAGGTGGGGAGCAGTGTGCAATTGATAGCTTTCACTGACGTCACTTCCCAGGGACCTGGCGGTCAAAAAGCAACATTCCAAAGTGGCCCCGCAATGGACTTTCTATGGACAAACAACCGAGTAATGACTTAAATCATCTGTCAGCGGCCGAGAAAGAAAGATATAAAAACAACTTTGAAGTTTTGGGCACTTGTGACCCATATTCAACACCAGCTGCTGTATACGAGCTGTTTAAGATGACCAGTTCCCTGCCGAAGCTCCAGTTGGGCGATGTTTATTACCTGGTGGAGAATCCATCATCCTCCACCGCTTGCAACCAATACCTCCGGTGATGGCTCAACTGGTTTCTGATTAAAAGCCCCATTTTGTAGTTTTTTTTTTTATCTTAAAATAATGTTTCTGAACTCATTGAAGTGGTAGAAATGTACCTGTAACTTTCCTGTACGGGAACACCGTCCTGGTACCGCAGCTCCGCTGAGCTCTGAGCTCCAGCCCACTGAGCCCAGGCTCCCTGCTCCTCTCACCCACAAACCAGAGCCCTTAGCTGGGCTGCACGGTGACCAGCTGCCCCCCCTTTACCCCCCGGAGCTTTGCTACGCACCGCGACCGACGGCAACGATGACGGCGGTCCGAGCAGCGGGACCGGCGGCGGCGGCGATGGTAACCCGGCGGGACCGCCGCCACCGGCAACAGCACCGCCCGCGGCGGCAGCGACACGGTAACGAGGGTCGGGACCGACCGCGGCGCGGCGAGGACGATGACCGGTGTTGTTTAGCGTATTTTCAGAGTGTTTTCCATTAGTTCGTAACTTTAACATGACAGGCTTTGTCATACTGTGCAGTGTTGTGCAGAGTGAGAGAAGTGTGGCGCTGACTGACTGTAGATTGGCGGAACAGGTTCACTCACAGACGCATATTGGCTGCAGTAACATGTGAACTGCGGCTTTATTTGTGAATTTGTGACAAATCTGCGGACGGAAGTACAGCACAGCTGTTGTTCGGTTCGGTAACCAGTTAAATCAGACACCAGTTGGGCCATAACACCGGTATTTTTGAAGCAGCAGGGAGCAGTGTGTGTTTTTCTGCCTTGTCCTAAGCCAGCGGACAGCGGGGAAGTGGATTGTTTTGACCGCCAGGGGGGCGTTCCATACGGGCCGTGACGTCACATGAAAGCTATCAATTGCACAGTAAAACACCTTAGAGGGAACAGTGGTTCATACTTAATAAATACAAACATGGTTTAACATGATTTAACATTGTACAATGCAATACAAAAGCTTGATAAACATATGAAAAAAATAAATTAAGTAATCCTAGTTTAGATAGGCCGACCATGTGGAAAGTATTGACTGGTTAGCAGGAGAGACTTTAGTGCTCTCCTAAATTATTGTAAAGATAAGTTAAAAAAATGTGCAGGTAATAAATTCCATATTCTAGGCCCACGATAAAGTAACAGAGCTGTGTTGTTCTGACGTGTGTTTGTTGTGTTCGCGGGTCAACGATAACTTCTCTTGGAGTCGATGTTGACCCTCGTCCGTCTCGTTGTTTCAGATCAGTATTCAGACCGATCCTGTGAAGTCTCTTCATCCTCCTCATCCTCATCCTCATCCTCCTCCTCCTCCTCCGGCTGCGGCCCCGAAGATCCTGAAGAACAAAGCTCTGATGTGTCGACCGCTGGTGCAGAACAAAGGCGTTTCCTGTAAAACGCAGACGACGGACGCCGAGTCGCAGACGGGTGAGGCCGCTCAGCGTTCTTTTAGTTGTGCCCAAGGTGTCCCACAGGAGAACTGGTGAAGCTGCTCTTTGTTTTTATGGCCCTAAACTCTGGAATACCCTCCCTTTAGATCTAAGAATGGCAGCCTCCTTAGCCATTTTTTAAAAGAAATTGAAAACCCATCTTTTTAATTTGGCTTTTAATATGGGTTGATTTTATATTACTTTTTTAAAGTTTTAGTTTTTTTTTTCTTTTTAATAGGGGTGCACCGAATGGCATTTTTTGGCCGAAGCCGAATAAAATCAAAACGCTTGGCCGAATAACCGAATAATACCGAATACCGAAAGTGGTTATAAAGTTTTTAAATAAAATATTTTTTAAAACTTAATCTTCAAAGAAATGAAAAATGTTTATTGATTATTCTGACAGTTTTTGAATATTCCAGTTGCCGTTGTTCATCAAAAAAGCACAAGTTATATGAAGTTTTTCATTTATATCGGCCCATTGTGAGTGCTGAAAGATCTATGCAAGTACATCCCAAAAAAACCCAAGTGTCTTTTAAAACAGTGGTTCCTAACCTTTCTTGGTCAGATTTTTTTGAATTCATTAATTAGGCTACTAGACATTTTCAGGCGACCTCATTTGAATTTCAGGCGACCCCACGTGGGGTCCCGACCCCAAGGTTGGGAAACTCTGTTTTAAAAGACGTCGGCCACTAAACTAAACTGTTGTTGTTAACTGTTTTTAACTGCTGTTCTTGTTCTTGTTCTTGTTCTTGTTCTGTTTCTGAGATTGTGTTGTTAAAGCACTTTGGGCTGCACTTGTGCATGAAATGTGCTCTACAAATGAAATTTATTATTATTATTATTATTGGACGTAACTGTCTGTCTGAGTCTGTGATTCCAGTCATGACAGCGACGTGGTTTCTCTTCCTCTCTTCTTTCTGTAGACGGCGCCTTCCCTAAGGTCCTGGTCCTGCCTGTCCCGGTGCCGGTGTTCATCCCCGTCCCCATGAACATGTACAGCCAGTTTACGCCCCGACCCGTGGGGCTGCCGCTGCCGGTACGACACACACCTCACACACCTCACACACCTCACACACCTCACACACCTCACACACCTCACACACCTCACAGACCTCACACACCTCACACACACCTCACACACCTCACACACACCTCACAGACCTCACAGACCCGTCAGGGCTGTGGGAACGAAATGAACTTCGCTGTTCGAACAGAATTCAAATTATTTAAAGACCCCCTCCCATGAAAATCGTGTTTTTTGAGCTTTTCACATGTTCCTGTGGCATTTTTCTTGTGTTAGAGCACATAGCAGCAGAAAAGGAAGTGCAGAATTGCATTTCTGAGTTTTACTGCCTTCAAACTGCTGTGAACCAATGGCAGACGCAAACTGGCAGTTTCAGGGAGACTGGAGCTGACGTGTCACAGCTCCAGGGGAGGGCGCTAGTGCTACAAGCTCCCGCCCCGCTCTGCATCTGGCTCAGAGGTGAAAGGCTGGACAGCTCGGTGTAGCTGTCAAGGTATAACAGGTATAGCTCACCTGGTTGAGCAGCTTGCATTGTGAGCAAGGACCATGTTCCATTCTGGGATCGAATCCCAGTGTGGAGTTTTACACTAAACGCGCTGAATCTGTAATTGTACAATGTCCAGCTGTCAGCGAGCAGGGGGTGGGGTGCGAGGAGGTGGCTGGGCGGGTGCAGAGCAGCGCAGTCTCCGCCCACCCTCCAGAGGTGCATTGCTAATGAGCTGCTGGTTTTAAAATTACCAAAAAGGGTCGCGGGAGGGGGACAGGGGGACTTGAGAACATTCGAAGGTGGAAACAGACGTTGGAATGTGTGACTTCTGCAGTGTAACGTCGTGCATCGCAACGTTTGGGGCAGTAAAAATGTTGATAAAACAAACAATTTTCAAGCAGGGTGATTTTAATTGCCTCTTTGTTCGGCTGTGGCGGTGGCCTATGTGTTCCCACACTACACGCAGCCCCCCCCCCCCCCCCCCCCCCCCACCCATCAATCACCACTTGCGTGCCGATCGTGGATCAACAGATTTGGTTGGAATGCCCTTTAGTGGATGCTCTTTCTAGTTTCAATCTAACACTACAAAAAAGTAAAAATGCATAAAATTTGATATTCCCCATAAACATTGCCTGGCCTGAGACAGTTGTAATCATAAAAAAAGCCTGTAGAGGGTTAATTAATTAATTTTATGGTTTGAAATGAACAGCCATGGTGGGAGAGAAGTTAACTCATTGAGTGCCGCGCTCCTTTCCAAAGTTTTAGTCAAGTGTACCGGCAATTTAGACCATTTTTGACTTTTTATGTAGAGCCACAGTGTATTCTATATTATTGCCACCAACACATACTGTAGCTCAATTGAAAGGTTTAACTTTATGCTTCAAATGACCACAAACCGTTTGTTTCTACGTGCCTCTGTTCCTGAGAAAAGTCAAGCTAAACATGGGTGGGTTTCACCAAAATCCCTCCTTTTTTTCTAGAAAAGGAGATAGAGCGTCTTTTATGAAAGCTGCTCTGTTTGTGCCTGTCGCTCTTCTGACACTCGCATTTCTGGATCAAAGGGCTCGTATAAGATAAATATATACAACACTTGTTGTTCTATTCACAAAACCACCATCGGGGGCGGGGGGGGCGCCACTAAACAACAATAACACAGACGCACCGTGCCGTGTCACAGCTTCTCGCCGCGGAGCGTGAGGGTCAGTCGGCCACCGCGGCTCGGGAATACCGGTCCCGCCGGTGGTCGCGGTCCTTCTGTGGTACGGGTCGGTGATGCCGGTCTGCTTTGGTCCAGAGACCATCAGATTTTACCGCGGGAGGACTTTGGGGAGGACACGGTGTTGCTCGAGGTGAAGACCGGGCGGACTGTCGGCTGAGAGCTTCCTGTTTCAGCTCCGAGCTGCTGGAGCAGCTGGAGCAGCAGCGCAGGTGAGAGCGGAGCAGCTGCTGCATCCACATGCAGAACTCCGTTTGCAGAAACCGAGTTATGATAAAAACTTCCAGATCATGAGCTGTCATGAGACTTTGATCGTCATCTATTTCAGTTCTCCTCGTCGTAGAGTCCCCAAATTTACATATAATGTGTATTAAAGTGTCTATTTTCATAATTTAAAAAAAAAGCAAAAAACGAAAAATCTCGTTTTTGGCACTCAACGCATGGGAACGAAAAACGAGAAATTACGTGGTTGGCACTCAATGAGTTAAATAACATAACCAAAAAACATTAAAAAGTTATGACTTCACCATCATGAGGACTCAATGACATATTCCCCATAAACATTGTCTGACCCCAGACAGTTGTAATCATAAAAACAAAATCCATCTTTGTATAGAAATGAGTGTACATCACAGAAACTGGCCTGTAAAGGTTAATTAATTAATTTTATTGTTTGAAATTGACAATCATGGTGGGAAAGAAGTTAAATAACAACAAAAAAAAGATCTTAAAATATAAAACCATTAAAAAGTTATGACTTCACCATCACGAAGACTCAACGAAAGGGAGTATTTTAATTACAGATAATTTCAACACAGATTAATTACACATAATTTCACAGATAAATACATAACTTCCCCAAACCATTTTGCTATAGCATGATTGTAGCCAAAATGCTGCTCAATAACGCAACAGGCGAGAACTCATTGAGTCCTGGAGGGGTGTAAGGGTTAAAGGTTTTTCTACCTAAGGAAAAAAAAGAAAAAGAGCTGTACACCTGAAAATATGGATGTTAGTAAATTCATAGTTATGGAGATGATTTGAGTTGGTCTGTTAACAATAATTCATGCTTATGTGTTACACTATAGCATACTACATTCTGTGCCCCGTCTTATAATGTTACAGAAAACCCTGCATTATGTTTTGCTCCTGCGTTCCTACACTAGGGAACTTGTTCTTCTTGTCACCAAACGCTCTCCTCACCTGTGCTGATGGTTAAATACCTCTAATAACCTATTACATCACTGGATGTTGCTTTTATACTTTACATTTATAACACAATACACTGACTTTCTGATATTTTGAGCAAAAAAGACAAAAATACGATTAATCGCAATTAACTGAGATTTATCATGATTAAAATTTTTAATTGTTTGACAGCACTATTATGAATATGATCGTCCTCTTTATCTCTAACTGCTCTGCTCCACTGTCACTGACAGCTTCACTGGTAACAGCTTCACTGGGAGGTTATCACCAGCACCAATGAATGGAAACATTTTCTCAGTGAAAGTGTGTGTGAAGGTGTGTATGTGTGTGTTAGTATCAGGATCAGAGAACGACAGTTTTCCTCTGTTGAAGTCCAGATTCACTCTGATCCTCTGGTGCTTCTTCTGCTCTGGGAGATCAGTGAATGGAGTTGATGGTAAATGTGCTCTGTATTTACCTCCAAAGAACCCTAACATCCACGATTCAGACCACATGTTGCCTCCCTTCCTCTGCACAAACTCTGTTGACACACCCAGTATCCAATTTGTATTGTCTCCAACCTGGACATCCCAGCTGTGAGTCCCTGAGTTAAAACCCTCAGAGCCCAGGACAGAGGAGAAATAATCAATCCTCTCTGGATTGTCAGGAAGCTGCTGTTTGCCTCCTCCTCTCACACTGGTCAGATCTTTAGACAGGCTGAGTTCTGGATGAGCAGTGTTTGGGTCCAGAACCACAGGACTGTAGGAGACCATGTCCTTCATCTTGTTCCAGATGTTGAAGGTCAGGTTGCCCAGGTGTTTGGCCTGGTCTATCAGAGCTCCTGAGTCCAGCTGTGGATCCTCCAGCAGGGGGCGCTGCTGGACTCTTTCCACTGCAGCCTTGTAGTTGAGCAGGAATGAGACGTCTTCAGCTCTCAGCTCGTCCTCTGTGGCTCTGACTGTGTGTGAAAGAGCTGCTCTCTCTCTGCTCAGAGCCTCCATCTTCTCCTTCATCCTCTGACTCTTCTGCTCCTCTTCCTCCCTCAGTGCAGCCATCCTGGCCTCCTCTTCCTCTTCTAGAAACTGGTGAAGCTTCTTAAACTGCTCCTTAATCTGCCTCTCTGTGTGTCGGGCCTGGACCTTCATGTGTTCTGCTGTTTGACCAAACTTCACTTGAACTTCTTCAAAACCCTTTAACTTCTTCTTTAAGGGCTCCAGAGTTTCCTCAAGTTCCTTCTTCAGTTTCGAAGCAGTTTCATTGATGGGTCTGAATCTGTGGTTGTTGTGTGTTTCTGAATCTCTGCAGATGAGACACACTGGCTGCTGATGGTCCAGACAGAAGAGTTTGAGTTTCTCAGAGTGCAGACTGCAGAGAGGCTCTGAAGATCTCTGCTCTCTCTGCTCTCTCTGCTCTCTCTGCTCTCTCTGCTCTCTCTGCTGTAAGAAGCTCTCACACAGGTTCTTCAACACCAGGTTACAGGGAGGATTAGACTTTGAAGATCTTCTCTTACAAACTGGACACAGTGGATCTTGTTTCTCCTTCCACCAGCTTTTCAGACAGTCTTTACAGAAGCTGTGGCTGCAGGACAGAACAACAGGATCTCTGAAGACCTCCGTACAGACCGTACAGCAGAGATCCTCCTCTAGTCTGGAAGCCATTTAGTCTGTGAGCGAAGCTGAAAACACAGCAGACAGGAAATAGAGTCAGTCATGGCTCCCCTCTCTCTTCTACTGACTTGAGTCTAGTCAGTAGTAGCCCTGTAACGATACACGTAACGATACATGTATCGAAACCGAAACTGCGACACCCTAAGACACGAACCTGTGTCGCCAATGAAATGGCAGAACCGCGACACACCCATTCCAACGCTACGTGGCTGTTTTTTTTTTTTTTTTTGTTGGACACGTTCCGCCGTCACTCAGACACACATCACACAGCCAGATCACTCTGCACACACAGTGTGAACTCCTATGAACTTGATTAGTTTCAACAAGTCGGTCGGGTTTTACCGTTATGCCCGTTTATCACCAATAAACACAGATGAGGAGGGTGAGTGACTGCGAGCTCCTGCTGTGAAGCGGGGGGGGGTGCGCGACTCTGACTGCAGCGGGGACTGTCATGTCTCTGCTCCGTGACACTGTGAGAGACCGCCGGTGAACGCTGTGGGACGGGGCCGGGACCCAAAGCAGCACCCGCTAAATGTTGAAAACAGCGGTGGTACGTGCTTCCAAACCAGAAACGTCTAAAGTCGCTCTTGACAAGTGAAAAAAGTAGGGACCGACCTGCCGTGCAGTGTTAAAAAAACAACACAACAACAACAAACTGACAGCGAGTGTGTGTCACGACTTCCTGTATCTGGCCCTTCAAATTAAAAGCCCTATAGCCTTTCATATACAGTTCAGTCATATTGATTTTGACTTAATTTTGACAAAACACGGCTCCAAATGTCTTTTTTCCTGCGACCAAGCGACCATTGAGATTTTGGTCGGCTAAATTGCATTGAGTTTGCCTTGTGGATGCACTTTTAAATAAAATTGAATCATTTTTTTGGTCGACCAGTGCTTGGTCGACTATTTGGGGGCAGCCCTAGTTATAATTGTTAATGTTAGGCTATATATTGTTGTTATAATAAATAATGCAGTTTTTACTATCAAAATCTCTTCTTTTTTTAACCTTAATAAAATTCGAATTGAATCGAATCGTGTATCGAACCGCGGGTCAGAAATCGAGATACGAATCGAATCGTGACTTTGGTGTATCGTTACAGGCCTAGTCAGTAGACTTTAGTTTACTGTGTCTCTGAGTCCAGGTTTTGGTCAAACTCACCTTCAGTGTGTGGAGTGTCAGCAGGTTGAAGCAGCAGTGTTGTAGCTGGACTCACTCACAGGAAGTTGTTGGTTTGGTCTGAAGCTGAATCCGATCGTCTCTTCTTCAGTCTGCGGTTCTGTAACTGAAGAGGAAGTGCAGCAGTTTCCTGGTTTATGAGTCTTGTGAGGGGGCGGAGCTTTGTCACACTGGAAGTTCTGCAGGATGATGCAACAGCTCTTTTTAGTTTCTGTTTGTGGATCATTTAACGTCTAAAGAATCTTAATTCTTTAGTGGAGAATTTCAAACACAGGCCTGCAGTGAAGAAATGAGTTCAAGACCCCATGATGACAGAAACGCAGCATTTATCAAACGTTTGCAGGCGGCCACAACGTCTGTTCTATCACTAATGAGTTTTATTCCTTGATCCGGCCTCAAGTTCCTTTAAAGGAACTACATTTATACTAAATACGATTACGAACATTCATTCCAGCTCAGTTTGGAGGAACTTGTACTGAAACTACTCCACAACATTTATTCAAAGTCAAAGTCAAAATCATTTATTAGTCTCCCGAAGGAGAAATTTCTCTCGGACAGAGAGCAGTGCTGCGTCACAACAAAGACAAAAACTGTACAAGGGAAAAACAGCAGAGAAGTACTAAAAACATACAATAAAATCATTAAAGTGCAATATGCCTCAGAAAAGAAATGAGTTCAAGACCCCATGACGATAGAAACTAGGGATGTCCCGATCACATTTTTTTGCCCCCGAGTCCGAGTCATTTGATTTTGAGTATCTGCCGATACCGAGTCCCGATCCGATACTTTGGCAATGCAGTAAAGTTTTTAATGTAGATCAACTGTATCATCCCACTATTTTTCTGTTCTTTGTGCTCTACTAGGGATGTAACAATATCACAATCTCACAATAATACGCCCCCCCTTGCGGCCCGTCTTCGCTTTAGACAGATAGGAAAACCCTGACATGTAGATATGTAATATATCCGATTCCTGATCGGGATGTAACGTCCGATTCCGATCGAGTCTGAAACCACGTGATCGACCCCGATTTCCGATCACGTGATCGGATCGGGACATCCCTAATAGAAACACAGCATTTATCAAACGTTTGCAGGATGTGCTTCAGTGACAACTTAAAGGAACTTGAGGCAGGATTTGTGAAGAAATGCGTTTTAAGTTTTTTACTGCTAATAATGGGTGATGAAGCGTTCAAAACCAAAAGAATGAGCCCCCTTGCGTATCTCTCTGTTGCCTTGAACAGGCTGTGTGCTGCAAAATACGCTGCAACTCTGGGGCTGAGTTTCCCGCGCTGTCCGCGGATGTGAGTCAAATGACGCTGCATGCGCGTCCTCAACAGCTTTGGCTTGCCACTGGGGAGCTGAGCTCATCAGCCGGGCAGCCTCTGTCCTCCTCCCAGGGAAGAAAACGAGCCGAGTAACTTACCCACAGGTTTTTAGAGGTTTTCTGCCGGCTGGTTGAATTGTTTTTAGGAGATAAATGCTGGTCTCGCTGATGAAATCTAACAATTGTGGCAGTGCATTAGTTCATTTGAATGAAAAGTGAAGCTTCAGGTGTGTGTGAGCAGCGCAGCCTTGGGGCTCTGTACGTACAACAATCACCATATTTACTTCAATAAATAAATGGTGTGCTGCTTACCTGATGCCCGGTCAAACTCCGGGTGTCGCAGTAAAAATTAACAGCCAAGCCTGACGTGTGTGTGTGTGCGTGTGTGTGCGCACTGCTGTGGAGAGTTCATGCGCGCTCCTGCACCAGCTTGGCTGATGGCTGCAGTAACCCTGACGGCCACAACGTCTGTTCTATCACTAATGAGTTTTATTTCTTGATCCTGCCTCAAGTTTCTTTAAAGGAACTACATTTATACTAAATACGATTACGAACTTTCATTCCAGCTCAGTTTGGAGGAACTTGTACTGAAACTACTCCACAACATTTATTGTTGTGTAGCTGCAGGAGACGAAGCTGAATATGAATCCAAGTCAAGACAACATTTTATTATGTTGATGAAAAACAGGAACAAGTGAACATTCAGCTGTTGTGATGAACTGAAACGTTAATACATTTTAGATCATTCTCTCTGAGTCCAGGTTTTAGTCAAACTCACCTTCTGTGTGTGGAGTGTCAGCAGGTTGAAGCAGCAGTTTTTAGTTTGGTCTGAAGCTGAATCTGATCGTCTCTTCTTCAGTCTGCCGCTCTGGAACTGAAGAGGAAGTGCAGCAGTTTCCTGTTTTCTGAGTCTTGTGGGGGGGGGCGGAGCTTTGTCACACTGAAAGTTCTGCAGAATGATGCAACAGCTCTTTTTAGTTTCTGTTTGTGGATCATTTAACGTCTAAAGAGTCTTAATTCATTAGTGGAGAACTTCAAACAGGCCTGCAGTGAAGAAATGAGTTCAAGACACCATGACGACAGAAACGCAGCATTTATCAAACGTTTGCAGGATGAGCTTCAGTGACAACTTAAAGGAACTTGAGGCAGGATTTGTGAAGAAATGCACATGCGTTTTAAGTTTTTTTACTGCTAATAATGGGTGATGAAGCGTTCAAAACTCTCTGTTGCCTTGAACAGGTTGTGTGCTGCATAATGCGCTGCAACTCTGGGGCCGAGTTTCCCGCGCTGTCCGCTTCACCTGGTTCTTAATAAGAACCAGGTGAAGTTTAGAGGCTCAGACGAAAGTGTTATAGAAAGTAGAAAGACCCTCATCTCTCAGCTTTCAAGTTTTATGTTTCAGCTTTAGTCGTTGCAGTCAACATTGCCTCAGCGGTTTCTTCAGTTAATTCAACATTGTTTCAACAATTTCTTCAGCTCATTCAGCATTTCTTCAGCAATGGCGTTCAGCTGCTTTCAGCATTCACACGCATTTTCATTCTTGGAAATGCTTTTTCTAGTTTTTCTCTGATGTTATCCTGGCAAACTTTGTTGGCACAAACAATCGTTTCTTATCGACCAAAGTGAAAGACAATAATCTCATTATAATGTTATTTCCCCGACCAGCTGCCGGTGCCCATGTTCCTCCCCGTGACGATGGACAGCGCCGAGCGCATCGTGGAGACGATCCAGGAGATCAAGGAGAAGATCCCGTCTGACCCGTTCGAGGCCGAGCTCATCCTCATGGCCGAGATGGTGGCGGAGCAGGAGGCCAAGAACGACAAGACGGAGCGGCCGAAGGAGAGCGCGACGGAGAAACAGACGGAGAGACAGGAAGCGGCCGCCGCAGAAGGTGAGAGAAACGACGAGGAGGAGGAGGAGGAGGAGGAGGAGGAGGAGGAGGAGGAGGAAGGTTTGGAGGAAACTGGATGAATCGTTAATGTCTAATTGTGATTTATGTAAAAAAAAAATTAAGAAGGGAAAAAAAGAGTGAAACCGACCTGAAGTTGAATAAACATGTAGTGAAGGACGATCACAGCAAAAGGAAAAAATGTCCAGTTTTTCCTCAAATATCTTTCCTAATTTTTTGTAAACATCTGTGGAGAATCAATTCTTTAAAGGGATAGTTGAACATTTTGGCAAATTGGCCCATTGCCATAATCCCTATAGTCATAGCAGTAGGTTCGTTACCTTTAATTGTCAGTGCAAGCTGTTTTTAGAACGGCGGAGCAGAGCCGTGAGCTGCTCAGAGCTACGCTACGGAGGCTCATTATGGGATTTCTTGGTTTCCCTCATCAAACTCATCAAATACACAATCCAACAACTCTCCAACGCTCTGGTGGACAAGTTGTGAGCTGCACATTCACCACGCTATGAGATAATAACACAACGTTACCACACAGAGTTGTTTTAGAGGGAAATTCATGCAAAACCACTGATGTACGTTGCCTTCAGGGACAGTTTTTCATCAACAGTCTCTGTATTTCCCTCTAAAACAACTCTGTGTGGTAACGTTGTGTTATTATCTCATAGCGTGGTGAATGTGCAGCTCACAACTTGTCCACCAGAGCGTTGTGGAGTTGTTGGATTGTGTATTTGATGAGTTTGATGAGGGGAAACCAAGAAATCCCATAATGAGCCTCCGTAGCGTAGCTCTGAGCAGCTCACGGCTCTGCTCCGCCGTTCTTAAAACAGCTTGCACCAACAATTAAAGGTAACAAACCTACTGGTATGACTATAGGGATTATGGCAATGGGCCAATCTGCCAAATGTTGAACTATCCCTTTAAATAAAAACAGATTTCCCACCTTTCATTCAATCAGTGGTGCATCAAATTACCTGCCACAGATATTTTTTATTTTAAGTTTTTATTTCAATTCCTACTATTGTCATTTTCAGCCTTTTTTTTATGTCTTTGATTAATTGTGTAGAGACGTGTGATTGATGTGCAGGTGTCTCGTGTGTATCGTTACAGATCACGTCAGTAACTATAGCGACGACTTGGACACGGACGACTTGGCCAGTTTCCTCAACAACTGGGAGGAGGCCTCGTCGGACGCCTCGGGCCTCAGGACGCCCAGTCGCTCCAACACCCAGGAGAAGCTCAGCGCCATCGCGGACGTTCCCGTGGTTTCGCCCAGCGAGCCCCAGGCCGAGGCCCCGCCCCCTGGTCCGCCGCCCATGGACGTCGAGGCCGACTTCACTGTCGGTGAGTCCCGAAAGACGTGGATTTGTTGTGGTTGTTTAATTTTTTTAAATCTCCACCTAAATGACGCCGGTCTGGTTCTTAGTTTTTTAAAGGTTGGGTCTGG
This sequence comes from Trachurus trachurus, assembly GCF_905171665.1. Taxonomy (NCBI): domain Eukaryota; kingdom Metazoa; phylum Chordata; class Actinopteri; order Carangiformes; family Carangidae; genus Trachurus; species Trachurus trachurus. Next base: position 1,302,203 of record NC_139904.1, read on the forward strand.
AGTTTTATGCCCAAAAATAAACATTAGACTTGTACAAATGAAATCCGTCTTAATCATCACCTCTGGGCTTCTAGTCCTGTGTGGTGGGGGCTGTGTCTGCAGCCCCCCCCCCCCTCCCCCTGCCTGTATTTTGGTCTTTTGCTTTGTTTTGTTCAGGTTTTGTTGTGCACGTGGACGTTTCTGGGTGGAGCTAGAGAGCATAGATATCAATGGCGAGAGAGTCTGTGTTTTCTCTCCAGCCAATGACGGAGCTCAGGTGAAGCTACGAGGCTCAGAGCTGCTAGCCGCACTAGCTGTCTCTGATGCTAACGAGTGCTAGCACGTCTCTCTCTCTCAGCAGCAGTCAGGACAACAAAGAAAAATAAACACAGTCTGAGTGAAGCGCTGGAGCCGCGGACCGATTCCCCACCGTCACCGACACTGGTAACAAGTATGAGGGCCGTTGTAGTGAGCTAGCTCGATGCTAACTTCGGCTAGCGGTAGCGGTTAGCATCCGCCACTAACACCGTCTTCCCAGCTCACTACAACGACATAACAACATAACACGGAGGCTCCCGGTGTTGGTGACGGTCGGCTATCGGCCCACGGCTCCAGAGCTTCACTCAGACTGTATTTCCTTTCCTTTGTTGTCATGACAACCGCTGCTGTCAGGAGCAGGAGGCTACACAGCTTAGCCCCAGAGGAGGAGGGGCCCAGTTTCAATGTTTTGTTTACAAACTGCAAGGAACAAAACTCCAGACTCTCCCTTTAAAGTTTCATGTCTTATATCATTTGTCAGAAACTCTGGAGAAGATGGCCAAGCTCAGAGAAAAGTCCCAGCAACCTCCGAGCCCTCCGCCCGCCGCCGCCGCCTCACGCCGACGACAAGCTCACAGGAAAGCCCGAGAGAAGAGGGTAACGAGACCGGATTTGGTTTTTATTCATAGACCGAATCTCCTTGTTGTTTACATTCTACTTCCAGGTAGAAAACCAGCTGTAATTTGAATGAGATCAATAGTAACGAACGAGAGTTTAGCTATATATCATATTTTTCACGCCCTATCACCGTTTAGACAAATCTGAAATGATTGAAGAAACATTACTATTTCTGTGTGTATGTTTTGTGTTGCTATGTGTTGTATTTATTCAGTTTGGGGGAATCACAGTGTCTAGAAAGCATCAGTGGCTGCAGCTGACAGGGACAGCTAACGGTAGCTAAGCTAACGGTAGATATGCTAACAGCAGCAGCTAAGCTAACGGCGGTAGCTAAGCTAACATCAGGACGTCAGCTGTTAAAACCCTCCCGTTGTCGGACACGACATGAAACTACTCCAGTTAGCTCAGTCATATTGGAACTCAGATATCCGCTGGAGAATTTTTATTTTTTATGGAGCGTTTATTGAGTCACTGAGTTATTAAAGTTAAACAGGTAGCTAACCGTTAGCCCGGCTAATCTATGATAACCATGACTAATTACAAAAACATGCACACAGAAATAGTAATGTTTGTCCAATCATTGGTTTTATAAACTTTACAAACATCAGATTAGTCTAAACGGTGATATAGTGACATGAAAAATAAGATAAATATAGAGAAACTTTCGTCCGTCACTATTGTTCTCATGCTGGTTTTCTACCAGGAAGTAGTTGTAAACAACAAGGAGATTCATCCTATAGTCTAGAGTCATGATCATGACGGCGGTTCAGTTCTTCAGCTCCTCTCTCTCTCTTTTTGTTTCGTTGAAGGGTCGTAAGTCGCGGGCGTCGAAGGCGGCTGAACTGGCGTCTCAGAAAGGCTCGGCCCTCAAGGCGCCGGTCGAAGGCCCCAAGCTGAAGAGTGAGTACGGAGTTGACGCCTGGAAGAGATGGATCCAGTGGAGGAAAACTCAGCCCAACCTGGAGAAACCACGCTTCTGTGAGTCTGAGAAGAAAAAAACCTTCTTCCTCAGTTCATTTTAACCCTCCTGTCGTCCTTCTGTTCCCTTCCTCCTTCCTTCTTTCAACAATCCTTTTTCCCTTCCTTCTTGTCGTCCTTACTTCTTCTTCCTTCTTTTGATCCAATTGACCTGATCTGTTCCCTCCCTCCATCTTTCTTTCCTTCCTTTTTCCCTTCCTTCTTTCCACAATCCTTTTTCCCTCCCTTCCCTCCTTCCCTCCTTCCTTCCTTCCCTCCCTCCCTCCTTCCTCCCTTCCTTCCTTCCTTCCTTCCTTCCTTCCTTCCTTCCTTCCTTCCTTCCTTCCTTCCTTCCTTCCTTCCTTCCTTCCTTCCTTTTTGACCCAACTGACCTAATCTGTTCCCTCCCTCCTCCCTTCTTTCCCTTCGTCCTTCCTTCCTTCCTTCCATCCTTCTTTGATTCAGACAACAGGTTAAACTTCACAATCTGAAATCTGTTTTTATTTAAAGGGATAGTTCAACATTTTGGCAAATTCGCCCATTGCCATAATCCCTACAGTCATAATAGGACAGTGTTAATTACCTTTATTTGTTTTCCCTAAATACACAATCCAACAACTCCACAACGCTCTGGTGGACAAGTTGTGACCTGCACATTCACCACACTATGAGATAATCATGAAACATTATGTAACATTACGACACATGAAGCATATACTGGGAACTACTTGCGCTTTTGAAATCCCTCCGCCCAGCAGCCATGTCTGGAATGTAGTTCCGGCTGCATTCGCCTCTAAAAACAACTTTGTCTCGTGATGTTACATGATTATCTCATAGCGTGGTGAATGTGCAGGTCACAACTTGTCCACCAGAGTGTTGTGGAGTTGTTGGATTGTGTATTTAGGGAAAACAAATAAAGGTAGTTAACGTGCTCCTATGACTACAGGGGATGATGGCAATGGACGAATTTGCCAAAAATGTTGAACTTTCCCCTTTAAAAGTTAGATTTTTGTCTCATCCAAAACAAACTCTCATGGTTGTTGTTGTTGTTGTGTCTCAGCTCGTCCCATGGAGCTGAAGGAGGACGTCCTTCGATGCACCACGGCCGAGCTGAGCTACGGCCTCTGCTGCTTCATCACCGAGCTGAAGCGGCCCAACGGAGAACCGTACTCGCCCGACAGCCTGTTCTACCTCTGCCTCGGCATCCAGCAGGTGAGACCAAGACACTTAAATACAGCAGTTTGAAAAAGAGCATTGTTTTGCTCGAAACGTCACGCTATTAAATTTTTCTGAAGGGAGCTCATGGTGTGCGGATCTTTTCTCTTTTTGCATTTACTCCTCGTTGATCCAGCACCCATCCCAATTGGGCCTACGATGTGCGTGTCTTTCTCTCTTTAAAAGACCAAGACACTTAAACACAACAACAACAACAACTAGACAACACAGGGGAGATATACTTTAGACTGGGATACTTCCACTAGATGATTTATGGTATCAGATGTGTTATTGCCAGTCTCTAACTCTCCCCTTCACTGCTTTTGTTTAGATCTTATTCGACTATATCTACTTGTGTAACTTATTTATGTATTTTAAATTTAATTTTATTGTTTATCTGTCTGTATTTCGTTTACTTACTTAAAAAAAAAAAATCAATTCCTTTTTAATTATTATTATTTATTTATTTATTTTATTATTTTCTTTTCTTTTCTTTGTCTTTTCCTTTTTTTTGAACTTAATTTTTATTTAAGTTTCATACAAAATCATGTACAGAATCATAACCATCATATCTGCTGTTTCATACACAAGGCAACAGTTATGGTACAACAAAGGAGACGGAGACACAGTGACAAAGAAAAATATAAAATAAAATGAAATAGAATAGAATAAAACAAGATGGAATAAAAGAAATAAAATGATATCAGTATACCCATAGCAGGGCTCCAGCTTTTAGTGAATATATGTTTGCCTATATATGTATGCCTCAGGGAATATGTTATTTGTTCCATTTGATATATTTCCTTTATTTTTTCAGTCCATATATTGTGTGTCTTTTCCTTTCTGATGTCTTTTTTACTTTTGGGGTAAGGACAGTCATGAGCTAAGTTTACATTTGGGTTTGGATGGAGGCTTGTTTTTCTTTCCGTATTGATATGTGAATACAGAGAGCACTTGTATGTTGTTTGTTTGTTTTGTTTTGTTTTGTTTTGTTCGATAAAAATCTATTGGAAAAAACAAAACAAAAACAAAGACAAACAACATCTTCTACATGTTCTGGTCCTGACTGTGTCTCCTCTGTCCTCTGTGTGCAGTACCTGTTTGAGAACGGTCGAGTGGAGAACATATTCATGGATCGATTCTACAACAAGTTCTCCACCGAGTTCACCACGATGCTCAGAGGTTTCAAACCCTCCATCATGGCCAGTGGTGAGTTCACTGACTCTGTTACTCTCAGTTTGTCTCTCCATCCGTCTCCAGATGTGTTGACAGGGTATCTGCTGGGTCTTGAAAAGTATTAAAAGGTGATAAATCAATTTTGGGGAAATGAAGACCCATAAAAAGTATTAAAAAGTCTTTTCACAACTTTATAAAGTCTTTCCCAAACCGGACCGCTCTGGTTCTCCCCGACTGTTTCCCAGAGCTCTGCCCCCAGATTTAGAATGTGTTTATAGAAGAGAAACACTGAAATATCCCCCTGTCCACCTCTCAGTCTTAGCCCAGTCCTTCATTGACAATAGTTACTACTTTTTTGACCAGGTAACAGAATACAATTGTGTATAAAACTGAAAAAATAAACAATAAAATAATAAAAACAGGATTTTAGGGTAAGAGTAGCCTATAAGGTTTGATATCACACATTACCTGTAGCCTACTTAATCATTTGCAAAGATGTACGAAGACATTTAGGCCACAATGTGATGAAATTAATGAGAAATACAATTCTTTTGTGAACATTTGCCAAGTGGTTTGGAGGTTTGTCCATGTTGTTTTGAAAATGTAATTTCTGTTTTGAAAAATGAGCCAAACCAACGGAGAAAAACTGTAATAGAGGAGGCACAATACCTGAAAGTAATTATTTCAGTTGTCAGTATGATAGCTAGGCTAAAAACATGCTATTGTCATGGGAAACACAGTGCGAATGTAAAGAATCTCTCTTATTTTCACCGGGAAAAAATTTGGCTAGTGGAAATTCTGATTGGCTGGTGATCAAAAAAGTTAATTTCGAACCCTGGTGGTGAGGTTTTGAAAAATATTGAGAAGGTCTTGAAAAAGTCTTAAAAAGGTTTTAGAATTAACTTCAAGGTTCCTGTATAAACCCTGTATGACCGGTTGTCTCCGTCCCTCTCCAGGCTACGTCCACTCCCGGGTGGAGGAGGACTTCCTGTGGGACTGTAAGCAGCTGGGGGCGTACTCCCCCATCGTCCTCCTCAACACGCTGCTCTTCTTCTGCTGTAAATACTTCGGCTTCACCGCGGTGGAGCAGCACCGCCAGCTGTCCTTCGCCCACGTCATGCGCTGCACCAAGTCCAACCCCAACAACACCAAGACCACCTTCCTGCGCTTCTACCCGCCCATCTCCATCGCCGAGCCCGACACAGGTACAGAGTTACACACTGCACCAGTTCAGCACACACACACACACACACACACACACACACACACACACACACACACACACACACACACAGCTGGAGTTTATTAAAACACAACAATCACAACTTGTATTAGTTATTTGAATCTTTAAAGGGATAGTAGCATTTTTTTAAAGTGTGGTTGTATGATCTACAAATAGCCCCTAAGTACTTTAATTGCAGTAGAAGACTCTCTACACTCCTCCCGTTAGCAACGCCAGCCCATAATAGCCCTGCCCAGAGATTTACAACATACAGTGTTGTGAACAGACCCAAAGAAACGGCCTATTTTCACGGCCTTTCACTTTTTAAAAAATGCTACTGTCCCTTTAAATTTTCCCTAAAGAAAATAAATTGGCACAAAACAAACACAAAGTGTGAAATAAACATGATGGTCTCTGATGTAATGAGTCTGAATCTGATTAAAGCCTGGATTTTATGTTTCACTTATATGATTTTAGAGTCCAGATGAAACTAACTATTGTTTTTACTATCATGTAGTTATTTTGTTGTCTAATTGTTTGGTCTATGAAGCATCAGAAAAGGTCCAAAAATATTATTTACTGTTTAAAATTATCAAAAAGGGTTACACTTTATAGTAAGTACACATGAGTAAGCATTAGTTAAGCATGAATAAATACTGAATTCTTCATTCATAACACATGAATACTCATTAGTATGTAGTTTATAATACAGTTGGTGCTTATCAATGAGTAAAACATGTTTAACTGTATTTATAAACTACATACTAACGAGTATTCATGCGTTATAAATGAAGAATTCAGTGTTTATTCATGCTTAACTAATGCTTAATAGTGTGTTACCTTCAAAAAGATGCAAATCCTCTCAAAGAGAATTTGGAAACATTAAATATTTGTGCAAAATGAATTGACATGGTTGATTTTTTTGATGTTTGTTGCACTGTAAACACACTGCTCCATAAACTTCTACAGTAAATATGTCTAATTATTTAGCACTATATCTGTTACTTAGAATGTTATGGTCTGGGATCAACAGGAAGTGTATTAAAGATAAGGTGAGATAAACCTGAACTGATCCCACACAGGGGAAATTCACATGTTGCTGCAGCAGAGGAAACAAAGCAGAAGAAAAAAAATCAATAACAATGAAGTAGAAAAAACTGAGTGAGTGAGTTTGTGATGTGGCTCCTCAGACCCCGACGCTCCAGCTGCTAAGAAGCGTAAGGAGGAGGAGAGTAAGGAAGACATCCTGGAGATGATGGAGAACATAGAGAACCCTCTCCGCTGTCCGGTCCGACTCTACGAGTTCTACCTCTCCAAGTGGTGAGTGTCGCCAACACTCAGCTGTTAAAGGTTTTGTCTTTATCACTAAACCTCTCACCTCTCTTCCTTTTACCTCTTCTATGTGTCATAAACCTACATGTTTATTATACAGAGTTCCTACGCAAGTATGGAATTAGATTTTATACATTTCCAGGCCACGGTCCTTATCTGGGTTTGGTCTTAGGTGAAGTTATTTGGGTTAATTATTTTGTAATTATATAGTTTTTGCTGTTTCCAACCTGCTTCCATGTTTGGTCTCAACCATCCTGTGCCATGGATGAATAATAAAATGTGCAAGATAAAAATAATTTAAGATGCATAAAACAAGAAGAAAACCGTCTCCGAAGCGGAAGCAGGAAGTAACGTCGCCATGGGACCTCAACTTGGAAAAAGTCTCCATGTGAGTGAATGGGAGCCAAAGTTTTATTTCGTGATCCGATTGAATTGTGCCATGAGAAAAAACTCTGTCCTCTACCTGTTTAAAACATCACGTTTCATGAAGAGAAATCAGCAGTTTGTTGTGAAACTATTGTAAAATAAAATTCCGAAGAGTCCCTAACCAGAAAGACTACAGGTGGCGTAGGTGACGTCACCATGGCGACCACATGCCGCCCTTTCCCGTGTCAGTTGGTGACGTATTTTTTGTGGGACACAGATCTGTAGTCCGTAGAACGTCTTCACACTAAATACATTCTTCTGTTGCCGTTTTACAACAAACTGCTGATTTCTCTTCATGAAACGTGATGTTTTAAACAGGTAGAGGACAGATTTTTTTCTCATGACACAATTCAATCGGATCACGAAATAAAACTTTCAGTCCCGTTCACTTACATGGAGACTTTTTCCGAGTTGAGGTCCCATGGCGACGTTACTTCCTGCTTCCACTTAGGCTCTCTATAGGAAACGGTTTTCTCCTTGTTTTATGTATCTTAAATTATTTTTATCTTGCACGTTTTATTATTCATCCATGGCACAGGATGGTTGAGACCAAACATGGAAGCAGGTTGGAAACAGCAAAAACTATTTAAAATGTATATCAGGGTTCCTACACATTTGCAATTTCCAAATTCAATACTTTTTCCAGACCCTCATTTCCAGACTTCTCTGTCAAAAAATTCTAATTATTTGTGATTTGAGTAAATACCTCAATGTGCTTTACATAAAGACAAAACATTAAAAAGAGAAGCATAAAACAGAATAAAAACAAACAAAACACTAAAACAGAGTTAAAAGCAAGAGCAAATAAAAGTAAAATAAAAGAAAATAGATAAAGTTTTAAGCTCTTAAAAGAGCTCGGCTGTAAGCACGTGAAAAGAGAAATGTTTTTAACCTGGATCTACCGGTATTTACTCAAATATCACAAATAATTAGAATTTTTTTACAGAGAAGTCTGGAAATTAGGGTCTGGAAAATGTGTAGGAACCCTGATTATACATTTAGCTGCTTCCATGTTTGGTCTCAACCATCCTGTGCCATGGATGAATAATAAAACGTGCAAGATAAAAATAATTTAAGATACATAAAACAAGGAGAAAACCGTTTCCTATAGAGAGCCGAAGTGGAAGCAGGAAGTAACGGCGCCATGGGACCTCAACTCGGAAAAAGTCTCCATAGGAATGAAAGGGACTGAAAGTTTTATTTCGTGATCCGATTGAATTGTGCCATGAGAAAAAAATCTGTCCTCTACCTGTTTAAAACATCACGTTTCATCCGAAAAAATCAGCCGTTTGTTGTAAAACGGCAACAGAAGAATGTATTTAGTGTGAAGACGCTCTGCAGACTACAGATCTGTGTCCCACAGAAAATACATCACCAACTGACACGGGAAAGGAAGGTCGCCATGGTGACGTCACCTACACGACCTGTAGTCTTTCTGGTTATGGATTCTTCGAAATTTTATTTTTATTTTTTTTAATTTTATCTTTATTTGGAATGGACAGAGAAATACATTCCCATGGCATCAACAGTAAAGCAGAAATAAATGCCATTCCAGTTGTTGTTTTATATACAGAAATTGTGCAACATCAGTCAAACAGGGCTTATAAGTCCAAAGAGTGTACAAGCGCAAATCAGGGGTCTGCAGCGGAATTTTATTTTACAATGGTTTTAAAACAAACTGCTGATTTCTCTTCATGAAACGTGATGTTTGAAACAGGTAGAGGACAGATTTTTTTCTCATGGCGCAATTCAATCGGATCACGAAATAAAACTTTCACTTGTATGAAGACTTTTTCCGAGTTGTGGTCCCTTGGCGACGTTACTTCTTGCTTCCGCTTAGGCTCTCTATCAGGGTTCTAATGGATCCTTAAAAAGTCTTAAAAGGCATTGAATTCATTAATCTAAAAACAAGGCCTTAATTGGCATTAAAGTGTCTTAAATCAATTTTTCAAAGGTCTTAAAAATGTTAACACATGGTAAGTGGGATTTTATGGTTGTAATTAGTCTCAAATCTCAAAATAATTGGTAACATTCAGACATAGAGAAGTTAGTGGCGGCCGTCAACGCTAAATCTCTCACCGCCTCCAGCTCCCGAGTCAGTGTTTTTTTTTTTTTCGGACTTTTTATGCTTTTATTTTGAAAGGACAGCTGGAAAGAGACACAATCCAATGTTCATGTAGCAGTCACTTTACCTTGGATCACATAGGAAAGTGGTTAATTGTCCCTATAACCCTATGTAATTGATGTGGTGGTTTTTTTCTGCATTTGTGTTTATTATGAAGTCGGTCTTAAATTTCATTTCAAGTGGCTTTAAAAAAGTCTTAAAAAGTCTTAAATTTAACTTGGCTTAAGCTGTAGGAAGCCTGTCTATAATAAACTAACTAAACTGAAATGAAACCTGTGTTGTCTGTATTTAAACCAAACATGATTCTGTCTCCTCCTCTCAGCTCAGAGTCGGTGAAGCAGCGCACCAACCTGTTCTACCTTCACCCAGAGCGCTGCTGCGTCCCCAACAGCCCACTGTGGTTCTCCTCCACCACCCTGGACGACGGCACCATGGAGGCCATGCTCACCCGCATCCTCACCGTCAGAGAGCTGCACCTCAGGACCAGGAAAGAGGGGGCCGGGGCCCCCAAGAAGGCCGCCGCCGCGCCCGACCCGCCGTTCACGCCCGACGAGCAGGAGGACGAGGAGGATTCAGAGTGACGTAGAGACGTAGAGCGGCGGGACAGAAGTGACCCCTTTTATATCGGTGTAATGACTCGTTCTGTAAATGGTCGTCGATTACCTGAAATCTTCACTTTGACACGGTCCCAGTTAACGTGAATGGACGACATTCACTTCCCACTACAACGAGCTGTTCTGCAGATAAAGAACAAATGTCCTACACATCAATTTGGATTTTTTTTTTTTTAGATCCTCAAAATCATCATCCATCGTTTTTTGTGCAGCCGGGATGTAAACCTGAGATACAGACTGCACTAAACATTCAGACTGTTCACAGCTGAACTTCTGCTACATGGTTGTTTCTCATGGATTAAAGCTTCTTCTGCTCCCTGTGTGTCATGGTTCCTGTGCTACTTGGACTTCTTTTTTCTTTATTTTCTTTTTTCTTTTTTTACAAACCCTTGGAGATTCACGGTGAAGAGCTTCAATGAAACAAGTTTCGGTTTTTGTTGGTTTGAGTTGCAGATAACAAACTGATGTAGATGAAAATCACCATCTGTTCTGTTCATCAATAGGAAGATTTGTTTTCAAAATACAAAAACACTGAACCTGCTAATTCATGTATGTTTTCAGGTAATTTTACTTTGCGAAGTCAGTCACCTGATGAGCTGAGTCGACCACCAGAGTGACCCCTGATTCTGTTTTTCTGTCTTTTATGTTAAATGAAAAGAATCTAATGGTTTTCTATATTTTCTTTTACCTCATTTCTAAAAGCGGACACATGTCGACCATCACCACTGTCCAACTGATGGGATTAAAAATATGTTTGGAGTTAATTTCAATACATTTAAGAACATCTCGTCTATGAATGTAACGCACATCTGAAAGGCTGAAGACTCGTGCCATCACAGATTAAATAAAAAAATGCACAATTTCTTTACTTGTCACTAAAATGAGCAGAAGAGTGGATTTAGAGTTCATTTCAGGCATGCTGTTTCCACCATCTGGTATCATACCAAAATAAAGAAATACTGTCCCTTCATGTATATCTTGGTTATATTAACCCCCCAGTCAGAAGAGTATGCCTACCAAGGTTCTCTGAGTATTTTCTATTCTATGTTCTTTTTAAATAAATAAATAAAAAAACATTACAAAATGTTGTTGGCCAGTGATTCCAGTGGTTGAATGTCTGTGTCTTTATTAAGTCTTTACAAACAGTAGAGTACAGCAGAGTTGGTATTCAGTGTTATTATTAAGTAAAAGGTCAAATATGAAGTCTGTAATTAAAATGTTTAAAGGGACAACGAGGAGTTTCTATTTGGTTATAAAAAAAAAAGTCTGATATTAATGTGGATGAATCTCCGTTACCACTTGTTAATGGTCCATTTTAGATAAATCTATGGTTTTGTCTCTATGGTTATTTTGTTATTATTAGTGGTGGTGGAAATGCTGGGCGAGCCGACCAGCGTTTCTTTACTTTCGGTTTCGTGGCGAGTCATGAGAATAACGCCGCCGAATGAATCTCCGTTTATGGTGGGAACTACGACGGTATGTGATCGTCTTCCAACCTCTGACTTTAATTCTTGATGAATGAAAACATGAGTCTGTCTTGCACCGGTCAAAGAATTTCACGGTGCGGAGGCTCATAAATGTAGTGTGGAAACACTTCACTTTAACAAAACTCCTTGTTGTCCCTTTAAAAAAAAGGTAATTATCAGAGTATTTATTGTAATATATTTTTATGCATAAAATTGAAGTGACTAGTAGTAGCCTAATTAAATTTTTTAAAATATATTATTTTTTCTCTTTATCTGCTGCTATGAGACAAGATGGCGGCATAGACTAACTGCGCTTCCTCTCTTTCACCACTAGTTGTTTTTTTTTTTGTTTTTTTTATTGAAGTATCTTCAAAATACAAACATTAAAGGCACATTGGTAATAGATAAATTCACACTGCTGAATCAGCTATCTTGATCAACCAAGAACAAAAAGAAAAAGAAAAGACAACGTGAGGGTCTCAGTCCACAATAGTAAATAAGTCCAGCAAAGAAAATAACCTTAGGGCATTTTTGCTTTTCATGTAATGCAAAGATTTTTTATACATTCTGAGTTCGTTTATCCATCCATTGAAGTGGAGTTTCACTTTGAGGTATTTGCATCTGTTGATGAAATGTTTTCCAAGGGAAATTAAAATGTTCACCAAAAAGTCAAAGTTCTTTGTCCAACCTTGATCGACATCCAATTCAATGGGGGCAAAATAATGTGTTTAGATAACAACCAGTTTTGAAATGAAGTCGAAAATTGTACAACATACTCGCATTAAAAAAAAAAAGTTCTACTGTTTCGATATCATTCCCACAAAAACCACACATATTATCTCTTTTGTTTTCTGAGGGACAGGATAAGACAAATATCGCTTTCTAATCCAGCGCTTTCCACAACATTGTAATCTTTCAAAATATATTTTCTTTTTATTTGACAAGGGTAGCCTACTTCCACCACTGGTTGTTGCACCGCTCTACGGGGACATGATGGCGGCAGGTCCTCATAAACCACACACACCCGTAGCTGTGTGTATCATTGCTGCTCCTCGCGGTCGAGGAACTGTCTCGAAAGCTGATTGGCTTCCTCTGGAGCCAGCCGGTGACGTCGCGGGTCGACGATTGGACAGATTTGCCGGGACAGCGCTACGTCACAGTCACGTGGTCTGAGGGGGAAGGCGAAGGGAAGGCAACATGGCGGCTTCCTGAGTGCTAGCAGCTGCAGCAGCTTTCTTACCTCTGCAGCGGGATTTCACAGCGCAGGTAAACGTCGCTCTGCGCCAACACGTCGGGAATCTTAAACCGCACGTATTTATGTCCGAATGAGCGGATGAAGTCGTGTTAAAACGCTGCTAGCTTGTTAATCACTGGCTAGTTAATGTTAGCATGCTAGGACAACAGAGGAGCATCTGGATGTAAATAACAGGCAGTTCACAACAAACTGGACCTCGGTGTAAAAACTTAAACACATAAAACTACAGACTAGAGAAGAAACAACTGCCAGGAAACCCACACTGCTGCTGTCTTAGTGTTTGGTCTTAGTTTCAAAACTTATTCCTGTTCATGTGGCCCAAAGCTCGATGCTAGTAAAGTAAAGTGAAGCTTATTTAAAGGGGAACTATGCAAGTCTGGTCACTTTTCTGCTGTGTTGCTAACCCTCCTCCTGGCCATGTGCATTTGTTGGTACATAATGTTATATATCATATATGATGGTACAACATGTATATTTTTGAAGTCTTATCTGTCATAAACAAGAAATTACGGGTTACGGGGCGCGTTTGTGTACGGAAAGCCTCTATTCTCCCTTGCAACAATTACAACAAGTCATTTATTAAACCATCACAATTACTCCAAAGCTGTTAAATTAAGGTAAAAATGTAGCATAATTAAGATTAAAAAAATCCTGCATAGTTCCTCTTTAAAGCAGTAATGCTGAGAATAACTTTAAGATATCCACAGAAATAATCTAAATCCAGGTGATATTTGCTGTGACCCACTGACTCCATAATGCTAACAGTTTTAGTTATTACTCTCTGTGTATGTTTATGCTGGTTGTCATGCAACATAATGTAACATTTAAGTTTTAACCAGCCCTTAAAGCAGAAGTGAGTGATATATTTGTGTTAATATAAGTCTTAAATAGTTATATCTTCCGACAGCAATCACTTACATAGAGTGTTTGGACTGAAACACGGGTCTGTCAGTCACTCTGCTCTGCTCTGAGCCGAAGAGAAAACATTTATCGTATCCTACAGTTTTTATCCAATGAGGAGAGAGAACGGCATGCAGGGCTGTGTGTGCAGCCAAGGAACGCCGTGAATGTGGTGACGTAGCGACGAGGACTGTTATGGTGCGTTCAAGGAAACTCGTATTTTTCCGACCGTGAAGTGGTACCAGTTCGATCTGGTACGAGTTCACCGGTCGGAAGTTACGAGTGGCCGTTATAGTGACTTTCACCGGTAAAACAGGTCGGAAAAACACGAGTGGGTTGCCTGGAACGATACAAAGTCGTAAGTTGTGACTTGAAGCTGTAATTTACGGTTTCACCAGCCTGCCTGGAACGCAGCATTAGCCGAAACGACCGGGATCGCTTACTTCTGCTTTAACCAAACATCGGCATCAGTAAATGTGTCAGGGAACTGCAGAGACATTGCTTTATTAACCTTACTTTGTAGTAAAATGGAACGACTCATCCTGTGGGGGTTCTGAGAAGTCTTAAAACACATTTTCTCTCAAAAATGTTTTAAATTTCTTTTACAAAGATCTTAAACACAATGAAGTAATGTGATTTATAAAATGTTTTTGTATACGTTTATCAAAAAGTGCCTAGAGAACTTGTTTCAGATGTACATAGTTACATATCTTAACCTTAAATTAATAGTTTAAATAGTTTATTTCTTGTCCATTCTTTGCTGTTTATCCAGGGTCAGGTCATGCTTAAGTTATTTAGTTAAGTAATTAATGATATCACTGGGGATTATTGTCATATACACAATATAACTTGGAACACAAAGTCCATAACTGTATTAACCTGGTAAATAATTGTAGGTCATATCCTCCCTACTGGTTTTCACTGTTACATTTAATCATTTCCACAGTTTGACAGATGCATGAAGTAACATTCATAGTCATTTATTTTCAAAGAACAAACAATGCATCTGTGTCTCTGTGAAATCTTCCAGGTGTAATGGAACAACAGAATCAACCTCCGACCTCTGACCCCTCCGCTAAAGGTTGGTGCTACATTTCTGTTATCGGTGTGTGTATGTTGATATTAAATATGTTTCTGGTATTAGTCAGTGAGTCACTGCAGTAATCTGTCCTTTACCACCTATTTCTGTTCTGTAGGCAGCAAAGACTCGGATGTTCGTGATGTTCGGGAGTCTTTCGGTGGATCGAGCTCTTCAAAGACAAATGTCGGTGCTACTTCATCAACAAAGCGGAATAAAAAGGTTTGTAACTGCAAACACCTTCATGTGATGCTTTCACCAACTGTTTACACACTCCAGTGCTGTGGTATTACTATTACAAACATTTTAATGATTTTTTATACCTCTTCTATATGTGTGAATAAACGATTGAATTGAATATTATTATTATTAACAACACATATAAGCTGCTTCCATAAAATAAGCAATAAGCATACAGAAATACATAGGACAATTCCTGAATAGATAGCACTTATTAATAGGGATGTCACGATTAGGGTTGCAAAGAGGTGGAAAATTTCCAGTAAATTTCCGGTAAATTTCCAGAAACTTTCCATGGGAAGTTAAACTGGGGAATTTTGGAAATATTCCAAATTGGAAACTTCCTATGGGAATTATTGGGAATTTATAGGAATTAACTGGAAATTGGGGGTAATTTAAACAAACTGTATCATATCTAGGGTTGCAAAGGGGCGGAAAATTTCCAGTAAATTTCCAAAAACTTTCCGTGGGAAGTTAAGCTGGGGAATTTTGGAAATATTCCAAATTGGAAACTTTCTATGGGAATTATGGGAATTAACTGGAAATTGGGGGTAATTTAAACAAACTGTATCATATCCAAACATAAATGTAAATTTTTGTGTTGTCATACGCAGACATCCATGCCAAATAATACAATTAAAAACAAACACGATATTTCAACAGATTTATTTGTGAGTAGAACTTTATCAAGTTTTAATTCTTGTATGAACAATCAATTATTTTACTGAACAACAACCCCCCCCCCCCCCTCAAGTTCCCTGTTATAGGGCCAACCTTCAATTTTGTAAATTTCGGATTTATTCCCGTTTATTCCCATATATTCCCATTAATTCCCATATATTCCTGTTAATTCCCATGGAAAACTTCCAACTTTGAAAATTCCCAAAATTTTGCAACCCTAGTCACGATTATAAATTTTCTTGGTACAATTATTGTAATAGAAATAAACACAGTATTACAATTATCACGATTATTCTGCATTAATTGTGTAAAATCAAATATAGTCAAAATATAATTAAATTACTCATTGTTTACACAAAATATCTCAAGTATCTATTAATATATGACCAATTATTAACCCCCAGGGGAAGTGTTTGAAATATTCAGGTCATAAATTGTCATCTATAATCTATATTTATGTTTATTCGTTTCGTATAGTTTTTTGTGTTGTTTTAGATACAAATGACACACTAACATTTAAATTCCTACCAATTCAATGTTACGTTTGTTAAACGGACTTAGTATCTGTGCATTTACTTTTATTTGGCGCAGATATGCCGATATGTTTCCATCATCTTTTTTTTGAAAGTGACGGTATTTAGGAACCTTTATGATGAATTAATTGTGGCGTTTAATACCACGATTAATTGTGAAAACAAGTAATCGTGACATCCCTACTTATTAATGGAACTTATTTATTTATGCATTTCAATATTTTTGATTGATATCTTTATTTCGATCATGTAAACGACAATGTAAAAAAAGATAAAATAATAATATAATAAGGAAATAAGTGAACAGCAAAAATGTCTACACAAAAAAAGTAACATCTCATAAGCAACGCAGTTTACATGAGCAAAAAGGAGCAGGAAGAAGTATAAACTTATCTAATCCTACCCCGATCATTTTAACTATATGTTCTAATTAAACATTTTACACATTACACATTTTAATCCAAATAGTAAGTAAGCAAACACCTTGTGTGAATTATTCAATGTAGCTCTGGAGAATCATTTCTTTATGTCTCTTTTTAAACATGATTACACTCCAAATGTTTCTGATTTCAGTAGCTACTCATATTATTCCACAGTTTTACTCCACAAATGGTGATACAGAAACTTTTCTTTGTTGTGTGAGCTCTGCCAACCTTTAGATTTGATTTGCACACACACCATGCAAGACATGGAGGCCATGGCGGTTGAGTGCATTACTTATTGTTTTCTTTCAAACAACTGTACCTGCTGATCCCAGGTCTTTCTGAAGCTCTCCACCAGTGTCCTGGACTGTTAGGGAACCCTTCTGATTATTGTTTTGACTCTTCTGTCTGAAATCTTTGGTTGCGTAGGTCTTTAGACAGCTCTTAGACAGCTCTTTGCTTTACCCATCATGCAATACTTCTTGTCTGACACCTTGGTGGTGAGAAACCTTTTTAAAAGGCATCAATCAGGACTAAACCAGCAGATATTACTTTGTACTGATAGGAGACAGGATTACATTCTAAATACTGACAAACTCCAGCTGCTTTCTTGTCTTTCCATACCTTTGTGCCCCTCCTTTTCTTCATGTGTTCAATACTTATTCCCTGTGTCATTTCACTTTATTACACATAACTTCATTTATGGACATTAATGTTCGGATTTCTTTGTATGTGTGCATTACTTGGGTTGATGCCGACATCTGGTGAAAATTTCATGTCAATAGCTCGATTAGAAATATATTTTCTGAGAAAAATGTTGACGTGTTCAATACTTATTTTCCCCGCCGTGTGTATATATATATATATATATATATATATATATATGTATATATATATATATATATATATATATATATATATATATATATATATATATATATATATATATATATATATATATACATATATATATATATGTGTATATATATATATAGACATATATATATATATATATATATATATATATATATATATATATATATATATATATATATATATATATATATATGTGTATATATATATATATATATACACATATATATGTCTATAAATGTCTTGTCTGTGTTTCCAGTTGAAGGACTCGGCAGCTTTCAGCAGCGACCAGTCCTCGACCGATGAAGATGATAATGATGCTGAAGCGCCCGGGCCGAGCCTCGACAGCGACAGATTCACCGACATCAACACTCAGCTGGGTTTTAAGGACAAGTTGCCTTTGCCTGAGTTCGAGTCGTGTCAGGAGGCGTCGGGTTCCCTCGTGGAGGAGGAGGAGGAAGAAGCTACTTTGACCTCTGACGATGACGACGGGTCAGAGGAAGAGTACGTACCGAGCGGCAGCGGTAGTTCGGAGGAAGAGTACGCACCCAGCGGCGGTGGTTCAGATGAAGAGGACGTACGCAGTTGTGGTTCACGGAAAAACAATGTACCGAGTCGTGATTCACGAAAAAATCATGTACCGAGTCGTGATTCACGAAAAAATCATGTACCGAGTCTTAGTTCACAAAAAAACAATGTACCGAGTCGTGATTCAGATTCAGAGGACGAACCCAGAGGAGATAAACACACGTCCACACCGACATCTTACACCAGAAACAACTATTGTTACGTTTGTGGGAAAGGAGTTGTTAAATTTGCTCGGCATCTTCTGAGGCACGTGAAGAGGGACCCCGAAGCCGCCGAAGCTCTCGCTTTGCCCAAAAGCTCCAAGGAGCGTAAAGCGGCGCTGGAGAGGCTACGAAACCGAGGAAACTACAACCACAACCAGGAGGTGCTGCGGAGGAACAGCGGAGAGTTGAAACTGAAAGTCCAACGAAGGTCGAGCATGTCGGTCAATGCGACGGTGATGCACTGTCTTTACTGTAAAGGTTTGTTTAACCGTCAGCACATGCGGCTCCACATGTACAAATGCCGCTACAGGAACCGGTTGATGTCTGAAACGGCGAACGAGTCGAACGCGGCGAGAGAGCTCACTCCTCTAGAGTCGCGCTTCTCCAGAGAACTTCCCTCGGGCATGTGGAAGCTGCTGTCGACCATGAAACGCGACCAGGTTTCTGTCGTCGTCCAAAACGACTTCCTGATGCTGCAGCTGACTCAGCATCTGATGGAGAAGCACGGCGGCGGCGATGAGAATAAACACGACTACATCCGACAGAAGCTGAGGCAGATGGGCCGAGTGCTGCTGGCGCTGCAGGACAAATCCATCATGAGCTTCGAGGACGCCGTCACACACAGGAACTTCCACGCGGTCGCGAAGACGGTGAAGAACATGGTCGATGCCGACTCCAAGAAGCAGGACGATGCGTTGACAATCGGACGCTCGCTGGAGAAACTGTGCAAGATCGTCCTGAAAGAGACGACCAGCAGAGAGCAGCGGGCGGACGCCAGGGCGTTCCTGAGGCTGTGCAGAAAGGAATGGAGCGAGCTCGTCTCCCCGGGCGGGAAAGGTCCGTCCACCACGACGACGTTCATGCTCGACCTGCAGACCTTCTACAGCCACCTGGAGAAGAAGTCGGCGTCGGCGTCCGCGGAGCTGAAGACGACAGGACAGGACGACACGCAGGACGACAGGCAGGCGTACGGATCGCTCTGCAGGGCGACGCTCACGCAGCTGTTCGTGTTGAACAAAGGCGAAGCCGCGGTGTCGAGGATGACCCTGAAGTCCTTCCAGGAGACGGACGCCGAGGCTCAGACGTCGTCCAGGCACTTCATCAGGATAAACATCCAGAGGAAAGCCGGTCGGTCTGTAGCCGTGCTGCTGACCTCTGACCTGGTCCACGCGCTGACGCTGCTCGTCACGAAGAGGAGTCGGTGCGGTGTGCACGAAGACAACCCCTTCCTGTTTGCAAAGCCAGACCTTTCTGCTTCCAGCTGCTACAGCGGAGAGGACTGCGTCACGGTTTTTTCAAATCTGTGTCGTGCGAAGAACCCGCGGAACCTCCGGTCGGCTCAGTTTCGGGGACGAAGAGCCAGAGTTTTCCACATCCTCAGCCTGGAGAACAGGGAGCTCCGCGACTTGGCCAAACTGCTGGGTCACGACATCCGGGCCGACAGGGATCATTACCGCTCAGCCGAGGCGGCCGAGGAGCTGGGGAAGATCTCAGAGCTCATTCTGGCCAGGAAGAAGGGCTCTCTGGAAAACTACAAAGGAAAGTCTCTGGATGAGGTCGAGATCCAAGGTGAGTGTCCACGTGAACACACCTTAAAGGGATAGTTCACCTACTATCTCCTCCCCCTCATGTGGACTAAGGGCTGGGAGAAGTTTCAGAGTCCTCCGTGGCTTCTCTGAGTTACAGGGGGTCTCGGTGTAGCAGTGCATGTCCATATGACGGTTGCAAATGGATACAAACTGTCTTTGTAACAAAAAGACACACCAAAAAACATCCAGATACCTCCATGCTGCTCGTATGTAATGTCCGTCTTGTATTGAAGCCCCGAAATGCGAAATTGTCCCGAAAATAAACAAATACGTCTATATTTCAAGCTTTCAAGAAAAATAGACGTATTTATTTATTTTAAGTATATTTTTGGCATTTTTGCCTTTTATTTGATAGCACAGTATAGATAGACAGGAAAGGGGGAGGCAGAGAGAGGGGGAATGACATGCAGGAAAGGTCTGCCCGACGCGGGATTCGAACCTGGACTGCGGCCGCCTTAACCACTGCGCCACGCACCACCCCGAAATATAGACTTATTTAATTTTTTTCGGGACAATTTCACATTTCGGGGCTTCAATACAAGACGGACATTACATACGAGCAGCATGGAGGTATTTGGATGTTTTTTGGTGTGTCTTTTTGTTATGAAGACAGTTGGTATCCATTTGCAACCGTTATATGGACATGCACTGCTACGCCGAGACCCCCTGTAACTCAGAGAAGCCACGGAGGACTCTGAAACTTCTCCCAGCCCTTAGTCCACATGAGGGGGAGGAGATCATGCGTGAAATTTCTATTTTGGGTGAACTATCCCTTTAATGTTCAGTCAGATAAACACTGATTGAACCACACACACCCTGTTTCTGTCTTTATTCAAGATGAACTGGAGCCAGATGTGGAGCAGGACGACGCTGAATCCTCTGGAGCTGAAGACGACGACAACAACGAATCAGAAGAAGAATCAGCTTCACACCAGCAGGACGGTGCGTGTCTTTGTGTCTTTGATTTAGAAGATAACAGATGGTTTTATGAACTGAACTAAAACGGCATAAATCAAATAAACCACAGGAAGCACGAGGAAGTGATGGAAATGTAATAAAATACAGCACAAGTCAGACAGAAACATCAGTTATCTGTTATTTGAAATGTCAAGTTGTAAATCAAGACATTTTAATCATCATAACAATAAAAAAGAAGGTCAAGGTCAGAGGTCAATGTAAAATATGTAAAATGTAAAATATTTAATGTGTTATTCAGTTTTAGTTTCAGATCAGGTGCATTTTTCCCAGTAAATACGTCACTTCAAATGTAACAAATCCAACACCAGAGAGGTGAATTAACTCTTTCACAGCCATTTACAGCTGCTGCAGCGAATAAATCTGCACATATGCTCTTATATTGTGTCCAATCTGCCTAAATGGAAATAGCATTAATTAAAAAGATATTAAGCTGATATGTTTTAATAACTTTCCAGATGAAGAGGAGGGACGAGACAAGCGGCCGAGTCCTGAGGAAGACGCCCTGCAGCACGTCAGGTCTGAACGTGACCGACACTTCCTGCACGAGAAGTTCATCAGCTCCTTTAAAGGTCGGTGCTGCATGAATGAATTGAATGAATGAATTTATATTTATTTACGTGTCGTGCACCAATTAAGGCGCCCGTGCAGCCTATAAGGGCTTATACAAGACACATTATCATCACATTTAGACACCAAACAAAATCATCAGAGCACAGACAAAACCAAACAGAAACAGAAACCACATGGAATTCACATAAATAATTCACTTTTTCTTTTTGACCAGGCACTTTTTATGAAAGTAGCTATAGTAAAGACTTCTTTTCTGAAGAACCATTCCAACTTTACCTCATCATCATCAACTCAAAACAACTCAGGCTTCACATTTTGCATTTTCTGAAACAAAAACTGCCTGTTCTGGCTTCGTCATATAACGGACAATGAAACACAAAATGCTGCAGCTGCTACGTCGCTGTTCATCTATGATCTGAAACTATGAGACACTTGGCAGCGAAATGTATTACCCCGGGCTCAGTGTGCAGTTTGAGATAACTTTTCCTCATTTTCTGCTACTTCACATAAAACATTTGTATTTTTTAATGAATAAAGTCTTTTATTTTGAAATTAAGAGTGAATCAAACCACAATAAAGACTTGACTTTTGTTTAAAGGTCTAAACATTTCTGTTTTCTAATAATAACAACCTGGTCTTGTTTTCTCTTTTATCCTTGTGTTTCTAGGTCGAGGTGTGTTCACCAAGGAGCCCATTGAAAAATCCGCCTTCGTTGTTGAATATCGGGGAGAAATCGCAGCTCATAAACACACCCGGAGGAAAAGAAGCGATTGTTTAAACGATTATTTGTTTGACTTCTACTGGGGTGGAAGAAACTGGAGGTGAGTTTACTGGCTATGTTTCAGTTCGGTTATCACAAGATCATGTTGAGATGAAATACCTTTAGTCTCTGATGAATATATAGAATGTAAATGGATGTTGAAATAGATTTAAAACCAATATCTCCATCCATCTGTTATTGGTCTCAGTCTGTTGAAGGTGCAGCTGTTTATATGCTGCTTTAAGTTTCACAGAGACTTTCTTTCCTGCAGTGTTAATGCCACTGAGGAGGACGGGAGCCTCGGGAGACTCGTGAACGACGATCACAGAAGTCCCAACTGTGTGATGAAGAAGGTCGAATGTGAGGGGACGCCTCACCTCTGCCTGTTCGCACGCAGGAAAATCTTTCAAGGCGAAGAGATAACCTACAACTACGGGGACTCGTCGTACGACTGGCGCTCAAATGTAGGTTTGTCCTCGGCAAGTTTGACCAGATTTTGTTTTGTTTTGGGATTTGTCTTTGTTTTTGTCCAGTAATGTTGCAAATATTGAACTCAGGCTGTGTGAGTAACAGGAGGAAATACTCTCAAACTATCCTCAACCTAGTGTCAACAAGGTAAAGATGAGTTTAACTGGAAAGTGGAATATTTAGTGTGTGTAATGCATCTTAAATACCTTCAAATAAACAGTTTTGAATCAAAGAAAAACAGTCAAAACAGTCCTTAAACATGGTGGATGAGCTAAAACTCATCCAGTCAGAGAAAGAGAAAAGTTCATGAACCTTTTAAACCCAACACCCCTTTGATCAGGGACTTATATAAATTAGGGCCGGGACTCAATTAAAAAAATTAATCGAATTAATTAGAGGCTTTGTAATTAATTAATCGAATTTTAATCGCATACAAATATTTGACCTGAGAACAGTGAGAAGCATATTTTTTTCCCACATGGATTTTAGTATACCATTGAATGTCTGAATACATAAGCTTAAGCATTCAAGGTGGTACTTAACCAAGACCAACAGACTAGGGATGCAAATTATCGATTAATTCATTAATGGATATTTGATACATACAGATTAAATGGTCTTTCCTTCCAATACACTATGATGATTACTGTAGTATTTAACTAGGCTACTTAAATCACAGTAGCATAAACTGATTTGTTGAACTCAGCCTGATGTAAACATTAATAAAACTCAGTAACCAATCACACAGGCAGCTCCATGTTGTCCCTGTGTGATGTTCAGGGACAGGTCAGGACAGTCTGAAGACAGAGCTCTGAGGGTGAAGTCCTATCATAATGAGATGAGCTGCACCTGTGACAGTGACAGGTCATAGATATAGCTCTGTGTATGTGCAGGCAGAGATCAGAGATGGTGTTTTAAATAACCATGCTAGCGTTTCACCAGCTCTCATCTCTGCCAGTCAGCCTCTCAAACTGCCGCCTCTCTCGCGTGCGGGCGCACCGCACGTAGACACACGGGAGAAAAAAAAAAATTTTGAAAAAAAAAAAATATATTTTTTTTTTATATAAGTGCGATTAAATGCGTTAATCTTTTTAACGCGTTAATTTTTGTGTAATTAATTAATCGTAATTAATGCGTTAAAGTCCCGGCCCTAATATAAATATATATAATATCCAATATAATAACCCCTGGTTTCTGAGTTTTAAACACATATTGTTCCTCAGAAAGTGAAGTCAAACCGGAGTCAACCCCCTCCTGTGTAAAGAGGAACTTGACCATAAACCTGCATATATAATAATAACACGGTAGAAGAACTGGACTGTTCAGTGTTTGGTTTTGTTAAACGACCTGTTCTTGATTTCAGATCCTCTCCAAGGACAGACGAAGCGGTTTTACCACACGTCAGAAATCGTTGAGCGCTGCAGCACCGGTTTCTTCTGACAGTGACAATGTTGATGCTGAGGAAGAGGATGGCGACTCCAGCGCAGACGAAGCCCCCGTCAAAGAGCACGGCCCCCACTTCAGAAACAAGAATTATTGCTACGTGTGCGGGAAAGGTTTTGCGAAACTCCTCCGTCACTTACTCACCCACAGGTACGAGGAGGCCGAGGTCGCTCAGCTGTTCGCCACGCGCAAGGGCTCCAAGGAGAGGAAGCAGTTCATGAGCACGTTACGAAACAGAGGGAACTACAAACACAATCAGGAGGTTTTGAGGACTCAGGTTGGAGAGCTGAAGCTGAGCACACGAGCCCGAAAGACGCCCACCCCTGCTAAACCCGCCCATGCTATCTGTATACATTGTAAAGGCACGTATTCTCGCAAGTCCATGTGGCGACATTTGAAAGTGTGTCCTGTGAAGAATCCCTCGACTCCAGCGGGTTGCAGGAATACGATCTTATCTTTCGTTGCTGGTTCAGTGCTGGCAGACCCCCAGGAAATGCCAGCAGAGGTGAACAAGATGTTGGAGAAGCTGAAGGATGACGATGTGACATCTGTAGTTCTGTCCGATCCTTGTATCAGGCAGCTGGCTCACTGCTTGCTCCTCGTGGCCAAAACTAATGACAGCACAGATCAGATCAACCACAATCTGAGGCTGGTGGGACGACTCCTGATAAATCTGAGGGAGAAGTCGATAAACAGCATGGAGGAGGCCGTCAAAACCCAAAACTTCAGCAAACTGGTCGAAGGTGTCCGAGAGATGGCCGGTTATAACGAGGAGACCAAGACCTGCGGCAAACCGTCCGTGATACTGAAGCTGGGACAAATGCTCAAGAAGATCAGCAACATCCGATACGGCAAGACTCTGAAAGACGAGGCCGACGAAGAGACGGTCAAAGAAGCCCAGGCTTTTATGAAGTTGTGTGCGGAGGAGTGGACCGCGCGCTCCTCGAGGCAAACGACTGTAAACAAGCCTCAGACCGTAGCGTTCACGCAGGATGTGCAGAGCTTCTACAAGTGCATGGAGGAGACGATGGCGTCCGCGGTTAAAAGCCTGACGCTGTACGAGAGCCCTCCGGTCTACACGGCGCTTCTGAGAGTCACGGTTGCACTGGTGTCCCTCTTTAACAAAGGGTCATGTGACATTTCTAAAATCACCGTCCAGGCCTTCAACGACCGGGAGGAGGTTGAACTTCCTGCAGACGCTGCCGCCAATGCTGCTGCCACTGACGCCAGTTCTGCTGATGCTACCGCCAGTGCTGTTGCTGACACTAATGCCACCTTTCCCGCCAATGCTGCCACTGCCGCCAATGCTGCCGCCAATGCTGACACCAATGCTGCCGCCATTGCCGCCAATGCTGACACCAATGCTGCCGCCATTGCCGCCAATGCTGACACCAATGCTGACACCATTGGCGCCAATGCTGACACCAATGCTGACACCAATTCTGCCGCCAATGCTGCCGCCATTGCCGCCAATGTTGACGCCATTGGCGCCAATGCTGACACCAATGCTGACACCAATTCTGCCGCCAATGTTGACACCAATTCTGCCGCCAATGCTGCCGCCATTGCCGCCAATGTTGACACCAATTCTGCCGCCAATTCTGCCGCCATTGCCGCCAATGCTGTCGCCAATGCCGCCACTGCTGCCGGTCAGTTTGAGCGGATTCTGTCCAAGCGATACAGGAAGTTCAACGTCATCATCAAGACTGGCAGAAAACGTGCCGATAAGAAACTTGTTCTCACGTTGACGCCGGAGCTGCTCGCCGCGATAGAGCTGCTTGTGAGCAAGAGAAAAACTTGCGGCGTGCACGAACACAACCCTTTCTTGTTCGCTGGAGCCGTGAGCGTGGCCACGAGCGTCTTGCGGGAGCAGACGTGCATCAGAATCTTTACGTCTCGGTGCGAAGCCAAGAACGAAGCGAGCCTCAGGTCTGCGTTTTTTCGAGAGCACATTGGGAGAATTTTCCAAATCCTCACCCTCACAAACGAGCAGCTCAAGGAACTCGCCAAAGTGCTGGGCCGCGACATTAAAACCGACCAGGAGCACTACCGGACGCCGGCGGCGGCGGTCGACGTCGCCAAGATCTCGGAGCTGCTCTCGGCGATGGAGGACCGGTCCCTGGAGAGATTTGAAGGGAAGACGTTCGAGGAAATTGAGATTCCAGGTTTGTGATACGTCCAGAAGCTGATCTGTTTAGTCCAGTGAACTCGGATCACTGATCACAAGTCTTTAACTTCATAAAGTCACAAAAAAAAATCTGGTAAAATCAATTCAATCTTTCTGAGGATCATAGGGAATTGAACAGAAGTTTGGAGGGATGTCCAACCATCAATTAAAGCAGAAGTAAGCGATCCGGTCGTTTTGGCTAATGCTGCGTTCCAGGCAGGCTTTTGAAACCGTAAGTTACGGCTTCAAGTCACGACTTAGGACTTTGTAGCGTTCCAGGCAACCCACTCGTGTTTCTCCGACCTGTTTTACCTGTGAAAGTCACTATAACGGCCACTCGTAACTTCTGACCCGTGAACTCGTACCAGATCGAACTGGTACGACTTCACAGGTCGGGAAAAACACGAGTTACGAGTTGCCTTGAACGCACCATAACGTCTTGTCAGCCGATGGAGTTAGCAGCCCCCGCCCTCGTCATGGATCTATTGGTCCTCGTCCCTACGTCACCACATTCAGGCGCATCCCTTGGCTGCACACACAGAGAGGACCGCCCCTTTATGCCGTTCTCTCTCCTCATTGGATAAAACTTGTAGGATACAAGGAAAGTTTTCTCCTGGGCTCAGAGCAGAGCAGAGTGACTGATAGACCCGTGTTTCAGACCAAACACTCTATAGAAGTGATTGCTGTCGGAAGATACAACTATTTAAGACTTATATTAACACAAAAATATCGCCTACTTCTGCTTTAAAAGTTAAAAACCTTTGAATAATAGTGTTATTGTCATTGAACTGTTATTGGAAGTAAAGCAGAGAGGGTTATCAGGCTGTAGTGATCAATGCACATAAACCAGACAGAGACCAGTGACCAAAGTTTACTTTTGAGTGTTGTGGTTCACTTTTAATCAGCTGTTCATCCCATTTCTGGGTTTCCTGACCATCACCATTTATATTAACTGTCTAATTTCTCTACTTAACGTCTACTCATTGCTCTTGTTTTGATAAACGTGTACTGTGTTATGCTTTGACTTGAAGATGAAGTGCAGCCGTACGTGAAGCAGGACGTTCCTAAGGAGGCTGAAGAGGCTGAAGAGGCTGGGGAGGCGGAAGTTGTTGAAGAGGAAGAGGAAGATGCAGAGAGCTCTGTGAAGCTGAGTGGTAACTAATGAACACACAACAACAGACACGATCAACCACTAATAAATCTGAATTTAGACAGAAAGTTTGAATGTTTTCAAAGACTGTGTTGCATTTAAAGCCGTCGGAAACGTTGAAACTCAGTAAAGACCTCTTCTACGTCATTAATTACCATGCAATCAATGAGATTACCTGTTTAAATCAAATAGAATAAAATACAATTCATTTAAGTGGATTTGTAAAGAAATTGGAAAGTGAAGAGAAACATTTGAGTTTGTTTATTGAGACGTATTAACTCATTGAGTGCCGCGCTCCTTTCCAAAGTTTTAGTCAAGTGTACCGGCAATTTAGACCATTTTTGACTTTTTATGTAGAGCCACAGTGTATTCTATATTATTGCCACCAACACATACTGTGGCTCAATTGAAAGGTTTACCTTAATGCTTCAAGTGGCCACAAACCGTTTGTTTCTACGTGCCTCTGTTCCTGAGAAAAGTCAAGCTAAACATGGCTGGGTTTCACCAAAATCCCTCCTTTTTTTCTAGAAAAGGAGATAGAGCGTCTTTTATGAAAGGTGCTCTGTTTGTGTCTGTCGCTCTTCTGACACTCGCATTTCTGGATCAAAGGGCTCGTATAAGATAAATATATACAACAGTTGTTGTTCTATTCACAAAACCACCATCGGGGGCGGGGGGGGCGCCACTAAACAACAATAACACAGACGCACCGTGCCGTGTCACAGCTTCTCCCCGCGGAGCGTGAGGGTCTGTCGGCCACCGCGGCTCGGGAAGACCGGTCTCGCCGGTGGTCGCGGTCCTTCTGTGGTTCGGGTCGGTGATGCCGGTCTGCTTTGGCCCAGAGACCATCAGATTTTACCGCGGGAGGACTTTGGGGAGGACACGGTGTTGCTCCAGCTGAAGACCGGGCGGACTGTTGGCTGAGAGCTTCCTGTTTCTGCTCCGAGCAGCTCGAGCAGCTGGAGCAGCAGCGCGGGTGAGAGCAGAGCAGCTGCTGCATCTGCATGCAGAACTCGTTTGCAGAAGCCGAGTTATGATAAAAACTTCCAGATCATGAGCTGTCATGTGACTTTGATCGTCATCTATTTCAGTTCTCCTCGTCGTAGAGTCCCCAAATTTACATATAATGTGTATTAAAGTGTCTATTTTCATAATTTAAAAAAAAAGCAAAAAACGTAAAATTACGTTTTCGGCACTCAACGCATGGGAACGAAAAACGAGAAATTACGTGGTTGGCACTCAATGAGTTAAACTAAACTAAAAAAGAAAAAAAAAGGACTAAAAAAGCAGGTAAAATTTATAATGTCATGATTATTATCAAAGGTTAACATAAAACACTGTAACATTTTGTTTTTCTGAGCTTTACAGAGAGTTACATTACATTGTGCATTGAGCTGTAAATACTTAAAGTCTTAATGCTCTTCTTACATCACGTCTCTGTCTCTGTCTCTGTCTCTGTCTCTGTCTCTGTCCTCCTCCTCAGAGGCTTTACTCTTATTACCTGAAAGAAAGAAAAGAGGCCGGAAGAGGAAGAAGAAGAGTGAGGATGAAGAGCCGCAGCCGAACGACAAGAAAACTGACGAAGAAAAGTCGGAGAAGAAAATCAAAACACCTGAGGAGACGCTGTCCTGCAAATTCAGCGACAACGAAGACATGGGCTTTGACATGGACGTCTTCGATGACGACGAGGACGACGTCAGAAATGAGAGCTACGCATCAGGGCCGACGGCGAAGAGGACAGAGCACCAAGATCCTAAAGAAGCAGAGAGCTCTGTGAAGCTGAGCGGTAACTAATGAACACAAACAACAGACAAGATCACACACTAATGAATACCTGTTGCGTTTAAAGGCGTTGGAAACTTTGAAACTCAGTTCAGACCTACTCTATTACCATGAGATCCTGTGTCTTAATGAGATTACATGTTTAGATGGAATAAAACAGAATGAAATACAATTAATTTAAGTGCTTTTATAAAGAAATAGGAAGGTGAAGAGAAACATTTGAGTTTATTTACAAGAGAATTAGTAACACACATATTTGAATGGGATAACATGGATAATCATAATTTTATGCAATTTATATGGAGCCTCATTAAAGGGACAACGAGAAGTTTTGTAAAAGCGAAGTGTTTCCACACTACATTTATGAGCCTCCGCACCGTGAAATTCTTTGACCGGCGCAAGACAGACTCATGTTTTCATTCATCAAGAATTAAAGTCAGAGGTTGGAAGACGATCACATACAGTCGTAGTTCCCACCATAAACGGAGATTTGGCGGCGTTATTCTCATGACTCGCCACAAAACTGAAAGTAAATAAACGCTGGTCGGCTCGCCCAGCATTTCCACCACCACTAATAATAACAAAATAACCATAGAGACAAAACCATAGATTTATCTAAAATGGAGCCATTAAAGGACAATTCCAGGCGAATTCAACTCTGGGGTGTATTTTCATATCATTTTAGGTCTAAAAGAAGGAATCTGAAGATTTTCAGTTTAATGTCTCCTGTTTTACGGTAGCTGCGTCTGTCCCCGCGTCGCTACGGCAGCAATGAATGGGAGTGGATGTAAGTTCTGCTGTTTAGGCTGTTTACATCCCTCAAAGCCGCAATTTTTTTCCACAGACAGCGTCAGATGGCGACTCAAACATGCACCGAGAAGTTTATTTACTTCAAGCAAGCCGACATGTTTGTAAAACTAGATCTAATTCAAAGTCTCCCGGAGTCTCGCGCGAGCCCGAAGTTGCAGTGCTGGTGTATTCAGGCGCAGTAGGAGCTAGCGCTTGTGTCATAAACACAGGAATATCAACTCTTTACTTGCTTCAAGTGTACATTTTTTTCCACAGACAGCGTCAGGTGGAGACTCAAACATGCGCCGAGAAGTTTTTTTTACTTGAAGCAAGTCAAGAGTTGATATTCCTGTGTTTATGACACAAACGGTAGCTTTTCCCACTGCATGTGAACACACCAGCACGGCAACTGGGTCTCGCGCGAGACTCCGGGAGACTTTGAATTAGATCTAGTTTTACAAACATGTCGGCTTGTTGAAGTAAATAAACTTCTCGGTGCATGTTTGAGTCTCCATCTGACGCTGTCTGTGGAAAAAAATTGCGGCTTTGAGGGATGTAAACAGCCTAAACAGCGGAACTTACATCCACTCCCATTCATTGCTGCCGTGGGGATGCGGGGACAGACGCAGCTACCGCAAAACAGGAGCGATTAAACTGAAAATCTTCAGATTCCTTCTTTTAGACCTAAAATGATAGGAACATACAGCCCCGAGTTGAATTCGCCTGGAATTGTCCTTTAACAAGTGGTGACGTAGATTCATCCACATTAATATGAGACTTTTTTATAACCAAATAGAAACTCCTCGTTGTCCCTTTAAGTCTTATTCTTCCTAAGTATTTGTCGCTGCGACAACGTCTGTGATTTGTTTTGCTGCTATTGATTAATGTAAAAAATACTTATTGACTTATATTTATATTGAGACGTCTTCAACTTCAACTTAAATACTCATTATTATTATTATGGTATTGATGCTCACATCTCTGTCTCTGTCTCTGTCCTCCTCCTCAGAGGCTTTACTCTTATTACCTGAAAGAAAGAAAAGAGGCCGGAAGAGGAAGAAGAAGAGTGAGGATGAAGAGCCGCAGCCGAACGACAAGAAAACTGACGAAGAAAAGTCAGAGAAGAAAATCAAAACACCTGAGGAGACGCTGTCCTGTAATTTCAGCGACAACGAAGACATGGGCTTTGACATGGACGTCTTCGATGACGACGAGGACGACGTCAGAAATGAGAGCTACGCATCAGGAGCGACGGCGAAGAGGACAGAGCACCAAGATCCTAAAGAAGCAGAGAGCTCTGTGAAGCTGAGTGGTAACTAATGAACACTAACAACAGACAAGATCACACACTAATGAATATGTGTTGAGTTTAAAGGCGTTGAAAACTTTGAAACTCAGTTCAGACCTGCTCTATGACATTAATTACCATGAGATCCTGTGTCTCAGTGTGATTACATGTTTAGGTTGAATAAAACAGAACAAAATACAATTAATTTAAGTGCTTTTATAAAGAAACTGGAAGGTGAAGAGAAACATTTGAGTTTGGGATCATTAGTAATACACATTTGAATGGAATAACATGGATAATCATAATTTATATGGAGCCTCGTTCAGTCTTATTCTTCCTAAGTGTTTATCGCTGCGACAATGTCTATGATTTGTTTTGCTGCTATCGACTGATGTAAAAAATACTGATTGACTTATATTGATATAGAGTAGAATAGAATAGAGAATACTTTATTCATCCCTAGCAGGGAAATTCAAATTAGTCCAGTAGCTCACACAACAATGACACAAAAAAAGGAAGAAAGATGAACACAAAAAACATTTTAAGTGTTATAATACACGATTGCAGTGGGAACAAATGACCTTTTAAATCGATATTATATATTATACAATATCTTAAATTGATATATTGAGACGTCTTCAACTTAAATACTCATTATTATTATTATGGTATTGATGCTCTTCTTACATCACGTCTCTGTCTCTGTCTCTGTCTCTGTCCTCCTCCTCAGAGGCTTTACTCTTATTACCGGAGAAAAAGAAAAGAGGCCGGAAGAGGAAGAAGAAGAGTGAGGATGAAGAGCCGCAGCCGAACGACAAGAAAACTGACAAAGAAAAGTCCGAAAACAAGATCAAAACACCCGAGGAGACGCTGTCCTGTAATTTCAGCGACAACGAAGACATGGGCTTTGACATGGACGTCTTCGATGACGACGAGGACGACGTCAGAAATGTGGAAAACGATGGATCGGGAGCGACGGCGGAGAGGAAAGAGGTCAAAGAAACGACAGAGCAGCAGAAGGAGAAGAGAGAGAAAAGAGAAAACGAGGAGAAAAAAGTTGAAGAGAGAGGTGAAGAGTTTAGTAAAGTCAAAAAACAGTTTTCAAAACAATACAAAGCCAACAAATACAAAAAAAACTCACTCGTCTGTCAAAGTTCATTTTAATTGAAAAAACTTTCACAACAAAAACTGCTGGATGTGATTTATTTAGATTAATTAATCTTGGAGTATTTCATTAATTAATTTTTTTTTATATATCACTTGTCAGCTCTGCTCTGACTAATATAAATGAAATATTGTGGATTTTTCTCAGCTTGTTCCACATGATATAGAAATATTCAGTAGTTAATATGTGGTTTGTTCTCTGTGGATCATTAACGTCTTTTTTTACTTTATTTATAGAAAAGAAGAACAGATTATTAGCTGCAAAGAGAGGGATGAAAGAAGTGAAGATAGTCATCCCGAAACTGGACGTGGTACGTATCTCATCTGTTCACTCAAATCTGGGTCAAATATAAATCTGCATTTGTTTTTATTTAAAATATACGGTATATCATATTCATATTCATGGTTTTTCCAATTAAAAATACTGGATTTTCTACTTTGACTTCTAACCACTTCATGTCACATCACAGCATTTGAGCATTTCTTGTTTTCAGTCTTTTCTTGCGTATTTATTTATTTATTTTTATCCCACTAGAATTTGCAGCCTCCGATCCACATTTCCGAGTTGCCTTCTGTGTTTAATAAGAGGCCGAAGCGGAATAACAGCAGCCAGAGGCAAACATCGTCTGCACCCACTAATGTCACAGACAAGGTGAGGAAAAGCATTTCTTGATTTAGCACTGTGATGTAAACAAAAAGAAAGTGTGCAACTTTAATTATTGGTTGTGAGGATTAAAAACAAAATGAAAGGAGTGAATCCTGGGCCCAGTTGTTCAAAGGTAATCCGATCGGATTTTGGATAATGGATTGGATCAAATCTTGAAAATGGGTTGTTCAAAACCAAAAACGGATTCTGAGATCGGATTAGATCACGTAATCCAATCTTGGTTTTGATCTGGATAAAACCCTCAGTTTGTGTTGTTCAAAACTTTTCAGTAGCTTTGGGATAACTTTGATCCAAAAAAAACAGGATTATTCTGATCCCAGCAGTTTGGTGGATTCAGGGAGGATTTCAGGAACAAAATGTGATTTAAATTAAATTCAAACTGGTCAAATAAACAATATTCATTATGTAATATATATATACAGTTATTGATTTATATTTTGCACCTAATTTTAAACCACAACAGTGATTAGTAAATAATGTTAACTTTTGAATATTCTACAACTGAAAAACTTTTCCCCAATTACTTTTCCCCAAAGTGAATTTAATGAAATTTGAAGTTTGAATTTTGAAATTTGAAGTATGACATGAAACACATGGGGAAATATTCACAATTTCACTAATGTACTGTATATTTGCTTTTTTCAATTTATTTTAACAACCCGACCAGATGGAGTCTGAGCTGTTTAAAAGACATTGAAGAAACAACAAAGAGCACAGAAAACAATACATACACTCCGTTTTCAAATAAACACACTTTGAGAGACCTCATGCTGCTGTTCTACCTGTTGTTAACAGACCAATCAGCCTTCATTGTGATGCACAGTCCCATCTAGAGCATCATTATCCGGATTTGGTAATCTTGAAAATTTGGATTTGGATCAGACTGATCCAATCCAACTTTGCTTTGAACAACTGGGATAAAAGTAAAACAGATTACGTGATCCTGGATAGCAAAAAAGGGGATTTCAAAATCCGGATAATTTTTATCCAGATTACACCTTTTGAACAACTGGGCCAGATCAAATCTTTAATGCCTTTTGTATTTTTCCTTCTTGTATATTTTATTGTACCTTCATGCAGTTGTATTTTTGTAGAGTTAATTTATGACTGTGATATTCCTGTTTGTCTGCTGCTCCCTGTCAGGCCGTCCAGATGTTCTGCAGCAACTGTAAGAAGAGCATGATGAAGGGACACACGGCCTTCCAGAAGAAAGGCTTCGCCGAGGTCTTCTGCTCCAAAGACTGTCTGTTTGAGAAGTTCTCCGTCAACAAACCCAACACCAGGACCTGCCATTACTGTCACAAGTTAGTTAGTTATCTTACCTCATCATCTCCTCTCTCTCTCAGCTTCTCTCTGCAGCTCTAGTAACAACAGGTCGGTGTCAGCCAATCAGAAGAGAGGAGGAGGCTCTGAGTCTCTCTCTTCCGACTGACTGACTGTTTTCTGCATGAACCAATAAAAACAGAGCAGATTTCAGAATAAAACACTCAGAGAAACCAAATCCAGGTGGTGGTGAGGGGGCGGGGCTTTGTTGTGACATCACAAAGCGACAGGAAGTCCCGACGGCTGGTTTAAAGGCTCAGTTTCTGAATCCAGGCTGTGTGCATTTCTCTATGGACTGAGGCTTTGATACTTTCACAGTATTAAAGGGAAAGTTGTGAGCTGCACATTCACCACGCTATGAGATAATAACACAACGTTACCACACAGAGTTGTTTTAGAGGGAAATTCATGCAAAACCGCTGATGCACGTTGCCTTCAGGGACAGTTTTTCATCAACAGTCTCTGTATTTCCTTCTAAAACAACTCTGTCTGGTAACGTTGTGTTATTATCTCATAGCGTGGTGAATGTGCAGCTCACAACTTGTCCACCAGAGCGTTGTGGAGTTGTTGGATTGTGTATTTGATGAGTTTGATGAGGGGAAACCAAGAAATCCCATAATGAGCCTCCGTAGCGTAGCTCTGAGCAGCTCGCGGCTCTGCTCCACCGTTCTAAAAATAGCTTGCACCGACAATTAAAGGTAATGAACCTACTGCTATGACTATAGGGATTATGGTGATGGGCCGATTTGACAAAATGTTGAACTATACCTTTTAATACAGAAGCTAAATCCTAATATAGAAAAAGTGCATGCCTGATTATCTCATCACATCCTTCTGAACTCGTTCTCGTCTCCTCCTGTGGTTGTGTTAGTGCGATAACGCAGCTCCTGGACCTCATCATGGCCGTAGTGGATCCGAAAGGAACGATGAAAGACTTCTGCAACCTGACCTGTGTGACCTGGTTCAAGACCAACAGCGCCCCCCCTCAAACCCTCTGCAGAGTGTGCAACAAAACCTGCACTGTGAGTAAAAACACTAGTCATGTTTCCATCCAAAGTGATTCGAATTACTGGGAAATGCGCATTAAAAGAAATTCAAATCTTGTGTGTTTCCATCTACCGACTTTGCCCCCCCTCCCCCCGGACGGACTGACAGTCTGATTTGAACACATTAGCGCGATTTAGTGCATATGTTTATTACCGTCATAACGCGACCTGCCACAATTAATTACATGTAGTGAAACCCTGATGTTGTCTTGTGAGTGAACTGCAAACACAGGAGCAGTTGGGGTGAAAGTGGCTACGTCACATTTAATTCGCATACAGCTGTTTCCATCCCATTGAATCAACCAAACACCGGCCATAGCAGCGTATTTCAGTTTGTGCGAATCAGGGGATTTTAATTCGAATCACTGCGTTTCCATCATCATTTTCCGATGCGATACATCTAGATGCATCTAAACAGCTGATGGAAACGCACCTACTGAGTTCTTTCTTGTAAATCTCAGTTCTGATGTCTTTGTGGTCCTCACTGCTCCTTCATCGTCCCCGTTTCCCTCAGACCACCGTCACGTTGACCCTGCAGGACGTCGTCCACAAGTTCTGCAGCGACTCCTGTCTGGAGGATTACTGCAGCGACAACATGCCGGCCTGTGACAACTGCAGCTCCTTCTGCCGCAAACAGCCGCTCACGCTGATACTGCTGCTGGAGGAGGAGGAGGAGGCGAAAACCATCTGCAGCCAGGACTGTCTGGACGAATACAAAGAGGTACGCAAACATCACAAACATCACAAACATCACAAAGCACAAAGGTTTTGGCTCAAACGCAGAGCTAATCAATGCATCTCTCTATACGTGCTCTGTGCTCTGTGCATAAGACCGTACAGTTGCAGCTGCAGAGGAAATATGTTTAGTCTTTAAAAATATGACAAATTAAAGGGACAACGAGCAGTTTTGGAAAAGCAAAGCGTTTTCACACTACATTCTAATAATAACAAAATAACAATAGAGGCAAAACAATATATTTATCTAAAATGGGCCCATTAACAAGTGTGGGTAGCGGAGATTCATCCACATTAACGTGAGACTTTTTTATAACCAAATAGAAACTCCTCATTGTCCCTTTAATGTTATGAACATTTAGTTTTGTCCAACTAATGTTCATTGGAAAATACATATATAAAAGGGTAGATAAGGCAATAATAGGTATGTAATCATAATAATAATCAAAGTAACGAGTAATGATAAACCCGTGTTTATTTACACACTGTTGCCCATAAATTTGGAAAAAAAATATTTTTTTACTCATGAAATGATTGATGATGTGATTTATTCTTGATAGATAAACTGTAAATTTTCTCAAAACTTTATTGATTAATCTCTTCCAAACATATCACTGTGAAAATCACAATCAAACCACAATTAACCTTTATAATAGGAATAAAAAGAGGAATGTGTCTGAAAACAAAATTGTTCCAACAACCGTGTATTTCTGTTATTATCATCGAATTCCATAAAAAAGCAGCACCAGCGTGACGCGACGTGACCTTCAGCCAGAAGAGGGTCAGTGAGTTTTTTTAGTTCATTCAAAAAAGGACGAGTCACGGACGCAGGATTAAGTTGTATATTTGTTTCGGGACTATTTAACAAATTAATACACATACACATACATACACCAATACAACTGTAGTCAAGCACAGCAGCTTTCCTGATGTGTGTGTGTGTGTGTGTGCGTCTATTCCTGTAATTATGGTACAGGTACTCAGAGCAGCCAAAAAGCTCAGTGATCGTGGTTCAAATCTCACTTGTCACAAATAAAGACCCATTAAGCACAAATTAAACACAAGATATTATAAATATCTTCTTGTGGAGGTCTGAAATATTAGTGTTTACTGGAACTTATTCTAAAATATCATTGTAAGATAATTTTAGCAGAAGAGCAGGAAGTGTGTTTCTTTGTTTCCTGCAGGATTATAGTTGAAAAAACTTATTGTTGCATAAAAACATCAAGACAATATTACATTTTTCAACGGTTGAGCATTTGTTTAGTTTCATTATTTTATTATTTTATTCTGGATGGGAAATTGGATTTTCAGTCAATAGTACAGATTAATGAAGACAATTGTGTTGGTCATTTAAATACAAACATGTTTCTTCAGATGTTCACTGAAGTATCTAATATTTTATTATAAATAAGGCAGGCAGGCCTTGAGATGCTGCATCACTCTACTGCAATTTTTTTTTAAACAAACTTTATTAACATATTAACGAAAAATACAGAAAACATGAATCAACAGTGAAGTACAGATTTCCATGATTTAAAGTTGTTAATTTTAACTTTATTGTAAATTTCAAATACTTATATAGGTTCAATAGAAACATCTTTTCTTTTTTTTTCTTTTTACACAAGGCATCAATTTTCACAAATAAAAACTACCAGGCATTATGTAACAGAAAATAAATAGGCCTACATAAAAAATAGAAATATAAAAAAAATGGAAACACAAATCCAAGGCACTGACTTTGAATACAAATAATTTGATCTTTTTTTGTGATCTTTTTTTAAATCTCTTTATTAATATTATTTATTTATTTCTTCAAATTAATTTCATTTCATTTTGATTTATTTCATTCATGGTTTACATTCTACACAGGGTTGCACATATTTACATAATGTACACATAGTCATGAATGAAAAGGAGCAGGGTGAAGAAAACGTACAGTACCTGCTCCTCTCTGTTGTTATAGTTACATCGGCTTACTTCAACACCAATATTATACTCTTATTTCAAAAATATTAAAGATGATGAAACATAGTAGTGACAACAAACAAAACTCGTCTATCCATCTTTTCTTTTTTTTCCCCTTCTTCTTCTTTGTAGACACTTATCTTTTCTTTTTTTTTTTTAACATTTTCTTAAACTGAGACAGACATTTACAACTTTTCAATTCCTTGCTTTGTGGATTTGAACGTCGTTGGTCGTATTTCCGTATCGCTTTTTGGCCCCTCGCAGCTCCTGTACCATAACTGTCGGTGTAGAGGCGCAGCTCGGTCAAAGATTATTCCCCCCAAACTGAATAAATACACAATAAAAACACATAGCAACACGAAACACACAGAAATAGTAATGTTTTCATTTCAGATTTGTCTAAACAGTGATAGGGCGTGAAAAATATGATATATAGCTAAACTCTCGTTCGTTACTATTGATCTCATTCACATTACGGCTGGTTTTCTACCCGGAAGTAGAATGTAAACAACAAGGAGAGTCGGTCTTTGGCTCCTTCCGCGTCGTGTTTCTGTTTCTGTTTCTGTTTGAGTTGTTCACACGGGTCCAAACAAACAGCGACGAACCGACTTTTACCGAGGTTTAACCTTAACTTGGTCCGGATGAAGTGCTCGGTGCGCGGCTGTGGGAATGTCCGCACGCCGCCGCGGCTCGTCGACAGCCGCCACAAGAAGTTTCACCTCTTCCCGTCGGACGCGGCTCTGTGCAGCGAGTGGCTGGAGGCCGTCCGGGTCCAGAACCGCCTGTTCGACCCCGGAGCGACCACCGCGGCCACGGCCCGAAGCCAGGGCCTGCGGGTCTGCAGCGACCACTTCAGGCCGCGGGACTACGTGGGGGGGAAGAGGAGCTACTACGCGGCGCTGAGGCGCGGCGCCGTGCCGTCGCTGTTCCCCTGGACCGAGCCACAACCAGAACCAGAACCAGGGCCAGAAACCGTTATCATGACCCGGTCCCAGCTGCAGGTAACGGCTCTGAGGCTCTGAGGCTCTGGGCAGTCCGAGGGATGATTAAAAAAAAAAAAAAAAAGTATCCAGACCAACAGGAAATAAACAGAAATATGCGTCACCATGGCCGGATTAACCTGTCAGGAGAAGAGGGGCAAAAACCAGTTAATGGGCCCCTTTTACCCCCCCAGTTAAAGGGACAACCAGGAGTTTTGTTAAAGCTAAGTGTTTCCACACTACATTTATGAGCCTCCGCACCGTGAAATTCTTTGACCGGCGCAAGACAGACTCATGTTTTCATTCATCAAGAATTAAAGTCAGAGGTTGGAAGACGATCACATACCGTCGTAGTTCCCACCATAAACGGAGATTCATTTGGCGGCGTTATTCTCATGACTCGCCACGAAACCGAAAGTAAAGAAACGCTGGTCGGCTCGCCCAGCATTTCCACCACCACTAATAATAACAAAATAACCATAGAGACAAAACCATATATTTATAGAAAATGGGCCATTAAAGCAGAAGTAAGTGATCCGGTGGTTTTGTCTAACTTCCTGTCAGCAGATGGAGTTAGCAGTCCCCGTCACCACATTCAGGCGCATCCCTTGGCTGCACACACAGAGAGGACCGCCCCTTTATGCCGTTCTCTCTCCTCATTGGATAAAGGTTGTAGGATCCAAGGAAAGTTTTCTCCTGGGCTCAGAGCAGAGCAGAGTGACTGACAGACCCGTGTTTGTGTGTGCATTGTGTGTGTGGTTTCAGCTCTGACGGTGACGTTACAGGAACCACAACCTCGCCTGTCGTGTCTGACGTCTTTGTCTTTTGTTTTTTCTTGTTTTTCTTCTTTCTTCCTGCAGAAGGACCAGAGGCTTTATAACTGCACCATGTGCCACACGACGCGGCTGCTGGCGGAGATGGTCGACCGCAGGAGCAGCGACGGCCTCATGGAGCTCTTCTGCTCTCGAACCTGCATGACGTCGTACAAACTGCAGCCGGCGATCGTATACAAGCTGCAAGGTTTGATAGACATGCATGGTCTTTTTTTTTTATTTAAAGACTTACGGACAAAGTTAGGAGGAGTTGTAAAGTTTTTTTTTATCAGAAACTTTTATTTCAAAATTTTATGTATTTTTTAAACACTTTGAAGCTTCAGCAACCAAATTATAATTAGGAAGATATATTATACGTCCTAAATGTGATCACTGCTAAGACCCACGACTACAGACTATTTAAAATAAACTATAATATGATGATAAATTATGCAGAAAAACACCTGTGAGATAAAGTAAAACTCTCTCAGACATTTGCAGCTCATATGATTCAACACATTTTCTTTATTTTTTATTTTCTCACAGACATCGGTGACACCATCTGACACGTCTTAAAATAGACGGCGTTCGGTCTGCGGCTTCTTTATGAGGCTCGTCTGTGGTTTTCACACCGGATGTTTCTGGTTTTACTTTGTTCCCTCTTCTACGACTTCACTTCACTTCACTGAACCTAATCACATATCTCTGGTTTCTCTCTCTCTCTTTATGAACTACAGCTTCACGGTTGAAGAAGAGGAAATTGGAAAAGTCTAGTTCTGTGAGTAGATTTACACTTTTCTTTTTTTTTTAGCGTTTTTTGACAACGAGCTGCACTTTTCATTACGTTTTAAATGAAGAGAGAGACGCGACTTTGTCTTGACTCAGTCCTAAATAAACATCTAATCTAAATTGTAAAACTAAATTTTGAATGCTTCTCTCTAATAAGTTAAAAAAAGTAATATACAAATTATAAAAAGTACAATACAAATATTCTATAGTTGTTGTGCTCATAAGTTTACATACCCTCTATGATTTTGTAACTGTGTACCATTCTTTAAGGAAAACATGAGCGATCAGTGTAATGGTAAAACATTTCAATATTTCTATGTTTCAAGCACTTGAGATCAGTGTTGTGCGTGAACACGTTCAATGAACGATCATGCATGAACTCGTTCATATTTTGGGCGAACGTGAACTGAACGTTCTGTATTTCTGCTTGATGAACGTTATTGTGAACGCGTTCATTCTGGCGTTTGTGAACGGCGCTCTCTCAAAGTATGACTTCGTTCAGGAGTGTGCCAGATTTCCATAGAGCCTTCAGCCTTCTGGGTAAAAAACAGCTAAAACACTGTAAACGGGCGTTAATATGTAGTGGAGAAACCAGCCAATCTGGCAGCACCCAATCTGGCAACACCTATCAGCTGTTTGGATCAGCGGCGCTGGAAGAGGCGGAGTGATACAGCGCATCGCGGAGCCATCTGTCTTGAGGAATACTGACTAGAGATGCGCGGATAGGCAATTATTTCATCCGCAACCGCATCACAAAAGTCGTCATCCACCCGAACCAACGTTTTTTCAAAACCACACCCGCCATCCGCCCGTTGTTGTATATCTAATATGGACGATGCAAGGAGTTAGCGAGGTTAGAAAGCTTTTGCCTGTTCAAGAAAGGAGACTGATCCAATGCAGCATTCAACAAAAAATGAATGCGTGTCATGCATTAATATCTCTTGGCCGCGCATTAGTGGCCAAGAGATAATTATTGTCATTTCCATGAACAAAGTGTTGACTGTTGTTGCCAATGCCCTTGGATCAGGAGTGCGTTCCTCACACTTTGTGTGTGCAGTTGCAGCAAGCAGAACAACGTTTTTAAGAAGTAAACAAAATGTTAGGGCTATCTCGCCCTTCAAACTGAGATTTTTCAAAGGCACACTTCAAACCGAGGGGTATTACAGTTTTCCCAGAATGCATCTTGCGGTGACCGGCAGCTGTTTTATTTCTCGCTGTAGCGCTGTTATTACGTCACTTTGTTTAATTTTAATATTTTTTCAGAAAGTAGCTGTTTAGATCCCCAATGTGCGGTCGGTTTATCCACATGACGGCTGTTTAGACGTTTGCTCCGATGTTTTTCTGAGAAGTGAAGCTCCAGATCAACAGCTCGTCACGGAGACACCACCCGGCCGGAGAGCTGGTCAGCCGGCCAACCTCCGTCGTCATCCCGGGAGAAAAGACGACCGTCGAGCTCCGTTTCGAGGGGCTAGGGCTAGGGATGAAAATTAGAATTGGAATTGGGCATGAAACTAAAATTAAAGCAACTAA
Organism: Trachurus trachurus; assembly: GCF_905171665.1. NCBI lineage: Eukaryota > Metazoa > Chordata > Actinopteri > Carangiformes > Carangidae > Trachurus > Trachurus trachurus. The sequence continues at coordinate 1,344,422 of NC_139904.1, forward strand.
AACAACACTAGTTGCATTATCCATTAAAATTTTCTGAAATGTAGCCAGTATTTTACTGGGGTATGTAAACTTTTGAGCACAACAGTTATCGGGTAATCGTCACAAGTCCACGCAGCTCCTCTGATCGTTCTTCCTCTTGGCGCCGCAGCAGGACGCATCGGTGCGTGTCGTCCAAGATTCGTCCGAGAACGCGGATGAAGCGGCCAAGTCGGACGCAACGCCGACGCTCATCATCGCCAAGTCGTGGGTGGTGTGCAGCAGCTGCGGGAAGAAGCCGCCCAAGGGACAGATGATGTACCAGCCCAAGAGCTCGCTGGAGGTTTTCTGCTCGGCCTCGTGTCTCTCTGAGCGACACCCGCACATCAAGGTGGTGCTCAAAACCTGCTACAACTGCTGCCAGTAAGTCCTGCACCGCCAATACTGACATATTCACTTACATTAATGAGATACAGAATTTAAACTGTGTCAAATAAATGTGAATCTAAACTTCATCATAAATTATATATTTTGTTATGTAAAACTTTATAACAGACTCAGGTCCATACAAAAGACACACAACGCAGGGAAAGAAAACATGTTACACATAGAAAAACATGATACTGGTGCTTAAAAGTCTTAAAAGTTCATAAATTTCTTGGCACCTACCTATTAGAAACATAATATCATACCATTATAATATTATATCACTATTGTTATTTTATTATATCTGTGTATTTAGGATGGAGCGCCATAACAAATACTAATTTCCCTCAGTCTGACCCACTAAAAATGTATATTTCAGTTTTTTTTTTGCTTTCTAAGACTAAAGTAGAAAAATAATCAATCATCTGCTTTTATTGATTAATTGTTTAAAGTTATTTCTCAAGCAAAAACAAAACTAACTTTCCTCAGTTCGAGCTTTTAAAATGTAGATTTGTAGGTTTTCATAGTTGTTTTTTTGGGGTGTGGATCAATTACAACATTTGAGCTGTAAGATGTTGTGATTATCATTTTTTTGTTTCTTCTTTATAGTTCAGATTATTTTAGGATAAATTCAGATTTACATAAAATAATCAATAATCGAAGCGTTTTATCAGTTTCCAGTCTATATCGATTAGTATTGATGAGTATTTTTATGATTTGTGTATAATTTGCCCTGCTTTTTCTTCTTTTAAGGCTGATGTCATAAACTAATTTCCCCTCTGGGATAAATAAAGTATAATCAATTAGTCAAGTCGTGCATCCTCTGCATTGAATGAACTTCTTTATGAACGCGTCCTGTGAGGTCACTGCATCGTAACAACTCTCCTGTCTCTGGATCTCCCCCGTCGTCAGGGTGATTCAGCGGCCACACAGCGTCATCCTGGCCCCGGTGGACGACTCGGGGACCATGAAGGAGCTGTGCAGCGAGACCTGCCTCAGCTCCGTCCAGTCCAAGAGGAACACGGCCGCCCAGAAGCTCCGGCTGCCGCCCAGGCCTCGCCACGAGTGCAGGATGTGCACCAAGTTCCTTTATGTAAGGAGGAAAATAGATTACGTTTTATATTTTTCTGTCTAAAATAAAACTCTGCAGCGTCTCTTCACACACAAGCCGACTTTTGATCCAAACGGTCACGATATGTTTAATATTTACGATTGTCGGTGCCAACTGTTTTACGAGCCGATTGTCGGGAGAATTAAATCTTAAAACACCACACACACCACAGGAGAATCTCATAAGATAATCTCAAGAGCTTAAGATAATCGGGCCATTTTTGTCTTTGGTCTGAAGGGGGAAAATCGGGGCAAAATCAGCCAGATTATCTTTATGTGTGTGGTAGGCTTTAGTGTGTTGGCATTAATTCTACAGCCAAGACTGATAACAGGAGTGGGTATAAAAGTCTCTGGCTGGCTGCTACAGTTTAACATTGATGTGACACTTTTATTTTAATATTTGTGCTTGCTGCATGTGACTTGACTCGAATTTCAAGTCAAGAGGGTAAAGTCCAAGTAGAGTCTCAAGTCTTCTGTCTCAAGTCTTCTGCATCAAGTCCCAAGCGAGTCCAAGTCTTTTTTTGATTTGATCAAGCAAGTCTTAAGTCATCAAAATCGGGACTCGAGTCCAAGTCAAGTCTCAAGTCCCGAGTCCAAGTCCACACCTCTGGGGGAACACGACAATCCTGAGTCACCGGCTCCGCAGAATGTGACGTGAAATTGAATGTAACCAATAAAGAAGCAGCTGACTGCAGCACACGTAGCATAACAAACCAGCGTGGCTAACGGCTCCATGGCTACCACCAACAGAGTACGTCAGATCATTAATTATAATCGATTTGTTTGGCAGGGTTCTTACGGATCCTTAAAAAGTCTTAAAAGGCATTGAATTCATTAATCTAAAAACAAGGCCTTAATTGGCATTAAAACGTCTTAAATCAATTTTTCAAACGTCTTAAAAATGTTAACACATGGTAAGTGGTATTTTATGGTTGTAATTAGTCTCAAATCTCAAAATAATTGGTAACAATCTGACATAGAGAAGTTAGTGGCGGCCGTCACCGCTAAATCTCTCACCACCACCAGCTCCCGAGTCAGTGTTTTGTTTTTTTTCCGGACTTTTTATGCATTTATTTTGAAAGGACAGCTGGAAAGAGACACAATAATGTTCATGTAGCAGTCACTTTACCTTGGATCACATAAGAAAGTGGGTAAAATTGTCCCTGACCCTATGTAATTGATGTGGTGTTTTTTTTTCTTTTTTCTGCATTTGTGTTTATTATGAAGTCGATCTTAAATTTCATTTCAAGTGGCTTTAAAAAAGTCTTAAAAAGTCTTAAATTTAACTTGGCTTAAGCTGTAGGAACCCTGTCCATGGGTACCACCAACAGAGTATGTCAGATCATTAATTATAATCGATTTGTTTGGGACTCGAAACAAAAATCTTAGGACTTGGTCTTGACTTGGGACTTGAGAGCAAAGACTTGAGACTCTACTTGGACTTTCTCCCACCTCTGCTCTTTACTTCCTCACACCTGTGCTCCGTTCCTCGTCCTCAGTGTAAATACAAGCTGAACCTGGACGGCGTGCTCCATAAACTGTGCGGCGAGGCCTGTTTGATCCGCTACCACAAAGTCAACAGGGTGCCGTTGCTCAGCTGCTACGCCTGCGGCTCCTTCTGCACCGAGCAGCGGCTCACGCTGCCGACGGACGACGGCATGAAAACGGCCTGCAGCGACGAGTGTCTGGTCAGGAGCAAAGAGGTGCAGACGTTATTTTAATCATTTCACAAGAGAGAGAGAGTAGATCTAGAGAAACAGATGTATAAACTGGCACATTATGATATAGTAACATACAGTGTGTGTGTGTGCAGCCGGTCATCAAACTGCATTCATAAAGTATTCAGACCCCCTTCACCATTTTCATGTTGTCACATTTTGATTTTGCTGATAAGGTTTTCTGTTCTGTTGTCAATCTAGTCTCCAGTTAAATTATGTATTTATAAACATCTCATAGTGCATGTAGAAAATAAGCAATAGATGATTTAATAAAAAGGTTTTTTCTTTAACAAATGCAATTTTCTAATTACATTTTATTTCAATTATTACTTTAGGCAAGGCAAGGCAAGGCATCTTTATTTATATAGCGCATTTCATACCAAGGCAACTCAATGTGCTTTACATAAAGACAAAACATTAAAAAAAAGAAGCATAAAACAGAATAAAAACAAACAAAACACTAAAAACCGAGTTAAAAGCAAGAGCAAATAAAAGTAAAATAAAATAAAATAGATCAAGTTTACAATGATGTAAATATTTAATTATCATAAAACGTAATAAATAAAAAGCAGTAGGAAGTATTTTGATTTATAAATGTTTTGTAAGCAGTAAAACAAAAAAGCAGGTGTATTTTATTCATTTTTAACTTTATGAACAAAGAGGAATTTGAATATTAGAGAATAGACTCCACATGTGCAGTTTATTGGGTTATTATAAGGTTTTTAATTTCTTTTAGGACGGTCGGTTTCTTAAAAATGAAATTAAAACTTCACAGGTTGAAACTCCTCTCTTGAGTTTGTATTTTTTTCTTCCTCTTCTCCTGCAGAAAGTGCGGACGCTGCAGCGCTGCCCGACGTGTCAGACGCTGCATCAGCTGTCGGACATGGTGGAGGACAGGAAGCAGGACGGACGACTGGACTTCTTCTGCAGCAACAGGTGCATGGTGGTGCAGACGTGCACGCGCAGCACGGTCACAGGTAGTTCCCACGTCTCCTCTCATCGCTCTGAACTGTTTTACTGTGAGATTTAAAGGGATAGTTCACCCAAAATTCAAATTTCTCACTCATTATCTCCCTTCCCCTCATGTGGACTAATAAGGGCTGTGAGAAGTTTCAGAGTCCTCCGTGGCTTCTCGGAGTTACAGCTAGGGGTGTGTATCGGCAAGGACCTCACGATACTTGGGTCACAATACGACATATTGCGATATATTGCGATATCCAAATTTTGCGAATTATTGTGATATATTGCGATATTACATAGTTCGCTGAAAAACGAACAATGTATTATGCATCTTTAAATCCGAGTTGTAAGCCTATATTTACATCAAATGATAGTAATTCATCACCTAATGAAAACTTTTTTTAACATCTGTGTTTTCTAATAAGATAAACTTCTCAGTCTGTTTACCTCACTTCAATCATTGATGCAAAATGGGCAAATATATGCATCTGACAAACTGAACTGTTTCCATACTAGTTCAAATTAATTAGCTCCGTGCAGCACTGCATGTCCATATGACGGTGGAGAACGGAGCTCACTTTTCTTCGTCCAAAAAGACACACCAAAAAAACATCCAAATACCTCCATAGTGCTCGTCTGTAATGTCCCTCTTGTATTGAAGCCCCGACATGAGAAACTGTCCCGAAAAAAATTAAATAAGACTATGTTTTAAGCTTGTTTGTAGCGGAAGCTCCCAGTGTCTCGGTTCACTGCTCTTCCTGTGTCAGTGCAAATCTCACATGATTTGTACTGACCGGCGGAACAATTTCTCATGTCGGGCTTCAATACAAGAGGGACATTACATACGAGCAGCATGGAGGTATTTGGATGTTTTTTTGGTGTGTCTTTTTGTTACGAAGACAGTTGGTATCCATTTGCAACCGTTATATGGACATGCACTGCTACACCGAGACCCCCTGTAACTCAGAGAAGCCACGGAGGACTCTGAAACTTCTCCTATAGCCGTTAGTCCACATGAGGGGGAGGAGATCATGAGTGAAATTTGAATTTTGGGTGAACTATCCCTTTAATCTGTACTAATAAATGTGAATTTAAGTTGCTGTCACTGTTCTAAGGAATCAGGATCAGGTTGAATGCACAGTGGGTTTTGCTGTATAACAATGAACATAAGCAAGAAGAAAAGGAAGAGAACTACTGCAACAAAGAGAGAGTTTAATTAAATACGTCTTTTGTTTGTCTTTTATAGAAAATAAGAACTCTTCATCTGGACACGGCAACATCAGAGATGTGAAAGATGCAGAAGACGTGAAAGAACCTGTGGATCTCAAAGACATAAGCGTCTTCAATGTGACAGATGAGACGGAGGAGAAGCCGTCGCTGCAGAGTCTGACCCGAGTGAGTTGGATAACTGTTTAAATCATCATCTGAACTCAACAGAATAATAACACAATAATAATAGTAATAATAACAGAATAATAACACAGTGAATAAAATCTGTGCTCTTCTCTCCTCGTTAAGATAAAAGAAGAGCCCATCGATGAAGAGTACAACCAGAGTCTTTCTTCCTCTGTTTCCACGGAGGGCATCAAGGCCGAGATGGACGTGGTGAAGGTAAAACACACAGGAAACAGTCGGGACTCAGCAGATGTTTAGATGATGGACAAAAATAGATGTTTGCCTGCATCGATTTTAGTCGCGTTTTTTGCTCCAACCAACACTGGGTGACCATCAGGACAACGATTTAGGGTTCAAAAATGGACGGAATTTTCCTTTAAGTGTGAAATGATAAATAAATTACAAAAGATAAGAATGGAGACAGATAATGTAGCCCAGGGATTTTTTTTTTTTACATCAAAAAATAAGAATGAATCTCAGATTTAGACTAAAATACGAACTATGTTTTAGACATTGACAATAAATAACCACAGAAAAGACAGTGGCATTAGAAACTGCTGTTACATGTTCAATGATAATAATAAAAACATGAATCCTCAGAGATTCAGTATTTAATCTAGTGGGTGTGTCCACTATTTAACACGAATCAGCTGGCTTTGTGTTAAATAGTGGACACACCCACTGACCTGGTAACGCTGAGGACGGCTGATTGCCGAAACGCGTCCGTTTCTTGCTGCCAAGCAGTTTTACTGAATTAAAAAGTGTTTAAAGCAGAAGTGAGTGATATATTTGTGTTAATATAAGTCTTAAATAGTTATATCTTCCGACAGCAATCACTTACATAGAGTGTTTGGACTGAAACACGGGTCTGTCAGTCACTCTACTCTGCTCTGAGCCGAAGAGAAAACATTTATCGTATCCTACAGTTTTTATCCAATGAGGAGAGAGAACGGCATGCAGGGCTGTGTGTGCAGCCAAGGAACGCCGTGAATGTGGTGACGTAGCGACGAGGACTGTTATGGTGCGTTCAAGGAAACTCGTATTTTTCCGACCGTGAAGTGGTACCAGTTCGATCTGGTACGAGTTCACGGGTCAGAAGTTACGAGTGGCCGTTATAGTGACTTTCACAGGTAAAACAGGTCGGAAAAACACGAGTGGGTTGCCTGGAACGCTACAAAGTCGTAAGTTGTGACTTGAAGCTGTAATTTACGATTTCAAAAGCCTGCCTGGAACGCAGCATTAGCGAAAACGACCGGATCGCTCACTTCTGCTTTAACTGGAAGTGAGTGCTGTCACAACCTTTTTTTTGTACTTTTGTACCATCTCTGTTTCCTACAGGAGGAACTGAGGATCGGTTCTGTTTTCTCCCTGACGACAAACTCCGCCCTGACGACAGCTGTGGCTCCGCCCCCCTCCTCCTCCTCCTCCTCCACCGCCGCCACCCAGGTGGACCTACGTGCCTCCTGCTCGGGCTGTAAACTGGGCCTGATGGACGGAGAGACGGTTTACCAGAGGAAATGCCACGCTGACATCTTCTGCTCCACCTCCTGCCTGCTGAAGTTCTACCAGAGGAAACCGGCGAAGAGGACCTGCAACTTCTGTCTCCAGTGAGTCTCTCGCCTGTCGGGTCCTTACTAGGGCTTAAAGCGGCCGGTTATAGCCCGTTTGAGAATAATCGGTTATCGGCCAAAACTCACCGATTGTCGCCGATATTTTCAGAAATAAAATGCAGGAAATAAGACTTGGTTTTACTTTGAAAATGTTCCCCCATTTGAAAAGATCCCCCGACATTAGGCTATTTATCCTGTAGAGGGCGCCGCGCATCCAACTGCATCCACTATCCACTAACCACCTCACACACAGCAGAGTGACTGACACGCTCCGCCGTAGTCACTCACACACACATCACACAGCTTCTTAACAACTTGATTAACTGTTAACTGTCTCAAAACCAGTGTTGCCGCTGGCTTTCTTTTTCCTTTTTCTTTTCTTTTGCCCGCGGTCGGGTAGTGAATTAATTAATTAATGCTTGTGACTCCGGCCGTGTTGGGGCTCGCGGCAGCACCCGCTAAACGTTGAAAACAGCGGTGACACGTGCTTCCACGTCGGAGTCAACAGAAACGTCTGGAACAACATTGGAAAAAGTCGCTTTTGATTAAAAGAGAGAGAGACCTACCGTGCCGTGTAAAAAACAACAACAGTCACGTGTCATGACTTCCTGTATCTTGCCCTTCAAATTAAAAGCCCTATAGCCTTTTATATACAGTTCAGTGATATTGATTTTGACTTAATTTTGACAAGACACGGCTCCAAATGTTTTGTTTTTTTCCTGCTACCAATTGACCATTGAAATTTTGGCAGCCCTAATTTCATGGATGCAAACAGCGCGCCGAAAAGTGAAACTCGCTTTTTTCATGACCAATTAGGTGACTTGTGTGAATCGTTCAGATCCGAAGAGTTTTTGTTTTTGAGGGAGGGGGGGGGGGGGGGGTCTCAGCGTCTCAGCTGGGGTCAGTCAAATGTTTTTCTAACAGGCTGACAGTGACAATCACGTGAAACTGAGGCGAACTCATTCATGGTCTCTGATTATACTGATAACAGCCGACCTCCAATGTAGACGCGTGACATGCGCGCTCATTAAAGCGGCGCGTATCCGCGTACATCGGTGCGACAGCGTCGCCGTTTTTCCCCCCGTGCATGTGGAGCTGTGCGCCGCGGACATGAACGGTTCCCTACGTTGCTGTGTCAGGCAGGTGTTTCCACGGAGCTCTGCCCCGTTTCAGAGGTGAAGGAAGCCCTAAGTGGAAAGACGTCGACTCAGCGATGTAGAATGTGTTCAATTAAAGTGAAACTAACACATTATATAGGCCTATATGTCCATTACACACTGAATGAAACATCCCATGTCTTTATTTATTCAGTTTATTTTAATAGTAATAATTATGACTAACATTCAGTGAAGACCTAAAAATCAGTATCTCCAAAATTGAAATATTGCAAAGGTTTTTTTTTTTTTTTTAAGCTTTTTTAATATAGAAATGTTGGCCTTCTGAAAACTATGTCCATCTATATGCACTCAATACTTGGTTGGGGTTGAACTACTGGAAATTGCCTTTCCGTGATATTGTAATGTACTTATTTGTTAATGGTGAGCACCCCCCCCCCCGGGAAATTCCTCTCTTTTTTGGTCCTGACCCGTTTGCATCCCTGTAATTTATATATTATATGTAGATATATTACTTGAATTAATAAAATTTTTAAACTTTATAAAAAAAAAAAAAAATCGGCCAATTAATCGGTTATCGGATTTTTTCCCCCCTAATAATCGTAATCAGCATCGGCCCCAAAAAATCCATATTGGTCGGGTCCTTGCGTCCTACTTCCTGTTTTATTTTGAAACAGTTCTTGGAGGTCTTTGGGTTTGGTTGTCATTTATGAACATGGCAGCGTTTTATTGTGTCTTTCTCTTCAAATGACCCTGACCTCGTCCTCTCAGGGTGATGTCACAGACCCAGGACGTCGTCACGGCGCCGGGGGACACCGACGGCACGGCGACCGAGTTCTGCAGCCAGACGTGTCTGTCCTCCTTCAACTACAAGAGCATCAAGTCCACCAGGATCCCCGCAGCGCTGCCGTCGTCGCATTCACAGTGCAGCATGTGCAGCAGATACTGCATCGTAAGACATGAATGTAGTCATCTGTTTAAAGGGATAGTTCAACATTTTGGCAAATTGTCTCATTGCCATAATCCCTATAGTCATAGCAGTAGGTTTGTTACCTTTAATTGTCGGTGCAAGCTGTTTTTAGAACGGCGGAGCAGAGCCGTGAGCTGCTCAGAGCTACGCTACGGAGGCTCATTATGGGATTTCTTGGTTTCCCTCATCAAACTCATCAAATACACAATCCAACAACTCCACAACGCTCTGGTGGACAAGTTGTGAGCTGCACATTCACCACACTATGAGATAATAACACAACGTTACCACACAGAGTTGTTTTAGAGGGAAATTCATGTAAAACCACTGATGCGCGTTGCCTTCAGGGACAGTTTTTCATCAACAGTCTCTGTATTTCCCTCTAAAACAACTCTGTGTGGTAACGTTGTGTTATTATCTCATAGCGTGGTGAATGTGCAGCTCACAACTTGTCCACCAGAGCGTTGTGGAGTTGTTGGATTGTTGGATTGTGTATTTGATGAGTTTGATGAGGGAAACCAAGAAATCCCATAATGAGCCTCTGTAGCGTAGCTCTGAGCAGCTCACGGCTCTGCTCCACCGTTCTAAAAACAGCTTGCACCAACAATTAAAGGTAACGAACCTGCTACTGCTATGACTATAGGGATTATGGCAATGTTGAACGATCTCATAAACTATAAATGCAACATGCAAATCTAAACAACAAAAATCCAGGTTTGTATGAATTAAATTTTTAAAGCATCATGAATTGTTTTTGTTTGTGTGTTTTCAGAGTAAACACGAGGCCGTGCAGCACAACGTCGTCCACAAGCTCTGCAGCAGCACCTGTTTCCGCCGCTTCTGCAACTTGAACAAGCTGTCGATCTGTGAGAACTGCGGCGGCTGCTGCAGCTCGCCGCTCGTCCTCCGGCTGCAGGACGACGGCAGCAAGAAGCTGTGTGGAGCAGAGTGTTTGGCCCAGTTCAGAACGGTGAGGGAAGGAAACATCAGGTTTGGTTAGGATGAAATGAATGACGTGTTCATAATCATAACAGAAGACAGGTGTTGCAGTTACAGAAGAGTTTAAAAGCAAACACTGCACTTTAACTCTCCTGTTTCCTTCTCGGTCAAATTGACCCGATCTGTTCCCTTCCTCCATCCTTCCTTCCTTCCTTCTTTTCTCCCTTCCTTCCTTCCACAATCCTTTTCCCCTTCCTTCCTTCCTCCATCCTTCTTTTCTCCCTTTCTCCCTTCCTTCTTTCGACAATCCTTTTTCCCTTCCTTCCTTCGTCCTTCGTTTTTGACCCAATCTTTTCATCTATCTTACCTTCCTTTTTCCCTTCCTTCTCTCCTCCCTTCTCTCCTTTGTCCTTCATTCCTACCTTCCTTCCTTCCCCCCTTCCTTCTTTCTTTCCTTCCTTTCTTCCTTCCTTCCTTCTGCTTCCTTCCTTGACCTAATCTGTTCCCACCCTCCAAATTTCCTTCCTTCCTTCTTTCCACAATTCTTTTTCCCTTCCTTCCTTCCTTCCTTCCTTCCTTCCTTCCTTCCTTCCTTCCTTCCTTCCTTCTTTCCTCCCTTCTCTCCTTTGTCCTTCCTTCCTTCCTTCCTTCCTTCCTTCCTTCCTTCCTTCCTTCCTTCCTTCCTTCCTTCCTTCCTTCCTTCCTTCCTTCCTCCCCCTTCCTTCTTTCCTTCCTTCCTTACTTCTGCTTCCATCCTTGACCCATTCTGTTCCCTCCCTCCATTATTTCTTTCCTTCCTTCTTTCCACAATCCTTTTTCCCTTCCTTCCTTCCTTCCTTCCTTCCTTCCTTCCTTCCTTCCTTCCTTCCTTCCTTCGTCCTTCGTTTTTGACCCAATCTTTTCATCTATCTTACCTTCCTTTTTCCCTTCCTTCTTTCCTCCCATCTCTCCCTTTGTCCTTCCTTCCTTCCTTCCTTCCTTCTTTCCACAATCCTTTTTCCCTTCCTTCCTTCCTTCCTTCCTTCCTTCCTTCCTTCCTTCCTTCCTTCCTTCCTTCTTTCCTCCCTTCTCTCCTTTGTCCTTCCTTCCTTCCTTCCTTCCTTCCTTCCTTCCTTCCTTCCTTCCTTCCTTCCTTCCTTCCTTCCTTCCTTCCTCCCCCTTCCTTCTTTCCTTCCTTCCTTACTTCTGCTTCCATCCTTGACCCATTCTGTTCCCTCCCTCCATTATTTCTTTCCTTCCTTCTTTCCACAATCCTTTTTCCCTTCCTTCCTTCCTTCCTTCCTTCCTTCCTTCCTTCCTTCCTTCCTTCCTTCCTTCCTTCCTTCCTTCCTTCCTTCCTTCCTTCCTTCCTTCGTCCTTCGTTTTTGACCCAATCTTTTCATCTATCTTACCTTCCTTTTTCCCTTCCTTCTTTCCTCCCATCTCTCCCTTTGTCCTTCCTTCCTTCCTTCCTTCCTTCTTTCCACAATCCTTTTTCCCTTCCTTCCTTCCTTCCTTCCTTCCTTCCTTCCTTTCTCCTTTCCTTCCTTCCTTCCTTCCTTCCTTCCTTCCTTCCTTCCTTCCTTCCTTCCTTCCTTCCTTCCTTCCTTCCTTCCTTCTTTCCACAATCCTTTTTCCCTTTCTTCCTTCCTTCCTTCTTTCCTTCTTTCCTTCCTTCCTTCCTTCCTTCCTTCCTTCCTTCCTTCCTTCCTTCCTTCCTTCCTTCCTTCCTTCCCTTCATCCTTCCTTCCCTGACCGAGGAGGACGACAGGAGGGTTAAGAAATAACTAAATCAATGTAAAAACAAATTGCACATTAAGACAGAACTTAAAAAAATAAATAAAAAAGTGCAGAACAAAAAGCCGCTCATTTCCCTGAAGGTTTTACGAACTGACTTTGTTTCCGTCTTTGCAGAAAGTGCCGACGCCTCAGCCGTGCTCCATGTGCCGCTGCTCCACCGCGGTGTCGGACATGGTGGAGAACAGGACCGGCGACGACGTGGTGCAGCTCTTCTGCTCCAGCAGCTGCGTGATGGCGTCCAAGCTCGCGGCCGTCAGCGCTGCAGGTTAAATTCATGCTGTTGAATCTGAATCTGTTTTAAGAATCTTCACATAATGTCAGTCTACGATATTAATATACTTCAATCATGCATATTTATTTATAAATATATCCATCTTTCCCACTTGCTGCCCAAATCCTTTCATGAATTCTTTACATTTAACTCTCAGGTCCATTCTTATAACACAAGACACACTGATAAACTTCATCCTCCTTTTTGCTGCACTACACATACTCAGTTTTATTTTGCTTCCAGAGGCTCCATACTTTGGAATTCCCATCTTCATGTAGTTAAATTATCTTCATCCCTCAATACTTTTAAGTTAAGACTAAAAGCTTAAACCTGTTAAATCAAAGTTCCTAATAGTTTATTTTCCAGTATATTTGTCATTGGATCATTATCTCTTTACATGCTCATACACTCACTCAGTCAAATACAATTATTTTATATACACACCCATGTTTTTATTTCTGACTTCTTTGAGTGTGTGCTATAAAATGGCACTTGTATTGCTTTCTTTTTTGTTGTTATTTGTTGTTGCTTTCTCCTATTGTTTTTGATTTATCTTCTGAACCTCAATTTCCCTGAGGGTAACCTCCCAAGGGATTAATAAAGTACTATCTATCTATCTATCTATCTATCTATCTATCTATCTATCTATCTATCTATCTATCTATCTATCTATCTATCTATCTATCTATCTATCTATCTATCTATCTATCTATCTATCTATCTATATGTCTTGGGGAGGTGCTTTTTAGAAGCCCATATCCTTTTTTTTAACCTCTCCCGCACTTACTATTCTTGTTTCATTTCTGTTTTTTGTAATTGTCTTTTATTATGGTGCAAATGAATAATACTAAATGCTAAAATCTTAAATCCGTTCTTCATTCACTCTCTGATCTCTCTGACTCCACAGGAGCTCCGGTCGACTGTGACAACTGCCAACGCACCACGGTCCCGGCCTGTTACCTCGCCATGTCCGACTCCTCCATCAGGAACTTCTGCTCGCTCCGCTGCGCCATGGCCTTCAAGGTAAAACCATCACTAGACCGTAGAGTCAGTAAAGGTGAGACGGGGAAGTTTGATTTTGTCTTTGGATTGTTTTCATGAACAATTAACTGATTTTATTTTATTTTATTTTATTTTATTTTATTTTGATCCCCATTAGCTGATGTAGTTTAACATCAACTATTCTTCCTGGGGTCCGATCGGTGTAACAATAAAAGTAATAGGATAAAAATAAAAGTACAATTCAGAAATACACAATCAAAACATAACAAGAGATTTACATAGACAACATACAGTATGTAAAAGTAACAGCATATAGCCAATAATCTAAACATCTAATCAGATATAGAGACACATGTGATTTTGTGGGGAATCATCACACATATACAGTGTCAAAACACACACTCAGATACAGCGACACACACAGGAAATAAATCATTTATGGGTACATTACAACCTTTTGTGAGCTGCCATTAGGTGTTTCTTCACCTGTTTTTTGAAACTGACCTTGCTCTGGTCCTTAATCCTTATCCTTTATCTTCTTCATTTTCCTTTTTCATCCTCTCTTCTTTTCTGTTTTCATGATTTTAGTTTTTTCCTTTTTTTTTAAATGGATCAATGTGACGTAATCTTTGCCTCGTCTCTTGCAACTTTCCATCACATCTCATCGTCCATACGTATGATAATCTGGAATATTTATACATGTGTAGACCAATAAAGATAAAGACAGACTTTTAACTTGTATTTTAATACCTTGTTTATTTTATTTTATACTTAATTCATCCCTTTGCTCAGAATAATTCACTAGAAGTAGTGACAACAATGAAATATAAAAAAATAGTTAATGTATGAAGCACAAATTGGTCTTGAAAGTGACATTAATTTACACAACAGAATTAACACCAGTAACAAGTGCTGTCTTGTTTCTGTCTTATATTATATAAATCACATCTATCTATCTTTTTATTTTATTTTGTTCCCGCAGGAGAGGCAAAAAGACGCGACCGCCGCCTCTGAACAAACCCAGAGTGATTTCCTGAATCCACCGGACAAACTGCGGTGCGCCGGGTGTCAAGGCGTCATAGAAAATACGCCCAGCGTCGTGCAGACGAAGGTGAGTCCGCTCAGCTTGTTCGAAAAACGTCACAGCAGCAGAAATAACCTCAGACCTCAGACCTCTGGCTTCTTCCCTGTGCTGTTCAAGTCCCTTCGTGATGAGCAGCAGTTCAATTCCCAGCTCCGCCCTGTAATGGCACTTTTCAGTGAGTCCAGTTCAATGTGAGAGCATCAAGTGTAAACACAACATTTGGCAGCAGTGAACAATTACATACAGCGCCTTAAAAAGGAACTACAGTTATGCAGGATTATGTAGTTTAAAGGTAGGGTCTGGAGTTTTGTTCGTTGCAGTTTGTAAACAAAACATTGAAACTCAGCCCCTCCTCCTCTGGGGCTAAGCTGTGTAGCCTCCTGCCCCAGACAGCAGCAGTTGTCATGGCAACAAAGGAAAGGAAATACAGTCTGAGTGAAGCTCTGGAGCCGTGGGCCGATAGCCGACCGTCACCAACACCGGGAGCCTCCAGTGTTATGTTGTTATGCCGCTGTGGTGAACTGGGAAGACGGTGTTAGCTGCGGATGCTAACTGATACCGCTAGCCGAAGTTAGCATCGAGCTAGCTCACTACAACGGCCCTAATACTTGTTACCAGTGTTGGTGACGGTGGGGAATCGGTCCGCGGCTCCAGAGCTTCACTCGGACTGACGTGCTAGCACTCGTTAGCATCAGAGACAGCTAGTGCGGCTAGCAGCCCTGAGCTACTTCTCTGCTGCACGTAGCTTCACCTGAGCTCCGTCATTGGCTGGAGAGAAACACAGACTCTCTCGCCATAGATATCTATGCTCTCTCGCGACTCTCTAACTCCACCCAGAAACGTCCCCGTGCACAACAAAACCTGAACAAAACAGAGCAAAAGACCAAAATACAGTCCACACAGGACACGAAGCCCAGAGGTGACGATTAAGACGGATTTCATTTGTACAAGCCTAATGTTTATTTTTGGGCACAAAACTCCAGACCCAACCTTTAAGGCCCTGTCCCAATTCTCCCCCTTAAAACTTCCACTTGGTTTTGAGTGCCCTCAACCGTAAATTCCCTTCGTTGAGGGAAGTGGCTGAAAATTTTTCCCTATGGAAATGGGACACCGCTAGCGTAGTGAACGTAGCGAACAACCGTGCTAACATACGTCACATGTTGACAATTCTACCGGTGGAGCGTGCTACTATTTTCATTCAGAAAAAATGCTGGCGGTTCCAGCTGTTGTGTTGCCTGTCGCGCTGGCTGTGTTTCTATATCTACGTCTGACCAATGAACAGAGAAGAAATGTGGCGAAAAGAAGACGCATTCGCCGTTTTCTTAGCTATGTGGACTTGTTTCAGGTACGTTGATTTGTTAAAATATTCATATTGTCATTGTTAAGCCTCTCCGGAGGTGAAAGTAAACCTTAAACATGTGAATTCAACTATTTTAGTCTATTTGTTAACGTTGTAAAAACACCGACTTTCTAATACCGACTGTTAACAGTACGTTGCCATGGATACATGACAACAACTTCCATTCATACCAGTCATACGTGCCTGAGTGCCGGTCATATAGTTATCACGTATAACTGGCATATATTATTAATATACATTAGGGGTGTGACGAGATCTCTTCCCACGAGATCTCGCGAAATTAAACTCGACGACATTATATTATAGTATATTATAGTATAGTATAGTATAGTATAGTATAGTATAGTATAGTATAGTAGGCTATAGTATAGTATAGTATAGTATAGTATAGTATAGTATAGCGGGTTTCCACCACCAGTTAGCATTACAGAAACTCTACTCGACTTGGTTTAGGTGCTTTTCTTTTCAATCACATTTGAGTTCTTCATAGTTCCTCCTCAGTAAAAAACGAAACTTATCAACCAGCGCATCCAGCGTTTCCCATTAATTAACGACTCTGTGGCGGCCGCGACTCTCTCGCGCGTGCACAGCACACGGGCACACGGACAGGTCAGGTGTTGTGACGGCAATAAACATATGGGTTAAATCATGCTAAATTGTTATCCGTCCCCCATTAGACTGTTTGTCCGTCTGATACATTTTAGTTTTCAGTTTCAATTTGTGGAAGAAGAAGTTTATTAAAAGCTCATGCTTACATCATGCATGTAAAGAGTTATAATAAAACATTTCAAAATGCATGTGCAACTCGGTTAAATAAAAGTCTGTTGGTCCAGTCATATATTTTGTCATTGTTTTATTAAAATCTCGTCTCGTCTGGTTCTTGTGAGATGAGTGTATTGTCACACCCCTGCTAATATATTTTATTATTATATTATATATTTTATATATTAATTGATCATGCATGTAGATCAAACTGGTGTTGTTGGGCCATGACTTGTGCAATGATGTTGGTTGTTTTTCATTGTTTTCCAGAGTGACCGTCCAGCTACCTACTGTGTGTTAAACAGCGATGTTCCCATCCTCCGCCTCTGGTTTAATGCGGACTTGGAGATAAAACAGGAGTTCAGATTAAGCAGACGGGCCATGTGTGCCCTGCAGCGCCTGATGCAGACAAAGCAGCGCCACGGCTGGGGCAATGAACTGGAAGTCCTCATCTACGTGTATTGGCTTGCCCATGGACTTTCTCACCCTGTGGTGTCGCGTGCTTTTAGTGTGCCCCATTCCACCGTTCACAGAATTGTGCACAAGGTGGCACAGTTCATTTGGGACAACCTCCACAAAGCCATTGCCTTTCCAAAGCCGGCCGACCTGGACACTGTGGCAAATGGTTTCGCTGAGCTTTCTGGGTCGCCCGTCTTCAACAGAGCCGTCGGCGCCGTTGACGGTTGTCACGTCAGAATCAAGCACCCGTCGTACCGCCCCCTGGACTATGTTAATTACAAAGGCTTTTACTCCATTAACATGCAAGCCATCTGTGACAGCGCCGGGAAGTTTTTGGATGTTTTTGTTGAATATCCAGGGTCTGTACATGGCACGCGCATCTTAAAAAGCAGCGATTTCTATTTGACCAGAGAGTATCCACCCAACGGATACTTCATCCTGGGAGATGGTGGGTATCCTTGTTTGGAGACACCGATCTGCCTCATCACTCCGTACAGGGAGCCCGTGAATGGCCGAGCACAGAGGAGGTTCAACTATCACCAATCGAGGGCGCGTTCGGTTGTCCAGAGAGCCTTTGGCGCCATGAAGACTCGTTGGAGGTCCAGTCTGTTCGGCGACCTGAAGGCCAGTCCCACATTCGCACCGCAGGTCATAGCATCCTGTGCCTTCCTGCACAACGTCTGCCTGGACAACGGAGATGTCGTGGAGCCAGATGTTGATGTGGCACGTGACATCCTGGACCCAGAACCGCCTCTACAAGAAGCTGCTGAGGAACACGAAACACCAGGGAACACCACGAGGGACTGGCTCGCTGCTCAGATCGACTCATAAGTCCCTCACATTCGATGACCGATGTAAATAGTTCAACTCTTCTTACATGCACATGCTTTTTTGTGCTGTTCTATTGTAATAATTATAATACATTCTAATGCACTTTACATTTAAGCAATCTCAAAGTGCTACAGTGCAAGCTTAAAGCAGAAGTAAGGTGAATGTTTGTGTTAATATAAGTCTTAAATAGTTGTATCTACTGACAGCAATCACTTCTATAGAGTGTTTGGTCTGAAACACGGGTCTGTCAGTCACTCTGCTCTGCTCTGAGCCCAGGAGAAAACTTTTCTCGTATCCTACAACCTTTATCCAATGAGGAGAGAGAACGGCATAAAGGGGCAGTCCTCTCTGTGTGTGCAGCCAAGGGATGCGCGTGAATGTGGTGACGTAGGGACGAGGGCGGGGACTGCTAACTCCATCTGCTGACAGGAAGTTAGACAAAACCACCGGATCGCTTACTTCTGCTTTAACTAAAAGAGACAGTTAATTAGTTAATAAAAAGTGTGCTTAAATTTAGCAGAAAGCTCTCTTAAATAAATATGTCTTTATTTATTATTGTGGACATGTGGTTCTTTTTTTGTATAATTCTCTACATTTCTAATAAACTTTGATTCTATTTTGACAACATGGTGATGGTTTCTTTTATAACGATCTACACATGCAATGATCAATATTCTCCCTTGTAAGTCACTTTGGATAAAAGCATCAGCTAAATGACTAAATGTAAATGTAATTAGTGTGTTGGTATGATGATTGATGATTCATATTCTCTTTCACCCATGAAAAAGTTTATTTTTTATTTATTCAAAATTTGAACATATCAAAGAGGCAAAAACAATATAAATAACAAAATACATTAATAAATACATAAATTAACACATCTGAACACTGAACACAACAGGTCCCAAACCAATTATTGTTCTGGCATTTTGTCTACAAGCCTCTCAAAGAGCATTAAAAACCTCTCTGTTTGGGCCTTTTCTCCTCCTTAGTTTAGTTTATTTGTCATATACCTTAAAAAGTACGATGTGCAGTCAATGTATTGAAATGTAGTCTGCCCTGGCTCACTCTCAACCTTTAAAAAATTAAAAATAAGTTAAGTTAAGTTAAGATTCCTTTATTTGTCCCACAGTGGGGAAATTTACATTTGTGCAGCAGCAGCAACAAATAGCAACAGGATAAAAGAGAAAAAACAGAATAAAACAAGAGGAATATAAACATCACACAACAATAATTTATAGAAAGAATGATTAAAAAACAAAAGTGCAGTAGCCTATGTGCAATAGTCCAAACCAATAATGACAGTAACATCATATAAAACAATGACATTGGCGTCCCGGTGCCTCTATGTGACCAAGCTCAGATAAATACATTGGATCAGCTGTAGCACCGCGTGTCCTCCTGCATAAAGCTGCAGTATACTGGAGCGCATAAAATAAAAATAAAGAAAGCTGCACATCGCGGCTGAGTTTCCTCTACGATGTGGTGAAGTCGTACAGTGGAGACCTGTCAGTGTCATTGGTGCTTTTCAAATATAAACTACAACCTCAGACTGTCTTCTTCCCAGATGATCACACAGGGAGAGAGAGCATGGAGCTGCTTGTGTGATGACGAGTGTTCACAGTATTTACAGAGTTCTACATCAATGTTTAGGCTTATTTGTCAGTGCTTTATGTTATCATCCTACAGTACAGGAAAGACCAATTTCTTTGTGCGTCCACAGAACAAAACGAGCTTCCTGTGCAGCCCGTCCTGCTCTCAGGACTTTAAGAGGATCAACATCATCGTGGGCCGGTGTGAGTTCTGTAAAAACGAGCGAATCATCAACGACGTGAAGAGGGTGGACAACAAAGACTTGAACTTCTGCAGCGACGGTGAGGACACGGATCAAAGAAGGATCATCTTTCCTCTCCTTGTTTTTTTTACATCACATGTATACAGACACGCTCTCTCTCACACAGACATACACACACATTTACATACACAAACACTTAGATGATCCCTACTGTTCTGTATTATTCCATTATCTATGTGTTGGGGAAGAAGCAGGGAAGGGGACGAAAAATGAATGATTGACTGATTGATCGATTGTTTGCCGATGTTCTTTTGTTTTCTTTTCTTTTCTTTCTCTCCATCATGTGTTTTGTTCTCTCTTATCACAAGCTACCTTAAAGGGATAGTTCAACATTTTGGCAAATTGGCCCATTGCCATAATCCCTACAGTCATAGCAGTAGGTTCGTTACCTTTAATTGTCGGTGCAAGCTATTTTTAGAACGGCGGAGCAGAGCCGTGAGCTGCTCAGAGCTACGCTACGGAGGCTAAAGGAATTTCTTGGTTTCCCTCATCAAACTCATCAAATACAAAATCCCAAAACTCCAAAACGCTTTCGTGGACAAGTTGTGACCTGCACATTCACCACACTATGAGATAATAATGGAACGTTACGAAATGGAGCCGTTTTCGAGGCAAATACAGAGTTTGGTTGCTGAAAAACTGTCCCTGAAGGCAACGCGCATCAGTGGTTTTGCATGAATTTCCCTCTAAAACAACTCTGTGTGGTAACGTTGTGTTATTATCTCATAGCGTGGTGAATGTGCAGGTCACAACTTGTCCACCAGAGCGTTGTGGAGTTGTTGGATTGTGTATTTGATGAGTTTGATGAGGGAAACCAAGAAATCCCATAATGAGCCTCCGTAGTGTAGCTCTGAGCAGCTCACGGCTCTGCTCCACCGTTCTAAAAACAGCTTGCACCGACAATTAAAGGTAACGAACCTACTGCTATGACTATAGGGATTATGGCAATGGACCAATTTCCCCCCTTTTCCTTCTCTCTCTCTTTCCTTTCCTTTCTTCTTTTTCATTAGCTACTCTTAATTGTCTAGTGCTGTGTCATGTCTTTATGTTTGCTTTATGTCTGTCACTTGTGTTGCACAATAAAAGAAAGAAGAAGGATGAAGGGCCGAGTGTTTGTTGTGTTGTTGGATGTAAGAAGTTGTGTAAACGAAGACTCTGCTTTCCTCCAGGCTGCTTCGTGCTCTTCCGTCACGAGCTGGAGAGGGAGTGGGGGAAACACTGCGGCTTGTGCGCGCTCTGTCGCTGCACCTCCAGGACGCTGGTGACGTCCACGTACGACGGCAGAGAGGAGGAGTTCTGCTCCGAGCACTGCAACAAGATCTTCAACCTGCTCTACTGCCACGTAGGTCCAAGCTGCCGCCGCCGCTGCTGCACGGGACATAGTCTGAATATGAACACTTTTCTTTTCTTTTTTATTAAAGTATATTAATAGTTCAACATTTTGGCAAATTGGCCCATCACCATAATCCCTATAGTCATAGCAGTAGGTTCGTTACCTTTAATTGTCGGTGCAAGCTGTTTTTAGAACGGCGGAGCAGAGCCGTGAGCTGCTCAGAGCTACGCTACAGAGGCTCATGGGATTTCTTGGTTTCCCTCATCAAACTCACGAGACTTGATGGAAAACTGTCCCCGACGGGAACGTGCATCAGCGGTTTTGCATGAATTTCCCTCTAAAACAACTCTGTGTGGTAACGTTGTGTTATTATCTCATAGCGTGGTGAATGTGCAGCTCACAACTTGTCCACCAGAGCGTTGTGGAGTACTGGATTGTGTATTTGATGAGTTTGATGAGGGAAACCAAGAAATTCCTTTAGCCTCCGTAGCGTAGCTCTGAGCAGCTCACGGCTCTGCTCCGCCGTTCTAAAAACAGCTTGCACCGACAATTAAAGGTAACGAACCTACTGCTATGACTATAGGGATTATGGCAATGGGCCAATTTGCCAAAATGTTGAACTATCCCTTTAACGTTTTTTATTGATTCCACATATCAATATTTAACATTTCACATATACAATTTTCCAACAGTATACAACAACTTCTCCACCAGGGAGCAGAGACATACAGTATATAAACATACATTCTCAAAGAAAGTTACCGTAGAGTAAATCTGAAGAAATAAAAGAAACACTTTTCACTCCTGTCCTTATCCGTAATCTACCATACAGTGTCCTTACTGCACAAAGTCTGTTCTCAATGGAGACACAAAATGAACCCAGTTTTCCCAATCATTTTTAAAAGTCTCTGTTTTTAGTCTAGTTGAGAAAGTCAGCTTCTTCATTCTATAAATATTGAGCGTTACCTCGACCCAATCCTCCATTTTTGGTGCATCAGTTTTAAGCCGTTTTCTGGCGATGGCTTTTTTAGCTGCCACCAGCATTATTCCAAATATGTATTTTTGAATATGAACGGTTTTAATCTGCTCACTTCACCGCCGCTCTCCGCTCTCCGCTCTCCGCTCTCCTCTCTCCTCTCTCCTCTCTCCTCTCTCCTCTCTCCGCTCTCCGCTCTCCTCTCTCCTCTCTCCTCTCTCCTCTCTCCTCTCTCCTCTCTCCGCTCTCCTCTCTCCGCTCTCCGCTCTCCGCTCTCCGCTCTCCGCTCTCCGCTCTCCTCTCTCCTCTCTCCTCTCTCCGCTCTCCTCTCTCCTCTCTCCTCTCTCCTCTCTCCTCTCTCCTCTCTCCTCTCTCCGCTCTCCGCTCTCCGCTCTCCGCTCTCCTCTCTCCTCTCTCCGCTCTCCGCTCTCCTCTCTCCTCTCTCCTCTCTCCTCTCTCCTCTCTCCGCTCTCCTCTCTCCGCTCTCCGCTCTCCGCTCTCCGCTCTCCGCTCTCCGCTCTCCTCTCTCCTCTCTCCTCTCTCCGCTCTCCTCTCTCCTCTCTCCTCTCTCCTCTCTCCTCTCTCCGCTCTCCTCTCTCCTCTCTCCTCTCTCCGCTCTCCTCTCTCCTCTCTCCGCTCTCCGCTCTCCGCTCTCCTCTCTCCTCTCTCCTCTCTCCTCTCTCCGCTCTCCGCTCTCCGCTCTCCTCTCTCCTCTCTCCTCTCTCCTCTCTCCTCTCTCCTCTCTCCGCTCTCCTCTCTCCGCTCTCCGCTCTCCGCTCTCCGCTCTCCTCTCTCCTCTCTCCTCTCTCCGCTCTCCGCTCTCCTCTCTCCTCTCTCCTCTCTCCTCTCTCCTCTCTCCTCTCTCCGCTCTCCGCTCTCCGCTCTCCGCTCTCCGCTCTCCTCTCTCCTCTCTCCTCTCTCCGCTCTCCGCTCTCCGCTCTCCTCTCTCCTCTCTCCTCTCTCCTCTCTCCTCTCTCCTCTCTCCTCTCTCCGCTCTCCGCTCTCCTCTCTCCTCTCTCCTCTCTCCTCTCTCCGCTCTCCTCTCTCCTCTCTCCGCTCTCCTCTCTCCTCTCTCCTCTCTCCTCTCTCCGCTCTCCTCTCTCCTCTCTCCGCTCTCCTCTCTCCTCTCTCCTCTCTCCTCTCTCCTCTCTCCTCTCTCCTCTCTCCTCTCTCCTCTCTCCTCTCTCCGCTCTCCTCTCTCCTCTCTCCGCTCTCCTCTCTCCTCTCTCCTCTCTCCTCTCTCCTCTCTCCGCTCTCCTCTCTCCGCTCTCCTCTCTCCTCTCTCCTCTCTCCGCTCTCCGCTCTCCTCTCTCCTCTCTCCTCTCTCCTCTCTCCGCTCTCCGCTCTCCTCTCTCCTCTCTCCTCTCTCCTCTCTCCTCTCTCCGCTCTCCTCTCTCCTCTCTCCTCTCTCCTCTCTCCTCTCTCCTCTCTCCTCTCTCCGCTCTCCTCTCTCCTCTCTCCTCTCTCCGCTCTCCGCTCTCCTCTCTCCTCTCTCCTCTCTCCTCTCTCCTCTCTCCTCTCTCCGCTCTCCGCTCTCCGCTCTCCTCTCTCCTCTCTCCTCTCTCCTCTCTCCTCTCTCCTCTCTCCTCTCTCCGCTCTCCGCTCTCCGCTCTCCTCTCTCCGCTCTCCTCTCTCCTCTCTCCTCTCTCCGCTCTCCGCTCTCCTCTCTCCTCTCTCCTCTCTCCTCTCTCCTCTCTCCGCTCTCCGCTCTCCGCTCTCCGCTCTCTGTCCCGCAGCTCGCCAGGTGCGACAGCTGCGGTCGTCAGGGGGAACTGAAGCAGAGTCTCCACATACGGGGCGAAGTCAAACACTTCACTGACCTCAAGTGTCTCCTACGCTACTGTAACAAGCTCCAGATGGGCGACGCAGGTGAGTGATGTTGTTGTTTCACCTGTTTGACCTATAGACACACACATACAAACACAAACTCAACAAACACAGAGGAGATGTATATTAGATATATACAGTTATAATGGCTTGAAGTTCTTTAAAAGTCTTTTCTTTTTTCTTTTTTCTTCTTTTTCTCTCCTTGTTGACCAGATCTTTGTAAATATCTTGTACTTCTTGATCTACTGTAGATATAAAAATACTCATATAATAATGTTTGGACATGAATGTGTTTTATAAGGAGAAATAACCAACACATTTTGTTTATATACTTGTTATTTATTCTGTATTGTTGACACAAGCAACTATGTTGTTGGTGTTAGTTGGTGTTGGTAGTATGTAATAAAAAAGAAAAAAGAAAGAAACACTAAGGCACTAAGTGGAGAAGGGGATGGGACTTAAAGGGATACTTCACCCAAAATCGATAATTCACCAATTTTCTACTCACCGTCATGCCAACGAAGGGTTTGGAGAACTTTCATCGTCATCAAAATGCTTTAGGAGTTCCAGGGGGGGTCCGGCTGGCAACAGGTTTTCATATAATGGCGGCGGATAGAGTTAACTTTTGAATCGTCCAAAACACACACTATGAAACATCCAGATACCTCCTCTACCTCCATACTGCTCGTCTCTACTGACCCAAGTGTCCTGAAGCCGCCACATGAAAAGCTGTTGGGAAAAAAAATATTTGATCTCTGTTTTTATCCTTGTTGTAGCAGCAGCTCCCAGTGGCTCTGTTGATGTTTGTGCGCATGTGCGAGATTTGTTGTGAGATGTTTCTTAGTTGTTGTAAACCATTGGATGTGTGTTGTAAACACGGCAGAAACATCTCGCAGCAAATCTCTCTAAATCTCTAAAAACAGACATCACATTATTTTTTTCCGAAGAACTTTTTCATTTTTTGGGTGAAGTATCCCTTCAATAAATTAACGCTCCTGCTCCTTTTCAAACATGCAAATTGTCGTATCGACCATAGTGCTTTAAATGTGTTATACTGTATTACTCACATGTTTGAAATAGAATAGAATAGAATGCTTTATTGTCATTGTAAACAGTGAAACAACGAAACTAGTTTAGGATACCCAAACCATAGTGCAACAAAACAATAAATATAGATATCATAAAACCTTCATTCATTCATTCATTCATTCAATTGAACGATCAACATCTGGATTCAGGACTCATCTGCTTCTCACCTACAGTCTCTTCACCTCCGAGACCCTCGGGCGCCGGCGAGTCGTCCCCCGTCATCGCTAACGTCATCTCGCTCGCCAGCGCTCTGGCTCGACAGGACAGCTCCTCCTCCAGCACCTCACCGCTCGGTACACACACACACACACACACACACACACACACACACACACACACACAGAGAAACACACAGCTAGACTCCAGATTTCATTTCATTTCATTTATTTAGATCTCCATTAGCTTAACTCTCCATTGCAGTAGATAATTACAGAAACACATCATTCACACCATAAACACAATAACAACATCCATAACCATAACAACTCACAACAATCTACAAGACAAAACAAGACAAAACAACAAAACAAAAACAATACAAACAACATATAGCTACATATCACTGGACCTTAATCATTTCCACAGTGCAGCTATTACCATCGTTGTGAAATAATCAGATGTTCAAAAACATACGTTCCTCATAATCACATTAAAGCAGAAGTAAGCGATCCGGTCGTTTTGGCTAATGCTGCGTTCCAGGCAGGCTTTTGAAACCGTAAGTTACAGCTTCAAGTCACGACTTACGACTTTGTAGCGTTCCAGGCAACCGAAGTGATTGCTGTCGGAAGATAGAACTATTTAAAGCAGAAGTAAGCGATATTTTTGTGTTAATATAAGTCTTAAATAGTTGTATCTTCCGACAGCAATCACTTCTATAGAGTGTTTGGTCTGAAACACGGGTCTGTCAGTCACTCTGCTCTGCTCTGAGCCCAGGAGAAAACTTTCCTTGTATCCTACAGTTTTTATCCAATGAGGAGAGAGAACGGCATAAAGGGGCAGTCCTCTCTGTGTGTGCAGCCAAGGGATGCGCCTGAATGTGGTGACATAGGGACGAGGACCAATAGATCCATGACGAGGGCTGCTAACTCCATCGGCTGACAAGATGTTATGGTGCGTTCAAGGCAACTCGTAACTCGTGTTTTTCCGACCTGTGAACTCGTACCAGTTCGATCTGGTACGAGTTCACGGGTCAGAAGTTACGAGTGGCCGTTATAGTGACTTTCACAGGTAAAACAGGTCGGAGAAACACGAGTGGGTTGCCTGGAACGCTACAAAGTCGTAAGTCGTGACTTGAAGCTGTAATTTACGGTTTCAAAAGCCTGCCAGGAACGCAGCATTAGTGAAAACGACCGGATCGCTGACTTCTGCTTTAAGTCTTATATTAACACAAAAATATTGCTTACTTCTGCTTTAACTTTTTGTTTGTACCAAATAGCTTCAGCTACAGTAGATAGAGAGCTGAGCTGTTTGACTAATAAATGTTCTTTCAATATGTGACACCTCTGTCTCATCCTGTCTCATCTCCACAGTCTCGACCCGGGACATCCAGACTAAAGTCGTTGGACATGTAAGTTCAGTGTAAAAATCAACGCCCTGCAGAATAAAGTTTACAAAAGTTTTTGTGGTTTTAGACGTCGTCGTCACCTCTCGTCTCTTCTCTCGTCTCTTCTCTCTTCTCTTCTCTCTTCTCTTCTCTCATCTCTTCTCTCATCTCTTCTCTCATCTCTTCTCTCTTCTCTTCTCTCATCTCTTCTCTCGTCTCTTCTCTTCTCTTCTCCCTTCTCTTCTCTTCTCTCATCTCTTCTCTCTTCTCTTCTCTCTTCTCTTCTCTTCTCTTCTCCCTTCTCTTCTCTTCTCTCTTCTCTTCTCTCTTCTCTTCTCTTCTCTTCTCCCTTCTCTTCTCTTCTCTCATCTCTTCTCTCATCTCTTCTCTCTTCTCTTCTCTCTTCTCTTCTCTTCTCTCATCTCTTCTCTCGTCTCTTCTCTCATCTCTTCTCCCTTCTCTTCTCTTCTCTCATCTCTTCTCTCGTCTCTTCTCTCATCTCTTCTCTCTTCTCTTCTCTTCTCGTCTCTTCTCTCTTCTCTTCTCTCGTCTCTTCTCTTCTCGTCTCTTCTCTCTTCTCTTCTCTCGTCTCTTCTCTTCTCGTCTCTTCTCTCTTCTCTTCTCTTCTCGTCTCTTCTCTCTTCTCTTCTCTCGTCTCTTCTCTTCTCTCATCTCTTCTCTTCTCTCATCTCTTCTCTTCTCTCGTCTCTTCTCCAGGTCAGCGTCCAGACCGTTCCTAAGGAAGTGAAGAACAAGTCGATGCTCTGCACGCCGCTGGTCCACAACAAAGGCGTTTCCTGTACGACGCAGATGGTCGACGCAGAGGCTCAGACAGGTGAAGGAAACATCAACATCAGATATTTAATATTCCTCTGTGGTAGGGGTGTAACGGTGTCCTCACTCTAATCCGGGCGGCGGTAATGAGCATAAAAGCTGCCAGCAACCGTCATGACAGACGAAGATGAGAAGTGATGAGAGAGTGGAGTTTTAGAGCATCAAACATGTTATTGCATATAAGTCGTATGTATGTCCGTGTGCATTTGGACACAAGGACAAGACCAAAAACATCACCAAAGCAATTAGCATAAAGGCTACATGTATATTAACACTAATCGATGTTACAGTAGTTTCTTATTTTGTATAATAGTGCTACCTGAGAGTTTTTTTTTCCTCTAGAACAGAGATGTCAAACTCAATTTAGTTCAGGGGCCACAAACAGCACAATTTAATCTCAAGTGGGCCGGACCAGTAAAATAATAGCATAATAACCTTTAAATATATCTAAAAAACTGAAATTTTCCTCTGTTTTGGTACATTAATAAGATGTTTTACAGTTACTGAACTATCCTTTTACAAAACATATTATGAACCACCTGACATTTCTTGATAAAAACATGTGCAATTTCAAATTTTCGCACTTGACAAATTCATCCTGAGGGCCAGATTGGACCCTCTGCAGGGCCGGTTTTGGCCCACGGGCCGCATGTTTGACATCCTTGCTCTAGAATGAATGAATGGTGTTATAACATTCCTAATGGACTTGTTTTATATTTCATTCTATTTATTTTTTACTTTTATAACAGAAGATGGTTGTTAGTTTTGCATTCAATTGGTGACTTTTTGTTGCTTTTTTTCCCGTTGTGCCGAACCAAAACGAACCGTGACTTGCGCGCACCGTTACAGCCCGACTCTGTGACGCTCTGTTAAATAAAATCGATCTCATTTGGCTTCGATCTGATGAATTAAAAAGCACGAATGTGAGTGGACTTGACGTTTGTTTCTGTTTTCTCTCTGTTGCTCTGTGTAGAAGTCTTTGTACCGAAGGTGGTGATGGTGCCTCTCCCGGTGCCGGTGTACGTTCCTCTGCCCATGAACATGTACAGCCAGGTGACACCGAACCTCGTCGGCCTGCCGATACCGGTACGTACCAACACGTCTGACTTCAATCTCTCTCTTTATTTATTTATTTCTAGTTCCTAAATGTTCTTTATCTGTTCCTATTTTCCTGTTATGGACTCATCTGACTTGTTTTCAGACTTGCAATGAATTATAATCATTTATTTTACTGATTTTGTTGCATTCGAGACAGCATCAAAAACAGAGCATTAGAAGTTAAAGTTCTTGTCTTGTATCTGTCAGACAGTGGGTTTAAAGGGATAGTATCATTTTTTTAAAGTGGGGTTGTATGATCTACAAATAGCCCCTAAGTACTTTAATTGCAGTAGAAGACTCTCTGCACTCCTCCCGTTAGCAACGCCAGCCCATAATAGCCCTGCCCAGAGATTTACAACATACAGTGTTGTGAACAGACCCAAAGAAACGGCCTATTTTCACGGCCTAAAAGAGGTTTTACCTGAAAAAATACACAGTTCCATTGTTCGCTATAATATAATTTTTTCCAGCCCTTCAAAGTACAGGAAAAACACAGTTTTTATTTGGACCTAACCAACTGCTGATCGGCGGGTGCTAACCCTGGGCGGAGGGATACGTGAGTTGGTTAGGTCCAAATAAAAACTGTGTTTTTCCTGCACTTTGAAGGGCTGGAAAAAATTATATTATAGCGAACAATGGAACTGTGTATTATTTTTTCAGGTAAAACCTCTTTTAGGCCGTGAAAATAGGCCGTTTCTTTGGGTCCATTCACAACAATGTATGTTGTAAATCTCTGGGCAGGGCTATTATGGGCTGGCGTTGCTAACGGGAGGAGTGCAGAGAGTCTTTTACTGCAATTAAAGTACTTAGGGGCTATTTGTAGATCATACAACCCCACTTTAAAAAAATGATACTATCCCTTTAACGTTTATATCTGCACATCATACATTGTCCAGAGTTAATCAGCCCTAACCTCCACTCTGCCTCTCTCCTGTAGCTCCCTGTGCCCATCGTTCTCCCCTCGGCGTCAGAGCCTGAACGCTCCGAGGGAAAACTCAGTGTCGAGTGTGAGAAGAAGACGACGACGAAGACTCAGGATGAAGGGAAGGAGAGAGAGGACGAGCTGGAGGCTGGAGAGGAAACCAAAGGAGCTGGAGGAGAAGCTCAGGTCCTCAACGGTAAGAAGTTAGTTTCATTATGTCAAATCACTGTTCTGTCATAGTCCTGGACGTCGTACACTTTTCCTTTTGGGACTCGGCCTTGAATCATGAAAAACAAAAGTCTAGAATCAAAACAAAATGGTCTAGTGCAAAATAATCAGCTGCAGCGCCGGGTTTTTAAACTTGGTGGGTGAAATAAAATGCAGCGAGAACTCAACCAATCAGAAATGCCTGTCTACAGTAACTTTTTTTAGACCCTGGTCCCTGCACATAGTTCCTCTAAGGTTCCTGTGACTGAAATAAAAGAGTTAACGAGGAACTCTGCACGATTTTTAGCTGAACTCAGTTCCATGTGTCCCTTGTCTCCAGCTCCAGAGTCCTAGTTCTGGTTAAATCAATGACTAGTAACTAGTTCCAGGGAGAATGGAGCGTCTCTTGGCTGAAAACCAACCTTGTAAGATCAGAGCCTCCGACCCGGTGTCCCAGCTCTCGTTTCCATGGCGACATCGCCACACAAACGTAACGCGCTAACCCGTAACCCGTAATCTCTTGTTGATGACAGATAAGACTACACAGATATACACATGGTAACATGGTAGATGATAAATAAACCGCTACATGGATTGATTTTTTGCCGGCTTCATTGAAAACAAATGCACATGGAGGAGAGGAGGGTTAGTAAAACACCGGAAAACCATATTTCCTCCATAAAGCAAGAAATCGTCACCTGTTTTGATTCCTCTAAAGCACCCCACACTGCAAAAATTCAAAATCTTACCAAGAATATTTGTCTTATTTCTAGTCAAAATAAATCTCATTCTACTTAAAATAAGACTCATCACATTAAAAAGTAGCTTGTTTTTAGACACTTTTTACTTTTTTGAAGCAAATTTTCCACTTTAAATAAGTAGAAAAATCTGATAGTGGAGCAAGATTTTCTTTCTTATTACAAACACAAACAACTTACTTTCACTGGCAGATTTTTCTACTTATTACAATTAAAAATTAGTTTGAAACAAGTGAAAATGATCTAAAAACAAGTTAATTTTTAGCTGATGAGTCTTATTTTAACTCATTGAGTGCCGCGCTCCTTTCCAAAGTTTTAGTCAAGTGTACCGGCAATTTAGACCATTTTTGACTTTTTATGTAGAGCCACAGTGTATTCTATATTATTGCCACCAACACATACTGTGGCTCAATTGAAAGGTTTAACTTAATGCTTCAAGTGGCCACAAACCGTTTGTTTCTACGTGCCTCTGTTCCTGAGAAAAGTCAAGCTAAACATGGCTGGGTTTCACCAAAATCCCTCCTTTTTTTCTAGAAAAGGAGATAGAGCGTCTTTTATGAAAGGTGCTCTGTTTGTGTCTGTCGCTCTTCTGACACTCGCATTTCTGGATCAAAGGGCTCGTATAAGATAAATATATACAACAGTTGTTGTTCTATTCACAAAACCACCATCGGGGGCGGGGGGGGCGCCACTAAACAACAATAACACAGACGCACCGTGCCGTGTCACAGCTTCTCCCCGCGGAGCGTGAGGGTCAGTCGGCCACCGCGGCTCGGGAAGACCGGTCCCGCCGGTGGTCGCGGTCCTTCTGTGGTTCGGGTCGGTGATGCCGGTCTGCTTTGGCCCAGAGACCATCAGATTTTACCGCGGGAGGACTTTGGGGAGGACACGGTGTTGCTCCAGATGAAGACCGGGCGGACTGTCGGCTGAGAGCTTCCTGTTTCTGCTCCGAGCAGCTCGAGCAGCTGGAGCAGCAGCGCGGGTGAGAGCAGAGCAGAGCAGCTGCGCTGCAGCAGCTGCTGCATCTGCATGCAGAACTCGTTTGCAGAAGCTGAGTTATGATAAAAACTTCCAGATCATGAGCTGTCATGTGACTTTGATCGTCATCTATTTCAGTTCTCCTCGTCGTAGAGTCCCCAAATTTACATATAATGTGTATTAAAGTGTCTATTTTCATAATTTAAAAAAAAAGCAAAAAACGTAAAATTACGTTTTCGGCACTCAACGCATGGGAACGAAAAACGAGAAATTACGTGGTTGGCACTCAATGAGTTAAGTGGAAAGTGATTAGTTTTGACTAGAAATTAGACAAATATTCTTGGAAAGATTTTGAGTTTTTGCAGTGCAGTTGCATTTAACGGTATTTAATATGAAATTATAAACATTTATTTTCAGAGGACACCAGCAGCTGCAGGGAGAATGTGGCTGAAGAAGACCGGGCTGGTTTCAGGAGACCGGAGGACACGACTGGTCCAACTCCTCCTCTTCCTCTTCCTCTTCCTCCTCTTCCTCTTCCTCTTCCTCTTCCTCCATCACAACAAACTCAGGGAGACATCCAGAACCAGAACCAGGTCAGAAACCTCCTAAAGCTGCGTTCACACCGGACCTTTTCTTTTTCGAACGAGCAACGAGTTTACATGTGAAGTCGATGCAAACGACCGATTGAGCGTTTAATCGATAATCGAGATGAGAAATCCCAACTCTCCGGCCGCCAGTCGCTCGTCGCTCAGCGCTGATTGGCTGCCGGTGGTGCCGGTGTAAACAGAGGCACATGGCAGTGGGCATGACGTCATCAAAGCGACAATGTGAGTCTGTGGCTCTGTGCCAAATTGACGAGCGACTGCAGCTGAGCCACGGAGCGTTTTTTTTTTTTCGGAGCGATACGAGCGACAGCGACAAAAATAAAAGATCTGGTGTGACCGCTCCTTTAGGAACGGAGCAGAGTAGAGAAGGTCTGGTCTTCTCTTTCCTGTGGTGTTAACTTCTTCTCCTTCTTCTGTCTGAAGGGTGTGAAGTCGAGCCAACACGTCGAGGCGACCGAGCGCCACAAAGTGGTCGGTTCCTGTGGGACGGAGGCCTGGAGGAGGTGGAGGGAGTCGCAGGACGACCTGGATCCTGAGTCCGGTAGGTTCTTCTGTCTGTTAGCTTAAGATTTCTTTTTTTCTTTTTTTATTTTAAGGCCCTTTCACACATTTTCTCATTTTTTTCAAGCCCCAGTTTTCATCACGAGTCCTTCCACGCCGACCGTGGCGTCTCTCACCGATAAGTTTGTATAATAGCCTACATCCGAGCTCTCGCCACCTTCTCACCATCTCTTTTTATGGTCACCACCCTGTCTTGTTTGACAAGGGACACAAACTTTACAAAGACAACGAAATGAAAGACAATGAAATGACAGACAATGCCGGTGTGAATCAGCACCGAATATTTTTGCAATTTCGTGTCTTTTATTCGTGTGTGAAAGGACCTTAAAGCCCCTGTACGGAGCTTTTAACTGGTTTCTGCTGATGTGTCTCTGTTATCTACAACAGCAAATGAGCCCATCAGTGTGAAGATACGCTATTTCTAAGTCGTCTAATTCTAGACCTCTGGAAGGCATGGTCGGGTCGGACCACTGACCAAACCATAACAATAGATACGTTACGCTGCTTAAAAAAAAAAAGCAAGTCCCATCTTCTTTCTGACATTTCCAAAACAAATCTACACAAACGTCTTCATGACAGTGAAATGCAGTCTTCATTCCACCGCTTTCGTCCACAGGGGGCCGCCAAAATCAACACTACATGAAAAGTCTGTACAGGGGCTTTAAGAGTCCAAACTTCATAATGAGACTTTATTTATGATCAGATGTCTTAGACTCAGGTTCAAACAGTTTGAGAAACAGTCGTCATGTTCTCTGGTTTTCCAGCCTTAGTGTTGTTTTTGGTGTCCTGTTTTCATTTTTTCCTGTTTTTTCAACCCGGGCGACCGCCCAAGCCTTTATTAACATGGGAATCAAACCCACGACCTTAAGGTCAAGACTGAGCTAATCAGACAGACGCATGATCATTTTTCTCTGAGCACCGATACTGAGAAGCTGTAATCACATTAAGTTACCTGTTTCGGTGTGTGTGTGTGTGTGTCATATGTGGTGGACAAACATGTGGGGACAAAAAGTCGGAGTTAGCCCACCAAACTCGTGGAAACCAAAATTCAGGTCGTTTTTTCATTTAAATCAACTCAAGAACCAAACCTCCAGGATGCTACAGCTAAATTTCAGACGCGGTTCCATATGTCACCATTTGGGAGATTACGTGTACCATGTGTGTATGCATTGCTCCCCCGAGTGGCAAGACTTTGCCAGTACGTTCTGATACACACTTCCGGTAGTGTGTATGATTAGCCCCGCCCCTCCGCCCATCCAGCCAATGCGAATCGTTCTACTGCAGCAATCAGTCGTGACGTTCATATTTCATACACTTCGTGAACCTCATGGTTAGCTACAGGTAAGAGCATTTTATTCATTGTAATTAAATTTGTTTATAAAGTGTGATTGTGTGGTACCATTAGTGATTTGAACTGTTTAATGCTAAATGTTAACAAACAGAATAGTGGCAGAAGTAACAGATTACATGAAATGACTAGTGATGTTGCTAACTTAGCCCCGCTTAGCTGCGTTAAACAAGCAACTTATTTTCAAAAGGATGCATTAAGTTAACCACCTTGCGTCAAGAGGATGCAGCAATATTTTGCTAAATCAACATTGATATTGGATTAAAAAATATGAGCTTGTGCAAAACAGCGATAGTAAACTAGGATGCCCGGGTGTTACGGTTTAACTGATGACTTTCTCATAAAAAGCCTTTGATTGTAGTTTAATCCTTTTTTAAATACACAATCTGTGTAGTATCGAATCATTTGAGTAAGTTAAACTGCGTTCAGATCATGTGTTCACCTCTCGTGATGTACTGTAATGTGACAAAGTCACCAGTTAAACCGAAACATCGGGCCCGTCAGGCCTATTAAGCTCCGTCTTCCTTTTATGAATAAGGCTATAGGCATTAGAAACTCAACATAAACCAGGGCCATGACCATCGAACGTAGTAAAAACACCGAACAATCAAAGTAGCAGGGGCCGAAAACACAGCAACGGCGGCACTACAGCTGTTAGCATGCGGACGGTAAACCAACATGGCTACAGTCAGTGACGGCAAAATCTGACGAATCAGATTCGACTGTGAAATTCCTAAGTCGAGGACCCCCCTAGTTGAATCGATCCTCAGTAAGCCATGTTTTAATTTGGAAAACATGTCTTTCATTAAAGTCCAGAGGATGGCAGGGGGAGAGAAGAGACGGAGGATCGATCCGGAAGCGGACGCAATATCTCACATTAAGGACAAGTCTGACAAGCTGGACAGCCTCGAAGCGTTGTACATAAATGTTGAAAAAGGTGAGTAATCTGACATTTCACAAAAGCCAGTAACAGAAAACAATGTTTGAACCAAACACTGACCAAAAATCTACCAAACCAAAATGTCCAAACTTCATTTTTTATGTTTCTATGGATGGAGGTATAATGATAATGGTGATGATCTTCATGTTTATAGCACTTTTCATACATAAAGTGCTTTACACTAAAAGAAAGACCACAGAAACGACAAGATAAAACAGAAAATAGAAAATTCAAACTGCTGCAACTTGGTGGTGTTTCTTCAGTGATAAAAAGAGACTTACGTTATATTTTTGAGTCTCAAAGTTTAAATCCAGTCCAGTATTACTAGTTTATCAATCAATGATTTTGAGCCTCAGCAATGATAAATTTGCCGCTTTTTTTACAGGGCGTGGAGTATTCGCCAAAAGACCCTTCAACCAAGGTGACTTCATCCTTGAGTATCGAGGCGACCTTATCTCTGACACGGAAGCACAGAGGAGGAAAGAGGAGTACACACCTGCTCAGCGCGTTTTCATGTTCGACCTCGCTGGAAAGTCTCTGTGGTATGTTTACATCTCACTTTCTAATGCTGGGTTCATAATTCATTTCATAATGTTTCATGTCAAGGACCCCTACATTAATATGTGTTTGGCCGTGGACCCCCATCAAAAAGCATTTTGTGCCAGGGACCCCGATAACTGTGCGTTCACACCAAAAGCTTCCAAAGCTTCAAAATGCCAGAAGTCAATTAATTTTCAATGAGAGCCCACTGAGCGACCAAAGCGTTCAAAGCTTCCAAAGCTTCCAAAGCGTCACCAGACGAGAAGTTGAGCCATAGTTAACTTTAGGGTAATTAGCTATGACGCGGTTCGGCGGCAACCTGTCAGAATAGAGACGTCTTTTGCGATCGAACTTTGACGTCGGTCACGTGACGAGCGACCAAAGCGGCTGAAAATATTTTCCGTTTTGGAAGCTGTCTTGTCTGACGCGCACCCTCGAGCGTTTTTGACGCTTTGGAAGCTTTTGCTGTGAACGCACAGTAAGAAAAGATTTGTTAAAAAAATGTTTCACAATTACAGGTAAAAAGTGAAAATAGTAGATCTACAAGGTCACGGTGCATCACATTGACAATGAGCAAATTGTTTTATTTGAGATTAAAACAATTTGTGCTGTTGGTTGTGTAGGTTAGAATTGCATTCAGACCGCTTATATTCAGAAACTGAATGTTGTTGTTTGTTTTAGTGTTGACAGCACCAAAGAAGATGGGTCCCTCGGTAGGCTCGTAAACGACGACTACAAGAACCCAAATAGTATGATGAGGCTAGTGGAGGTTGATAAGAAGACTCACATTTGCCTCTTCGCTATCCAGCCCATAAGTATAGGCGAAGAAATTTCCTATGATTATGGAGGAACTGAAGACTGGCCATGGCGAAAGGTATGTATCAGTTTGTGCAAGCCAATATACTACGTGTGTGCAATGTTTTCTCAGATGTGCAAGGTTAAGTCCTTAGGCAGCAAGTGAACACTAATGTTTGGCTTCCTGTTTACCTTCTTGTTTCTATTTCTGTGTCATAACTATATTGTGTTTTCAGAATCCAGCAGCGGTTTCGCCAAGAATCGAGCGTGACAGTGTGGTTTTGGACATGGTCGCCGTTCCATCTACGGAGTCTGCTCTCAACACTCCTCCAGCTACTGTGGAAGGCGTCTCAGCTTGCTCAGAGCCCTGTGACAAGGTGGGACATGGATTCAAGGTCTCAATTGCTATTTATGATTCCAGTCTTTTTTGTTAGATTTAAGACACAGAAGACACTTCGAAATCTCAAAAGTTTTTCAGACCTTGTGTTAAGTGGGTTATACTGTATAGGTAGGCTTCAGTCATTTTCAGAGCATTTCATTTTGATGATTGGATATGTCATAAAGGCAAAGCTTAAGACCCTCAGTCTGTGATTTTTTAGGCAAGACCAGAACATAGGTCTAGATTGATGAGCACCAAACACACAGTAGTTCTGCACTGTGGTAGTTCTTTAGGAATCACCATGTGCAAGTCACAGATTGTGATTTGGTTTAAGAAGAACTTCCAGTCATGAGTTTCTCCTTCTTTGTCTTACCCTGTGCAGAAAAGCGTGGACAAAAAAGTGTCAGAACAGACACAGTTGAAACGGAAGAGATCAGGACAGCACGGGCACCGGACTGTTAAAAAGCAAGATGTGTCGGCAGTGGATCGTTCTTCGGACGAGTTGGAGTCGGATGGCGCAGTGGATCAGTTGGGTGATGAATCAGAATGGGATTCCTCCAGCGTAAACATAGGAGACAAATATATACCACCTGAAGATAAATATGAGGACAGCACAGATGATTCGAATGCAAGTGAAGAATTCTTCGATGACACGATTGATCTGATATCCAAACAGAAGGCCGGAGCAAAGAGCACCACTAAGAAAGGCCAGAGAGTGTCACCAAAGAGAAGGTGCAGATCCCCAGGTTCATGGAAAACAAGAAGCAGCATCCCTACCACATCAAAAAGTCCCCCTAGTACAGGAGATGGTGATACGCCACTGTCTCCTCCATCTGTGTCTATTCCAGCAGTCTCCAGAAGCTCGGATGGGAAAAGGGTATATGACAAAAAACAGTACTGCCACTATTGTGAAACTTCAGTAAGGAAATATGCAAAACATCTGGAGTGTTTTCACAGTACTTTGGCCGAAGTTGCCAAAGCTTTAAGTTACAAGAAAGGTTCAAAGGAAAGAAAACGTCATTTGAATCATCTAAGAAGCATTGGCAACTTTAAGCATAATGAATCTGTACTCAAGAGTGGACAAGGGAGCCTCATCGCAAAGAAGCGACCCAGAATACACAGTTCGGAGAAAGATTATGTGCACTGTGCCCACTGCTTTGGCCTTTTTCTAAGGAAACGGTTGTATCAACATCTTAAAAATTGTGATCAACGACCATCCGAAGAAGGGGCACAGAAGACGTTTTCTAAAACGTCAGGCACACCTAAAACGTTTGAAGATCTGACCAAGAGCATGAATCAAGATGATGTCACTGGTATTGTCAAAACTGATCCAACGATCAGGGAATTTGGCTGCCATTTAATGAACAAGATCATGGCTAGTAGTACTGACACAGTTGGCATTAAGATGCCTGTCACACAACAGCTGAGGTATCTTGGTAGGATGATAAAGGCAGCGAGAGGGACAACAACTATGAAGACAATCCAAGATCTAGTGAGCCCTGAGAATTTCAAGGAGACCATTAAAGTTGCACGTCACGTTGTCGGTTTTGACGAAACAACATCAAAGTCCAAAATTCCAAGTCTTCATTTCAAATTGGGTGCTGGATTGAACAACGTGGCAAAGTACTTAAGAGCCAAAGCACTGCAGAACTTGGATCATGCAGAAGCAGAACGATACCATGCATTTTCCACTATTTATTATAGTCGCTGGGTAGAGTACATGGCAGGTCATGGCAGGAAGGCCAAATTGAATGCTCCCAAGCTCTTACCATTTACAGATGATGTTAGACTTCTTCATGCTCATCTAGATAAAGAGGTAACCCAAGGCATCAAGGAGTTGAAAGAGGTGGCTTCAACCGCTAACTGGAAACGGCTGTGTGAGGCTACTCTGACAAAAGTAATACTGTTCAACCGCCGAAGGGAAGGTGAAGTCTCCAAGATGGAGTTGAAGTTCTTTCAGACAAGGAGGAAATCGGTGCCTATTGAAGAAGTCAAACAGCACCTCGCAGCCAACGAGATGAGCATGTTCTCACATTTCACTCGGATTGAACTGCCAGGAAAGCTTCGCCGAGGTGTTCCTGTACTACTAACTGCACAGACTGAAAAAGCACTTGAACTGCTGTGCAATAAACGACAGGAGTGTGCCGTTAAAAAAAACAACATCTACTTGTTTGCATGTCCAGAAAAAGACACCTATCTCCGAGGTTCTGATTGCATTCGGAAATATTCAGATGAATGTGGTGCCAAAAACCCTGAAGCCCTTCGCTCCACAGAGCTGCGGAAACAAATTGCAACATTATCGAGTGCACTGAATCTCAAAGACGCAGACCGTGATCAGTTGGCAAGGTACCTCGGCCACGATATTAGGATCCATGGGAACTTCTACAAGCGCAAGCTGGACACCCTTCATATTGCCAAAGTCAGCAAGCTCCTACTTGCTAAGCAGCAGGGGCGGATTGGAGACTATGTAGGGATGAGCCTTGACGAGATAGACATCTCCCCAGATGGTATGTACACAGCATTTCTCTGCATGACCCATTTGTTTATGCATTCTCTTAAAGGGATAGTTCAACAATTTGGCAAATTGGCCCATTAAATTAATGCAAAAACGCTGATGCGCGTTCCCGTTTGGGGCAGTTTTTCGGCAAGCAGTCTCGTAATGTTCCGTCATTATCTCATAGCGTGGTGAATGTGCAGCTCACAACTTGTCCACCAGAGCGTTGTGGAGTTGTTGGATTGTGCATTTGATGAGTTTGTTGAGGGAAACCAAGAAATCCTATGAGCCTCCGTAGCGTAGCTCTGAGCAGCTCACGGCTCTGCTCCGCCGTTCTAAAAATAGCTTGCACCGACGATTAAAGGTAACAAACCTACTGCTATGACTATAGGGATTATGGCAATGGCCCAATTTGCCAAAATGTTGAACTATCCCTTTAAATAAACTTTTATAGGAATGTGCATCATTTACAAAAAATATTTAGCCTTTTGGAATAGTGTACATTTAATAGTGCTAACCCTAACCCCCTAACCATTTTTCTAAACAGGTTAATGTGATGGCAATCATTGCTATAGAGCAGTGGTTCCCCCCTAAGTACCCCCTCCCTCATACGTGTTGATTATTCTCCAAAAGTGGTCATACAGAACGTAACACAACTGATTATGAAATGAAAATAATTTCAATTTCTCTCTTCAATTTGTACAAGACATTTTCACATATTCTCCTGCATTTTTATTGTTTCTGGCTGTTTTGGTGTTTGTTGTGGCCAAATGTGTCTTCACAGAGTTGTAGGATTGTCACAATACTAACATTTCAAACTCAATACCAATACCCAGGAAAATATGACATCATATTCAACACAGCAACAGTGCCGCCCAGCTTTTTTTTTTCCATTATTGTTCCATTATTGTATTTTTATTATAATCAAAAGGACTTATAACAGATGTTGTTGTTTTTTTTAATTAAATAAAAAGCTAACTCTGAGTTGTGCAATTTCAGTGTCTAATGTGTTGCTATTGTTTCATTACATTCATTACAATGCCTCTCCTCTCCTCTGACGGACGGGGCTCCCCCCTCCCTCCTGTCTGAGAAAAGCTGAGAAAAAGAGGAGCGTTGCCGTTAATATCGCCCAGTTAGAAGCCACGGAGGACTCTGAAACTTCTCCCAGCCCTTAGTCCACATGAGGTTGAGTAGATAATGAGTGAAATTTGAATTTTGGGTGAACTATCCCTTTAAAATCCATACTT
Source organism: Trachurus trachurus (assembly GCF_905171665.1). NCBI lineage: Eukaryota > Metazoa > Chordata > Actinopteri > Carangiformes > Carangidae > Trachurus > Trachurus trachurus. The sequence goes on from NC_139904.1 coordinate 1,384,518, forward strand.
TTAGAAATCAGTAATGCAGTGTTTTTCAACCTTGGGGTCGGGACCCCACGTGGGGTTGCCTGGAATTCAAATGGGGTCGGCTGAAATGTCTCATAACTGATACGATTTTTTTTTTAATCTAATTATTATTCTTTTTAAAATTATGATTGAAAACATCACACATTATCTTAAACAACTGTATTTCATACTTTCACTTTCCCGCATATAAATCGAGTTCAAATAAAATGGCAAAGGCAATTTTCCACTATGGTGGACAATAAAGATTTTTTGTATTGTATTGTATTGTATTGCATTGTATTGTATTGTATTGTAAAATGCTGCATATAAAAAATACCTGAGCTGGCGCTTCTTGATTGACGGTGGGGTCGCCAGAAATTTGTGATGTCACAATGGGGTCACGAGCCAGAAAAGAGAACCCATTTATCAACTACAACCCCTACAACCCCCTCAGCTTTAATTTTATAGTGTCCCAAGTTTGATTTTTTCTTTGTGTTATCACTTTAAATTTCACCTGTTTATCCCGTATCTTGTCTGATTTCTCTCTCCTGATTGGATAAAATTGGTGTCCCGACCTGAAAACAAATGAATTTTGGTTTACTAAAGAGCTGCAAAGATATGGAGACGCCTGAACAAACACACTATATAGCAATTTATCACAATATAGTCGTGCTATTTATTTAACACTTGCGTTAACAAAACAGATTCACTTACCGTATATGTTTCATTTTGCTTCATCCCACAGAGTCTGTACCAACACTGACGCCTGACAAGGAAGAGGTGCAACGAGAAGACAAGACGGGGGGAAAAGTAGCCGGCGATACCGGGGGAGGAGAGCACGGCGAGACAGAGGGCACGTCAGGTATGTGTCGTTGGGTATCTGTAACTTTTATAGGTAATGCATCAGGCTATTCCTACAGTGACTAACTTAGCCTAAATATGCTCGAGGGATATGGCGGATGTAGTAAGAAGAAAGAAAGGGCCCAGGCAAAGATATCTACTTTTTTTTTTTTTTTTTTTTTTAAGTAGTGTACAGGTGATGTTACATTACAATATGCTTATTTATAGCAGCAATATCTACTATAGCAGGACTGAAAAGTGTACAATGGAATAAAGTGCACAATAGAATAAAAGTTAGAAAGTAAATCTCAGTTATACTGTAGTCCACTTCAAAGTAAACCACTTGGTTAAAATGCCCAATAGAATAAAAGTTTTTTAAAAAGTACTGTAAGTCAGTCACATGTAGATGGATAGAAATGACTTAAACGGTTCTCATTTTTCATGTAGGCCGCCGCCCAACAAGGAAGGCTTGGACCAAAGAAGAAAATTCAGCCGTCCTACGAAGCATGAGCAAAAAATTCATTAAGAATTTTATACTGCCGGGAAAAATAGACTGTGTTGCCTGCATCAACGAAAACCCGGAAGCATTAAAAGATCGTGACTGGAGAGCCGTCAAGTTCCACGTAAAGAACAAGATCGCAGCGCTCAAGAAAAAAGCCTCTTGCCATTGACCCTGTTTGGGGGGGGGGGGGGGGGGGGGGGGGCTTCTGTGGTATTAACTTTTTATTTCCAGTCGACTGTGGCAGACCGTTTTCTTTTTTCTTTTCTTTTTTATTTACAAAATGTAATGTGCTTGTTCAGCAAGAGAAATAAACTGTGTTCTAGTTGATATCTCATGTTTGTGATGTGAATTTATTTATTTTTAATATACACAATATATTCTAACCAGCTTATTACTATTGATGTAAATGTTGAGTGTTTGGTTTGCACCTGCTGGCTGCTTTGTCTGCTAGTAAACTGTACAAAATGTGTATTCATGAATTATTTATAAAGTCATTAAGAGTCGGTGCTTAGAGCAGGTTTTCTAAACCTTAAATTACTTTGGTCAATGTCAAGTCAGTGATCAGTCAAGGTTTTTATTTGAGTTAAAGTGCTAGAGTAGTTTAGCAGCTATGAATCCCATGTTTATAATGCGTTATAGTCATGTTTATGATACATTGTAATCTGCTGATTACACTAAAATTGCAATTATAAGCACTAATATGTCATTATAAAACATTTTATAATGACATGATCTGGTATAAATGCTTTGCATCTGCTTATAACATTGTATATTGGCAGTTAGATGCAACAGGTAGGAAGAAAGCCCCTACTCCTAGGCAAACAAAAAGTGTTGACGTACCTGTGACGTACCTAGTTAGGGTGAATGCTGAAAGCATAACTATTGTTATTCTAATCTTTGTACTTATTTTTATTCTCCCCACTTTCCGCCTTTTTGCAGACTTCAACTAGTCCTTCATACTTTGTGCTATTTTGTGCTTCCAAATTTTGTCCAGTGGGGTCTGTGGTCTACTATGTGTCATTTTAGGGGTCCTTGATGTAAAAAAAAGTTTGAGAACCACTGCAATAAGTGACACAGAGAAGTGTGTAAAATGGGTGCAACAAGTGACAAAATTAGAGAAGCGTGTAACACATGGGCTCAAAAGTGACGTTGTAAAAGAAGTGGGTATTATGGGTCTAACAAGTGACAAAGCGTGAGAGCGGTCCCCAAAGATGAGGTCAGAGGATGTTGGATCTTGTTTTATTGTTCTGTTTAGTTTTGAATCTGTGGTTTTGAATGTTTAGTTTTGGTTGATTCGGTTCGCTCTCTGTGGGAAAAAGATGCAGAGGACAACGAGCGCGCCCCGACAAAGTCCTGGCTTGACTCTAAAATCACCAAAACTCATACATAGACTTATTTAATTTTTTTCGGAACAATTTCTCATGTCGGGGCTTCAATACAAGACGAACATTACATACGAGCACTATGGAGGTATTTGGATGTTTTTTGGTGTGTCTTTTTGGACGAAGAAAAGTGAGCTCCGTTCTCAACCGTTATATGGACAAACAGTGCTACACGGAGCCCCGCTGTAACTCAGAGAAGCCACGGAGGACTCTGAAACTTCTCCCAGCCCTTAGTCCACATGAGGGGGAGGAGATAATGAGTGAAATTTGAATTTTGGGTGAACTATCCCTTTAAGAGTCAAAACTTTATAATGATGCTTTATTTATGATTAGCTACATGCCTAATAGCTAATGGTTCAAACAGTTTGAGAAACAGGTGTCATGTTCTCTGGTTTTCTAGGACCAAATATCACTGATCCAGACACAGTAATGAATAATGAACACAATAATGAATCAATGATATTTTTTATTGAAAAGGTCAAAGGTCAACCTCTAATTGAATGTAGGTTGAGCAACACGACACGTCGTCTCTCTCTGACAGCGTGTCCTCTCTGGTTTGATCCGGCAGCGCTCTCCGTGCGGCTGAAGGACGACCTCCTCCTCTGCTCCGCCGCCGATCTGAGCCTCGGACTCGGTCGCTTCGTCCACGAGGTGAAACAACCGGACGGAGAACCGTACTCACCGGACAACCTGTTCTACCTGCTGCTCAGCATCCAGCAGGTAGCACATAACACACATACTGTATATAACACCTGTGTGTTTAATTAAAAAGGGCTGCAATAAACCTGGAACTTTATTTTGAAAAACACAGTGGTTGATTTAGAAATATGGAGAAAACCTGTGACTTATAGTTTCACTTTTTCTTTTCTTTATCTTTCCATACTCCCATCTCTTTTTGTTTCACTCACTCACTTGAGTTGCCATGATTAGCTGAGCAGCATCACATGACCATTGATGTAAAGACCTGAAAAGCTGAAACCTTTTAATAATTCCCCCTGATCAATAGGTCGTAGATCCAGATAGATCTGGTATATTTTAATTTTGAACAACTATTCACTGATTCTATTAGCACTTTTGCACTTTATCTCTCAGAAACTCTTTTGGTCCCCCTACCCATGGAAGTGTTGTCAAAATGTCAATGTTTTATTTCGTTATTTTGTGCATTGTTATGTCGTTTATAATACTATTTTCACTGTCACTGTATTGTTTTTATGTTTTGGGATGGAAATTAGCAAGGTTGCTATAATCCGGCACATTTACATGTTTTTATATGTTCATTAATGTGCACTGTCCCACCCAAATAAACAAGTAAAGTACAATAAAGTATTAAATGAAGACTTAATAAAAATGTATTCACTTTGATAACAACCTTTGTTAACAACCCACAGTAACTACGTAGTAAAACACTGGGATGTATCAACACGGTTCTTGTCGTTTCTCTCCAGTTCTTGTTTCAGAACGGTCGGATGGAAAACATCTTCAGTGACGTCGTCTACAACTCGTTCTCCACCGAGTTCACCAAGATCCTCAAAACATCTGTCACAGCCAGAGGTGAGCCATCATCCTTTCTTTCTTTCTTTCTTTCTTTCTTTCTTTCTTTCTTTCTTTCTTTCTTTCTTTCTCCTCCCTCTTTTCCTCTTCTTTCTCTATTTCTTTATTTCCATCTTCTCCTCCTTTTGTTTTTCCTTTTATTCTTTGAAGTGGACAATAACTATTCTCCTTTTACTTTTCTGTCTTATCTTTATTCTTTCTTTCTTTCTTCTTCTCAATCTTTATTTGTCTTACTCTTCTACCTTTTCATTTTTCTTTTTTTACTTTCTATTGTTTTTTCTTGTTCCTCTTTCTTCTTATTTATTTCATACATTTTTCTTCGTCTTCCTCCATTTCTTAATTTCCTTTTCTCCTCTTTTTTTATATTATATATATATACATATATATATATATATATATATATATATATATATATATATTTTATATATTTTTTGGCTTTTTGCCTTTATTTGATAGCCACAGTGGAGATAGACAGGAAAGGGGGGGGGGGCATGCAGGAAAAGTCTGCCCGAAAACGGGATTCGAACCGGGGACGCCTGCGTTGAGGACTGTAGCCTCTACATGGGGCGGCCGCTTTTTTAACCACTGCGCCACGCACCACCTCTTTTTGTTTTTTCTTGTATTCTTCTTCTTCTTTCTGTCTTCCCCTTGATTTGATTTGATTTGATTTGAAATTCTTTATTCAGTCACATCACACAATAGCAAACATTATCGACACAAACATTATCGACAAAATAGATAGGGATGCATTATTTTCTTGGGACAAAAGCTCTGTCAGAGTGATCATTGGTTTAAGAACAGCGACAATGTCCTCTGCTGTGCGCCACTGTGATGTGGATAGCTCCAGGTCACGACCGGACCGTTTGCTCACACTCTCATCTGTGAGCACGGCTGAAACTGGCCCCTTCTGTTCTATCAAGCGATCGAGCATCAAATAAACAGAGTTCCAGCGGGTCACAACATCCTGCACCAGTTTATGCTGAGGAACATTCTGTTGTTTCTGTTCATCTTGAAGTGCTGTGGTAGCCTTTGCGCTTTTTTTGAAATGAGAAACCAAGCGCCTTGCAGCAGCAACAGTGCGGCAAATGAGCTTTCAGAGCGTTGTTTATGCAAAGTTGTAATGTGTGGCCCGTGCAGCGCACCCCTTTCATATTTCCCCAGGAGGGCTGCTGGACCAACTGGTTGGTGCACGCAACCATGTTTGCTGCGTTGTCATGCACCACAGAAACGATCTTGGTACTTGGAATGTCCCACTCGCAAATGATCTCCGTCAGTTCTCGTGCAATGTGATCGGCTGTGTGACTGTCCTCCATTTTTTTTGTTTCTAAAACGAAACTCTCCAGTCTCCGGTGATGAAATGTGATGTGACTGTGACATAAGCCTCCATCTGAAGCGAGGTCCAGATATCAGTTGTGAAACTGACAGCTTCACAGTCCTGTATTGCCTTGTATATCTCTGACCGTGTCGATTGATATTTTGTGTGCACGACATCCATCACTGTAGCTCTTGTAGGGGCAGTGTAGCCTGGCTCAAGTGTGCGCAAGCGTTCTTTAAATCCCTCACCCTCAACAATGCGCACCGGCCTCATATCAAGTGCAACAAACTCCGCAATCTTTTCAGTAATTTCCTTTTTTCTCTTTTCTGAAAGTGGTGGTCTCAAATCAAGTTTTTTTTGCGTTAATCTCGGGGCCACCGCTGATGCAGACGTGCTGGCTGAGCTGTCGTCATGACACTGCGGGTGTACCTGTCAGAAAAATGATATAATATAATAATAATATGGGGTTTTATGCCTGTATTGACAAAAGAGTGGTAGAACTGTTTTTTTTTTTTTTTTGTAAAGTTAACAAGCCTTACCCGTTTCAAATGATACGCCATGTTGGTTGTCGTCGTGTGATACGAAAGAAGCTGCTGACACAACTTGGCACTTAACTTTCTTTGGGTCATCTTTAACCTTTTCAAAATACTCCCACACTTTTGATGACTTTTTAGTAGCCATTGTGAGCCAATAAATCCGTAAATGCTAACGGTCCTGACTCCTGTAGTGTGCTGCTGCTCACCTCCGCTCATTTGGACTGTGCGACTGTGTGTGATTTATTAATACGTAGTAAGAAGCTAAGACTACCGTTTAAACGCACACATCATTTTCAACTCTTTATTAACATAAAGTAGGCACAGATTTTGTATCAAAATAGGCTTTTATATAACGAAAAAAAAGACATTCTATGTAACAATTGATGCTCAGCCGCGTGGGCACCCCCATATAGTCAGAATGGTACGGTCTTGGTTACATAACAACATTTTCCGACGATTCGACTACGAGGTTCATAGTCGAATCAGACCTCTCCGAATCGAATCGTCGAATAGTCGACTATTGGAGGTCAGCCCTAGACAACATAGCTCCTAGGATCATTCGGGTGCTCAAACCCCTCCACCACGGTAAGGTGGCGGTTCAAGGAGGGGAAAAAACAAAAAACAAACAAACAAACAAACAAAAAAAAGTAAAGCTACCCAACATTGTTACAATATGAAAAAACAAACAAGCAAACAACCAAACAAACAAGCAAGCAAGAAAACAAACATAAAAGCAAAACTAAACCAGAAAAGGACCAGAACCAATAAGTATTTAACCAGTATTTAAATATATAGTAGTAAATACATTTTTAAATATCAGAGAAAAAACATTATATAGTTGTTTTTTTGTATGGTACTATGTCTGTCAGTCTTTAAATGTGATGACTATGGATGGAAATGAGCTCTAAGCTAAATCTGGCACATTTACATTGTTTAATTGTGCATTGTCCTCGTCAAATAAACAATAAAATGAAAAATGAAATGAAGTGTAATATTTCCTGTCTCTGATGGACCGGTTGTCTCTGTCCCTCTCCAGGCTACATCCACTCCCGGGTGGAGGAGGACTTCCTGTGGGACTGTAAGCAGCTGGGGGCGTACTCCCCCATCGTCCTCCTCAACACGCTGCTGTTCTTCTGCTGTAAATACTTCGGCTTCACCACGGTGGAGCAGCACCGCCAGCTGTCCTTCGCCCACGTCGCCCGCCGAGCCAGATCCACGGCCGACGACACCAAGACCAAGACCACGACCAAGACCAAGACCAAGACCAAGACCAAGACCAAGACCACGTTCCTACGCTTCTACCGGCCCGACTGCATCTCCGAGGCCGAGACAGGTACCAGAGACGCTCCGGTTCAGTTCAGCTGCTCACAGCTTGATTGAAATTTGTTTATTTGGATAAAACCCCTTGAGATGTAACATCTCGTTTTCGAGGGGGTCCAAACATATAGACAAACATAGATTCAACAGACAAACATGTTCTCAACAATATAGAAAAACAAACAGACAAATAAACAAACAAAACAAACAAACCAAAAGACAAAAACAATAGTACAAACAAGGACAAACCACAGTTATTGTAACTACATTGGGACAAAACAAAACAACCATAGTAGGGCCACAAAGGTCAACACTGGGACTAAAATGACAGTATATAATGATTAGTAACAGATCAACAAATCAGAAATGCGTCTTCAGTGAAAACAGGAACAGGTCACCATGAGATGAGAAGACAGAGCTTGAAAATACCAAGAGAGGAACTGGATCTGATATTAGCAGGAAGGTTGTTCCAATCTGCAGGTGCTTTAAACATAAAAGCTCTTCTACCAAATGATTTAATGACATTGGGAACAGAAAAAAATGGCTGTGATGAATGTCTAATATGATAACTTGTTGTATATGGTATAAGATACTGCTGTAGATAGGATGGGTAATTAAAATAAATGCATTTGTATATCAGCTGTAACCAGTGCATGTGTCTTCTCATGTTCAATGTTGGCCAGTTGAGTCTAGTGGACATTGTGCAGTGATGAGTAAGAAAAGGACATCCAAGGACAAATCTACAGAGCTTCTCATACCGGATGTGTTTGTGATGCAGAGTTGCCCTGTAGTTCAATGTTCTGTGTGTGTGTGTGTGTGTGTGTGTTTGTCAGATAGAGACGGCGTTCCAGCTAAAAGACGAAGGAAACATCAGAACAGAGCGAACGTCCTGCAGATGATGGAGAACACGGAGAACCCTCTACGCTGCCCGGTCCGATTCTACAAGTTCTACCTCTCCAAGTGGTGAGTGTGTGTGTGTGTGTCCTCGTGTCATCACAGGCAGCTTGTGCTGATATTTACTGTTTGTTTGTTTTTTAACCATTTTTATTTATTTATTTTAGTTATCAATGTTAAAGCAGAAGTAAGCGGCATATTTGTGTTACTATAAGTCTGAAATAGTTCTATCTTCAGACAGCAATCACTTCTATAGAGCAGCCTTTCTCAAAGTGGGTGCCGCGGCACACTGGGGTGCCGTCTGACTGCGTCAAGGGTGTTGTGAAAAAAATACCTCTTCTGACATTTCATAGAATACATTCTCTTTACATTTACAGTACAGGCCAAAAGTTGGGACACACCTTCTCATTCAATGTGCTTCCTTTATTCTCACTGAAGGCACCAAAACTATGAATGAACACATGTGGAATTAACAAAAAGAGTGTGAAATAACTGAAAACACGTCTTTTCTTCTTTGTCTTCTCTTTCTTCTTTTCTTCTTCCTCTCCTTCTTCCTCCTCCTCCTCTATCTCTGCCCCCACCAGTTCTAGTTTCTTCAGAGTAGCCCCCCCCCCCCCCCCCCCCCCCCCCCCCCTTTGCTCTGATCACTGCTTTGCACACTCTTGGCTTCTCTTGATGAGCTTCAAGAGGTGAACCTGACCTGAACATGGTTTTCACTTCACAGGTGTCAGTGTGAAGCCTTGTCAGGGTTCATTAGTGGAATTTCAGTGAGAATCTACAATGTAAATAGTCATGAAAATAAAGGAAATGCATTGAGTGTGTCCAAACTTTTGGCCTGTACTGTATGCAAAGGGGCCGTGTCCACCGGACGTCCTACCGGAGAAATGAATCCATGGAGCGGTGGATAAGGTTATTTATCATCTACCATGTTACCATGGTGATATCTGTGTAGTCTCATCTGTCATCACCAAGAGACTAGGGGCGTCCAGACACGTAAGACAGGACACACAGCAGCAGCTGGATACGACAGCCTGACCAGGACTCTCCTCTGTCTCCTCTCCAGCCCGGAGTGGGTGAGGCGGCGCTCCGACCTGTTCCACCTGCAGCCGGAGCGCCGCTGCTCTCCCAGCAGCCGGCTGTGGTTCTCCTCCACGCCGCTGGACCACGCCACCATGGACGCCATGCTCACACGCATCCTCGTCGTCCGAGAGCTGCAGGCCAAGGAGGCGCGGTGACGTCCACACCTGAAGCAGGTGGATTCAGACGGACCACGGCAGCTACACCACTTCTTTTTTTGTTGATTTGTTTTGTTTTGTTTTTGGAAAGACTGTGTTAAAAGTTCAGAATAAGTTTGAGTCTAAAAGTGGAAAAAACATTCCTTCAAACAGAAACTGTGTAATTAACACTGACACTGAAACTGATTTGAACTAATGTTACATTCATGTTTTGTTCGTCTCATTTCTCTCAGGTTTTGTTTAATAAACTCATGTTTGTTTAAATCAACAACCAGACTTTGTTTGTCCACCTGTCAGGTTTCTTTCTCTGGACTGGATTCGTCCATGATGGTCTGTCTGTGTCCTGTTAAATTAGCTATAATAGTTGTTATTTTTTAATATTTTTACAATAACAATATTCGGAGGCTGCGCATTGATCCTTTTTTCCTTTCTGGGATCAAACGGATCATGTGCATAATTAACTGCAAAACAAGCACTTCATATTAAAGGGATAGTTCACCCTAGAATGATATTTCGCTCATGATCTACTCCCCCTCATGTTGACTAAGGGCTGGAAGAAGTTTCAGATTCCTCCGTGGCTTCTCTGAGTTACAGGGGGTCTTGGAGTAGCAGTGCATGTCCATATAACGGTTGCAAAGGGACACCGGAGCTCTTCGTAAAAAAACACACACCAAAAAACATCCAAATACCTCCATGATGCTCGTATGTAATGTCCGTCTTGTGCTGAAGCCCCAAATTGCGTAATTGTCCCGAAAAAAATTAAATAAGTCTATATTTTAAGCTTGTTTGTAGCGGAAGCTTCTCGAAGCTCCTCTTCCTGGTCCGTCCAAATCTCGCGTGATTTGCGCCGGCGTCAGTATGCGTCAGTGCGGTTACTGCGAATCACGCGAGATTTGGACGGACCAGGAAGAGGAGCTTCGAGAAGCTTCCGCTACAAACAAGCTTAAAATATAGACTTATTTAATTTTTTTCGGGACAATTACGCAATTTGGGGCTTCAGCACAAGACGGACATTACATACGAGCAGCATGGAGGTATTTGGATGTTTTTTGGTGTGTGTTTTTTTACGAAGAGCTCCGGTGTCCCTTTGCAACCGTTATATGGACATGCACTGCTACGCCGAGACCCCCTGTAACTCAGAGAAGCCACGGAGGAATCTGAAACTTCTTCCAGCCCTTAGTCCACATGAGGGTGAGTAGATAATGAGCGAAATATCATTCTAGGGTGAACTATCCCTTTAATGACATATAAGGCTCATTCTGCTTCCAGCCTGTCCAGCCTCTACCTGGTCTTTTTACTAAACTTAACCAACTCCTTTCTTCATTGCCTGAACCCAAAGCAAAATTTCTCTGGGGGGGGGGGGGGGGGGGGGGGGGGGGCTTTGATTATCAGTTTACACATCTTGATCAGCATTTATGATGGTTGTGCGCGATCTGACATGATCTGGCTCCTTTCTGGCTCTCTGACTGAATATGGTGATATTCTGGGCCGCGTGTGTGTGTGAGATGTGCATTTCTGTGTGTTTCTGAGAGAGAGAGAGAGAGAGAGACAGAGAGAAAGCTGCATGCTCTTATCAATGGAAGAGCTTGTCACAAAGTAGCGATGGGCGTTCCCCCAATAGCCTTTTCGGAATAGCGGGGTCTTTAGAAAAAATAGAAAACCCCGCTATTACGATGAATGGAAGTCTATTGTCGGAAGTAGGCGGGGTGTAACCCAGACAAGGAGAGGACGAGTCCAACAGTTAGAGAGGAGACGGAGATGAAGACAGACGTCGATCACCAGCTGCTGCTGCTGCTGCTGCTGCTGCTGTGGAGCTCAGGTAGGACTGAGGGACGTGGGTCTGTGGGTCTGTGTAGCTACGTGTCGATGGTTTGATTTTTCCTTTAAACCGAACTGTCAGAAAACTAAAGTAAGTTATGTGGTTTCAAACCAAAAACCAAAAAAAACGAAAATTCTGGCTTTTTATTCCCGTTCATTGGCTTTTGGTTTTAAAACGAAAAAACAAGGAAACCAAAATCAAATATCAATACCTGTAAGTTTTAATTGTCTTTTCGTTTTTGATCTTAAACAACATATTAACGTCGATGACCGGAAGTGTCATCGGAACAAAAGCCCAGTGAATTTAATTATGGCCATAGACTGTATAAATAGCCTATAAAATCTTCTTTTTCTTCCATTTTCTAAATGTTGTGTTTTGAGCATATGGATACATGTTCACAGCTGTTTATTTGTACACATTAGCGACCAAGCTTATCGTTCATCAGTTCATCTTCCTCACGGCTCTCTGTCCAGTTGGTCTGGATTCTGGGCCGTCCCTCTACTTTTACGAGTGCCCGATTCTGATTTATTTGGCATTTGGTGCTGCTTCTTTTTTAAGATAGCTACATGTGTAGTTCTGTCACTTATTCCTGTTGCAAATTTCAATGTGTTAACCAACTCGGCTACACCCAGACGCAGGAGGGGAAGAGGACTTCTTGTCCAACCACTTCCAGGAGTTGGAGTGGTAACTGGTATTATAGCTTATTGTGTTTCACCGGCGAGGAGCTGTCATTACGCGCAGCGGAGGTGATTCCCCTCGTCTACCAATTAGACCTACAACTCCTGAAAGTGATGGGACAAGGAGTCATCTCGCCTTCTTGAGGCTGGATATAGCTGAGACATCAGGACCAGGGGTGCAGATCCCGGGGGGGACGGGGGGGACATGTCCCCCAATTTCTGAAAAACATGAATGGACCCCCCAAATAAAATACCTTAAATTATTCAAAATTGAACAAATGTGTTTTCAGACTTCACATTCTTCACATTTTAGATAAAATTCACATATTTTTAGAACCATTTACCAGCATAACTGGCATTGTAAAAACATGATCAGTTGGTTTAGGGTAGAGCTGGGCGGTATGACCAAAAATTTATATCACGGTATTTTTCATAATTATATCGGTTTCACGGTATTTGACGGTATTTTTTTTTTCATGCATGACTGGGTGTTAACCTCATTTTCTAATAATTTAGAGAATAATTACTGCAGTAAATAAAAATTAGTATCCAGACTAGTATTAACACGGGTTTGAATGGTCCCACAAAATGCTGCTGTTCACAAAGAGGTGGCAGTGGCACTCATAACTGTAATGAGGTGAAGGAATCAGAATGCCTGACTGTTGCAGTCAAAATACAGAAGCCTTTATTAATTTAATACAGACTAAAAAAATAATCAACTTGATTATAGATTTTTGCACGTGAGAATAATCATCAATCTAAAATGCTATCTAATAAATATCTGTTCTCAAAATGAATTCATGACATCAAATAAACACTTCACACACAAAAAAAGCCCATGCAGTAGGCCTGGCTACTGCTTTGCAAGTCAGTCTGTGTCCTGCAACACGGTGGCATGGGGGGACTGTGCTCAATCAGAGGTGTGGCTTCAGATCATAACAACAGGTTGAGAGCCAGAGGACTTCTCTCTGTCTGTGTTAACTGAGGCAGTGAAACACACCTGCATTAGTGGCCTTGACTTTATGAAGTTGATCACTTTGATGCTGTCGTTTAAAATCTCATGTAACACCAACCTGAATTCATAAAGTTTCCTCATGAAGCAGTCAGGAGGCTCACCGACATGCCACTGTTTGCTAACTTCTCCCCACAGAAAAAAAAAACAAAACACGATGGCTCGAATGGGCTGCAACTCGTGGACGCAAATGTCGGGATTTTACCGGCGCTGGTTTCGCCTTTTTTTTTTTTTTAATCACTTATCCCTCCGTGGTTTAGCAGCGCTGCTGCTTCATGTCAACCCCCTGAACCCCGACTCCGTTGTTTGATTGACAGGCGATGCCGGCAAATGCCAGATTGGGTTAAACCATCTGGTGGTGGTGGTGGGGGGGTGGGGGGGACTCGGTTAAGTAAAAAAAAAACATTTACAGATGGTTGTTTGATCAGCGTGAGATTTTTTAAAAAGCCGAAGTAGTTCCTCTGTGGCTGTGACATTTTCTCCGTGCATGTTATTCACCAGCTCAGCCGTTAATATAATACGAGCCGTTAATATAATACGTCCATGGGCTGAGCTCAACCTACATCCATGAGCTCTACCCAGGCATGCAGCTTGTTTGGTACAACTGCAAAACAGTCCACCTCTCAAACAATGTCGCGCGGCGCGACGTTCCGCCGCTCTGTGTTCTCAACGTTTTGTACGCTACACACTCACCGGTATTGGGGTGTATGAAAAATTCATATCATAAAAAAAAAATCACCGGTATTCGGTATGAACCGGTATACCGCCCAGCACTAGTTTAGGGCTTCATATTTAGATTTTCGTCCATATCAATTAATCATGCATAAAGTAGTCCCATACACTGGGATCTGGGAGGGTCGGAGGGAGGCAAAAGATAAGAACGTGAGTAGACATTACATGCCGGCTGAGACCCTAAAAATTATGATTTACTAATATATCAGTTAAGTAAGCAATGCATAGCACTTTAACTTAAATAGCTGTTGATTTGATCAGTTCTACAGACTGTTTTTACTGACCTATTTGTAATAGAGTGGAAGCACACTTCACTGTTTTGAATGCGTGTTAAAGGTGTGAAAGTATTTTGTATGGATGTCTCGTATCCCTTCGGGACAATAAAGTACAATCCAATCCAATCCAGTGATATGCACTGGCTGTTTAGGACAAATAAACAAGAAGGGTGAGCACAATGATGATTCCCTGTGCAGTACTTTTTGAATGATATAGCAAACCTCTACAAAGTTGTGATTTGTGGTGGCATGGTATGAGTTCAAAATTTACTGTTATTTTAGACGAAAAAGCAGCCTGAATTTTTAGACGAAAAAGCAGCCTGAATTTTCGTGTTTTGGTTTTTGGTTTGAAGGAAAAATCAAACTAACGAAATGTGTGGATGTATTATTGTTACTTTATTATTTGCAAATGTGTATCTCAATCTGTGTGCGTAAGAAGACGAAGGTTATGATGTTTTCCAGGGCTATTGTGCAGTCAAAAAATCTTCCCGTTTTAACCTGTCAAGGTACAGCCATTGAGCTGGTCTCGTCCTATAAGTATCTGGGTTTCCATGTTGATTAACGTCTAACTTTCAAGTATATTTCAAGCTTAGTTTCTAAACTTAAGGTAAAATTGGGCTTTTACTTTAGGAATAGATCTTGCCAGGGGTGGACTGGGATAAACATTTGGCCCTGGACTTGGACTTGGTCCAGACCGGCCCACTATCTGCGCGCGGATATTTTGCCAACTAGCACCGTTGATGTACATACAAACACACAAAGCTCTTAATAACACCACTACTAAACGATATACAATATACAACAAAGTAGAGGAATAGTGTGGAATAAGTTAAGTATGGACAAGATTACATGCACATAATCAGTCTGCATGCAATCAGAACTTTGGCTAGTTGGCTAAAGTATGGAAAACAATAGTACAATGTTCTGAAAAATGGACAAACACTAATTTTATCTTAGAAAGACAGTACAGCTAAACATAGGGCCGGATTTACTAAGATCCCAGATAGCGGGCGCTTTATTGTTTGCGCCCGCTATAATATTGCTTGTTTGGTTAGTGCACGCAAAACAGGTGATCTACTAAGAGTAACCCGCTAAATGAAAACACGTGCAAACCGCAATATGTAAATGAGGGTTTTGCGCGTCATAATCGTTTCCGCCATGGAGAGAGTGGACAGAGAGCTGGAGCTGAGCAGGCAGGTACTGGAGAGGAGAGGAGAGGAGAGGAGCGCACTGCAGGACAGACGTGCCCCGTGCGTAACGGCGCGTAAATGACTTTTAACACGGCTGAAAAACTGTTACAGAATTACCCAGACGTGAGGAAATGCAGAGATGTAAGATCATGGGGCTCTGACAGGTATCAAATCAATAAACGCATACGTTTTGGCAAAGTTGTATCAGTTAGTACATGGTTTTCAGACGTGGTGAATAAAGACGCAAAAACAGCCACAGCAATCTCTTCCTGGTTTGGTAAATCACATTGCACGCGCTAAATAAATCTCTTTGCATCTACTCCTCCCAGTATTTTGCACGTTCTGGCTGAAACGCCCATATTTACATATTCATCAAGGCAAACACGCTAAATGGATCGCACGTGCTATTCTGCCCGTGTGATGGACGCAATCCTCGGTGCGTCCGGTTAGTAGATCAGGTTGCACATGTGTTTGCGCGTGCAATCACGTTTGCACACGTTTTAATACACGCAAACCTTTAGTAAATCCGGCCCATAATGTATAGACAAGAAATACTTGTAATTTGTGTACTGCATCATGAGTAATATGTATGCAGAATGATTAGCCTACGTTCACATACGTTTGTATTTTCTCTGGTCCATACTGTTAGTCCCGATTCTTTGTATTGGAAGCCCAAGAACAAACCAGAGAAGTCTTTCGTACAAAAGTAGTAGTGTTTACTCAGGTCACAGATAAAGTACATCAGCGCTGGACTCAAAGTGACAGAGCTCTCGCAGGATCTCGGTTAGGAGTGAGTCCAGATTTCAGGAAATGGGTCACATTTATCTTCTTGGGCTGGGCCTGCCCCGTACAGAGGTTGGATGTTCTCAGAATGTGATAAGCAACATGACGTGTGTGTTGTTGTTCAGACGTGTATCTAATGCAACAGACCTAACTGACAGACTAAGAGAACTCAGCAGTTACATTATGTCCTGGGTTATCAGGCTAGAGTCACACTATCTGGCTTCATGTTCACACACATCAGGTTATGTGCGTTCAAGTACTAAATTGGAACACATGATATCTCAAAACATACATGACGTCATTGAAGTATAAAAACAAAGTACATAACATCCCAGAACATGTCCAATTGTAACATCATTATGGTTCACACGCTGCACCACTGTCAGAGCGTCATGTTTCTGTAGCGTGGTGCAGAGTGAAGCTACCCTCCACTACACATTTAATTTGAATGTCTTTATTTTTGTTCTGCAAAGAGCAAAAATATGTATTTTATCATCACAGTTCGCCACACACACATATTACTTCAGACTCAAGTGTGTGTTCTCATTCACTGAACAGAAAAATCATGAACATCTGTACCAACATCAAAACAATAAATCATGTGACTGTTGTATCACTGTTCTTGACCAGTTTCATCATGTACATTCAATATATCAACTTATTTAGCAACCACACAGTATCAATCATGTCTAAACATTGTCAAATCAATCATGTATCTATTTTAACCTATTTATGTATTTATTTATGAACTACACGAGCAGTCCGGGCTGACCGGCTCATAGTTTTCCTGTTGCTCGCGGTAGCTACGCAACCAGTGCTAACTACAGGCTAGCCGTTTTCCGTACGGTACATTGGCTGAGTAACGTCTAAACAACAATACATAACGTCCGAACGGGATAATAAACCAGCACCTAACACATTCACCCACTCGTTACACATCTCTAACGCTCCCTTCTTACCTGCAAAGAGCAAAAATATGTATTTTATCATCACAGTTCGCCACACACACATATTAACTTCAGACCAAGGGGGCAGTTGTGGGTCTGAGAAGTGAAGCTCACTTCCGCGTTCAAAAAACTGCAATCCCCTCGAATTCCTCTGGGGGCTGGTGTCAGAAGGGAGCATTCCCCATAGACCCCCATGTTAAAATCGCCGACTTTACATCCTCAGTAAACATGTTAAAAGCCTGGTGTCAGAACGTTTTTTCGTCTCAATCGATAGTTTCTACCCCCGCACACACTCTGAGGGGGGTGGATTTTTTTTTAACTCTACAGTTTTACTGTTATTAGGTTAAAATTCTGGCCAATTAGGGCGCGGAAACGTTGAGTGACAGGTCCGAGCAGCTCCGTGGACAGCTGCTTCGAGGCCAGTGGGCGGGTTCTCGGCCGGCCAATCCAACATGGCGCTGTTCAGGCCGCCATATTTGAGTCACAAAAACGACTCCCCAAAACCAATGGGTAACGTCACGGACGCTACGTCCATTCTTTTTACAGTCTATGCTTCAGACTCAAGTGTGTGTTCTCGTTCACTGAACAGATTAACGCGTGACTTCCTTATTCCTGAACACACCGTGTAGCGAACGTGCCCTCTGCTGGTCGGAGTTAGGTACTGCAGTGCAGACTGCTAGGGAACTACATTTTTCAGACAATAAACCATTTTTTTCTCACCATAAACACACAGACAATTATTAACACACTCTGAGCATGAGCTGTACTGTATGTAAATTATATTAACCATGTAAATCATAATAATAATGTAGGGATATTGGCTCTGTATGCCACACTCTCACCCCCAATAATAAATGTCTCCAGACATTTCAGATACTCAGTGTACCTTTCTACAACACATTGAATTTGCTCACTGAAAACATGGTATTACTTATTTTAAAGTGGCACTTGACATGCAATTCAATTAGTACCCATTTATCAAAAGTATCTGATCCATTTAGACCTATACCATTAAACATCAGTTACTGTACTCTGGACCCCAAAATCAGATCAACTCTCAAATGTAACAGAACTCATATCGGCCTCAGTTCTTTTAGTCTGTTACCAGTCTCTTCGTTTGTACAGTATCAGTTCAATTATGTTCTCCTGGAATTGTCTCTTCTTCACAGTCCATAGAATTTCACCATTCTTTTCAGAGTCCATTTTCTCTGAGTTAGAGTCATGCGAGTTCAACCTGTTACCTCAATGTCTAGTGATGCCCACGGTCGCCACATGACCGGTGGGTTGCAGGCTGGGGACATACTCACGACATTCAGGCTCTCGGTGTAATGATAACAGCAAATGCATATTTGCTTAGTGAATGTTGTTTCAACCTCCAGACAGCAGGGGGCGTTTTAGGCCAGTGAGTAGTTTAAGAGAGGGACATTGTTTGTGGATGTTCCCAGGAGATCCATGGTTGTAACCTGTCTGTGAGACCAGTCCGAAAGTAAACTACCTGCTTCTTCAAGTAAACGGTGTCGTCATTGTGAGCCCACACAATCAAAACAGTACATGGTGTCAGAAGATGGACTTGGAGAGAGGTAACGGACGTAAACATAAACAATAAGGACAAGCTACGGAGGCATGCTAGCACTTAGCAACCTAGCTAATAGTACCGACGCATCAGCGCAGCAGTGAACTTTGTGTTGCTAACTCACCGTGAGAAAAAAGAGGACATAGCGACGACAACATGGAAGGCTTGCATCCACCACCCGTCCTTCAGCTGACTGGAAATGTGGCTGAAAATTGGAGAAGATTTAGCCAACGCTTTGCTTTGTACCTATCGGCAATTGGACTCGATGAGGCAAGTGACAAAAAGCGAGCGTCAGTGTTTTTGCACGTAGTGGGTGAGGACGCATTGGAAGTATATAATAACTTCACGTTTGCTGATGGAGACGGAATGAAACTGGATAAAATAATAGAGATGTTTGAGGCTTACTGCATACCTAAAAGAAATGTGACATTTGAGAGGCACAGATTCTTCACATGTGTACAGAAGACAGGGGAGACGATCGATCAGTATGTAGTAGAGCTGCGGAACAGAAGTAAGACATGTGAATTTGGAGGACTAACAGACTCTTTGATAAAGGACAGACTTGTGTGCGGAATTCCAGATAATGCTTTAAGAGAGAGACTACTGAGAGAAGAAAATCTCGACCTGGAAAAAGCATTGAAACTGTGCAGAGCAACTGAGGCTGTGAAAGTACAAGCTAAAGAACTGTTCAGTGACAGCTGCAAGGTAGATGCTGTGAACAAGAACACACACAGAGTCAATAAGAAGAGTGCTGCCTCTGAAATTAAACAACGATTGAAGTCATCACCAGCTAACAGAGACAGTAAAGAAAAGACTTGTGGTAGGTGTGGCACACAGCATCCACCTAAAAAGTGTCCAGCATATGGCAAAATATGCAACAACTGTAATAAAAATAACCACTATGCTCGGTGCTGCAAAAGTCAAGCCCCGACACACAGCAAAGTACATACTGTGGATGAAGATGACGCAGAGGAATTCTACATCGATGCTGTGACAGAAAACAACATGGGGAAAAAGGATTGGATGGTGACACTGAAAATTAATGACACGCACATGCAGGTCAAGCTCGACACCGGAGCTCAAGCGAACGTCATTTCAGAAGCGGAGTTCAAGAAAATCAGACCCAGACCCAAAATACATGCAACCAAAGTGAAAGTAAGTGGATACTCAGGAACAGAAATACCTGTGAAAGGAAAATGTGTGGTTAAAGTGACACATAAGGACAAAGAACATACACTTGCATTCATTGTGGTGCCAAAGAATGTGCAGCCCATACTAGGTTTAAATGCATGTGAGAGACTGAACCTAGTTAAGAGAGTGCTTGTTGTGGAAACTGATGATGATATGGACTATGATGATTTGATGAAAGAATATAGTGACCTGTTCCAGGGTCTTGGCTGTCTTTCCGGAGAACACACAATAAGAGTAGATAAAAGTGTGCCACCAGTCATTCATCCGTGCCGTAAAGTTCCATTTGCTCTTCAAAAGCCGCTCAAGGATGAGTTGGACAGGATGGAGAACCTGGAGGTGATAGAAAAGATCGATGAACCAACAGAGTGGGTGAGTTCTCTTGTTATTGTGGAGAAAAAGAATGGAAAACCCAGAGTGTGCATGGATCCGAGAGATCTGAATAGGGCAATCAAGAGAGAACATTTCAAACTGCCTACAAGAGAAGAAATAATGTCACAGTTTGCAAATGCGAAATACTTCAGTAAACTTGATGCATCATCTGGATTTTGGC
The DNA here is from genome assembly GCF_905171665.1 of Trachurus trachurus. Classification (NCBI taxonomy): domain Eukaryota; kingdom Metazoa; phylum Chordata; class Actinopteri; order Carangiformes; family Carangidae; genus Trachurus; species Trachurus trachurus. Next base: position 1,404,836 of record NC_139904.1, read on the forward strand.
AGCTAAAGCTGGACAACGCAAGCTCAAAGCTGTGCACATTCAACAGTCCATTTGGCAGATACAGATTCCGGCGACTGCCATTCGGAATTGCTTCAGCACCAGAGGTGTATCACAAGACAGTACATATGATTTATGAACATTTGGACGGAGTCGACACATCAATGGATGACATCATCGTGTGGGGGACCACAAAAGCTGAACATGACATGAGACTGAGAAAGGTTCTTGAGGCAACAAGAAAAGCGAACCTGAAGCTGAATAAAGAGAAATGCCAGCTTGGAGTCAAGGAACTGACATTTGTGGGAGACATCCTGAGCAGTGAAGGCGTCAGACCCGATCCCAGAAAAGTGTCAGCGATTGAAAATATGCCAAGGCCACAATGCAAAAAGGATGTACAGAGGTTTAATGGCATGATCAACTATATGGGAAAATTCATACCCAATCTCTCTGAAAAGATGGCGCCGCTACGACAGCTGACTGAAAAGAAGATAGAGTGGGAGTGGGACCATGAACATGAGAAATCATGGTGTGACTTGAAAAAGCTGCTTACAGAAGAGCCTGTTCTGAAGTTTTATGACCCTGTGAGACCTATTAAGATCTCATCAGATGCATCACAGAGTGGACTTGGAGCTGTTCTTATGCAGCAGTATGATGACTGGCAACCTGTTGCATATGCATCGCTATCCATGACAGACGCAGAGACAAGATATGCGCAAATTGAAAAAGAGTTGCTCAGTATAACATATGCCTGTGAGAGATTCCATCAGTTTGTGTCAGGGCAAGCAATAAGTGCTGAGACTGACCATAAACCACTGATTGCATTGTTCCAGAAGCCACTCAATGACTGTCCACTGAGAATCCAAAGAATGATGATCCGGCTGCAACGATACACACTCAACGTGATGTACACTCCTGGTAAGCTGATGTACACAGCCGACACTTTATCCAGAGCTGTTGACCCAAAAGAGCCGGCGAACACTAAAATGGATGATGATGTTAAAGCATACGTGGACATGATCACAAGTGCACTGCCTGTTGCAGATGGGAAAATGGAGCTCATAAAAAGTGAGACAACTAAAGATTACACATTAGTGACACTTGGCAAAACAATCATAGATGGATGGCCCAACTGTAAGCAAGACTGCTCACCTGTCATTCAAGAGTACTGGAACTGCAGAGCAGAGCTGTCAGTTGTGGAAGGTGTCATCTACAAAGGAAGTAAAATAGTCATTCCCAAGAGTCTGCGAGGAGACATGCTCAAGAAGATACACGCAGGGCATCTTGGCATTGAAAAATGCAAAAAGAGAGCACGTGAGGTGATGTATTGGCCGCGGATCAATCAGGATGTGACAAACGAGGTGTCTAACTGCTCAACATGCCTGAAATATCAAGCAAGCAATCCTGCAGAGCCACTTAAACCACATCCTGTGCCAGACCGACCTTATCAGAAGGTGGGTGCTGATCTCTTTGTTTCTGGAGGAAAGGACTACATAGTGGTCACAGACTATTTTTCACTGTATCCAGAGGTATGTAGGTTGCACACTACAACAGCAGAGACTTTGATTACATCTATGAAAGCCATATTCTCAAGACACGGTGTGCCAAGTGAAGTGTTCACTGACAATGGACCACAATTTGCCAACATGAAGTTCAGACAGTTTGCCACAGAATGGGACTTTATTCACACAACATCAAGTCCTCACTACCCACAGTCTAACGGGTTAGTGGAGAAGTCAGTGCAGACGGTGAAGAGGCTGATGGGCAAGGCACGAGATAGTGACACGGACTTCTACCAGAGCCTGCTGGTATACCGCACAACTCCACTTGAGTGTGGTGTGTCACCTGCTCAGCTCCTTATGGGACGACGCCTGAGGTCAAACCTGCCCATCCAGACTGATCTGCTTAAAACAAAAGAAGGAAACAGTGTGAAGAAGTTCAAGGAGCAGCAGAAAGCAAAGCAGAAGTTCTATTATGACAGAGGAACAAAAAACCTACCTGAACTGCATGCTGGGGACCAAGTGAGGTTTAAAGACAAAACAAACACATGGGCGCAGAAAGCGAATGTTCTAAGTGAAGTTCAACCAAGGTCATACACTATTCAGACAGAAGATGGTGTTCTACTGAGACGAAATCGCAGGGATCTTCTCATGGGACCTGCACCAGAAGAACAGAGGCTTGAGGCTGCTGATCAACCTCAACACACACTCTTGGCTCAGTCACCCGAGGCACCTGCCCACATGCATGAACAAACACTAAGAAAATCATCAAGAAATGTGAAGCCACCTGAGAGACTCATTGAACAGATTTAAATGTGTTTATATGTTGATCGTAAGGTTAAAATGACGTTATATCCCTTTAAGTGATGGTACAGTTGTGTACAGACCAAAGCTAATGCAAGCTATTTGTGTTATTACATTTAAGTTGACAGAGTGTAGCTTAACAAGTCAAAACAGGTTATATCATTAGTTTTTGTGTATCTTTATTCCTGATATAAATGCAGACCTGAGGTATTACGGTTATAATTGAAATATGTTAATGTTTGAAGGAACAGAAAATTAAGTAATGTTCAAGGAAGTAAAAGTCCTTTATGTTGAACTGGGAGAGGTTATGTTTACAAAAGTAGAATACTCTATTTTGAATCAAAAAAGGGAAGATGTAATGATAACAGCAAATGCATATTTGCTTAGTGAATGTTGTTTCAACCTCCAGACAGCAGGGGGCGTTTTAGGCCAGTGAGTAGTTTAAGAGAGGGACATTGTTTGTGGATGTTCCCAGGAGATCCATGGTTGTAACCTGTCTGTGAGACCAGTCCGAAAGTAAACTACCTGCTTCTTCAAGTAAACGGTGTCGTCATTGTGAGCCCACACAATCAAAACAGTACACTCGGCACCTGCTTCCACCCACGTCGGCTCACCCAAGGCGTTGTAGGTCAGCATTCGGGGACGGTGCCTGTGTCGCTGCGGGTAGCTGGTCACTGGAGGAGGGTCAGGATCAGGATCATCTTCCTCTGATGACTCTTGTAGACCTTCCCCAGGCTCTGCGTCGTTCTCACCGTCTCCATCAGCTGCGATGCCTCTGTCGTCAGTCTCTGTCTCCTCTTGAGCAACCGTTGCATCTTCCAGATCTGGTGCTCCATCTTGCATCATCAGAGCTGGTGCGAATTAGCCTGATCCATCAGCCGCTTACTTCATTACATTTCATATAGCGGTCTGAACACGAGCCATAGGGATTCGTTTGCTTCCGGGAGGCGGTTGCTTACATTTGCTTCAACTAATCGCTGCTGCTTGGTGGTCACGTGTGCTATACACCGGTTAAGCTCATAGGTTAATCTTGAGCGCTTGAGTTCAACGTCATCGCCTTCACTTACCCGTCTGTTCGCTGATTGGTCCGTCCGCTCTGGCGGACGGAGCAAACCGAAACGCATTGCTAGTGTCCTGACTACATGTTTGAGGCAAATGAAATTTGCCGGAACCAGTAGGCGGCGCTAGCCTGGCTAGGTGCGAATGGCTCTGCCTCTGGATTCAAGTCTGCAGCTCTCTGACTTAGTTCTTGGTCGTCTGGGAAACGGCACACCAGCTCCACTTCATCACTGCTTTCACTGTCTGAGTTCTCCTCTGATTCGTTGATTTGTCGTTGTCTTGTTCTTGTCCGTGTCCGTATTTTCCTCTCTTGTGTGGCAGGGGCAGGTTCCGGTTTCCCCAAGGGCAGACTGTCACATGGGAGTAGGAGGTTTCTGTGCAACACGCGGCTCTTACCTCCTCCCTCTGGTGCTACTTCATACACCGGGCTGTCACTGCTCCTCCTCTTCACCACCACATGCACTTTAGTTTCCCAATAGGACCGCAGCTTACCAGGGCCGCCCCTCTCTGACAGGTTACGCACAAGCACCCGTCCACCAGGCTGTAGGTCGGCTCCATGTGCTCTTTTGTCGTAGCCTTTCTTTCCTCGTAGAGCTTCTCGGGCCGCTGTTTTAGAGGCGATCTCATAGGCTTGTCGCATTCGGTTTTGCCAGTTCTGTACATACTCAGTGTAAGTCTCTTTTGCCTCTCTGGGCTGTAGGTTGAAAAGCAGATCTACAGGCAAGCGAGGTGATCTTCCGTAGAGCAAATAGTAGGGAGAGAACCCTGTGACCCCACTGCGGGTGCAGTTGTACGCGTGCACCAGTTTTGTCAATGAGCTCTTCCAATCAGCCTTCGCTCACACTTCCCGTTGCCTTGGGGGTGGTAACATGTTGTGTGGGATCCCCGTACGTCACAGCTCCTCTGTAGTTGGTCCATCAGCTGGTTGTCAAACTCTCGCCCCATGTCGTGGTGAATTCTCTGGGAATCCGACGCGGAGTGCAAAGTCATTGAATAGTTTGTCAACAACAGTTTTGGCAGACTTATTTTTCGTGGCGTAGGCTTGGGCGAAACCAGTGAAATGATCGATCACAATAAGAATGTACTCAAACCCCTGTTTGCATGTCTCTAAGTGTAAAAAGTCAATGCATACGAGCTCACCTGGGCGTGTTGTGACAATGGTTGTCATGGGAGCCCTGGTTGCTTTGTGAGGTCGCTTTGCCTTGAAACACTCACACTCTTGTGTGGCAAAGTGTTCTATGTCAGAGTACATACGGGCCCAATAGAATCGATCTTGAATCAGGTTCAAAGTTCTCTCGACCCCGAGATGTCCCATTTCTCTGTGAAGCTCGTGGAAGACTGTTTGATGATGCTCTTTTGGGAGGATAAGCTGTTGTTTATCTCCTGCTTTCCTAAAGAGAATTCCATCCTCATTGACATACAACTTTGCCCACTGTCTCATTAATACTCTGACGTCCGCCGGTTCTGCTTTAAGAGCTCTCCTGGATGGGTGCTGATTGTTCCTCTTATAATGCAGAACTTGGCCTATGACCGGATCTCTTTCCTGACTGTCTCGTATCTGTTCTGGTGTCAGGGACTTGGTTCGCGGGTGTGCACTTGCATCTCTCACTAAGTCTAGTGTTTCTATGTGGACTGTTGCTACCCAGACTGGGGGAGTGTCTCCCTGCACACTGACTCCCTGCACTGCTGCACTGAACACTTCCTGACCCACCTCCTCTGTACACTGTGTCATGAACGCATTTATGTCTAATGGCATGCGGGATAGGCCATCCGCATCTGCGTTGCTTTTTCCCGGCCTATACTTAATGGAAAAGTCAAACTCGGATAACTCACCCACCCACCTATGACCCGTAGCGTTAAGCTTAGCTGTTGAGAGGATATAGGTTAAGGGATTGTTATCTGTATATACCACAAAGTGTGGGGCATGATAAAGATAATCCCGAAAACGTTCACATATCGCCCATTTTAGTGCTAAAAACTCTAATTTTCCCGAGTGCATGTGATAGTTCTTCTCAGGTGGTGTTAGAGTCCTGGACCCATAGCCTATAACTACCATCTTACCATCCTGTCTCTGATAGAGCACGGCTCCCAATCCCTCCTGGGATGCGTCTGTGTGGAGGACGAATGGTTGAGTCATGTCTGGGTACCCCAGAATGGGAGGCTCTATCAGCTTGTCTATGAGAGATGTTATGCCCAGCTCGTTCAAGAGCATAACAAAGGAGGGAAGACCACACAGCGGCCAGGTCAATTAACCATAAATTTATTAACGAAACACAAGGTTAAGGGTAGATCAGTAATCAATAATCATAAAGTAACAAAAGGCTAACAGAACACAATCAAAACAACGCTGAGGTGCCTGGGTGGCACCAGCCATCCAGGAGGGAGGAAGAGGCCGCCATCTTGGAAAGGCCCACTCTTTATAGACCCAGCTGCAGGTGGAGTTGATCCCCCTGACGAGGTAGGCGGGACACAGACAGAGAACCTATGGAGGGGAGATGAAACAGAGAGACACACAGCAGCAACACAACATGGCCGAGGGCCATAACACCCCCCCCCATAAAACACAAGACCCACTAATAAGGTCTTGTGTAGAGTCCACAGGGCGCACGGGAAAGTGCGTCAGCCAGAACATTATCTTTACCCTTAATGTGATGTACATTCAATGTATAAGGCTGCAAGAACAGCAGCCACCTCATAAGCCTACTATTGGCATTATACATGCTGTTCAAAAACGTTAAGGGATTATGGTCTGTGTACACAGTTACAGGCAAAGACGGCCCAACATACACTTCAAAAAACTTCAAGGACCAAATCAAGGCTAGAGTCTCCTTTTCAATGACTGAATAATTCAGTTGATGACGATTAAACTTACGTGAAAAGTAGCACACAGGATGGTCAACTCCCCCCTCCCCTTCTTGCAGGAGCACGGCCCCAGCACCAACGTCGCTCGCATCCACCTGGATTTTGAACGGTTTGTGGAAGACTGGAGCAGACAGGACAGGAGCAGAGCATATCAAACTTTTCACACACTCAAATGCAGCATGACAGCTGGAGGTCCAGTCGAAAGGAGTGTTTTTCTTAAGTAGGCTGGTCAACGGCGCCACCACAGTTGAAAAGTTGGGACAAAAACTGCGGTAAAACCCCACCAACCCAAGAAACCGCATCAGGTCCTTTTTGGACGCTGGCACTGGATACTTGAGGATGGCCTCCACCTTAGCCTGCACTGGCCGAACCTCACCCTGACCAACCACCTTACCCAGATAGGTTACTGTCGCCTTAGCGAACTCGCATTTTGCTAAATTAACCGTCAAATTAGCCTGGGCTAACCGGTCAAGCACTGCACCCAAACGCTGCACATGGGAGTCCCACGTCTCACTGAAAATCACAACATCATCCAAATAAGCTGAACACCCTGCCAACCCCGCCAACACCCTGTTCATGAGACGCTGAAAGGTTGCAGGGGCATTTCGAAGACCAAATGGCATCACAGAATAAGAAAACAAGCCCCACGGAGTAATAAATGATGACATTTCCTTGGCCCCGGCTGACAATGGCACCTGCCAATAACCTTTCAACAGGTCCAGTTTAGTCACAAATTTTGCCCCACCCACCTGATCAATGCAGTCCTCAATGCGAGGAAGGGGATAACAGTCAGGCTTGGTGACTGCATTGACCCGTCTGAAATCTGTGCAAAACCTGTCTGACCCATCGGCCTTATCCACCAACAGACATGGAGAGGACCAGCCTGAGCATGATGGCTCTGCTAACCCGTTTTGCAGCAAATACTCAACCTCCTTCTCCATACGCCCACGCTTTTCCACCGGGAGCCTGTAAGCCCGCTGCCTCACAGGCGGAGCATCTCCCACCTCTATATCGTGCTCAATCATGTTCGTGCGGGATGGTACATCTGAAAAAAGAGACACATGAGACAGAAGCAATTTCACCAGGTCGTCCTGCTGGGCATCTGACAGGTAACTAACTTGACTGGGAAGACAGTTCAAATACTCAGAGTTCTTAAGTTTTCCAGTCAGAATGGGCTCAGAGGGAACGTCAAAATCATCTGCAGGCCCAGCACCAACTGCAGCCACAGACTTAACGCCATCACCCACAGGAAGCGTGTCACCGCCCTTAACAGCAGAGGAAGACAAAAAAGATTTCAACAAGTTCACATGACACCATTGCACTTTCTTTCTCCTGTCAGGTGTGACAATCAAGTAGTCCCTGTCAGACATCCTGCTCTTCACGGTGTAGGGCCCACTAAATCTGGCCTGAAATGGTGAACCAACCACAGGTAACAAAGCCAGAACCTGGTCCCCTGGCTCAAACAGCCGGGCCTCAGCCCTTTGGTCAAAATCTTGTTTCATTTTCTTTTGAGCTCCACCAAGATTCTTATGAGCAGTAGCACAAGCAATGTGCAATCGACGACGAAAATCATTCACATAATCCAAAACATTTTCAGGTGGCTCATTAAGTTCCAAATCAACCCCCAGAACCGCTAATGGGCCCCGGACAGAGTGTCCGAACACAAGTTCATTTGGACTGAAACCAGTACTAGTCTGTGACACCTCCCTTACCGCCAACAACAACCATGGCAGGCCTTCTTCCCAATCCTGTGAAAGCTCAGTACAGTAGAAACGCAACATAGATTTCAACGTTTGATGAAAACGTTCCAGAACACCCTGAGACTCTGGATGATAGGCACTAGACACATGATGTTCAATCCTCAGCTGTTTTAACACCTGGGAAAAAGTCCGGGACATAAAATTACTGCCCTGGTCTGTCTGCACTACCTTAGGAACACCAAAAGTTGAAATAAAAGCAGTCAGAGCTTTCAAAACTGGCTTAGTCTTTATAGAACGTAGTGGAAAAGCAGCAGGATAACGTGTACTCTTACACATTATTGTCAACAAGTACTGGTTACCCACCTTACTTTTTGGAAGCGGGCCCACGCAGTCAAGCAACAGATATTCGAAAGGTGTCTCCACCACCGGAATTGGGTACAGGGGAGCTGGCTTCAGCTTCTGGTTGGGCTTTCCTGTTAACTGACATGTCTTACAGGTTTTACAATATTCAGCAACATCCCTTTTTAACCGAGGCCAGAAAAAATGGCGGAGCACTTTGTCATAGGTTTTCTTCACACCAAGATGGCCTGCCACACCATCATGTGAAGTTCTCAACACCACCTCTCTGAACCGGGAAGGAACCACAACCGGAACCACACTATCCACCTGCACCCCACTTACCACTCGAGCCCACTTCCTCAACAGTAAGCCATCACTGAGAAAATAACCACCGGAGTCCCCCTTGTCTTCACTCTCTGGACCAACCATCGCAAATGCAGGACTCGCCGTAGGATCCACAGCCTGTTCCTTGACACACTCCTCCCTTGAAAACACAGGCAAAGGCATGGAAAAAAACTTGCACAACTCCTGTCTCTCAGAGAGACCTGCCTGAGAAGACTGGGCCTGTTCAGAAAACTCCAGCTGTTCTGCTAGAGCCTTACTCCTAGCCCGGGTCACAACACAATATGACGACACTGTAGGGCCCCCTTCAGCACCTCCTTCAGGTTCTTTAGGCACCTGCAAGACTGAACTTACATACACACAGGGTGGACCATCCTTCCAGATCCTTGACCCTGCCAAATCATTGCCCAAGATGACATCAACCCCTTGAATTGGCAGCTGGGGACGGACGGCCATGTCAACTTCACCACACACCAAATCAGAGTCAAGATGGAAACGATGCACAGGAACCAAGAGTGTAACCATCCCAACACCCAGTACAGGGGTGTTCCCACCAGTAGCTGTACGGGCTGAAAATGGCAGAACACTACTCAAAATAAGACTCTGACTAGCTCCGGAGTCCCGCAGAATCTTAACAGGTACCTTCCCCTGTCCACCCAAAGACACAAGACCATCGGAAATGAAAGGTGCATACAACTCACCCACATGTTTAGACAACACAGGTGGGGGATGAACAGACTCCTCAGCACGACGCACAGAGGCCACCAGGCCAGCTGGTTTCACATACACACTGGCAACTGCTGATTTCTGACCTGTTTTACTAAGTGGACACTCCCCTTTCCAGTGTCCCCTGTTCCTACAGACATGACACGTCCTGCTGGGATCAAACTTCCCATCCGTTCCTGGAACATGTCTGACAGCAGCCTGCAAACCCTCATGAACCACTGCAGGCCTGTCAGCCCTAGGCCTAAAACTCTCCCTCCGTTGCCCCTCTCTAAAGCCCTGGCCACCATTTGAGCCACCGCCATGTGTTAAAACATATTCATCAGCCAACACTGCCGCTGCGGCTGCTGTTTTAACTTTCTTTTCAGTTACATAAGTGGCCAGCTGGGCAGGCAACGAAATCTTGAACTGTTCCAACACAACCAAGTCACATAAACCCTCAAACGACTCTACACTGGAGGCCGAGCACCACCGACTGAAATGAGTTGAAATATCCTGAACAAACTCAACATGGGTCTGCTGGTCTCTTCTCTTCCAGTTGCGAAACCTCTGCCTATAAGCTTCCGGCACGAGTTCATATGCTTTAAGGACTGCCGCTTTAACCTTAGCATAACTGGCGCTGTCAACAGAACTTAGGGCAGAGAAAGCTCTCTGGGCCTTACCCGTGAAGACACACTGCAGCATCAAGGTCTGGTGGGCATCCGACCACCCCCTAACGCCTGCCACGCGTTCGAACAATGCAAAAAATGTGTCGGGGTCCTTCTCATCAAATTTTGGCAACAACCGCAACCCTTCAGAAACATCAAAGCCCTGACGAGGTCCTGTAGGCCTTTCACTCCCATCTCCCAACTGCAACCTCAGCCGTTCCACTTTGACCCTTTCTTTTGCCAATGCTGCTTCAGCCCTCAGCTTCTCCTGCTCCAACTCAAACTGGAACCTCTCCCTCTCCAGCTGCAGGCACTGTTCAAATGTCCAACCCCCCTCCCCAACACCTGGCGCCTGAGCCACCTCCAACAGAGCAGCAGACACAGCGAGCCCCTCCACAATGACCCGTAGCTTAGCCTTTTTTGGCACCCCTTTTGCGCCAGACCAACCCAAATGTACGGCCAAGTCAACCAGATCCGATTTGGCAAACTGAGCTAAAGTGCTACGCGATGGTCGCTGGAGGAACTCAGAAACCAGTGGATTACTGTGCGAAGTCTCCATGTTAACTGCCAACCTAAACCACAACAACAACCAGTCCAAACTTCATGCACCTCATCCAACAGAGAACAGAGCTAGCCACTCAATAACAGCCACAGAGAGACAGAGTGACCAAGGAGCGCACCCTCCTAACTGCCTAACTGAAGCTGACTAACTGCGCCCTAGTCTTCATGTGCGTACTGGCGGCGGGTATTTATGCACCTTCAAACCGTCTGTATTGGGGAGACAACTTGTCCCAGCCAATACTTCGGGGTGCTCCCGAGACCACTGCTGCTAACCGCACGGACAACACACAAAAACAAAAAACAGCCCTGCAAAAAAACAAACAAAGCAACCCCTCCTTGTGAGGAAACTGCCACTACAGCCTACTGAGGGACACAACTGCTCCAATCACCCGCTCCCCGCAGCCACACAGAGTTAACTTAGCCACCATTCTCCTTGAATGCAGGTCACCAGAAAAAACCACCACAGCCTTACACTACACTCACAAACCCAAGCCACTGTGATCCTCCCAACCTCACTGCTACACAGGTGCCATACACTGACACACCCAAGTTCAAAATTGGACGAGCCCCCACTTGTTATGCCCAGCTCGTTCAAGAGCATAACAAAGGAGGGAAGACCACACAGCGCCCAGGTCAATTAACCATAAATTTATTAACGAAACACAAGGTTAAGGGTAGATCAGTAATCAATAATCATAAAGTAACAAAAGGCTAACAGAACACAATCAAAACAACGCTGAGGTGCCTGGGTGGCACCAGCCATCCAGGAGGGAGGAAGAGGCCGCCATCTTGGAAAGGCCCACTCTTTATAGACCCAGCTGCAGGTGGAGTTGATCCCCCTGACGAGGTAGGCGGGACACAGACAGAGAACCTATGGAGGGGAGATGAAACAGAGAGACACACAGCAGCAACACAACATGGCCGAGGGCCATAACAGAGAGTTCAATGTCTTTTGGTGGTTATCTGTCCACTGTATAGGAGTGTTAGGTGGGAGGTTACCTTTCTTCCTGGTTGTGGCCCTGACCTTCTCTCTTTTCATTTGATCAGGTGGTGTTGAGAGCAGCTGGTAGAGAGGCTGGGCTATTCTGGAGAAGTTTGGGATGTATGTTCGGTAGTATGAGAGGAATCCCATTACTCTTCTCAGCTCTCCCACTGTTGTTGGCGCTTTCTCCTTTAAGGCTTGGACTGGGGCCACCTCAGATGGGTCCATAGTGTAGCCTTGTCCCGACACCAGCCGTCCCAGAAATCTCACCTTCCTCTTCAACACCTCACACTTGCGGGGGCTGAGCTTAACCCCGTGCTCCTGATATCTCTGCAACACAGTTCTCAGGTGCTCAATGTGGTCCTCAAAGCTTGGGCTATGGACCAGATTGTCGTCCAGATACGGTTGACACATGACATCTCTCAAACCACGTAAACAGTCTTCCATATTCCTCTGAAATTCTGCGGGCGCTGCACTCAACCCGAATGGGATTCGGAGCCACTGGTACAGGCCCCAGGGGGTTATGAAAGCGGTCAGGGGCTGGCTTTCCTTGTCCAGGAACCCCTGGTGATAAGCCTTCCCCTGGTCCAGGACGGAGAACCAGGAGCTGCCAGTGAGGGAGTCCAGTATGTCCTGGATTCTGGGTATGGGGTGACGATCAGGGACTGACTTTTTGTTCAGCTCTCTGTAGTCACAACACAGTCTTAAAGTCCCATCCTTCTTTCGTACGCACACGACCGGTGAGGCGTACGGAGAGCGTGAAGGAGTAATCCAGCCCCGATTCAACAGGTCCTGGATATACTCTTTCACCTCCTGGTGTAATGGCTTTGGGACTGCCATGTACGTTTTTCTTACTGGGGTGGTGTCATGCAGGGTGATGTGGAGTTTCAGTGAGGGGATTGAGCCGATGTCATCATCATCGTACGCGAACGCGTGACACTCCTCTCTCAGCAGCTGCTTTGTGATCCTCCTTTGCTCCTCATTCAGGTGACTGAGGTCGACCGGAGGGTCCCACCAGGTAGGTTTATGTTTCTTTGAGTTGTCACCGCCTGGGGATGATGCTGTGCTAGTTGGTGGCTTTAATCCCTCTCCTCTGTTCATCTGCTCAACACTGGCTGCATAGGCAGTTTTGACTGTTTGCAGGTGACCAAAAACAGTGCGCTGGGCCAGGGTTACACTGTGTTTGTTGGTGTTGGCGATGGGGACTGGCACGTAACCTGACCTGTTACTGGGGACACTGACTAGTCCCTCCTCTATCACTACCCCCTCTGGCAATGTCGGCTCTTCACTTGGGACTAGAAGCAGGTCTTGGCCCTGATACTGAGCCCCAGTGTTGACATTAACATACACTGTGGTGACCTGTTCAGCGCCTAGGGTAAGTGTTCTTTTTCCTGTGTGTATAATTCCTACATCTTCCTCACTAACAGGGGCATGGATAAGCTGAAGTACTGCTTGTGCTGTCTTGACTGTTATCTGGAAGGCTTGACACACAGTATGGATGGTCTCTGTCTTTGTTGTCTGACTACCCTCTCCTGTTATTTCTTCTATCACATTGTAGCCAATTATGGGCTCTGCTGCTACGTGTGGGTCACTTGACACTAAAATAGGGACGAGAAGTGGCTTTGTCAAAGCAGATTCTTTCCCTAGTCTAAACTCTACCTCCACCCAGCCCATGAAGGGGATCTCAGTCTGGTTGGCTGCCACTCCCAATAAAATGTCTGAGCCTAACAGTTCACTGAGAGGTCGCACCGTGCTGTGTGGTAAGTGCAGCTTTCTCCACTCTTCATTAATGATGGTCGCCTGAGCGCCTGAGTCCCATAATGCTACTACTGGAACCGTGTCCAGTGTGCAATGGACAGTGTGTCTCTTTGCGATCAACTTGATGAGTCTTTCCTTGCGTCGTGGTGGGAGGTAGTTGACTGATGAGATGTGAGGCGGTGCTGGAGGGGGAACAGGTTGCTGCATGTTGAGACTGGATGATTCACGGGCTACCGAGGGTCCCGGCTCGGCAGCCCGGTCCCGTTTCCCTGCTGCTCTCTGGTCCGTCGACATCCTCTGGAGAGATGCCCCTCTTGCCCACACTTAAAGCAATGTCTACAGGAGTCACCTATCTGAGCTTCCTGACACGCCCTACAACCCCTGGGCTGACTACGGCTGGGTGTGAACGTTTTCTCTGTCGCTCTAGCTTGTGTGGCCTCCACTGTCTGTAACATCAACTTTTTAATTTCTAGAACCTCAGCTTTGAGCGCTTCTACAGGGTCTGTCTCTGTTTTGGGTCCCTGACTTTTCTTACTCTTTCCCCCTGCTTCACGGTAAGTAACAGTGTCAACTGCTGTCGCTGAGGCGTCAGGTGGATACACCTCTGCCTGCACTTCACTGACTTTTGGGGGCTTGTTTATGACTGTCTTTCTCAGTTTTAGCTGTCTCTCCTGTTCTAAGTTTGCAGCCTCACTGATTCGCTCAATTAACACCTCATCTGTGACAGTACGGTTATTGAGATACGGCTTGAGCTGGAACTTAACCGCATCACTGTAAAGACCAGTTTCTATGGAGCGGAGAAATTTTCTCTGAATTAGCTCTGGACTAAACTGCTCACCTTCCTCACCTGCATCCTCATCACTAGATTTTCTCATTAACTTCTCTTTCAGTTCTATTGCTCTGAATAAGAAATTCTGTGCTGACTCTTTTGGATCTTGTGTCATGTTCATCAGGCGATGCAGTAAGTCAGAGGAGGAGTCCACTTTGTAGTGACCCTTGAGTATGGTCTTGAGGGTGTGCAGCGTCAGCTCTCGCTTTATTTCCAACATCTCCCGCAGATGAAGACCTGGGCTCACCGCACGTGTGACTGCTCCAATGATCTCCGCTTCTCCATGTCCTTTCCGCTGTCCAGACTCGATCTGGTTGATGAGGCTTGTGTAGGACAATTTTTCCTTCTGCCCAACTTCACCAATCTGTCCAATGATCCGGAACTCCCGCCTCAGCGTCACCTCGGGCAGTCTGGTTGGTGCTGTGGTGACAGTCCTTGTGTCCTCATCCTTTGCAGTCGCGATGGCAGGCGCAGTGTCTCCTCCTGCTGCTTGTGTCTTCTGCTGGATCTTTTCCTCCAACGCCCCGATTTCCTCTGCCATCTGCTGCCGTAACTTCTGGTACTGTATTTTCAACTTCTCTAACTCACTTGTCTCTGGAACTACAATCTCAGCCTCAGTTTCCTCCGGTGCTGGCTTCAGAGGGACCAGGTAGGACAGTATATTCTGCAGACACTGCTGATACGACTCGGACTCTTCACCCTCCTCGATTTCATCTAAAGTCGTCTCCACCAACCTGATGAGGGAGCGTCTTGTTTTGCTGGCAAACCCCCCAACAGGTGTGTTACACTTCAGATGCTCACACAGGGTAATGAGCTCCTTCTCCTCCAGCGTCAGCAGTATCCTGCTTACTTCGTCCCTTTCTTTCTCCATGGTCCTCCTCTGCTCTGTCCGTCTATGCTTCTATGCGACTGGGCCGTGGGCTGAATGAACCATCCTCTGCTACCAAAATATGTAGCGTGGTGCAGAGTGAAGCTACCCTCCACTACACATTTAATTTGAATGTCTTTATTTTTGTTCTGCAAAGAGCAAAAATATGTATTTTATCATCACAGTTCGCCACACACACATATTACTTCAGACTCAAGTGTGTGTTCTCATTCATTGAACAGAAAAATCATGAACATCTGTACCAACATCAAAACAATAAATCATGTGACTGTTGTATCACTGTTCTTGACCAGTTTCATCATGTACATTCAATATATCAACTTATTTAGCAACCACACAGTATCAATCATGTCTAAACATTGTCAAATCAATCATGTATCTATTTTAACCTATTTATGTATTTATTTATGAACTACACGAGCAGTCCGGGCTGACCGGCTCATAGTTTTCCTGTTGCTCGCGGTAGCTAAGCAAACCAGTGCTAACTACAGGCTAGCCGTTTTCCGTACGGTACATTGGCTGAGTAACGTCTATAAACAACAATACATAACGTCCGAACGGGATAATAAACCAGCACATAACACATTCACCCACTCGTTACACATCTCTAACGCTCCCTTCTTACCTGCAAAGAGCAAAAATATGTATTTTATCATCACAGTTCGCCACACACACATATTAACTTCAGACTCAAGTGTGTGTTCTCATTCACTGAACAGATACACGCGTGACTTCCTTATTCCTGAACACACCGTGTAGTGAACGTGCCCTCTGCTGGTCGGAGTTAGGTACTGCAGTGCAGACTGCTAGGGAACTACATTTTTCAGACAATAAACCATTTTTTTCTCACCATAAACACACAGACAATTATTAACACACTCTGAGCATGAGGTGTACTGTATGTAAATTATATTAACCATGTAAATCATAATAATAATGTAGGGATATTGGCTTTGTATGCCACATTTCCATCATGACAACTGAGGGGAGAAAGACACACGACACGTCGTCATGTTTACATGAGCTCAAACTTGTGGCGCACACTGAGCAGTTGGAGGCTCGAGGTCCGGCCGCGAGCTCGACTGCAGCCGCACGGAGACCACGCGCTGCTCAGACTCACGTGCTTATTCTTTCCGTGTCAGTCCCGACAGCGATCGACACTGTTCGCCGAGAA
The DNA here is from genome assembly GCF_905171665.1 of Trachurus trachurus. NCBI lineage: Eukaryota > Metazoa > Chordata > Actinopteri > Carangiformes > Carangidae > Trachurus > Trachurus trachurus. Next base: position 1,421,001 of record NC_139904.1, read on the forward strand.
AAAATGCAGGTACTGGCGTATTTTTTACATGTCGACTTGGTACTGACTAGGTATCAGTTCTCTCACTGCAAACCATCGTTTAAAGGCCCCATGCTGTGCACTTTTCTCTGGGTTTATTTCCCTAACAAGATGTATCATTGGTTTTGAGTAGCTACCTGTGATCTGCTCAATATCGTTTCTACTGCCCCTTTCTGTTGCCTCTTTCTGGAGCTCTAGCAGCCACAGGTCATTTGGCCAATCAGAAGAGAGAATGAGAACCTCTCCTCTGATTGGCTGACTGATTTTGAGTGGCATGTGGTCGGGCCAATCACAGGCAAGTAACTGAAACCTAAGCTGCATTCATAAAAATTGAAAGAAAACAACTGGTCACGGTGGGCGGAGTTACCTTGTGTGTGACATCACAGAAAGGAGGAAGTGCTATCTGCTCGTCTTAAAGAGACAGTTCCTACAAATGGGCGGTGTGTGTTTCTCCGTTTATGACCAGTTTGATGCATGGGGCAGTTTATACGTGGCCCAGAGACCTCCCCAAGCATGAAAAAATAACAAAAATCACATTTTTCATGCCATGGGGCCTTTAAAGGTGTACAGAAAAGAAAAATGAATTTGATTCCACTCATAAAATTAGTGTAATAACTCATCTATCAGACGATGCAGGCCAAACTTTGTGCAAAATTATATTTTTGAGTAGATCCGTTGTGAAAGTGTGGTATTTTTTTTCGCATTGGATAATGCAGGCGCACGGATTATACGTCAGCCTGCTCACGATTCATCAGCCACTTATATTGGATCCGTCATCCGTCATTCAAACGTCTGAGACACACACACACGGAGCTCGGTCTCGCCCCAAGCTTTGAATATCCCGCCCGCTCGATAACGACCAATCAATTCGTGTTCCTTACTCAGGTAAACTCGTGTTGCAGCTCGTAACAACTCAGCGCGACAAACAGGACAAACGGCCATTTCTGTACACCTTTAAGCACCACGGACAGCGGCTCCATATCAACACTTACCTAACAGCCTGCCCTGACCTGGGCTCCAACCGCCACTCATCATGACTGACAGGTATCAAGGTGATTGGACGAATTATCATTTGCTCCTCCCATACCAGCCGCTCAGCGTTACCTTATCGGCCCACCCGGAGCTATTCCATTCACAAAACAGGGGCCTGTTTTGGGAGGATTGTGGGAGCTGATGCTGCTGTGATGGATATGATGGGGATTCATTTCATTGTTCCTGACCTGTTTCTGTTTGATGGTGCGACTGTTTCTGCTTCTTAGTGACGTCGCTGTCTTCGCAGATCTCACCGATGTTTCCTTTCTGGTTTTCTCCTCAGGACTCTGGGCTGAAGGAAGCCACAGCTCCACAGGTAAACAGAGAGGATGAGGACACATGAAGGTGCTGGTGGATGGATGAGTGTGGTGTCAACACTGACATGAGCATGACTGCATGATTTCACTGTCCACTGATCATCGGCTGATGGTCCTTCTCCTCCATGGTCACAGATCATCTCATTTACTGTACATTTAGTTCAAGGAGTGAAAAAGTAGTAAGGATAGTTTACAAGGGTTACTGAAGGTCCTGCAATAGAGTGATTTTGAGAGACACATTACTGACTTGCTGAGCCTCCAGATCATCTGAGTCTGGTCTGTTTGCTGCTTATGGAAGAGGAACAACCACTAACAAATCTCCATTTACTGTGTGAACATCTCCAACAGATGGAAGGGTTTGCTCCATCAGCACATCAAGGTTTTGTTTTCTCCCTAATGTTTTATACCAGTGTAATTCTTCATGCTACCACAAGACAGAAGTGGAGCTACAGGTTGGATTTGCTTCACTTCTGTTTTAATTAAACTCACTTCTTTAACTCTTCACTCTCTTCTCTGTGTTCAGAGTCTGTCAGGTTGGTGGGAGGAGCCAGTCGCTGTGCAGGTGAACTGCAGGTGAGACAAGGAGAGTGGAGACCAGTGGCCAGCAGCAGGTTCTGGAACCTGAAGGCATCATCTGTAGCCTGTAGAGAGCTGGACTGTGGCTCTGCTGTTTCAACAAGAAGAAGAGAGGAGTCCTCATGGAGGGATATGTGGGACATCAACCCTGGCTGTGTTCAGTCTGGATCTACCCTGAGGGAGTGTTCATATTCAACTTCCTCTTCCTCCACCGTGGAGATCACCTGTTCAGGTAAGTCCTTCAGTGACATCACCAGTGACAGTCAGGTTTAGTGTCTCCTTCCTTTGTTGTGGTGCAGAAACGTTTCGTGACTTTGTTCTTTTTGTATGTGAGTGAGTGAAGGTCTGAAAACAAGACATTTAATATCGCAACGTCTTTAGTCAACAAATCTACTTCCATACTTTGATGCCATTCAGCTGATCAACAAGATGTTTCATAAGATGTTTTATTTAACAGGGGTTATGCAAACGATTATATAAGTATGTTTACTTACCTGGTGATTGTGAGCTACTCCTAAAGAGGAACTAGTCTACAAGTCTGGTCACTTTTCCCCTGTTTTGCTAACCCGCCGCCTGGCCATGTGCATTTTTTTTTATGAAGCCGGCGAAAAATCGATCCATGAAGAGGTGGATACCGTTATATAACATATACAATGTTATGACGTGTATGTTTGTGTAGTCTTAACTGCCATAAACAAAAGATTGCGGTTTACAGAGCGTTTGCATCGCGGTGCCGCAGAGACGAGAGCGGGACACCGGGGCGGTGGCCAGGTACACTGATGTTGCAAGATTGGTTTTCAGCCATGAGACGCCAGGTGGAAGGCAAAGAAACTACATTCTCACTCGTAACAAGTTACAAGTCATGTATTTAACTATCACAATTACTCTGGAGCTTTTTAATAAAGGTACAGTAAAAATGTAGCATAGCCATGGGAAAAATCTTGCTTAGGTCCTCTTTAATGAGCCTGTATTCCCTCTGTAGGAGAGATCAGCAATGTTCCTTGTTCCATTCTCCTTTGTGTTTTATTGGTCCTCATTCAATCGGTTTAAACAAATATTATGTATCCGTGTTATGTCCACATTATAGGGGCTCGCTTGAGGGAGGTCAGAGCCTATATATACTATATATATATACATACATATATATATATATATATATATGGTAGACCCTAAATCGTTGTCGATTTCATTTAGAGGAGTCTGATTCTACTGCCAACCTTGTCGTCACCGTGTTGTTTTCTAATATTTCATGATATATGAACTCTTTTGATACAAACATCAGCAGTTCATAATCTGTCCTGTCTATGTTGTGTCTCTCTCTGCAGACTCTGTCAGGCTGGTGAATGGGACCAGTGTGTGTTCAGGCAGACTGGAGGTCAAGTCCAACCAGTCTGACCAGTGGTGGTCCTCAGTGTGTGAAGATGACTTTGACCAGCAGGATGCAGAGGTGGTCTGTAGGGAGCTTGGCTGTGGGGCTCCTTCAGTCCTCCAGGGGGCGCTCTATGGAGCAGCGGAGGCTCCAATGTGGACCAAAGAGTTCCAGTGTGGAGGCAACGAGTCAGCTCTCCTGGACTGTAGAAGCTCAGGCTCAACTAGAACCAGCTGCTCACCTGGCAAAGCTGTTGGACTCACCTGCTCAGGTACAAGTGGAGCTACAGGTTGGATTTGCTTCATTTCTGTTTTAATTAAACTCACTTCTTTTACTCTTCACTCTCTTCTCTGTGTTCAGAGCCTGTCAGGTTGGTGGGAGGAGCCAGTCGCTGTGCAGGTGAACTGCAGCTGAAACAAGGAGAGTGGAGACCAGTGTACAGCAGCTTCTACTGGAACCTGAAGGCAGCATCTGTAGCCTGTAGAGATCTGGACTGTGGCTCTGCTGTTTCAATAAGAGAAAGAGAGGAGTCCTCAGAGAGGTCTGTGTGGAGGATCGACACTGACTGTGTTCAGTCTGGATCTACCCTGTGGGAGTGTTCATATTCAGTTTCAGCTTCCTCTCCCTTCACCGTGGAGATCACCTGTTCAGGTAAGTCCTTCAGTGACATCACCAGTGACAGTCAGGTTTAGTGTCTCCTTCCTTTGTTGTGGTGCAGAAACGTTTAGTGACATGTTCTTTTTGTATGTGAGTGAATGAAGGTCTGAAAACAAGACATTTAATATCGCAACGTCTTTAGTCAACAAATCAACTTCTATAGTTTGATGCCATTCAGCTGATCAACAAGATGTCTCATAAGATGTTATATATATATATATATATATATATATATATATGGGTTATGCAAACTATTATATAATTACACAAAATTGTATTTTCATGTTTACACACCTGGTGATTGTGAGCTAATCCTAACTCCGCCATGGAGTGGTGGATAACGTTATATAACATATATAGTAGGGATGGGAACAACACAGGATTTGGAAAATCGATTATCGAGGCCCATGTGTCGACTTTTTGTCGAATTGTCGGCCCTTTTTTTTTTTAACAGCAGCAGCAGATATGCGGGCGGGCGGGGGGGGGGGGCTACAGGTGCTTTTGTTGTGGTTTGTTAACGCTGCTGTCGGCACGAGCGGACGAGGCAGCATGCATTCGGTTTCTTTCTTTTTTTTTTTCTTCCGTGCATGTCCACGGTCCTCTACGAAGAATGCAACCATTGCATCCACCTGTTTTGCCGATGGTTTTGCCCTTTTTGCGGAGCCGGACTCGTCATCAACAGCACCATCACCTAGACTGCAGGGAGCCCAGACAGCTGATCTCTTCACTCTGTCGCCTGTCAGCATGTGCGCACGCTCCCGTCACATGTGAAGCAGAATGAGGGTCAAGTAGCTATCCCATTTAGAAAAAGTGGATTTGTTTTATTTAAAATATTTTATTTCATTAGGGGAAAAGTGGCACTTTCTGCTGTTTATTTGAGTAGGAAATATTGAAAGACAAAAGGCAATTTACACATGGAAATCCCACAAGCCCCGCCCCCTCGACATTTCGACACTCCATTTTTTTTGTCGAGGGGAGCATGTGTCGATTTTTTGTCGATTTTTCGACAAAAAGTCCCATCCCTAATATATAGGCCTACAATGTTACGACGTGTATGCTTGTGTAGTCTTACTGTCATAAACCAAAGATTGCGGGTTACAGAGCGTTTGCATCGCGGTGCCGCAGAGATGAGAGCGGGACACCGGGGCGGTGGCCAGGTACACTGATGTTGCAAGGTTGGTTTTCAGCCATGAGACGCCAGGTGGAAGGCAAAGAAACTACATTCTCACTCGTAACAAGTTACAAGTCATGTATCACAATTACTCCGGAGCTTTTTAATCAAGGTAAAAATGTAGCATAGCCATGGTAAAAATCTTGCTTAGGTCCTCTTTAATGAGCCTGTATTCCCTGCGTTCCTTTTTGGGGTAACCCCCTGTTTCTATCAAGGCCCTTGTCCCAACAAAACTCTCCCTCTCATCAATGTGCTCTGTGGGAGAGATCAGCAATTTTTCTTGTTCCATTCTCCTTTGTGTTTTATTGAGCCTCGTTTAATGGATTAACACGTATATTATATTGTGTAACAGTGTTATGTCCACATTTTAGGGTCTCACTTGAGGGAGGTCAGAGCCGATCATTTACTGTTTTGTTTAATCTATATGTGTATATGAGGTGCCGTTTGTAAAGCTGCTCATGCTGAAAATAACAGCAACATTTTGTCACATTTAGCTTCAAACCGTGTTTAAAAAAGTGGTGAGAATTTTTGGAAGTCACTTTTTATATATATATATATATATATATATATATATATACACACATACTATATATATATATATATATATATATATATATATATATATATATATATATATATATATATATATATATATATACACATATATATATATATATATATATATATATATATATATATATATACTGTGTATACATACAGTATATATACTGTATACAGTGTTTATAGGATAGACCCTGAATTGTCGAGTTGTTGAGTCTGATTCTGCCAACCTTGTTGTCAAATCGTCGCACAATATGCGTATGAAAAAAGATACCATTCTGACTATATGGGGGTGGTCACTGCTGCTGAACATCATTCTATATAGAATGTCTTTGTTTTCTAATATTTCATGATATATGAACTCTTTTGATACAAACATCAGCAGTGCATAATCTGTCCTGTCTATGTTGTGTCTCTCTCTGCAGACCCTGTCAGGCTGGTGAATGGGACCAGTCTGTGTTCAGGCAGACTGGAGGTCAAGTCCAACCAGTCTGACCAGTGGTGGTCCTCAGTGTGTGAAGATGACTTTGACCAGCAGGATGCAGAGGTGGTCTGTAGGGAGCTTGGCTGTGGGGCTCCTTCAGTCCTCCAGGGGGCGCTCTATGGAGCAGTGGAGGCTCCAATGTGGACCAAAGAGTTCCAGTGTGGAGGCAACGAGTCAGCTCTCCTGGACTGTAGAAGCTCAGGCTCAACTAGAACCAGCTGCTCACCTGGCAAAGCTGTTGGACTCACCTGCTCAGGTACAAGTGGAGCTACAGGTTGGATTTGCTTCATTTCTGTTTTAATCGAACTCACTTCTTTTACTCTTCACTCTCTTCTCTGTGTTCAGAGTCAGTCAGGTTGGTGGGAGGATCCAGTCGCTGTGCAGGTGAACTGCAGCTGAAACAAGGAGAGTGGAAACCAGTGGACAGCTTCCTCTGGACCCTGAGGGCAGCATCTGTAGTCTGTAGAGAGCTGGACTGTGGCTCTGCTGTTTCAATAAGAAAAAGAAAGGAGTCCTCACGGAGGTCTGTGTGGGGGATCGACCCTGGCTGTGTTCGGTCTGGATCTACCCTGTGGGAGTGTTCATATTCAGGTTCAGCTTCCTCTCCCTCCACCGTGGAGATCACCTGTTCAGGTAAGTCCTTCAGTGACATCACCAGTGACAGTCAGGTTTAGTGTCTCCTTCCTTTGTTGTGGTGCAGAAACGTTTAGTGACATGTTCTTTTTGTATGTGAGTGAATGAAGGTCTGAAAACAAGACAATTAATATCGCAACGTCTTTAGTCAACAAATCAACTTCCATACTTTGATGCCATTCAGCTGATAAAGAAGATGTTTCATTAGATGTTTTATATATATATATATATATATATATATATATATATATATATATATATAAATATAAATAACAGGGGTTATGCAAATGATTATATAATTACACAAAATTTTATTTTCATGTTTACTTACCTGGTTGTGAGCTACTCCTAAAGAGGAACTAGTCTACAAGTCTGGTCGCTTTTCCACTGTTTTGCTAACCCTCCGCCTGGCCATGTGCATTTTTTTTTTATGAAGCCGGCGAAATCTCCCTTAGCCCCAAAAGCCCCAAAGGGGGAGTCTCCCCCGGCCCCAACAGGAGACTCCCAACATTCAACCCCCCGGACTCCATCCAGCCCCCAACTCTCTTCATCTAGTCTTGACTCCCCATTTCTGGATTTCCCTGACAGGATGAAGAGCTTCGTCACTACTGGAATCCTACTAACACCACGCCAGGTCTCATACTTTCCCCCCTTAACCCCCCACATCGTCCACCCCCTCCCATTCCACCGCGTCAGAATCATCTTATCATTGAGTCTCTGAATCATCATATCATTGAGTCTGACTGATATGTGCCGGGTCCAGGTTGCAATACTGATATCAAGAATGTTCTTTCCCAGGAAAAGTCAGGGCCCTATGGAGTTCAGGCAGCTTTCTCAATCCCTGTGGTGACGGGTAACAGAAAAGTGATCAAACTGGTGAGAAATAAAAATGACAAGGCCAATGACTAACCAGAGACTCAGTCGCAGAGTGATCACACGCACAACACAGTCCAACTTTCAAAAACCTTTACTTGGAGGGCAGGCAGGGTCATTCACGGGAAGGCAGTCCATTAAACAGGCAAACAAAATCCAAAAAGGGCAAGGCAGATCTCCAAGAACCAAAATGACGAAAAACAGGTCTTACATAAAGGGTTTCACAAAAGAACGCGAGAGAGCACAGCACACAAAGGTAACAATGACAATCTGGCAAAGGGAGGGGGCGTGACCATGGGCTTAAATACAGGTGTGGTGATTATTGGCGGGAAACAGAACAAAGGAGCTTGACAGGAAGTGATGAACCAAAATGGGAATGAACTCAAACTACAAAATAAAACAGGAAGTCCAAAACATACAGACAGAAACCTGACAAAAAAGGGTTCAATTAAATCTACCAATCTAGTGAGTATAGCTTGTCAGCCTCGAAACTCATCAGTGTCTCCTGTTATCTCCACAAGGTTAGCTCTACTTAATATCAGATCACTAGCCAACAAATCCTTATTAGTAAATGACACCATTATGACCTATAATCTAGACTTCTTAGTGAAACATGGCTGACTGAATGTAGCTGTGCTGCCATTCTCAATGAGGCTGCACCAACAAATTTCAGTTTTATGAATAAGTGTCGAAGTGGTAAGAAAGGCGGGGGAGTTGCTGCCATTTTTAAATCTGTATTTCAGTGCAAGGAAACTATATTTGGTGATTTTAGCTCTTTTGAATATCTCTGTTTTTTAGTAAAGGGGGATCCAAAAGTTCTCCTCCTAATTATTTACAGACCACCAAGATACCCAGGAAAATTCTTTGATGAGTTTGCCGAACTGCTGTCTATGTCACCAGACAGAGAACACCATGGAGGAACACTTTGATGGTAAAGGCTCTGAAAACAGAATGCAGGAAAGCTGAGCGTAAATGGAGAAAAACTAAACTTCAAATCCACCATGACCTCTACAAACAAAGTCTTTGTAATTTTAACCATGGGTTCTTCAAGGCTAGACAGCAACACTTTACTGAAATGATTAATAAGAACATCAAACACTCGTGCCCTGTTTGCTATGGTTGATAAGCTTACAACCCCCCCCCCCCCCCCCCAAAAGAGATAGCTTCAGAACTCTTTTCCACAGAAAAATGCAACAAATTTGCTTACTTCTTCAATGAAAAAATCAAATCTATAAGGCTCAATATCAACACAAATCAGCAAAATAATACAGTGATGCAATCCCTAAAATCACCTAGGAATAAATCAACTGTAATGTCAGAGTTTAATACAGTGACCAAAAAACCTTAGAAGAAACAGTTCAGCATCTTAAAACATCGACATGATGTCTTGACACAATACCATCTGACTTTTTTAAAACTATTATAAGCTCTGTCCAAACAGATCTGCAGCAAATAATAAATTGCTCACTTCAATCAGGCATGTTTCCTAAACCCCTGAAAGTAGCTGCCATCAAGCCACTCTTAAAAAAGAGAACATTGGATACTACCATTTTAACCAATTACAGACCCATCTCAAATCTTCTCTTTATAGCCAAGATCGTTGAGAAAGTGGTTTTTAATCAACTCAGCAACTTCTTGAACTCCAGTGGACTCTTTGACAAATTTCAATCAGGCTTCCGACCTCACCACAGTACAGAAACAGCTCTTATTAGAGTGTTAAATGACATAAGGTTGAACACTGACTCAGGCAAGGTGTCAGTTCTGGTCCTGTTGGATCTCAGTGCTGCGTTTGACACTGTCACACAGTATACTGCTGGACAGGTTGGAAACCTGGGCAGGACTCAGCGGGACAGTCCTAAAATGGTTCAGGTCCTACTCAGAGGAACGGAGTTATTTTGTGACCATTGGTAGTTATCAATCCGATCGAGTGGCTATGACATGTGGAGTTCCTCAGGGGTCAGTCCTTGGACCCCTTCTGTTTAACCTGTATATGCTTCCATTGGGTCAAATTCTACAGAATTCTTGTCACGGGGACCTTAAACCAGGTTCAGATGACATATAAATGATGGCGTAGTCGACAACAGAAGTATTTCCTTTGGTGGATTTATTTGCTTCACCCAGTGCAAAACACAAACGATACAGGACATACAAGGAGCTCTGCAACAGCTCAAAGCAGCAGCCCAACACTAACTGACCGGGCCGGGCCAAAGCAGCCCTCTTTTAAAGGTATGGCTCCTCCCACTGAGCCGGATATTCCTATGAAAACAATTATCAACACACATACTCATATCAGAGAAACCATTTCACCATTCAGGGTTATTCATTATTTTACCAAATATATTTCCATGATTTACCAGATGCAATGTCAACTCCACATGCCTTATATAAACATGAAAAATGAAACAAAACAATAACGGCACAATCACCGCCGGTCACATGACCACAAACCCCGCCAAGTGACGTATATAACACCGGGAAATCCTTTGTCCCGGTTTGACTGAGGACACCCCCACCCCGGTGAGTTACGATGCAGGTAAGTGTATGCATAATAGTTACAACAGGGACCAAGTGTGCACCCATGGTCTCCTTACAGAGCTGGGAGGAAAAAGGGGTCGTGAACATGATCATTTACTGAACTGAGACGAACAGAGGGAAGAAAACGAGTGTGGCGTGTGTGTATGTGTGTGCGAGCATCAGCGTCTCTCAGCGCCACGCGCTGCTCCCCGTGCGCCATGCGCCATGCGCTGGGCATGGACTGTGACGGCGCTCCGTCACATCATCCCTCTCCTCCCAGAGGCTGAGAATGTGTCAGTCTGGAAAGGTAATCGGCAACCACGTTGGTCTTGCCCGACCGGTGTCGGATCATGAACCTAAATGGTTGGAGCGAGAGGTACCACCTGGTCAGGCGACTGTTGTGATCCCTCATGGAGTTGATCCATGTGAGAGCTTGATGATCAGTCTCGCGGTCGAACTCCCGCCCCAGCAAGTAATACCGCAGGCTCTCCAGAGCCCACTTAATGGTTAAAAGCCTCCTCACATTCATCTGTCCAGGTGACTGGGTTCCTCTGGTCCTTGCAGGTCAAAGCTGTGAGAGGGGCGGCAATGGTGGCAAACTGGGGAACAAACCGTCGATACCAGCCAACCAATCCCAGGAAAGACCGTACCTCCTTCTTGGTACTGGGTTGAGCGCAGTTTCTGATGGCTTCCACTTTATCCACTTGTGGACGGACCATTCCTCTTCCCAGCTGGTATCCCAGGTACCGTGTCTCCTGCCGTGCCCACTCACACTTGCCAGGGTTTAGGGTCAATTCCGCCTCCTGGATCCTTCCGAGAACCATGGACAGCTGGTGAACGTTCTCCTACCAGGTTCTGCTGTATATCACCACGTTGTCCAGGTAGGCTGCGCTGTAGCTTTCACAACCCAGGAGGACTTTGTCCATTAGCCTCTGGAAGGTAGCGGGGGCACCATGTAAGCCAAAGGGTATCACAGTGAACTGGAAAAGACACACCCACCCCGGTGAGTTACGATGCAGGTAAGTGTATGCATAATAGTTACAACAGAGACCAAGTGTGCACCCATGGTCTCCTTACAGAGCTGGGAGGAAAAAGGGGTCGTTAACATGATCATACTGAACTGAGATGAACAGAGGGAAGAAAACGAGTGTGGCGTGTGTGCATGTGTGTGTGTGTATGTGTGTGCGAGCATCAGCGTCTCTCAGCGCCACGCGCTGCTCCCCGTGCGCCATGCGCCATGCGCTGGGCACGGACCGTGACGGCGCTCCGTCACAATTTTAATGTCAACTATCATAGTTATGCAGATGACACACAGATATATCTTGCACTGTCTCCAGATGACTGCAGTCCAATAGAGTCATTATGTCACTGTTTAGAACAGGTCAAAAATTGGATGAGCCAAAATTTCCTTCAGTTAAATCAAGAAAAAACTGAGGTCATTGTTTTTGGAAATAAAGAGAAGAGGGTTGCTGTCAGTAAACACCTTGAGTCACTGTCTTTAGAAACTAAAGACCAAGTCCGAAACCTTGGCGTGCTGATATACCAAATCAGCCTTTTATCAACTTAAGAACATATCCAGAATTAAGTGTTTTATGTCCCAAACTGATCAGGAGAAGCTGATTCATGCTTTTATCTCCAGTAGACTTGACTACTGTAACGGTCTTCTGACTGGCCTCCCCCCCAAAAAGTATCAAACAGCTGCAGCTCATTCAGAACGCTGCAGCTCGAGTTTTAACCAGAACAAAGAGATCAGATCACATCACCCCAGTTCTTAAGACCTTACATTGGCTCCCAGTCAGCTACAGAATAGATTTTAAAGTTCTGCTACTGGTTTACAAATCACTGAATGGTTTAGGTCCAGAATACATGAATGACATGTCAGTAGAGTATAAACCCAGTAGAGCTCTGAGATCTACTGACTCAGGTCAGATAGTGGAGCTCAGAGTTCAGACCAGACATGGTGAAGCAGCATTTAGCTGTTATGCTGCTCACAAGTGGAACAAACTACCAGCAGAACTGAAATCAGCCCCAACTGTAAGCACTTTTAAATCTAGGTTAAAAACATTTCTCTTTTCACATGCTTATAGCTGAGAACTTAAAACTTTATCTATTTTCTTTTATTTTACTTTTATTTGCTCTTGTTTTTTTTAACTCTGTTTTTAGTGTTTTCTTTGTTTTTATCAGTGGCGGCTGGTGACTGAAAAAATTGGGGAGGACAGGAGGAAAACCAGTCCACGGCGTCATGTTATTTTCTACTAGTTGACTACTTATCCCTACTTTCTGATATTCAATGAAAATTAAACAGTAAAACAATGTCTTACAAGATTTCTTAAAAACAACATAATTTTATTCAATCTTACTGTTTTCAGATTAACACAGGCTTAATGAAAAAGACAGAGCATTTATCATGGATGTGGGATGTAAAAAATAAATAAAAAAATAAAAGCAGGCCAGTGTTTAACACCTGTAAATGTCCCAGTGGGGATTTCACACCCTCTGATTTAAAAAGGAAAAACAAAACCATGAAGATCTGTAGTTATTAATAACAAAATAAAGTGTTCCACTTAAATTACATCCATATTTGGCTTTTTTACCTGAGCTGACATACGGCGGAGGAAAAAAAAAGAGTCTGGTCGTGTCTTTGTTTACCCTCCAGCTGAGTGGGTCACGTAACTGAAAACTATGAACAATCCCTCTGACTGCTTCTCTCTGATATCTCTGGACAGTTTATCCAGAAATCTGCTGATATTTCCTTTCAAATCGATGCCAAATCGCTGAAAACTCCGTATTTCTTGTGCTAGGAGCAACAGTAACCAAGGGGGGTTGGAGAACTGTCATTGGACCAACCTGATGTCAATCTTGTGTTCTGGTTGCTGATTGGTAAGGGAGGACGTCCTCCCTTAGCGCGTCATTTTACGTGTCTTAGCCAATCACAGATCAGCATGAAAAAATCCTAAATGCATTGAGTGAATGGCCACCCCGAGGCGTCTAGAGGAGGACAGAAGCCCTCCGTCCTCCCCTAAGCCCCCACCTCCCTGCTCCCTGCTCCTCACACAGACTACTCTGTCTCCTCCGCCTGCAGGCGGCGCTGTTGAACCTTTTTAAGTGGATTTAGTGGATTTTCTTCCATAAAAGAGATTAAAAATATATTATAAATGATTTGGTAATGGTTTATTTCAACCAGTTACTCTTTATTGAACATATGTTGATCTTCCTCTGGCCGCTCAAAAATAGAGGAGGACCAACCTCCTCTGACTCTATGGACCAGCCTCCACTGGTTTTTATTCTGTCTTATGCTTCTTTTTTTTTTTAATGTTTTGTCTTTATGTAAAGCACATTGAGTTGCCTTTGTATGAAATGCGCTATATAAATAAAGATGCCTTGCCTTGCCTTGCCTTAAAGATGTTGTGCACACTATGGCTTAGCTTCTTACGATCATGAACAGCATAACAGTGATAATTGAATTAAAACCTCAGACAAAAAGATGAGGGTAACAGTTATCTTGTCTTTTAGGTTGAATATTTATTTTAGGAATTTAGCAGTGACAAAGCAGCATCAAAGCATAAAACAAAAAATAATTAAAACCAATTCTGACCCTATCAATCAACCCTACCTCTGATGAATAGTTGCCCGATTTACAATTTTGGTAGGATACAGGCTTCGGCTGGCCAGTCACGAATTTCCTGAACCCTTTCTGCTGGGGTGATGTTTAGGGCTGAGAACCCCTTAGAGCGGAACAGCCAACCCCGATAGCAGGGAGTGTGGGGATCACCCGAGACCAAATTACTGAGTGCAGTCTTTTCGTTTGATGGCTAAGTTCTATAAATGCACCAGTTCTCGCAGGAGTAGGGTCTGACTAGCTCGCTCTCGCACCTAGTCCTGCTGCACACACCTCGACTTCTAGTCGGATTACCTTTTTATAGGCCCAGAGCAGCCAACACTCTCTCCTGCATCATGGGACAATTTCTCCATCATTCTGCACCGGTACTTGCCTTATTTGGTCAATGTGTACTTCCCTATCTTTAACCCCTGCCACCTTTACTCTCCTGACCTGCCTCAGCCTGTCTCCCGGACACGTCACCGGTTCCTAACCTTTGTCTGACTCATCCTACTTCCCCTTTTAACAGATTACAGCAACTATTCCATCAGTTCAGGTTTCATAATACTTTCCCCTAGTTACATTTAGCAAAAATAATTTCCTTTAATCATAATACCATAACCATATCAAAAATCACAGCATACATCTGAAGGCTGAGCTCGGGACCCTCAACTCTCCTCGACATTGTGTAGTCTTAACTTTCATAAACCAAAGATTGTGGGTTACGGAGCGTTTGTGTTGCGGTGCCGCAGAGATGAGAGCGGGACACCGGGGCGGTGGCCAGGTACACTGATGTTGCAAGGTTGGTTTTCAGCCATGAGACGACAGGTGGAAGGCAAAGAAACTACATTCTCACTCGTAACAAGTTACAAGTCATGTATCACAATTACTCCAGAGCTTTTTAATCAAGGTAAAAATGTAGCATAGCCATGGTAAAAATCTTGCTTAGGTCCTCTTTAATGAGCCTATATTCCCTCTCATTAAAGCAGAAGTAAGTGGTCCGGTCGTTTTCGCTAATGCTGCGTTCCAGGCAGGCTTTTGAAATCGTAAATTACAGCTTCAAGTCACAACTTACGACTTTGTAGCGTTTCAGGCAACCCACTCGTGTTTTTCCGACCTGTTTTACCGGTGAAAGTCACTATAACGGCCACTCGTAACTTCCGACCGGTGAACTCGTACCAGATCGAACTGGTACGACTTCACGGTCGGAAAAATACGAGTTTCCTTGAACGCACCATAACAGTCCTCGTCCCTACGTCACCACATTCACGGCATCCCTTGGCTGCACACACAGCCCTGCATGCCGTTCTCTCTCCTCATTGGATAAAAACTGTAGGATACGATAAATGTTTTCTCTTCGGCTCAGAGCAGAGCAGAGGGACTGAGAGACCCGTGTTTCAGTCCAAACACTCTATAGAAGTGATTGCTGTCGGAAGATATAACTATTTAAGACTTATATTAACACAAATATATCACTTACTTCTGCTTTAATGTGCTCTGTGGGAGAGATCAGCAATGTTCCTTGTTCCATTCTCCTTTGTGTTTTATTGAGCCTCATTTAATGGGTTAACACGTATATTATATTGTGTATCTGGGTTATGTCCACATTTTAGGGTTTCACTTGAGGTAGGTCAGAGCCGATCATTTACTGTTTTGTTTAATCTATATGTGTATATGAGGTGCCGTTTGTAAAGCTGCTCATGCTGAAAATAACAGCAACATTTTGTCACATTTAGCTTCAAACCGTGTTTAAAAAAGTGGTGTGAATTTTTGGAAGTCACTTTTTATATATATATACACACATACTATATATATATATATATATATATATATATATATCACACACACATACTGAAGTGGCCCTCTTCCCCGTCACGGTGGCTGGTCTTGGTATTCGGACGCGTGCGTAAACAATGAGTGCCCAAAAACAAGGTTCCAATGGTAAAAACACCACATTTATTGACAACACAATATCTCATTCCATGTGGCAGGCAGGACACAAAAGGCATAATGACACGGTCAAAAACTGTTTGCCTTGGACCAGCTACACCTGGCACTGATTGTCCTGGGTTTAAATCACCCCTGTGACCCGGAAGTGCGTGACGCCACTTCCAGTGTCAACGGAGGTTACAACAATAAAACTGCCACATACAAAACACCAAAATAAAAGCTAAAATGGCTCACACATACTATATATATATATATATATACATACTGTATATATACTATATACAGTGTTTATAGGATAGACCCTGAATTGTTGTTGATTTGTTGAGTCTGATTCTGCCAACCTTGTTGTCAAATCGTCGCACAATGTGCGTATGAAAACAGATCGTACCATTCTGACTATATGGGGGTGGTCACTGCTGCTGAACATCTGATTCTATATAGAATTATCTTTGTTTTCTAATATTTCATGATATATGAACTCTTTTGATACAAACATCAGCAGTGCATAATCTGTCCTGTCTATGTTGTGTCTCTCTCTGCAGACCCTGTCAGGCTGGTGAATGGGACCAGTGTGTGTTCAGGCAGACTGGAGGTCAAGTCCAACCAGTCTGACCAGTGGTGGTCCTCAGTGTGTGAAGATGACTTTGACCAGCAGGATGCAGAGGTGGTCTGTAGGGAGCTTGGCTGTGGGGCTCCTTCAGTCCTCCAGGGGGCGCTCTATGGAGCAGTGGAGGCTCCAATGTGGACCAAAGAGTTCCAGTGTGGAGGCAACGAGTCAGCTCTCCTGGACTGTAGAAGCTCAGGCTCAACTAGAACCAGCTGCTCACCTGGCAAAGCTGTTGGACTCACCTGCTCAGGTACAAGTGGAGCTACAGGTTGGATTTGCTTCATTTCTGTTTTAATTAAACTCACTTCTTTTACTCTTCACTCTCTTCTCTGTGTTCAGAGCCTGTCAGGTTGGTGGGAGGAGCCAGTCGCTGTGCAGGTGAACTGCAGCTGAAACAAGGAGAGTGGAGACCAGTGGGCGGCATCTTCAACTGGAACCTGAAGGCAGCATCTGTAGCCTGTAGAGAGCTGGACTGTGGCTCTGCTGTTTCAATAAGAGAAAGAAAGGAGTCCTCAGAGAGGTCTGTGTGGGGGATCTACATTGGCTGTGTTCTGTCTGGATCTACCCTGTGGGAGTGTTCACATTCAACTTCCTCTTCCTCCACCGTGGAGATCACCTGTTCAGGTAAGTCCTTCAGTGACATCACCAGTGACAGTCAGGTTTAGTGTCTCCTTCCTTTGTTGTGGTGCAGAAACGTTTAGTGACATGTTAAATAATAATAATAATAAATTTTATTTGTAATGCACTTTACATCTAAGCAATCTCAAAGTGCTGTTCTTTTTGTATGTGAGTGAATGAAGGTCTGAAAACAAGACATTTAATATCGCAACGTCTTTAGTCAACAAATCAACTTCCATACTTTGATGCCATTCAACTGATCAACAAGATGTTTCATAAGAGATATATACAGTATATATTAGGGCTGGGACTTTAACGCGTTAATTACGATTAATTAATTACACAAAAATTAACGCGTTAAAAAAATTAACGCGTTTTAATCGCACTTGTTTTGCACCGCGGAACGTTTCTCACTGGATGAGTTTCAGGCGTACTGATTAGGAGCACAATCATCTAACAAGCCGCCGACACTGATCACTGCAAGGGAGAGAGGAGGTGAAAAGAGACAACAACACTGTTACCTGTTGTATACTGGCCTCAGCCTGTACCATCGCTAACACACAGAAACCAGTGAGTAACGAGTCAAAAAGCCACCGACACGGAGCTGCCTGAGGAGTTTTAATGCAGCCTGACGGCAGCTCAAACCGACCCGGTGCCTCAGCACAGCGACCAAGGTTTGATAAACACACCTGATCCGCGTTGGTTTACAGTATCCTGCCGTAGTTTAGTTAAGTTTATTTATCTCGCGCTTGCTCACTCGCTCTCGATGCGCATATAAATGTTATAAAAAAAATATAAAAAGGAAAAAACACAGATGCGCAAATCGAAATGACCTACTGTAGTATAGTCTAACTGTAGTGACTTGTTCTTAAAATAAAACAACAAAACGAACCTAAGCCACTGAGGGGCTGCTGACTGGAACTTAGTAATTGACGCGTCCGTCGTCTTCCGGGTCCAATGAATCCAACACGTTTTTGCTTTGCAATCATCGACATTTATTCAGACTTGCGCTCTTGACATGATACGCGCCCTTAATGTACTGTGCACACGAATAACAAAAGGCTCACATATTTGCCACAACACAAACAAAAGGCGACAAAAGACGACGACGGTGACGGTCAAAAAACTGTGTGCTCTTCCCGTCAACAGCACACCTGCCAAGTGATTACCTGTGCCTGTATTTCACACTTCCTGCACACACAGTACAGAGCGCCACCTACTGTGGACTGCAGGCAATAAACAAAAAATAAACAAAACACAAATAACCCCAAAATGGCTCTAACACGCCGGCCCCTAATTGTAAATGGCGGCTGACATTACAATTACCTTCAAATTTAAATTAAAGAGCCATTCCAAAAAATACATACAAATTGTATCAAACAATACCCAATATTTGTAGTACCAATACCAAATACTTTGTACCAACAATACCCAATATTTTGTACCAGCAATACCCAATATTTGTACTAATGACCTGGGTTCACTCAGAGGTCACCATAAAGTCAACACTAACAACTTGCAGCTTCTTGTAATAGACATAGCTTTGTGACAGGTCTTTCCAAGATGTTTGTCTTCGTCTGGAGACGCACAGAGCGTACCAAACCTTTCTTGTTAGGGAAAGTTTCCAAAACTCTGCCAAGAGGCCAAGATCCACGTGGAGCAGCGGAATCCATCACAACAACAATGTCTCCAGTAACAACGTTTCTCCTTTCTTGATTCCATTTATCTGAATGCATAGAAGACACTTGTCCTCTTCGGCTGATGAACCTTCGTAACGCAGTAATACATGATGTGTCAGTATCCAAGGATGGCGGTACTTCCAAATGAACAACTCTGCTTGCAAAACAGGTAAAGACGACACCATAACGCTTGCACAAACTTCAAACTCTTTTCACCATCACTTTGAACTTGAATGCATCCGACTCCACACACCACTGTAGTCCAAAGGCTCTCTTAACTGGAAGCTCATCTTTATCCAAATCCAATTCTTTCCAGTCTTTAGTTCTGTGCTCCTCTTCAATCGTTTGCAGCACTGTCAGGTTCGGGCCTTGAAGAAGCTGGTTGCTGAGTGAGGCTCCTTTAAACTCAGCTGAACAGTCAAACACAACACACAAAGCAGCTTTTCTGGGATGACGCACACCCTGATGGGGAATATACCAAACCTTTTCGTTTTCTCCATCCAATCGATGTTGAGGCACTTTCTCTTCATAGCCTTTCCTTATAACATCATTGAAGAAACTGGTGTATTCTTGGTGGAACAGCTTATCCTTTCTGAACTTCCCCTTTAATCCCAGCAGCCTTTGCTTGACCATTGTTGACCACTGTTCTTTCCTGAACAGCATTTTCATGCTGTAATGGCCGTTCTGAAGCTGTGCTGCCTCATCCATAGTCTTTAGGAATCCGATGTCTTCTCTTGCCATCCCTTCTTCCTCTGTACTTCTTTCCTTGAAGTCATGCTTGTACTGATTGTTTGTTACCTCCTCCAGCTTACACACAGAAATCCTATTGACAGCAGCCACTGAGATCCCCTTGTTAGGTTTCCTGTCCTCTTCGCCTCGAAGGAGACCATTAACAACCCAACCAAGTACAGTTCTTACTGCATATGGGCCATTCCCTTGGCTGTTGACAACTTCCCAGGGTTCCAATACCTTAGGGACGTTGGTACCAATCAACATGTCAACATTGCCTTTTATGCAGGGGATCCGGACGTCAGAGAGGTAAGGCCACTTTGTCAGCTCTTCCTGTGTGATGATGTTGTTAGGAGTCACGGGCATTTTTCTTTGTGTGAGGACTTCTGGAAGCTTGTAAAAGTGATTACTTTCGAGACCAGCCACCTCCAAACCATTCAAAACTTGAGTGTAAACAACTTTTTCTTGTCCCATGGTGCGTAACAGGAAATTGGTTCTTCTACCATCAATGTTCAATCTTTTCATCAGGTGCTCTGAACAGAACGTAGCCGTACTGCCGGGATCCAGGAATGCGTAGGTTTGTATTATTTTGTCTCCTTTGACAGATTTAACCTGGATTGGCAGAATGGACAAAATGCCATCGTCCTTTCCGGCCCCTGTATGACCACATGTTTCTGAAGAAGATGGTCTGACATGTTCTGTTTCCTCAGAGTGTTCACCTTCAATGCTGCTTCTTGGCCTTTCAGGAATATGAAGCACTGTAGGATGGTTCTGACCACATTCCTTACAAGTTAGGCGCCTGTCGCAATCCCTGCTCATGTGTCCACTACACAAGCAGCCAAAACACATCCTCTTTTCCTTTAGAAAGATGATTTTGTCCTGATATTTCTTTCTTTTCAGCTTTGGACATTCCTCCAATGTGTGGGACTGGGAGCAACAGACACATGCCCTTTTTGGCTTTTCCATTGAGTCCTGTGTCTCGACGATTGAGCATGCCCCTTCTGTTGAGTCGACAACAGTAGCAAAGCTGTCTCCTCTGACTCTGCTGAACTTGGACTGAGAATTGAACTTGTTAACACTCTTAAAAGCAGGTGAACCTGATGTGTCTTGGATGTCCCCAAAGAGTGGGTCTGAAATTATCTTAACTTGGCGTTCAATGAATAAAACAAGATCTTTGAAACAAGCTCTGCGATTGTGTCTCTCCAAGACTTCGTGTGCCTTTGTCCTCCATTTCTCTCTGTATTTAAATGGCAGCTTTGTCATGATTGCTCTCATGTTGGTTGGCATGTCTAGTTCTTGCATATAGTGAAGCTCCTCCATCACGTTGCAGCAACCACGCAAAAACAGAGAAAAGGCTTGTAGTGATGTCACATCCTCTGATTTCACTGCAGGCCAAGCCAGGGCCTTCTCTATGTAAGCTGCAGCAATTCTGTATTCATTTCCAAAGTGTTCATGCAAAAGTTCTTTAGCCAGATGATAGCCTCTGTCCGGCATCATGTGCTGACAGCTCCTCACCAATTCTCTGGGTTGACCTTTTGTAAACTGTTCCAGAAAATAAAGACAGTCGGCTTTATTGGCCTTTGATTCCACTCCATGCTCAAAGGCTCTGATGAAGTTTCTGTACTGGAGAGAATCACCGTCGAATACGGGAATCTCTCGAGATGGTAAAGACAGTAGGCGTTGTTGTTGAACAAGAGCTGCTGTTATTTCATTTTGTTTATGCATAATGGTGCATAGATCTCCTTGCATTTGTGCAGAATGTAGATGTGGTTGCTCGATTGATGCAGGCTGCTCATTACTTACTGGCAAATAAAGAGTTTGATGTTGTGTATCTCCATATTTTGTTGTTCCATATGGCTCTGTTTTCCTGTGTGTGTCCTGTCTTGATTCCAGGAGGTGCTGTTGCCCCTTTTCCACAGTGTGTGTGTTCTGTGCACTTGAGTCCTTATGACGTACTGGGAAATTGGTTTGTGGCATTGCACTCCATGTCCAGGGTTCATATGGCTTTGCTGCTGGGTTGAGTCCATTGGAAGTTGTTTTTTGTTCTTTTGACCTTTGTAGATATGAATTCATTCCATTGGATGCTTGGGATTTACATGAACATTCTGAAGCAGTTTGCAGCACTGCTAATTTTGCTGTGGACGCAGCAATTTCAGCATCAAGCTCGAGTTGCTCTCTTTGTCTCCTTAGTTCTGCTTCTTGCTTCTCCAGAGCATGTTTTCCCTTTAACGCTGCAGATCGAGCAAGAAGGGCAGCCTTTTCTGCCTCAACTTTAATGCGAGCAGATGTTGTTGTTTGACCACTTTTATTGCTGCTTTTACCACTGCATATGCTTTTTCGGTAAGAACGTTTGCTGGCAACATTTGATATACTATCATCAGGATGAACATCATCAACCACATCACCACCATTTTCATTATTTCTCAACCATTGTTTAACATCATCAATGAAACCATTTTCAACCAACATTTTTGCAGCAAACCATGTATTTTGTTTACCACTTTCTTCAACGGACATTAAAGGCACCAAAGAATCATGAGCGTTTTTTGCTTCTTCACACAACACAAGAATTTTTTGCAGTGCACCTTTTACTTCTGCAACACTGATTTCATGCATATACTCTTCAGTTACCTTTCTTAGATTTTTTACCTTGTTTAGTTTATCTTTTCTTACATTTTGTAACCATTCACATTTTTCAACAAACGCCTTGTGTGTCAATATAACAGTTCTTTTACCTCTACCCAAGTGTGTTTCATTTGCATTTCCCACTTCACTAAAGGCAGTGGTAGCGGTATTTTCCGTGACCAGATTATCAGATTTACCGTCCATAATGTCCTCTTTTTGTTACAATGTTCCACAATGAAATCCAATATGCACTCGATGAGAAAAGTTTTTGTTCTTATGACGCGATCATCATTGTCATTTTAGCGACCAATGCATTGGGATTACGCTCGCAAGGTAGTGTGCACACTTTTATTTTATTTTATTATGGCCATGAAGCTGTAGCGTTACTGCTCATACCTGCATGCAAGCGGTGGGCGCCGTGAGATGGTCCGGTGGTACCACTACCTCGTTGGATGAATCAGCTGGTGATCGGTGTCACTCCGTGAAGCACGGCTGATGTCGATCTCCTCCCTGCGGCTCGGCAGAGCTGGGACACCCGTGGCTCGCTCCCGCATTGGCACCGGCTCCGGCGACGGCTGCAGCGTTGCTCCGGTGTTGAGTCTGCCTCCGTGCGGTGGCCTCCAGAGGCTCCGAGGCTGTGGCTGACTCCACCGACGGCTGCAGCGTTGCTCCGGCTGGCTGGCTGGCTGGCTGGCTGACTCCGGCTGGCTCCAGCGTTGCTCCGGTGTCGCTCTTCCTCCGTGCGGTTGCCTTTACGCGACTTACTAAGACTAATTGAAGCGAAGTTTTTTGACTAAATGTAGTGACTTGTTCTTAAAATAAAACAACAAAACGAACCTAAGCCACTGAGGGGCTGCTGACTGGAACTTAGTAATTGACGCGTCCGTCGTCTTCCGGGTCCAATGAATCCAACACGTTTTTGCTTTGCAATCATCGACATTTATTCAGACTTGCGCTCTTGACATGATACGCGCCCTTAATGTACTGTGCACACGAATAACAAAAGGCTCACATATTTGCCACAACACAAACAAAAGGCGACAAAAGACGACGACGGTGACGGTCAAAAAACTGTGTGCTCTTCCCGTCAACAGCACACCTGCCAAGTGATTACCTGTGCCTGTATTTCACACTTCCTGCACACACAGTACAGAGCGCCACCTACTGTGGACTGCAGGCAATAAACAAAAAATAAACAAAACACAAATAACCCCAAAATGGCTCTAACACTAACAATACATATGATCATTGTCCCCACCACTTTTCAAAGTAAACTGACGCCCTTCAACAAATCAGTTTGCTACTGTGATTTAAGTCGCCTAGTTGAATACTACAGTAATCATCATAGTGTATTGGCAGGAAAGACCATTTATGTATCAAATATCGATTAGGCTAATTAATTAATCGATAATTTGCATCCCTAGTCTGTTGGTCTTGGTTAAGTACCACCTTGCTTAAGCTTATGTATTCAGTCATTCAATGGTATACTGAAATCCATGTGACAAAAAAATGCTTCTCACTGTTCTCAGGTCAAATATTTATATGCGATTAAAATGCGATTAATTAATTACAAAGCCTCTAATTAATTAGATTAATTTTTTTAATCGAGTCCCGGCCCTAGTATTGACCCCTTGCAGCTACGTCACAATTATCACGTGACGCGAGAGGCGACGCCATGACGGACGGCAGAAAGTGCTCAGTGATAATGTACTGTGTATGGGTGCCGTCCAACAATGTGGCTCGATCACTTCACACTACAACCTCACAGCATTATCACTTATTTAAAATAGAATATTTACTCATCCGTTGCAATATTCTGTTTGTTTATTTGTTATTCGCCGCAGAATATCTATTTTCTGTGCTTTTTCCACTGCTAAGGAGCTAACGTCAAGTCAGTGCCACACTCCCCATACAGCAGCTGCTGCTGTCTTTGCTGCTGCTAACTACAGTTAACAGACATGGAAATTAAAACCTGGTCCGACCTGTGGTTGTTGAAGACCTGACGTCTGTATAATTAGTGATCATTCTCTGATTAAACCCGGCTGAAAAAGAAAAGAAAACAGGAAGCCGTCTATGTTGTAATCGCCGCGATCCGACGGCGGCAACCACGTTGTGACGGTGCTATGTTTAATACTAGCGTTAGCTAGTTAGCTTCAACTGTGTTTACATCGACTATACACTGTAGATAAACTAACTTATAATGGCATCGATAACGTGTCTGTATATCTTCGCACTGGTCCTGTTGCTCATGTAACCCCGCTGCCAGTGGCCAGCGCCCGGTTCTTAGCTCTAGCCCAGCAAGGAGTTGGTGCTTGGGACCAGTTTTAAGAACCAATAACTGGTTCTTAAGTGGTGGAAAAGCAAAGAACCGGTGCTAGTCAGGCTCTGGCTCCGAACCAGCACTCGAACCAGCTCAGTGGAAAAGGAGGGGAAACCCTACAACCACGGTATGTCACAAAACTATAACGCGCCCATTGAATTAAATTGACGTCCACTGTTCTTTTGCCGTCCATCATGGCGTCCGTAGCTACCGCGAGTGGAACGTGACGTCACGTGCAAGGGGTCAATATATATATGTATATATATATACACTATATATGGCAGGGGTTATGCAAACGATTATATAATTAATACCTTTTACCTTTTTAATCAAGGTGCAGTAAAAATGTAGCATAGCCATGGGAAAAATCTTGCATAGGTCTTCTTTAATGAGCCTGTATTCCCTCTGTAGGAGAGGTCAGCAATGTTCCTTGTTCCATTCTCCTTTGTGTTTTATTGGTCCTCATTCAATCGGTTTATTTTTATTTATTTTTTATTGATGTTTATGACAGACAAATACAAACAAATACTTGTTACCTTATTGCAGTTACATGGATAAGATACACATCTTGTATGCATTTATCAGTATCTATCTGCCTAGTCTTTTTTTTTTCTTCTTCTTAAAAACCATTCAATCGGTTTAAACAAATATTATGTATATTATGTATCCGTGTTATGTCCACATTATAGGGGCTCGCTTGAGGGAGGTCAGAGCCAATCATTTATTGTTTTGTTCAATCTTTGTATGTATATATATACATATATATATATATATATATACACACACACACACATCTACTGCCAACCTTGTCGTCACCGTGTTGTTTTCTAATATTTCATGATATATGAACTCTTTTGATACAAACATCAGCAGTGCATAATCTGTCCTGTCTATGTTGTGTCTCTCTCTGCAGACCCTGTCAGGCTGGTGAATGGGACCAGTGTGTGTTCAGGCAGACTGGAGGTCAAGTCCAACCAGTCTGACCAGTGGTGGTCCTCAGTGTGTGAAG
This sequence comes from Trachurus trachurus, assembly GCF_905171665.1. NCBI lineage: Eukaryota > Metazoa > Chordata > Actinopteri > Carangiformes > Carangidae > Trachurus > Trachurus trachurus. Next base: position 1,446,341 of record NC_139904.1, read on the forward strand.
ATGACTTTGACCAGCAGGATGCAGAGGTGGTCTGTAGGGAGCTTGGCTGTGGGGCTCCTTCAGTCCTCCAGGGGGCGCTCTATGGAGCAGTGGAGGCTCCAATGTGGACCAAAGAGTTCCAGTGTGGAGGCAACGAGTCAGCTCTCCTGGACTGTAGAAGCTCAGGCTCAACTAGAACCAGCTGCTCACCTGGCAAAGCTGTTGGACTCACCTGCTCAGGTACAAGTGGAGCTACAGGTTGGATTTGCTTCATTTCTGTTTTAATTAAACTCACTTCTTTTACTCTTCACTCTCTTCTCTGTGTTCAGAGTCTGTCAGGTTGGTGGGAGGATCCAGTCGCTGTGCAGGTGAACTGCAGCTGAAACAAGGAGAGTGGAGACCAGTGGCCAGCAGCTGGAACTGGAACCTGAAGGCAGCATCTGTAGTCTGTAGAGAGCTGGACTGTGGCTCTGCTGTTTCAACAAGAAGAAGAGAGGAGTCCTCAGAGAGGTCTGTGTGGGGGATCTACACTGGCTGTGTTCAGTATGGATTTACCCTGAGGGAGTGTTCATATTCATCATCAGCTTCCTCTTCCTCCACCATGGAGATCACCTGTTCAGGTGAGTCCTTCAGTTAGTAATATTTCTGTATACTACAGTGACAGTCGGTCGTCTCCACTGAACCTAAGATGTAGAACAACTTTATCATAAATTGGTCCATCCAATTAATGCAGCATCACTGGACTGAACAGACACATCGTCTCTCCACCAGAAGCATCATATTACATCTTATTTTGATTTTCCTGTCTGACCATAAATCATACTCATCGGTGAACCACGATGCTCTTTGGATGTTTTTTGGCTGTGTGTCTGACACGCTGCTCACTCCAAAGGAAGAACGGGATCGGAGCCATGAGAAATCCATTCTGAGGATTATTTACCACAGCCAGACACGTTGGCTGCAGCTTCAATCAACACGGTCTACATTTAATTAAATCTAAATAAAAATACAACAGAGGGAAATTTGGTGCGACTAGCTTGTTTTTTCGTGCACCTCATTCGTATTTGTTTTCGTATTAATTTATTGATTGATTGATTGATTGATAGATACTTTATTGATCCCATTGATGGGAAATTACAGTAATAAAAATTAATAATGAATTATAACTGCACCGGGAGTTCAGTTTACTGTTGATTTATAATAGAATAATTAAGATAGAGCAGCAACAATTAATCAATTAATCAAACAAACAATACTCAATTATAAAATTAATCGTCAACTATTTTGATAATCGAATAATCGGTTTGTCGTTTTTTTTAAGAAAAAAAAGTCAAATTTTTCAGATTTCAGCTTCTTAAATGTGAATATTTCTGGTTTCTTTGTTTCTTTACGACAACAAACTGAGCATCTCTTTGGTTTGTGGACACGTCATCTTGAGGTTTGGGAAATACTGATTTTTATTTTTCAAAAATGTTTAACATTTTATTGACAAAAACAACTAATCGTTAATCGTTTAAATAATCGACAGATTAACTGATGATGAAAATAATTGTTAGTTGCAGCCCTAAATTAATATCAATATTGTCTTGTTAGGTGCGTCATTTAGCTCGGTGCTGCATGTGCAGCGGCTACAGTCCTCACTGCAGCCGGCCCCGTATTGAATCCCGACTCGGGCGGCCCTTTGCTGCATGTCATTCCCCCTCTCTCTGCCTCCCCATTTCCTGTCTCTCTACACTATTGATTAAAGGCAAAAGCCCCCCAAAATATACATATTGTCTTGTTATCTCTTCAGTGAAGATTAGAGTACTTTTAGAAACTGATTTCATCTCTCTGTTTGCAGACCTGCTGGTCCAGCCAATCATCTCTGTGTCCTCCATGTACGGGGTCTCCCAGGCCCAGCAGCAGGGTTATTCAGGAGTGTTGATGGGCTCCAACTTCACCATCAGCTGCTCCATCCAGCCACAGTACCCAGGAGGCTCCTTCCAGCTCACCTTCACCTCCTCAGACACAACGGACAACTACACCCGGCCAGCTGTCAATCACTCCGCCTCCTTCCTGTTTCCTGCTGCAGAGCCCGCCCACCAAGGAAGCTACAGCTGTGTTTATCACCTCTACGTTGTTTCTCATCACTTCTCCTCTGAGAGCCGTCGACTGTCTCTCACCGTCTCAGGTGAGTTGAAGCACATTTCACCTGTCTGTGCTTATTCTCTAAGAACTGACTCAGACATGTTGAGGTCACTTCAGACACATCACAGAGGTCTGATTAAAGGACAATTCCAGGCAAATTCTACCTTGTTCTACAGTTTCCTAATATTTTAGGTCTAAAAGAATGAATCTGGAGATTTTCTTTTTAATGTCTCAGACTGTTATGCAGTAGTTCTGTATAGTACTGTTTACATCCCACAAGACTTTGTATTGCAGCTCTGTTTACTGAAATGTTGGCTTTCTTGGAGTAAACAAATCCCTGTGCATGTTTGAACAGCCATCTGACGCTGTCTGTGAAAAAAAAAAAAAAAAGCGATTTGTGGGATGTAAACAGCCCAAACAGCGTAAGATCGGTCTGCTCCCATTCATCGCTGCTGCAAAACAGGAGCAATTCAAAAGAAAATCTTCCGATATATTCTAGTAGACCTAAAATATCAGTAAAATATTAGTAAATTGTAGCACCAGGTTGGATTTGCCAGGTTAATGAAGCTGTTGTACTCATGTCATGTGATGTAACGTGATGACTGAATGTGTCTCATCAGATCCAACAGGTCGCATCATCAGACTGGTCGTCCTGACTCTTGGTCTGCTGCTGCTGCTGCTCATCACCGTCATCTGTCTCATCCTTAAGGTACCAGACTCTCCTTTGTTGACCTGAGCTCTGTCTGACATGAAGCTCTCAGCTCCTGTGTGTTGAACTGAAGTCTCTTGTCTGTGTGCTGCCACATCTCTCCAGGCCACCAGGGGGCAGAAGCCGGGCCAACAGGATGCCAAAGAGCTGCAGTTTTTCAACCTGGGTGTTTCCACAGCTGAGGGAGGGCCAGCTGAAGAAGAAGGAGTCCAGGCTGCAGAGTAGCAACTTGTCTGACATCCGGACTTGTCAGCTGCCACACACCTGTCCATCAGCTCAGTCAACGATGCAGCATCGTCCCTCAGATGTTCCCTTTAGAGTTTCACTGAGATCCTGCGGGAGGAAATCATCTGTGGTTTCATCTCTCCTCTCAGTCTCATGTGATGAACTGGTTTTTGCAGCACAGTATCTCTTGGAGAAACAACACTCATTTATTGGTTTAGAGACTGAGCAGTAACGCTGCCTTCATAGGCAAAGTTATGAATGTTTTTTTCCCCTCATAATCTCATCCAAAGTTAAGTGAACCTGGATTTGGGATCATCGTCTTCAGGACTGTTGGGACTTTCTGAATCTGAGGCAGAGCAGAGAGGAAATCTGTATGAACCGTCTGTCACATACAAGTCACCTGATGATTCCTGACTATATGTAAATAGTTTATTTAGCCATTAATAACAGCTACCCCGTTGCTTCATGCTTCACTGTCTATAAATATATATAAGAAAATATAAACATTAGTGTGTCAAAGTTAACATGTTCATTTTTGCAAATATTTCAAACATTTAACACATTTTTTAAAATTAAAGGGATACTTGGCCCGAAATAAATAATTCACCAATTTTCTACTCACCGTCATGCCAACGAAGGGTTTGGAGAACTTTCATCGTCATCAAAATGCTTTAGGAGTTGCAGGGGGGGGTCCGGCTAGCAACGGATTTTCATATAATGGCGGCGCATAGAGTTCACTTTTGATTGGTCCAAAACACAGACTATGAAACATCCAGATACCTCCATACTGCTCCTCTGACCCAAGTGTCCTGAAGCCGCCACATGAAAAGCTGTTCGGAAAAAATTAATTTGATCTCTGTTTTCAGCCTTGTTGCAGCAGCAGCTCCCAGTGGCTGTTGATGTTTGTGCACATGAGCACAATTTGCTGCGAGATGTTTGTTCATCGTTGTTAGAGTGCCTATCGTTATAAACCGTGGATGTAAACACAGAAGAACATCTCACAGCAAATGTCGCGCATGAGCACAAATATCAACAGAGCCACTGGGATCAAATAATTTTTTTCAGAACAACTTTTCCATGTCTTGGCTTCAGGACACTTGGGTCAGTACAGACGAGCAGTATGGAGGTATCTGGATGTTTCATAGTCTGTGTTTTGGACCATTCAAAAGTGTTACGTTTAAAGAAGTTTAAAGAAAGCCGTTAAAATAGTCATTGAATTTAAATATACTTCCTTTGTGTTTAATCTACATTAATTTGATGATTTTGCATAAATATATATTTGTTATAAGCTTCAGTCTTAAGTAAAAAAAATCAAATTAATTCATTGGTTAATTAATCACGATTACAGAAAATTGTGCGATTAGGTTTTTTAAAAAATTTTTAAAATTGATTGACAGACCTAATAAACATACAACACAACCAGTACATTTCCTATGATGCCCTCCCTCCACTCTTGTTCATTGTCTCTCCTCTACAGCTTGTTTGTGTGGCTCTTTGGTATCTTCTGCTCTCCATAGTTTGGAGCTGGTAGTGAAGGGCTCGAAGAACTTTATTTTACTTAATAAATAAACAAGGAATTGAAAGAAGCAAAGCATTGCATCTGGCCACAATATGATAATAAAGTGATGAAAGATGAGTGTAAATATGACTGCCTATTTGTCAAGTCAAAGTCATGAGGCTACGATTACAATAAACTAATAAAACATATCAACTCTTATACTGTTTATTTCATATCTTCATAGTATGATAAGAATTCCCCCATAATAAGAGCCTCAATTGTGAACTACAGATGCAATGTATCAATAGCCTATGGGATGTTAAAGCAGAAGTAAGCGATCCGGTGGTTTTGGCTAACGTCTTGTCAGCAGATGGAGTTAGCAGCCCCCGCCCTCGTACCTACGTCACCACATTCACGTGCATCCCTTGGCTGCACACACAGAGAGGACCGCCCCTTTATGCCGTTCTCTCTCCTCATTGGATAAAGCAGGCATGAAAATCACTCACCTTTCGGCGAAATTCGCCGTTTTGAAACCAAAATAGATGACCTACGTGAATCGTGCAGATCCGATGAGAAAATATTTGGGGGGGGGGGGGGGGGGGGGGCTAACTTGGAGCTAACTTGGAGCTAAGACTTATATTAACACAAACATTCAGCTTACTTCTGCTTTAATAAATGTATGATTCATCACAAATTAGCAGGGAGAGGGGACTGAGGTTTTACACCACTCATTTATAAAGAAAAAAAACATTTAGCTCCCCCCCCTCCTCCTTCTCCTACCTGACTGTCCTCTTCTCTTCATCACAACAAAACTCTGGTCTGGTCCTTATATCCCATACATTGTGCAACTTCCCCTGTTCACGAAAATCGATTATTTTGCTCAAAAGTACGTTTTTCATTCATCAATAATCACCCCCATCAACAAACTGAAGTGTTCCAGTTAGCTCTGAATTTGCCGTTTTATCCACCACTTTATTTTCCCATGATCCATTGCGTCACACCACAACGGAAGTCGGTTTTCAACCCCGTAGTAGCATTCTAGCGAGCGGCTAACTGGTAGCGTTAGCCACCAGTGTAGGCACCAAATGTGGGGGCTCCGGGCTGCCAAAACCGCCCTGACTAATCTGATATTTTGTCAAGTCTACAAAACGAATTACCGAACAAACACCACCGCTTCTGTGTGCACGCCTCTGCAACTAACGTTAGTCATGGCTATCGTAGCCGTTAGCTTTGCTGCTGCTGACAGCTAACAGCAGCAGCAAGCTAACAGCAGCAGCAAACTAACATCAGGACGTCAGCTGTTAAAACCCTCCCGTTGTCGGACACAACATGAAACTACTCCAGTTAGCTCAGTCATGTTGTAACACAGATATCCGCTGGAAAAAATGTTTTTTTCATGGGCTGTTTATTGAGTTATTTAAGACACTGCTAACGGCTAACGGTTAGCCCAGCTAACGTTAATCTAAAATGTAATGAATGGAGTGTCATGGCGACACCCAGCGTCGTTCTCCGGAAAGTGGTGGATACATACATCGAGCGGGCAAGCTTGGTGCTGGCTGCCATGGTGTCGCCATGTTTTTACGTTCAGTGGCAGCGTGACGGTAGGAAACCACGGAAACTCACCGAGACACCGGAGCTGTCGGCTCAAGGTGCAGACACACCAACTCCAGCGACGGACGTCAAGTCGACCGATCCCATTCATTGGTTGTGTCAGAAATCACTCACTCATTCCCTACTCCCTACTGAACATTAATAATCACTAAACATTCGGACACCACTACAAAATGGCGTGGTGCACTTTATAAAACGTAAAGGTGAAATCCGGCAATCTGATTGGTTGTTAGCCGTATGAGCATAGACCACGGCTACTATTCTAAAACCTCATCACAGCATAGGCTCATATCACTCCGCGGCAGGCACGTACTGACTGCTATGAATGGAAGTTGTTGTCATGTATCCATGACAACGGATTGTTGCAGTCCGTAGCAAAAGACAGCTGATGTTTTTACGATGTTAAAAAAAATGGACAAAAGTAGTTGAATTCACATGTTTAAGGTGAACTTTCACCTCCGGAGAGGGTTAACAATGGTAGAGGGGATTGAGCAGTGACTTTCACCTGAAAAAAAGCGGAGGAAAAGACGAGATGCAGAGCTAACTTGGAGCTAACGTCTGGAGAGGTGGGACTATTTTTTCCACAGTGAGGCTATTTTATTGGATAATATGTATTTCTGGTTAAATACATCTACATGAAATTGATTGCGTATCCCTCTTTCATATTGCCTTTATTGGTAACCGTTTTATAAAAGCAATATATCACTCCAGTCCGTGGTATACTCATTTACCACTCGGGGGTTGTCATCCCTCCGCTTCGCGTCGGGCCGAACAACGCCCCTTAGCCGTGGTATAATGAGCATATACCACGGCCTGAGACTAGACCGAAGCAGACACAGAAACATCCAACCACCAACATAATCCTGGAGCAGTTATAATTCTTGTTTTAAATCAAACGAAATCTTGGTAAGTCCTGTCAATTTTCTTCATAAAAGAGACCAATTCAACCCTGAAGTGTATTTAACGGAAAGGGGAAAAAAAGTAACCGTTAGCGTTAGCCGCGCTAGCATTAGCAGCGGTTAGCAACCGTTAGCCTTGTTGGCCGTTACTGGCCGTTTGTATGGATATTGACGCTAACGGCAATAGCGTTAGCATTGATTTTAGCTGATTTAAAGTTGGTTTTGGTTGAGTTTGGAGGTGCCAGTTTAATGTCCCCCCCCTAAACGCTTAGTTTTAGTTTAGTTTTTATTAGTTTTAGTATTAGTTTTAGTTTTTTCATAATTTGTTAGTTGAATGATTCAAAAAGATCAGAGTACCAGTTAAGTATTGTGTAATAAAACTCAACAAAATCTACCATTTAACAAATGTATTCAGTTACTGCAGTTTTCTTGACATATCAGAGCAGTAGATTAACAATTTGAATATAATTTGAAAATACAAACACATAACCAGTCGCAATCAACGCACCAGTGACCTGAAGATGTAAATGTTTTTATTATGAATTTGTCTCAGTGTATTACAGAAATGGGTTAAACATTATTCATTCATCTGTTATTGTAAAAAAAAATATATATATATCAGAAACATTGAATGAGCTGGTTTGAGTATTTTGAGGAATTGTATTCAACTAAAAATAAGAGTTGAAAATGAACAGAAACAGGAAGTAAGAAGGAAGATTTTTTAATCTTATTTCTTCTTCTTTTTTTCTTGCAAATGTCTTGTAGTTTTTCTGGATGCGTCTGCGTCTGGTTTTCAGCTTTTTAAAGTTGTTGAGAGGTTGTTGATTGATCAGTTGTTGTTCATCTTATTTAAAGCAGAAGTAAGTGGTCCGGTCGTTTTCGCTAATGCTGCGTTCCAGGCAGGCTTTTGAAATCGTAAATTACAGCTTCAAGTCACAACTTACGACTTTGTAGCGTTCCAGGCAACCCACTCGTGTTTTTCCGACCTGTTTTACCGGTGAAAGTCACTATAACGGCCACTCGTAACTTCTGACCCGTGAACTCGTACCAGATCGAACTGGTACCACTTCACGGTCAGAAAAATACGAGTTGCCTTGAACGCACCATAACTGTCCTCGTCCCTACGTCGCCACATTCACGGCGTCCCTTGGCTGCACACACAGCCCTGCATGCCGTTCTCTCTCCTCATTGGATAAAAACTGTAGGATACGATAAATGTTTTCTCTTCGGCTCAGAGCAGAGCAGAGTGACTGACAGACCCGTGTTTCAGTCCAAACACTCTATAGAAGTGATTGCTGTCGGAAGATATAACTATTTAAGACTTATATTAACACAAATATATCACTTACTTCTGCTTTAATATAATAACTTGAACGACCCCCCACATTAACTCCACCCTGCTGTTCACACTGAGACAGATCTACATCCACTGACTCTCTGAGAAAACAGTGGAGACTCACAGAAGAAGACTGAGAACTACCTGTCTGAATAATAAAAGTGAACAAACTGACCTGAGAGATTTCTCTTCAGAGCTTCGTGGTCAAACTGCAGCTTTTGGAGCTGGTCCTTAGTTTGAACGTATTCAATTACTGAGAAGAAAGAAGAAGAAGGAGAAGACATCTGAACATCCAGTTTGATCTTGAGTGGTTTTGTACAGTGTTTGACTTGATGGAGGTTGTAGAGAGATGAGTTGTTGGTGTCACAGAGCAGATGTTGTTTGTCTGTAGCTACTTGACGTGTGAATCATCTGTTATTGACAGAGAAAAGAGTGGAGACTCACAGGAAGCAGCCAGAGCGCTGACGGCAGCTGCCAGGAGAAGACTGAGGACCAGGAGGGCCACGTCCCGCCGTCTCACCTGTGCTGGTCCCTTCAGCTCTGCTGCCCCCTGCTGGGAGACTGACCAACAGCAAAGACACAGCTCATGAGACCAGAGAGGAACAGAGAGGAAGCTGAGCTGCTGCTGCTGCTGCTGCTGCTGCTGCTGCTGCTGCTGCTGCTGTGGTGAAAAGGTTTGTGAGTGTAGTGAACAGGTGAATCACTGTGGGGAGGGGGCTCCTGCTCAGCTCTGCTCACCTGCATCTGGAAGAGTCACATCTGGATCAGTGTGTGCACAGCTGCTTCATGCTACTTTAAAATCAAACTAACAGATCATTTCTTCTTTTTGAGTTTGTGAGAGAATCAGAGGAAGTGATGGTGAAGCACAGACGAAAATAATATCACACCTCTGAGAACATTTCAAACGACTGTAGAGCATGTGAATGATAAATTATTAACTTAAGAAGGAACCAAGGTTCATGTAGTTATTATAATGAGGAAGAATTCAATACATTCTCTGGCAATTTATTAAATGAGGGTTACAAAAATATTTTTTCAACTCTTCAGGTCCAATATCTGTCATCTTCAAATCATGTATTTTCAGTGCTCGCTCTATCAGAAACATGGCTCAATGACGATATACTGTAGCATCTTGCTACTCAGTATCTCATTATAATGCTGTGCATTCATGCAGAAAAAATAAAAGGGGGGAGGTGTTTCAATTTTTGTTGACAGCAGTTTTCAGTTTATTGAGAGAAAAGAGCTTAGTAGTAATTTAGACAAAATCGAGGTAGAGTCACTTTTTATTGAGATACCAAATTCCAGTACTTTTGGTGGGAAACGTGCTATAATTGGTTGCATTTATCGCCCACCAGATATTGATGTCAGTAACTTTAATAATGTTATGTCTGATACTGTAGAGCTGATAAGTGTTACGTGTGGCCAGGAGGTGGGGCTCTGTGTGTGAATGTGTGTGTGTGGGCGTGTGCTTTGTGCCTCTCTCCACCTTTCTCTCTCTCTCTCTCCACGCAGCCAGTCCTCAGGTGAGACTCATCATCTCGTCAGCTGGAGCTGACTTAAGGAGGCTGTGAATCCCTTTCTCTCTCTCCCTATTCTTCCCTGCAGGTGACCTGGTGAGGAGATTGAGGCTCCGGTTCCCCCATGCCTTAAGTCCTTTGAGACTTTGTTATTTTGACTTTGGTTCGGAGGTTCCCGGTAGTCCTGTTTTCGGTTTCCCTTTACTTTTACTTAGGTTTAGTGATCGGTTAGATGGCTTTAGTTTTGAGGGAGAACACTGGGTACGACGGCCGTTGGCTGGCTCAGTGTTCCCCTCTCTTTTGTTTGTTTTGGCCGGGAACCTCCAACCCTTCTGGTTTGTTGCTTTTCTAAGTATTTATTTGTTTAAATCAATAAACATTTGTTATTATTTGGTGGCAACAGTTGTTTCCGATTATTTGATGTGTTCCGGGCCTTACGAGCCATTCCTTTAAGGTCCGTAACATAAGCAACAAAGGAAATGTGTGCATTCTTCTTGGTGATTTTAACATTGATATCCTCAAAAGTGAGTCTAATTTATCAACTGAATTTCATCCTCTCATCTGCAAACCAACTCGGATTACAAAGACCTCTGCAACTTTGATAATATTTTTACAAATTATTTTGATCATACAATCAAATCTGGATTATTGCTAGCAGACATTTCTGATAATTTTTTTAATCAAAGTTCATTCACATGTTTTGTAAATTATCAGGATGCTAAAAAATCTCGCATTCATGAAATTTTTTTTTATCTTTATTTGATAAGTGTTTCACTTGCTCAAATTACTAAAAAATATAATTCTAAAATGTCTAAACCATGGATCACTCCAGGTTTACAAAGATCTTCTAGGGGAAAAAAAAATATATATATATATATAATGTGTTGTTAATCCCACTCCATTTAAAGCAGAAGTAAGTGGTCCGGTCGTTTTCGCTAATGCTGCGTTCCAGGCAGGCTTTTGAAATCGTAAATTACAACTTCAAGTCACAACTTACGACTTTGTAGCGTTCCAGGCAACCCACTCGTGTTTTTCCGACCTGTTTTACCGGTGAAAGTCACTATAACGGCCACTCGTAACTTCTGACCCGTGAACTCGTACCAGATCGAACTGGTACCACTTCACGGTCGGAAAAATACGAGTTTCCTTGAACGCACCATAACAGTCCTCGTCCCTACGTCGCCACATTCACGGCGTTCCTTGGCTGCACACACAGCCCTGCATGCCGTTCTCTCTCCTCATTGGATAAAAACTGTAGGATACGATAAATGTTTTCTCTTCGGCTCAGAGCAGAGCAGAGGGACTGACAGACCCGTGTTTCAGTCCAAACACTCTATGTAAGTGATTGCTGTCGGAAGATATAACTATTTAAGACTTATATTAACACAAATATATCACTTACTTCTGCTTTAATATTGAAGTTTATAAAAAATACAAGAATTATTTCACAAAATTACTACAAACTGCAAAAAAAAAAATACTTATCAGAAAAATTTGAACAATCCCGTAATGATATAAAAACCACATGGAACCTCATTAATGAATTACTGAATAAGAAAAATGCCTTCAAAACTATCCCATCTCAGTTATCTGATGGTGAGAGAAATTTTACTAACACTTTGGACATATCAAATGGCTTTAATGATTTCTTTGTTAATATTGGTCCTTCCTTAGCTAAAAATATCAAAAATGCAGATTAATCCCTCCTTGTGAACATCAAGGATCAGTATCCTGGTGTCAGGAGTCTTGATCCTCCCACTTCCAAATAAGTCCATAACATTATATTGAGATTGAAAGATTCTTCTGCCGGACATGATGAAATAAAAGCCAGCCTTGTAAAGAAGGTAGCTTCCTGTATTGTTGAACCCCTCACCCATGTTTTAATTTTGTCCCTAAAAATGGGTGTTGTGCCAAGTGACCGCAAAGTAGCTAAAGTCATTCCACTATTTAAATCAGGTGATCCTAACATATTCACAAATTATCATCCCATATCTGTTTTACCCTTTTTTCCCCAAAAAGTTTTAGAGAAATTAGTTTACTCAAGAAAACATTTGGATGAGAACATACTATACAGTCATCATTAGACAATAAAAAGATATCCCTTGGAATTTTTTTAGACTTGTCAAAAGCTTTTGACACTGTTGATTATAATATTCTTGTCATTAAATTACAGAAATGGGTTTCATGATATTGCTCTCTAATGGTTAATTGATTAACTGAAGGATAGGGAACAGTATGTTTCTATAAAAATGTATAATTCAAGTAGAGCTAAGCTACGTTGTGGCGAACCTCAAGGTTCCATTCTTGGGCCTCTCCTATTTTTGATTTATATGAATGATTTACCAATGGTCTGTCATAATGTACTGCCTCTTCTGTTTGCTGATGACGCATGTCTTGCTGCTTCTCATGAAAATTTTACCACTCTGATTCAGGAAGTAAATGACGAGCTATCATCAATTTCTAAATGGTTTCAGATGAACAAACTCTCTCTTATACAACTAAATCAAATTTTATGATATTTTGTAACAAAAACAAAAGGTACACAAAGGAAAAAGCCAAAATACTCATAGACAATGTTGAAATAATTCAAGTTTCTTATAATAAATTCTTAGGTGTCATAGTACATGAAAAATTATCATGGAAGTACCATATTGAACTTCAGTCAAGTCAATCGGTATTTTGAGTAGAATACGATCATTGGTAAATCAATCCTGTATTTTAACTTGTTATTACAGCTTAATTTATCCACATATATTGTGTATTGTAATTCTGTGTGGGCAACATGTCCTATCTTAACAAGATTCTGTTTAATTCAAAAGAAATTTTTGAGAATGGTTAGTTTTGCTAAAAAAAAAAAAAAAATCTTCTGTTCTTCTTTTTAGGAAATTGAATTTGTTATCTGTTTTCAATGTGAACATCTACCAAACATGTATGTTTATGTATAAGTATGTATATTTATCTCATGATTTGCCATTCAGTTTCCAGAATTTTTTTTAAGTTTTCCTCAGACATCCATCCATATCAGACAAGACACTCAAAGGACTTCCACCTTCCCTTTTGTCGGACTTCATACAATCAACGCACTTTAAAATACAGAGGACCATCCTTATGGAATAATCTACCTACATCACTAAAATCAATATCCACACTGGCTTTGTTCAAAAAATTTTTTTTTAGTTCAGATTAGTAACATTTCTGGATCTGTCAATTTGTACCTTTAATTTGTTTAATTTTTTTTTCATTATGTAAATTGTTTTTTTGTATTTTTCATTTTTCTATGTTAGAGTCAGAGTCAGGTTATTTGCCATTTGTGGAAGGAGACCACATTGGAAAAGGGTTTGTGAGAGCTCAAAAAAACACTTAGACAATAGAACAATAGACAACCAATAAGCAGATAAATAAACAATCAATAAACAGATACAATTGATAAAATAAAAATGGACAATTTGCCCCCATGGATAGGCTGACGGTCACATAGGAAAAGTACAGTACATATATTTTGTCATAGTTTATCAACGTTTTTTCGTCATTCTTCATTAGGATAATGTTCTCCCAGCAGCCGGCTGTGGTTCTCCTCCACGCCGCTGGACCACGCCACCATGGACGCCATGCTCACACGCATCCTCGTCGTCCGAGAGCTGCAGGCCAAGGAGGCGCGGTGACGTCCACACCTGAAGCAGGTGGATTCAGACGGACCACGGCAGCTACACCACTTCTTTTTTTGTTGATTTGTTTTGTTTTGTTTTTGGAAAGACTGTGTTAAAAGTTCAGAATAAGTTTGAGTCTAAAAGTGGAAAAAACATTCCTTCAAACAGAAACTGTGTAATTAACACTGACACTGAAACTGATTTTAACTAATGTTACATTCATGTTTTGTTCGTCTCATTTCTCTCAGGTTTTGTTTAATAAACTCATCAACAACCAGACTTTGTTTGTCCACCTGTCAGGTTTCTCTCTCTGGCCTGGATTCGTCCATGATGGTCTGTCTGTGTCCTGTTAAATTAGCTATAATAGTTGTTATTTTTTAATATTTTTACAATAACAATATTCGGAGGCTGCGCATTGATCCTTTTTTCCCTTCTGGGATCAAACGGATCATGTGCATAATTAACTGCAAAACAAGCACTTCATATTAATGACATATAACGCTCATTCTGCTTCCAGCCTGTCCAGCCTCTACCTGGTCTTTTTACTAAACTTAACCAACTCCTTTCTTCATTGCCTGAACCCAACCAAAGCAACATTTCTGGGGGGGGGGGGGGGGGGGGGGGGCATTTCTGTGTGTTTCTGAGAGAGAGAGAGAGAGAGACAGAGAGAAAGCTGCATGCTCCTATCCAGGGACGTGCACATGACTATAGAGGGGCAGGGGCTCAACATCAGAAAAGGGCAGTGTACAATTTTTTCAGGCCTTAATATAAAAATAAATAAATTAAAATAAATTACAGTTACTATTTAGTCGGTAAAGAAAGCCTGCACGCCTTCAGGACTGCAGTCAACATGCTGGACCAATTTCCCAACTTCCCGAAACAGAGTCATGACTTCTGAACTGGTGGCTAAGGCTAATATGGTATTGGGTGCACATTAACATGGTTTGCAGAAGAAAAAAAAAAGTAGGCTAAGCCTACAGGCTACACACACAAAACCAAGAAATGACTACTGTGACTGCTACTGTGCATATTTACCAACAGCAGCAATATTTACCACAGCAAAGTCACAATTAGCTACCAGTAACTCAATATCTGGAAACAAATTGAAATAGTCAGTGAAATCAAGCGAGTGAGTGATTCCTCCTGTTGCTGCTGCTGTTCACTACATCCAGGTGATGTTAGACAGAGGACGGGGTGGGGCTTAACTCAGTAAGCAGTCAGCTAAACAAACACAAATGGGCGCTTTTCTTAAATATGACTCTTATTAAGCTCGTTGAATAAGTGGACGGCGACTTGTCAGAACCGACAAGGAAGTTATGTTGGTGGATTTATAACTCACAAGATTCGACACAAGTCGCTCCACTGTCACGTCTCATATATGTGCGGGTTATCGATGAGGCAGCAGCTTCTCTCTCTCTCTCCCTCTCTCTCTGGACCTGCTGGACGTGCATGTGAGGGAGCGCGCACCGCGGGGCAGCCCCGCCCCTCAGTGAGGGACAGAGCGGAGCAGCAGCGGACAACACACACACCAACGTACATACACAATACCGTGTGTATTACAAGGGAACGCGTACGGTAGATAACCGTGGCATTTTTACAGCGCGGTTGTTTACATCCTCATGCACAACAGGAATGCATTTATTGAAAAAAAAAAAAAAAAAACATAAAAAAAGGGCACTTTTTAATACGAGGCACAAAGGGCAGGGGCTCAAGCACCCTTTGGGCCCTATGTGTGCACGTGCCTGCTCCTATCAATGGAAGAGCTTGTCACAAAGTAGCGATGGGCGTTCCCCCAATAGCCTTTTCGGAATAGCGGGGTCTTTAGAAAAAATAGAAAACCCCGCTATTACGATGAGTGGAAGTCTATTGTCGGAAGTAGGCGGGGTGTAACCCAGACAAGGAGAGGACGAGTCCATCAGTTAGAGAGGAGACGGAGATGAAGACAGACGTCGATCACCAGCTGCTGCTGCTGCTGCTGCTGCTGTGGAGCTCAGGTAGGACTGAGGGACGTGGGTCTGTGGGTCTGTGTAGCTACGTGTCGATAGTTTGATTTTTCCTTTAAACCGAACTGTCAGAAAACTAAAGTAAGTTATGTGGTTTCAAACCAAAAACCAAAAAAAACGAAAATTCTGGCTTTTTATTCCCGTTCATTGGCTTTTGGTTTTAAAACGAAAAAACGAGGAAACCAAAATCAAATAGCTATCAATACCTGTAAATTTTAATTGTCTTTTCGTTTTTGATCTTAAACAACAAAGACCGAGTCGGCAAGCAAGGAAACGTCACTTCCGGTCAGGGCCGTGGGGGAAAACCATAGACTGTTTTTTTATTTTATTTTATTAAACAATTATATATACACAAGCATACAAATATTCAGACATTAAACATACAATGAATAGACAAACAAAAAATATATACATATATACACTGAAAGGGGTACCAACACTATATCATTATATATTAAAAAATATAGGCCTATATACTATATCATACATATATATATATATCATATATCACACATACCACATTACTACATTACGTAATATATATAATACAATACATATATCATAGGTATTATTAAATAGTTGTTTGCAATAATTTATAATATTCTAAGGTTTTTATAGCTTTTCTGTCTTTCATATTTTGTAATAGCTGCATGTAATATCTTATTTCTATTTTAAACTCATAAAAATATGGTTTTTTGGATGACCATTTACATTTATGGATATAATATTTTCCTTGTAAAATAAAAAGATTCAACAAAAACAATTCCTTTCCCTTAAGTTTTTTTTCATCGTAAATAAGAATTATATCTTTTTCTTTTAGTTTAATCTTGATGCCTGTCAAACATTCAAACATGTTTTCTAGTTCTATCCAAAACAAATGAGTATAACGACATTCAAAAAAAAGATGACAAATATTTTCCTCCTCCTGTTCACAAAAAGTACAGTGGATATTAATATTTTTAAATTTAGAGATGGCCTGATTAACAGGGTAAATTGAGTGTATAATTTTAAAAGAAACTTCCTTAATTTTGTTTGTGACACAGTATTTGTTACTTGAAGTCCATACTGAGTTCCAATGTATATCTATGTCCGCAAATTTTGAGTTCCACAATAATTTAGCTGCTGGGGTATTCATTTCTTGGGAAAGTTTCCTCAAATGTCTATTGGTGCATTTTTTATCTGTTAAATCAACACCATCTAACATACATTTTTCTTCAAAATGAACATTTCGCTGTGGTCCATTATCACCTCTTAATAACATCAACAGTCCCGCAGGTATAGCGTCAAATATTATGGCAAACTCTTTCGGTGTAATTGGGAATACATACTTATTTAAGAACTCAGAATAGCTGTACAAGTGTCCATTTTCATTCAACAACTGTGTCAAAAACATTATATTTTGGTCAAACCATCTCTTAAAAAACAAAGATTTATTCTTATATCGAATATTTTGATTATTCCAAATCAGACATTTGTGTGGCGAGAAGTTATGTTTATAAACTGATATCCAAGAAAGTAAAACTTGTTTGTGGAAATTGGCCAGATGGACAGGAAGTTTGTCAACACTATAGTTACAGTTTAAAAGAAATGTAATTCCCCCGACCTTCTTGAAAATAAGCTCTGGTATAATATACCATAATTTACTTACTTCTTGCAAATATCTCTTTAGCCAGTTTATTTTAAAAATTGTGTTAGAAGTGTTGAAATCCAGTGCATTTAAGCCCCCTTGACAGTATGGGTTACACAGTACTGTTCGTTTCAATTGGTGGGGTTTATTTTTCCAAATAAAGTTGAAAATCTTCGTGTCAATCTGTTTAATTTTTTTGGGTGGAACATCCAATACCATAGCTGTATAGACCAGCCGGGATAACCCTTCACTTTTAGATAACAGAATACGTCCACTGATTGATAAATCTCTTAATAGCCACATATCAAACTTTTTTTTAACTTTTTCAATCAGTGGATTAAAATTCAAGTCAACCCTTTTATCTTGTTCTTTACATATTTTAATACCCAGATATGATACAACATCTTTAATACAGATACCTTCTATTTCTGTCAGGTTATTCGGTTTGTCTTTTAAAGCAAAAAGATCACATTGGTAACACTTTACACTAAGGTACACAAAATTAGAGTAGTTAATGAGTAACTAATGAAGAACTAATGAGGAACTAATGAGTAGTTAGTGAGGAACTAAGCTACACAAAATTACAGTAGTTACTGAGGAACTAAGCTACACAAAATTACAGTAGTTACTGAGGAACTACTGATTAATTAACTATTAGTTAATGGTCAGTTCTTCAGGAACCCCTGATCAAATTTCAGAGGAGTAGTTACTGAGGAACTAATGAGTAGTTAGTTAGGGAAATGAGATACACAAAATTACAGTAGTTACTGAGGAACTAATGATTAACTAACTATTAGTTAATGGTCAGTTCTTCAGGAACCCCTGATCAAATTTCCGAGGAGTAGTTAATGAGGAACTAATGAGGAACTATTAATGATCAGTTCTTCATTAACTCATGATATAATTTCATAGAAAGTTAATCACAACTTGATGATTAGCGAACTAGTTACTTCATCAGTACAGAATCATTACTCAATAAAATGTCCAGTAGTTAACCTTTATGACCTAAAGTGACACATAATGAGTGGTTTTTCATTTCTTCATCTTCATCTTTACATTAGTAGTTCCTTAAAAAAATCACAGACAGCAGGATTCTTTAGAAGATTTTATTCATTAATTTCAGACCACATACACATCAATATGACCATCCATGTTGCCTTTGAAATAAATATGATAGTTTGTCACATGTTTGGTAGGCTAAATGAATGTATCATGGGGCTGTGTAGTACTGTATACTGATCACACCGTGGTTCACAGTAAAGTTGTTTGAGGTGCACAAAATTTAGAGTAGTTATTTACTATGAAACAAATTTGGAATGAATGAGGAACTCACTATTAGTTAATGGTGAGTTATTCAGTAACTCCTAATCAAATTACTGAGGAACTAACTATTACTTAATCATTAGTTACCCTTTTTGTGTACCTTAAGGTAAAGTGAGACATCAAAATGAGTAGGTAATGAGTACTGAATCATTACTTAGTCATTAGTTACCCTTTTTGTGTACCTTATAGTAAAGTGAGACATCAAAAGGACTAGGTAATGAGTACTGAATCATTAGTTACCCTTTTTGTGTACCTTATAGTAAAGTGAGACATCAAAAGGACTAGGTAATGAGTACTGAATCATTAGTTACCCATTTTGTGTACCTTATAGTAAAGTGAGACATCAAAATGAGTAGGTAATAAGTACTGAATCATTACTGAATCATTAGTTACTATTTTTGTGTAAGGTACACAAACATTACAGTAGTTACTGATGAACTAATGAGGAACCAAAATAATCATTTGCCTCCATGTGCACCAAAATGACATAGAATGTAAAACAACAACAAAAACCTTTGTAACTTACTTGCTTAAAAAAAGTCATGTCTTTTATTTTGGAAACAAGATCTTCAATTCCGGTGGCTCACCTGTGCAGCTTTACTGTGAGGAGCAGTGAATTCATTTGACGACGATGAGAGAAGTAATGGACAGAGCAAGGAAGAGCAGAAGCTCCCATCTCAACTATATCAGAGACGTTCTATATCTCGAGGATGAGGATGTGACTGTACAGTATAAGTACATTTTAATGGTATCTCTCTCTTTTTTTTATATATATACAAATTCGGTAAGATTGCTCCTCAAATTTACTGTAAGATAACTTTGTCCAAAGTGAATTTAGCCCTCTAAAACCGACCGTAGTTTGGTTAACCGAACGTTACATTGATGCTACGCTTGCACATGTTTTACAAAACATTAAATAACTTATGAACCGTTTATGATAGAGACGAGCTGTGAACAGCATCTGAATCGGGGGGGTTATCCGCTTTCCGAGGGTCCTTGAATGGTGCCTCTACGACAACACGTGACACTGGAAGAGAAGCTAAACCGAGCATAGCATTGATGCTGAGGTTGCACATTTTTGTCAATATTTAATAACTTATGAACCGTATATGATAGAGACGAGTTGTGAACAGCATCTGAATCACTGGATTTTTTGAATGGTGCCTCTATGACAACAAGGGACGATATGCGTCATGTAACCACATGGTAAGGGAACAGAGCTAAACCGAGCTAGCATCAATGCAACACTTGAGCATACTTTCATAGAGGCACCATTGAAGGACCCTCGGAAAGCAAAGAATCCCGCGATTCAGATGCAGTTAACAGGTTATTTAATGTTTTGTACAACGTGTGCAAGTGTAGCATCAATGCTACATTCTGTTAACCGACCATAGCATCGATGCTATGCTAGGTCACTTTGGAGAAAGTTAGCATAGTAAAATTTGAGGAGTCATCTTACACATCTTCCAAAAAAAAAAAAAAAAAGACAGATACCATTAAAATATCACTGTACGGTCACACCCTCATCCTCGAGATATCGTCGAAATGGGATTTTCCTTCTTTTGCTTTTCCCTGCATGGTCCATTGCTTCTCTTGTGGCATGGTCAATTGCTTCTCTTGTGCCAAGTGAATTCACTGCTCCTCACAGTAAAGATGCACAGGAAATGATGATCTCGTTTCCAAAATAAAAGACAAATGACACTTTGTAAATGACCTTTATGATAAGAACATTACTTCATTTGTTGTTTTTATGTTTATTTATTTAGTTTCTGAACATTAGTCAAGGTCAGGGCTTTATTTCTTATATATTAAGCCGACGTTATATTCAGTGCTTTTATTTTGAAAGCGTCTCGCCGAGACCTCATAAACTTCCGGTGCTACGGATTTTACCGGCAGTGTGTCTGCAAGGCCAGAGTGTCTTCAATGCTAAAAGTGTGCCTAACTTACATGAAACGCCCTAGCACCTGGCTAATAAGGGGCACAAGGTTTGTTTTTGTTACCTTTTCATGTTATATTTATGTCCGGCTCGAGTTTGGTCGCCGTTGATAGTCTCATGTATGTATGGAACATGTTGTGGTTAGCGGTAGCTATTAGCATTGGCCAGCTCGGCTTAGTTAGCTTAGCTTAGCTCCATCTCACTTCAATACATTGAAGTGAGATAAAGCTAAGCTAACTCGTTGATTGTTTTATTAATGCAACAGGACTGTTTTGTCTGTTTAATGTGAGGTCTGGTAAGGTTAAAAACAGTTTATTGGATTAAAAACAAACGGTTAAAAATATTTATTTCATGGTAATACAGCACTCCATTTGGATATTGTCTTTTGATTAAATAGATAAAAAGGGAGTCAACTTACATTGAGCATGTTTTTATTTCCTTTACCCTGTTTTTAACATTTTTAACTCTTCCTTCTACCCTGTTTTTAACTCTACTTTCCCTACCTTGTTTTAACAATTGTAGCACTTTGAGATCGTGCCGATGAAAAGTGCATTACAAATTAAATTTATTATTATTATTATTATTATGATTGTTTATGTGATAAAAGCAGTTAAAAATAATTTCATTTATGTAAAAGGAAAGGTAACTGTATTTTATTTTCTTCTCATAGCTCTTACGGTGTGTCTGCAACTGAATACGGTCCATGGAATGAAGGAATGTGAACCATCAGTTTCATCATTTGTGACCATCATTTAGCTGGGGACGCTACACACTTGTTATTTTTTATTAGGCTATTATTAAAACAAGAAAGCTACAAAGGTTTTTCTTTTCTTTTCTTTGTCTTTTTATTATTATTTTTTTTACATTCTATCATATTTTCTTGTGTGTGGACATAAAAAAAATGTTATTTTGGTGTACCTGTGCAGGTAAAATCTTATTTTGGTGCCCGTGAAGACAAAAGTTATTTTGGTGCACATAGAGGCAAATGATTATTTTGGTTCTTCATTAGTTCATCAGTAACTACTGTAATGTTTGTGTACCTTACACAAAAATAGTAACTAATGACTAGGTAATGATTCAGTACTTATTACCTACTCATATTGATGTCTCACTTTACTATAAGGTGCACAAAAAGAGTAACTAATGATTCAGTAATGATTCAGTACTCATCACCTAGTCATTTTGATGTCTCACTTTACTATAAGGTACACAAAAAGGGTAACTAATGATTCAGTACTCATTACCTAGTCATTTTGATCAGTGTTGTTTTCGTTAACGATGACGATGACGAAATATTTTCGTTGACGCCCCTTTTTTTCATGACGATAACGAGACGGTGACGAGACGAACATGGCTCTCTGATGACGAAAACATGACGAGACTTGTGTGAGTTTTCGTTGACGAGACGAGAACGGACGTAAATGTTCGTGGTCGGGCTGTGATCGCCTCTACATTCCATATTATGGATTGTCATTACTAGCTGCACACGATTTAGCAACGGCTCCGTCAACAACAGAACAACGCTGCTGAGACGAGCCGCGGTGCGCCGCCGCCCGGTGCTTGTGATCAGAGCGGCAGAGAGCAGCAGGCAGTGATCCGCTGCTCTGGTGACCTCGGTCAGTGCGGTGCAGCCGCTCCGCGGCGCTGACGGGTGGTCAGACGTTCAAATGCATGACATTTCTGCTTATTGTGCGTGTAATCTGTCCATTAAAATCAACAAGTGTCTGCAACACTGCTGCATCCTTGTGTGGTCACGTCCACCACCTGGCATGCAGCGCACATTCTGCTCAACACACCTGCCGTCACTCCATCAGAAAAAAAACTGAATGCACTACTGTTACCACTTTATCTGTGTGTAGGCTAATGGATAATCCTTAGACCATAAAGTATTTGGCATTGGGTGGAAACATTGTGTGTAAAACCATTCCTTTATTGAATTAATTTGTTGAAAGACTTTTTTTTTTTTTTTTTTACTGAAACTGACTAAAACTAGACGAAAACCTTGTTGAGTTTTCGTCGACTAAAACTAGACTAAAACTATCACATATAGGAATGACTAAAATTGACTAAAACTAATAAGTATTTTCGTCAAAAAGACTAAGACTAAGACTAAATCTAAAATGCCTGCCAAAAACAACACTGATTTTGATGTCTCACTTTACTATAAGGTACACAAAATAGGTAACTAATGATTCAGTACTCATTACCTAGTCCTTTTGATGTCTCACTTTACTATAAGGTACACAAAAAGGGTAACTAATGATTCAGTACTCATTACCTACTCAATTTGATTTCTCACTTTACTATAAGGTACACAAAAAGGGTAACTAATGACTAAGTAATGATTCAGTACTCATTACCTAGTCCTTTTGATGTCTCACTTTACTATAAGGTACACAAAAAGGGTAACTAATGACTAAGTAATGATTCAGTACTCATTACCTACTCATTTTGATGTCTCACTTTACCTTAAGGTACACAAAAAGGGTAACTAATGATTAAGTAATAGTTAGTTCCTCAGTAATTTGATTAGGAGTTACTGAATAACTCACCATTAACTAATAGTGAGTTCCTCATTCATTCCAAATTTGTTTCATAGTAAATAACTACTCTAAATTTTGTGCACCTCAAACAACTTTACTGTGAACCACGGTGTGATCAGTATACAGTACTACACAGCCCCATGATACATTCATTTAGCCTACCAAACATGTGACAAACTATCATATTTATTTCGAAGGCAACATGGATGGTCATATTGATGTGTATGTGGTCTGAAATTAATGAATAAAATCTTCTAAAGAATCCTGCTGTCTGTGATTTTTTAAGGAACTACTAATGTAAAGATGAAGATGAAGAAATGAAAAACCACTCATTATGTGTCACTTTAGGTCATAAAGGTTAACTACTGGACATGTTACTGAGTAATGATTCTGTACTGATGAAGTAACTAGTTCACTAATCATCAAGTTGTGATTAACTTTCTATGAAATTTGATCATGAGTTAATGAAGAACTGATCATTAATAGTTCCTCATTAGTTCCTCATTAACTACTCCTCTGAAATTTGATCAGGGGTTCCTGAAGAACTGACCATTAACTAATAGTTAGTTAATCATTAGTTCCTCAGTAACTACTGTAATTTTGTGTATCTCATTTCCCTAACTAACTACGCATTAGTTCCTCATTAACTACTCCTCTGAAATTTGATCAGGGGTTCCTGAAGAACTGACCATTAACTAATAGTTAATTAATCAGTAGTTCCTCAGTAACTATTGTAATTTTGTGTACCTTAGTTCCTCAGTAACTACTGTAATTTTGTGTAGCTCAATTCCTCACTAACTACTCATTAGTTCCTCATTAGTTCTTCATTAGTTACTCATTAACTACTCTAATTTTGTGTACCTTAGTGTAAAGTGTTACCATCACATTTATTAATATTAACCTTCAAGCCTGACACCAAAGAAAATGCATTGAGACAGTCAATTGCTTTTTTAACCTCATTTTCATTCTTTAAAAAAATAGTAGTGTCGTCGGCTAGTTGACAGTATTTCAATTGATTTTCTGCAAGTTGGATGCCTCTAAAATAATCTTTATTAATATGAAGTGCCATTGTTTGCATGATTAGTAGAAATAAAAAAGGTGCAATCGGGTCTCCTTGTTTAACCCCTCTGTCTATATTAAAGCTACGGGTGGTTCCATTTAACAGCTTCACTGAACTGGTACAGCTTCTATATAATGTCTGAATTGCAGATTTAAAATAAGAGCCAAAACCAAAAAAGTCCAAAGTGTTAAACAAAAAAGAATGTTCTATGGTATCAAAAGCTTTATAGTAATCTATGAATAGTATAAAGCTGTTGTCATCAATAAATTCATGGTAGTCAATTAAGTCAAGAATTAAACGAACATTATTACTTATATGTCTACCACTCATAAAACCAGACTGGCAATCATCAATAATTGTTTGAAGACAAGGTTTAAGTCTTTGAGCAAAAATAAGTGATAATAACTTAACATCATTATTAATTAAAGTGATTGGCCTCCAATTGTCAATACTTATTGGGTCTTTTCCAGGTTTGGGAATTAATGTAATGAGGCCTTGAGACATGGATGAGGGTAGTTTCCCCATAGACAGAGCTTCCTTATAAACATTAAACAAAAATTCTGAAACCTCTTCCTTGAAAGTTTTATAAAACTCACTCGTTAAGCCATCATTCCCAGGGGACTTATTATCTTTTAACATAGAAATACATGCATTGATCTCTTCTTGGGTAATGTCCTGATCACATATATTTTTCTGTTCTTCATCTATTCGTTTTACATCCCCATCTATAGAACTAAAAAAAGAAAACGAATCACATGAATCAACTTTTTTCTTGTACAAGTTTTCATAAAAATTCTTAACAAAATTAGATATTTCAATGGCATTGTCTGTAATCTGGCCATTGATATTTAATTTAATTATTGAGGAGGTTTCTGCATTTCTTTTTTCCAAATTGAAAAAATATTTTGTGTTCTTTTCACCTTCCTCCATCCATTTTCTTCTAGATCTTACAAAGGCCCCTCTTGCTTTATCTTCATAGATCTGATCTAGTTGTAATTGTAATGTAATCAGATTTTCTTTATCTTGTTCGTTTGGGTTTGGATTTTCATATATCATAATTATCGTTTTTATTATATTATCCTCCATTATGCGTTTGTTTTTTGTAATTTCTTTACTTCTGTGGGATGCTAGTCTTCTAATTTGATATTTTAAGAACTCCCATTGCTCCCCAAAAGAGTTCAGTGCTTTTGCCTTTCTCCAGCTTTCATTAATAGTTAACTTTGCCAAGTTTAGAAATTGTTTATCTTCTAAGAGAGTATTATTTAATTTCCAATAACTTGTTCTAATCCTTTGATCATGATCTGTAGTGCTATTGAGATTAACTGAAATATATATCAATTTATGATCTGTAAGTACAGAAGGTTCAATATAAACATCCATGATTTCTTTCTCCATAACTGTCGATATCAACCAAAAATCTATTCTTGACTGTTTACTCAAGTCTTTTGTTTGCCATGTAAACTGACTTTTATCAGGATTTCTATACCTCCATATATCAAAACAATTTAAATTAAAACACAATTTATCAGTTTCTGCAGTTTTATCAACTCTCACCGGACGCGGTGGCAAACAATCCAAAAGTGGATCTTTAATGGAGTTCCAATCTCCTCCAAGGATTAGTTTCGCACTGGGGAATAGCATTAAAAATGAACAAATTTCTTCTTCCATTTCTTCAAATAAGACTCGGTTTCTGAAGCTATTATTGAAACCATAAATATTACTCAGTATGGAAATGGTGTCCATAACTTTCACAACCAAAATAATCCATCTTCCAGATACATGAATTTTATTCTTCAAAATTTTACCTTTAAACTTCCCCTTTAAAATGGCTACACCTGCTGAATTATTACTGCCATAAGACATCCAAATGTCCTCTCCCCATTGCTGCTTCCAAAATTTATAATCATTCACTAAAGCATGGGTCTCTTGTAAAAGATAGAAATCAGCTTTAAATTTTTTGCAGAAAAGAAAGACAGCTTTCCTCTTTAAATTGTCTCGGATACCCCTAACATTCAATGAGCACAGTGATAGGGACAGTGTCGCTCACCCACACACTCCGAGAGAGAGAAAAAGAAAAAGAAAAAAAGAAAAGAAAATGATTTTAATACCTAGTCTACTTTAACAGTCTACTTTAAAGTTATACCTGATCATTTATGACGAGTCTTACTTGCTGTCATCCATCATATCGCAGTTCCTTCCCGTCGATTATGGCTTTGGCCCCCCTGAAGAAAGCCCTTTTTCCTTCCTTGCGCGCTGCCTCGATGTGGGGCCACAGTCTGTTTCTAGTCTCTTTGTCCCTCGATGTCAAGTCCTCTCCGAATCTGATTTTCCTTGATGTGAGATAGTCTGCGTTCTTGGCGTTTTTCCAAACCGTTTCTCTGGTTGCTCTGGAAGTAAAACGCGTGATGATTGGTCGTATTCTATCTTCGGTTCTTCTTCCTACCCGGTGGCTGACGTCGATGTGGAGATGGAGAAGATTCCCGAGCTCTGGAGCAATTGCCCGGCAGATGTCCTCCACTCGCTGCTTGACGTCTTCTCCTTCTTGCTCTGGAAGTCCGTGGAGTCTCAAGTTCCAACGTCTCTGGTAACGGTCAGCATCATTCACCTTGTCCTCTAACTCAGATATCCTCTTTTCATGGTCAGCAGTTGCCTTCTTCACAATGGTTACATCTTTTTTCATATCCTGAATTTCTTTGAAGAGGAATTCTGCATTTTCTTTCAAGGCGTTGATACTTGTTGCATTATGTTGGATCAGCTTCTCCAGGCCATCTGCTTTCTTTTCCAGACCATCAGCTCTTTGGTCTATTTTTCTTTCCAGCAACTTTATGATATTGCCCTGTACCTCCGCCAGCGTTGGCTCGGGTCTCACTTTCTTCGATGCGGGAGTACTCGGCATGGAGTCAGGTAGCGGCACGCATTCAGGGCTTTGAGGGCGTGCATAGGAATGTAAATCCGTATGACTGACTTCCATCTCTGCCCCAACCGTGGGAATGGTATTACTTAGGATAGTAAAGAGGTTTCTATCCACCTTGACTGTGCGAAATCTTCCTCCTCTATCTTTTCCTCTTCTCCCAGCCATGGTGGCTATCGGCGTCCCAGGTGTTGTCACTCACCGGGTTGATTAGCGCTGGCAGAGATTTTCTTTTTTCTTTCTTTTCCACAGGTTTGCCTTCGCTAGAAGTTGAGATATCTGTCTCAAACTTTCAGATAAGGTCTTGATATTGTTTAGAGATACCTTTCATAGTTGGTATAACCTATAAATCGAACTTTAGGTGTTCAAAATCAGAGCTCTCTCAGTCGCGTGCCATCCGCACTCCCCCCGCACTCCGGCATCCAAAAAACCATAGACTGTAAAAAGAATGGACGTAGCGTCCGTGACGTCACCCATTGGTTTTGGGGAGTCTGTTTTGTGCCGCTACTACGGGGGTTTGAGCCGCGCCATGTTGGATTCTACTTGCCATATTTGGAGCGGTGCGGCCGTTGGCCGGCCGAGAGCCCGCCCACTGGCCTCCTAGCAGCGGTCGCCGGACCTGTCACTCAACGGTTCTGCGCCCTGATTGGCCAGAACTTTAACCTGTTCACGCAGGCCCCCTAGTGGTTGGGACGCCGGCGTCCCAAATCAATAACACACGAACGGCGTCCTTAATACAAACGAAAGTAGGCCTGGTGTAATTAAAACTCCACCACAGACCTTTTAAGGACACTTTCGGCAACATGTAGAAAAAAAAATGAAGTTTTTAGGTGCTACGGTTTTTTCACAGTCACTGAAAATGTCTCAAACAATATCAGACTACGGCAGCCCGCAAGTGACGTCACGTCAACAACGAAGGTGATTTAAACATATGTACCATCTGTACACCTCTTCTTTCACCACCAAAAAATCATAAACTGTCATATAAACAAAGGCAAAGCACAAAAATGCAGTTTTTACCCCATTAAAGGTTTAAACAAGCCTGCTCACTCTACACAAACAAACCCGGAAGTCATTTTCGAGTGCCGAAAAAGACGGACATAAACAGTCACAGACCCACTAAAACACTGAATAAAATTACAAGCTTACCCTCTTTTTCAAGCTGAAGATGTGCTCGACAAAACCGGCTTGGTTGATTTTATCCATCGTGACCAGATAATCCTTCAATGGTTACGTTTACCCGCAGTGCTAATGCTATGAGCTATTATCCGTCAGACTGCGCACCCGCTTTGCGCATCTCTCGTCGCCTGTCAATCAAAGTCACGGGGGTGAAAACTTTTTGGTCCAATAGCAGAGACTCTAAGGTGGGACCTGATGTATAATGATCCCTGATTGGGCAAAGCTTAAGCCTGCACCCAGCTGGTTCCTGTGGTTCCCTCTCCCCCTAGTGTCAACAAGTAAGCAATACAAGTATCCACAAAAAGTGTGTTTTTACTGCCCCAAGTTTAATTAAAATAATAATAAAAGACAAAATGAACTATTTCAAATGTCCTTGTTAATTTAAGCCATCACTGATGGTTGTGGGATGTTTACTTCTGGAGTTTTAAAGGAAAATAACAATATAATACAGGCGAAAATAGGTAAATTCATGTTTGGATGGGTTTTGGACACTAAATATTCATCCCCATACATTAAATTTTCAAATGGCATTTTACTTATGTAACTGGTGTTCCTAAAAGCCATCAAGTGTGTGATTGGCCCCAGTAAGTTATCTGTTGGAAAAAAAAAAAATCTCACTAAAATCTTGCAGTGTGCATTTTAGCCAAATTGGACAATTTTGGACAGTTTTTGCACGCTGTACATCGCCAAGGGACACTGTTTGGAAAAACTCTATAGTGCCTCAGTAGTTTTACATATCAACCTAAAATTTGGTACATATGTGGACAGGGAGTGTGTGAACCATATATGTAAAATTCAACCTGTTTTATAATTAGGATTTTGATATATCACCTTTTCACCAAAACTTTCAAACTCGTTTTTTTTTTTTTCAAAAAAAATTTGTAATTTCAGAAGCCCATTTTTTTATGGAATGACTCAATTCAATATTTTATAGATATAGATGTAAAGGGACAAAGGTTTTCTTTCATTTAAGCCATTAACCATAGTTGTGGGATTAGTACTTCTGTAAATAAAAAGCTTTAATTGCAGTGATACAAAAACAGGCGGAAATTGCCAAAAATGGCCTCTGCATGAAGAGGTTAACCCTAATAATAGAGAGCCTAAGCGGAAGCAGGAAGTAACGGTCACCATGGGACCTCAACTCTGAAAAGCTCGCCATTCAAATGAACGGGACTGAAAATTTTATTTCGTGATCCGTTTGAATTGTGCCATGAGAAAAAAATATGACCTCTACCTGTTTAAAACATCACGTTTCATCCCGAGAAATCAGCAGTTTGTTGTAAAGCTATTGTAGAATAAAATTCAGAAGAATCTGTAAGCCGAAAGACTACAAGTTGCGTAGGTGACGTCACCAAATGCCGCCCTTTCCCGTGTCAGTTGGTGACGTATTTTTTGTGGGACACAGATCTGTAGTCCGTAGAGCGGTCTTTACACAAAATACATTCTTCTGTTGCCGTTTTATGATAAACGGCTGATTTCTCTTCATGAAACGTGATGTTTTAAACAGGTAGAGGACATATTTTTTTCTCATGGCGCAATTCAATCGGATCACGAAATAAAATTTTCAGTCTCATTCATTTGAATGGCGAGTTTTTCAGAGTTGAGGTCCCATGGCGCCGTTACTTCCTGCTTCCGCTTAGGCTCTCTATAGTAAAACGGTAGAGTTTAAAAAAAATTCACCCCCCTCAGAGTGTGTGCGGGGGTAGAAACTATCTGTTGAGACCAAAAAAATAAAATGTACCAGGCTGTAAATATGTTTTTTTAAGCTGTAAAATCGGCTATTTTAACATGGGGCTCGATTGGAGTTGCTCCCTTCTGGAGCCAGCCCCCAGCGACAGCCGGGGGGATTGCAGCTTTTTGAATGCGGAAGTGAGCTTCACTTCTCAGACCGACAACTGCCCCCTTGGGGAAAACCATAGACTGTAAAAAGAATGGACGTAGCGTCCGTGACGTCACCCATTGGTTTGGGGGAGTCTGTTTTGTGCCGCTACTACGGGGGTTTGAGCCGCGCCATGTTGGATTCTACTTGCCATATTTGGAGCGGTGCGGCCGTTGGCCGGCCGAGGGCCCGCCCACTGGCCTCGTAACAGCGGTCGCCGGACCTGTCACTCAACGGTTCTGCTCCCTAATTGGCCAGAACTTTAAACCTAATAATAGTAAAACGGTAGAGTTTTAAAAAAATTCACCCCCCTCAGAGTGTGTGCGGGGGTAGAAACTATCGATTGAGACCAAAAAAATAAAATGTACCAGGCTGTAAATATGTTTTTTTAAGCTGTAAAATCGGCTATTTTAACATGGGGCTTAATTGGAGTTGCTCCCTTCTGGAGCCAGCCCCCAGCAACAGCCGGGGGGATTGCAGCTTTTTGAATGCGGAAGTGAGCTTCACTTCTCAGACTGACAACTGCCCCCTTGGGGAAAACAAACCGTTTTCCCCATAGACCGAGTCGGCAAGCAAGGAAACGTCACTTCCGGTCAGGGCCGTGGGGGAAAACAAACCGTTTTCCCCATACACACTCATGCAAAAAGGCTTATCATGATCGGGTCGATTGTTGTCGTAATATAAATATAAATATAAATATACGGACAACAATCGACCCGATCATGATAAGTTTTTTAATATATAGCCCTTTGACAGCATATACAAGTGATTCAAACCAAGAAATGACAGCGGACAAGCGTTTGACAAAGGTTTAAAATACCGCCTTTTTGCATGAGTGTGTATGGGGAAAACGGTTTGTTTTCCCCCACGGCCCTGACCGGAAGTGACGTTTCCTTGCTTGCCGACTCGGTCTATTAACGTCGATGACCGGAAGGGCGCGGTAAAGTTGGTTTTATAGGCTATTCGACATTCGCTAGTTTTTTCTGTTTCTAACTTTAATAGCGTCATGAAAACTGCACCAATTTCATCCAGGTTGATATTATTTTGTAGAGATCAGTGAGCCACACATTTCACAGGTCTCATCAACTCACCAACCTCAGTGGCTGTGGCGAAAACTCAAAGGAACAGCGCTGAATGTCTTTCCGAGTCTACTGTGCGGCAGCCGGGGCGCTTAGGGACCGTCGTAAAATTGCAATGTCGGATTTTTCCGTTAGAACAAATAAAAAAAATAACAACAACACAGAAATACTGTCATTACCACAAAGCTAAGAGTTTCACAGCATTTTATTATTCACTCATATTCAATAGCGCCACCATTTGGTCAGTTATAAGCATTTTACCTTTGGGCTGATAACATTCTTGATTTTATTTTGAAATAGCTCTCTGGAATTTCAACTTACAAACACCATTCCACTTCTCATTTGTTTGTAAGGTTGGTATTGATCTTTCACAACCATTATCTCCCAGAAAATCATGTAAAAAAAATCCACAAACAATAAGTATTCATTGAACATTGTGTATGAATATTTCTTGATTTTATTTTGAAATAGCTCTCTGGAATTTCAACCTACAAACACCATTCTACTTCTCATTTGTTTGTAAGGTTGGTATTGATCTTTCACAACCATTATCTCCCAGAAAATCATGTAAAAACAAAACAAAAAAATCCCTAAACAATTAGTATCCATTGACCTTATTTTATGAATATTTCTTGATTTTATTTTGAAATAGCTCTCTGGAATTTCAACCTACAAACACCATTCTACTTCTCATTTGTTTCTAAGGTTGGTATTGATCTTTCACAACCATTATCTCTCAGAAAATCTCTGCCTTATGCTCTGGCCTGCTCCTTCTGCTTGTGGACTGGTTGCTAGCCGTGGCTTGTTCTGAGCTCTTTGAAACTATGAGGTGCGATTGACTTTCTGCCTGGAGCTGCTGTGGTGGGGCTTGAGATTGGTCCTAAATCACAGCAGCACACAGCAGTTTCTTATACACTGCTTTGGGGCTTGGGATCCACCTCACCCATTCTGCACTGCTTTAGAGGCCTGCTCCATCCATCCTGCTCTATAGCCTAAGGTCTTTCCATCCATTCACCCTGCTCTGTATCCTGCGGCCTGCTCCGCAGCCTGAAGCCTGAAGCTTGCTTCATCATCCTGCTCTACAGCCTGCGGCCTGTTACATCCTCCCTGCTCTGCAGCCTGAGGCCTGTTACATCCACCCTGCTCTGCAGCCTGAGGCCTGTTACATCCACCCTGCTCTGCAGCCTGAGGCCTGTTACATCCTCCCTGCTCTGCAGCCTGAGGCCTGTTACATCCTCCCTGCTCTACAGCCTGCGGCCTGTTACATCCTCCCTGCTCTGCAGCCTGAGGCCTGTTACATCCACCCTGCTCTGCAGCCTGAGGCCTGCTCCATCCACCCTGCTCTGCAGCCTGAGGCCTGGTTCATCCACCCTGCTCTGCAGCCTGAGGCCTGCTCCATCCACCCTGCTCTGGAGCCTGAGGCCTGTTACATCCACCCTGCTCTGGAGCCTGAGGCCTGGTTCATCCACCCTGCTCTGCAGCCTGAGGCCTGTTACATCCACCCTGCTCTGCAGCCTGAGGCCTGCTCCATCCACCCTGCTCTGCAGCCTGAGGCCTGCTCCATCCACCCTGCTCTGCAGCCTGAAGCCTGGTTCATCACTACTCATCGCTACTGTGACTCTCTTGGACCTTGGGTTAACCAGCCACCATGGGGAGTGCACATCAGCTATTGTGCTTTCTCCTCCAATTATTCCAAACCCTGAAACCAATAACTTGCTTAGTGAACGAAGTGAACAAGTGCTGATTCATTTTTATATGGATTATTTTATCTTTGCACAATGGTTATGTCTTGTTTGCACCTCTGTCTTAGAATCAAACTTCATATTGTCTGATAAGTCTCTTGTCATGTTGCATGCTAGACTACACTCCAAAACAGAAACACCTAGCAACCTTGAAATTACTAGGAAAAGATTTCTGTTGTTTATTTTACTTTTGATCTCTGGTATTCAGCCAAACCCTGGTCCTGGTACTGCTATCTGTAACACACCTGCTGAATTTAAGGATAGAACCGGGCTAGGTGTAATCCATTTGAATATTCGTAGTCTGCCATCAAAGATTGATATGCTGCACATCTGGGCAAAATCAACTGATGCAGATGTCATTGTTCTGTCTGAAACGTGGCTTAGCAAATCTTATTCTGACAAAGCCATCTCCATCAAAGGGTATAATGTATTTAGGGCCGACCGCCCCAAGAAAGGGGGCGGGGTTGCAATCTATTGTAAATCAAAATTTAATGTAAATGTCCTGCAGTCTAAATCAATCAGTAAATTTGAGTTCTTGGCCATAAATCTTGAAATTTCAAATGGGTTTTTTATTACTGTTGCGGGCTGTTAGACCCCCATCAGCTACTGCTGAAGCGCTAACTTCTCTGAATCAGCTTTTAGCTGACCTGAATTACAAGGAAATAATATTAACTGGTGATCTAAACTGGGATTGGCTAAATTCTAAATCCGATGCCTTCAAGGATTCCTGTGTTTCATTAAATCTTACACAGCTCATTGAAAGCACCACACACCCTAACTTGAAGTGTCCAGAAAAATCATCTTTAATTGACCTGTTTTTGACTAATGCTCCACACAAGTACTCTATGTCAGGTGTCTTTGCAAACGATATAAGTGACCACTGTGTGATGCAGTCAGAAATGCCAAAATTCCAAAATCCAAACCTCGTATTTTGATAAAACGTAATATGAAGGCCTTTGTTGAACAGGGGTTCTTCCATGATTTATATAATTTTAACTGGGACCGTATTGAATTGATTGATGATGTAGAGACTGCATGACAATTCTTCTCTGAGGGTTTCTCTTCCCTGCTTGATAAGCATGCTCCCTTCAGAAGATATGGGGTTAAGGGTAGGGATAATCCCTGGTTCACGCCTGATTTAGCCGATTTACTGCATAATAGAAATCTTGCCTGGGCTAAGGCCAGAAAGACTCAGTCTGAGGCTGATAAACTTATATTTAGGCAACTCAGAAATCGTTTTACCTTTCTTATCAAAAAAGCAAAGTCCAGTTTTTATCTCTCTACAATAACGAAAAAATCTAAACGACCCTAAGAAATTTTGGAAAGTGATCAAATCTATCTCAGCCACTGATAATCATAGTGAACTCCCATCCTGTATTGCTAATGACGCTACCACTGTAACTGACAGGGCTACTATACTTGATTGTTTTAATAATCATTTTTCTGCCTCGGGTTCGTTATTTTCTAGGTCTTCTTCCACGATTGCTATGCCTGCTCTTAATCCTGTGTCCTCTGCCCTAGATGTTGGTAACACATCTCTAGGCCATATTTCTGCTGGTCAACCTTCCTTTGTTTTTAGGTTGTTCTCAGTGGAAGAGGTCCGTAGAGCTCTTCTCTCTCTTGACATTACTAAATCTGCAGGCCCAGATCACCTGGAACCATATTTTTTAAAGCTTGCAGCTGATTTTATTGCCAAGCCTCTTCAATATCTTTTTAACCTCTCTATCACTACGAATTGTATTCCTGAAATTTGGAAAGTTGCTTACGTCCTTCCCCTTTTGAAAGGGGGGGGACCCTACTTGTTTAAATAATTGTCGACCTATCTCCAAGTTGTCCATCCTGTCGAAGGTCCTTGAAGGTCTAGTAAATGACCAGTTGAAGGATTTCCTTCATACTTACAACATTCTCTCTCCATATCAATCCGGCTTCAGGAAACAACACAGCACAATTACGGCCACCCTCAAACTCACCAATGACATAATAGACTGGCTGGATCATAAGAAATTTTGCACAGCTCTTTTTGTTGACCTTTCTAAGGCCTTCGACACAGTCGATCATTCTATTCTGAAGCGACGACTGCTTGACATAGGTTTATCTGAGCAGGCCGTTGGTTGGTTTGATAATTATTTGTCTAATAGAAAACAATGTGTTCACTTTGAAGGCAGTTCATCCAATCTGCTAAATGTTTCTACCGGTGTGCCTCAGGGCTCAGTTCTGGGACCAATTTTGTT
Organism: Trachurus trachurus; assembly: GCF_905171665.1. Taxonomy (NCBI): domain Eukaryota; kingdom Metazoa; phylum Chordata; class Actinopteri; order Carangiformes; family Carangidae; genus Trachurus; species Trachurus trachurus. The sequence goes on from NC_139904.1 coordinate 1,481,402, forward strand.
TGTTATTTATGTAAATACATTGGGCAGAAACATTCCAAATGCCAAATTTCATTTTTATGCTGATGACACGGTAATCTATTGTTGTGGCTCCACTCTTGCTGAGGCCCTTGGCAACTTACAGATTGCTTTTAACCTTGTGGAAAGTCAGCTCATTGAGCTAAGACTTGTCTTAAACGCTGTCAAAACTAAACTGATGATATTTTCTAATGGCAGGGAAGTACCTGTGTCTCCTCCCAGCATTTTGTCATTACAAGGTTGTGAGATTGAACTTCTGACCTGTTACAAGTATCTCGGCATTCTAATCGATGATCGGCTTTCTTTTAAACCACATGTAGAAAACCTGGTAAAAAAATTAAGACTGAAACTGGGATTCTTTTTCCCTCACAGATCTTGTTTTTCTTTTTCTACCAGGAAAAAGTTGGTTGCTGCCACTTTCCTCCCTGTACTTGATTATGGGGACCTCTTGTATATGTATGCCCCTGCAAATTGTCTGCGCTCTCTGGACACCGTGTATCATGGTGCCTTAAGGTTTGTCACTGGATGTAAAGCCCTCACTCACCACTGCACTTTATATGCCCGAGTTGAGTGGCCATCTCTGGCAGCACGCCGCCTTATACATTGGCATATTTTTATTTATAAAGTCATTTTGGGTCTGCTCCCCCTCTATTTATGTAACTATCTCTCCAAATCTCAAAGCAATTACCGCCTACGTTCAAATGAGTTTTATTTATTAAACGTGCCCAAAGTTAACACTGAACTTGGTAAGCACTGCTTTAAGTATGCTGCACCTGCTGCTTGGAATGCACTGCAGAAAACTCTAAAGCTAAAGGAGCTGATCAACCTTGGATCTTTGAAAACTCGTGTGAGAGAAATTGGAGCAGCTTCATACCGCACTTGTTCTTGTTTTAATGTGAATCCGAACTTTTAGTCCTGTTGCTTTTATCTTGTGTTGTATTTTATCTGTGTGTTGTGTGATTTCTGTGTCATGTACGTGTAGTAACTTTTCTGCTGCTGTCTTGGCCAGGCTTCCCTTGGAAAAGAGGCCATTGTGTCTCAATGGGACCGACCTGGTTAAAAGAAAAAAGAAAAAAGAAAAAAAAAAATCCCCAAACAATTAGTATCCATTGACCTTATTTTATGAATATTTCTTGATTTTATTTTGAAATAGCTCTCTGGAATTTCAACTTACAAACACCATTCTACTTCTCATTTGTTTGTAAGGTTGGTATTGATCTTCCACAACCATTATCTCCCAGAAAATCATGTTAAAAGAAAATCCACAAACAATTAGTATTCATTGAACATTGTGTATGAATATTTCTTGATTTTATTTTGAAATAGCTCTCTGGAATTTCAACCTACAAACACCATTCTACTTCTCATTTGTTTGTAAGGTTGGTATTGATCTTTCACAAGCATTATCTCCCAGGTAATCATGTAGAAAAATATTCCAAAAAACATTAGTATCCATTGAGCACACTTTATTATTATTTCTCAGTTTTCTTTTGAACCTCTGGAATTTCAACATAAATCTCAACTATTTAGATTATGTATGTTTTACACATAAAATAATTATGAACAAAAAAAAATTCCTCAGTGAACATTATTATTACTATTTATAATTTTTTCAAACTGTTTTTGTATTGTCAGTGTTGATTTTTTTTCTGACACGTAACAACTTAAAATCAACAAAGGCCACACTCCCACTTTGATGATGGTGCAGAGTTTTCTTCGTCCCACTCCTCATCGGCCATTGCCACACAGGATGGATGGAACCACCTTCTGCATTTTGTGCATTCGATCTGGAATACATTTTCAAAATCAAATATCTAACAGTATAAAATTATGGTCTCTCAAATTATGGTCTTACACTGCTACTCTGCATCATTTAAAGCTGTACAGAAAAGAAAATTGAATTTGAGCCCACTATGGGTCTTAACATTAGTGTAATAAATCATCTATCAGACGATGTAGGCCAAACTAGACCAAAATTCTATTTTTGATTAAATCCGTGATGAAAGTGTGTATTTTTTCCCCGCATTGGATAATGCAGGCGCACAGATTATATGTCAGCCTGCTCACGATTCATCAGCCACTGATATTGGATCTGTCATCCGTCAATCAAACGTCTGAGACACACACACACTGAGCTCGGTCTCACCCCAAGCTTTGAATATCCCGCCCACTCGATAACGACCAATCAAAATCGTTGTCCTTAAACTCGTGCGGCAACTCGTGACAACTCGGAGCGACAAACAGGACAAATGGCCATTTCTGTACACCTTCAAATGTGTAACTTCTTTTAATATTTTTTTTCAAGTATACTACTCACCCATTTTGTGGTTTGGGTCGTCTGTCCCTTGGCATTCTCCTGGCCACAACCGGAACAATGATCTGTTTCACTGAAGACTAAAATATTGTAATGTTATAAATTATCCCACGGTTGATTTAAGTAATATGAAAATCAATATACTGGTCTATAAGTCTTTTTTTAAGGAGCTGACACCACTCACTGTATTAGAGTAGAGTAGATTAGAAGAAGAAGAAGAAGAAGAAGAAGAAGAAGAAGAAGAAGAAGAAGAAGAAGAAGAAGAAGAAGAAGAAGAAGAAGAAGTCTACGAACCAGAGCACTGCAGAATGGTTTTGGCCATCTGGATTCTGAGTTCTTTTAATTCTTTTCTCGAAGTTGGTAGTGTGATGTTTTGAGGGACAAGAGGAAAAGCCTCCACCACATCTTCAGCCATCTGTTTTGTCAATGAAATACAGAATAGATTATAAATGTGACTTTTTTAAATGATATGGTGAACACATTTTAAGATTTTTTCCCCCATATTCACACAATTGATCTGTGGCTTAGCTTACCTTCATTACAAAAACACCACAGCTATAGCCATCTTTTTGGATGCTGTGTTGGATTGTAGATGCCTGCCACTGAAAACCAGTTCTCGACATGGCAGTTAGTAAGCCTTGTTTTGGTGTCTGATTTACCAACTTGGGTTGGATCTCCATCACTTGCGTATCTGCATAGATCCCCCAACATGAGGCCTGACCAAAGTGGGAAAATCCCCATGTAATCCTGCAGCAAAACATTAATGATATCAGGGCAGTAGTACGGGTTCTCCTCACAATTTCCATTTGCATCTAGCACATTGGACTGGTCACTTTCCAGCACCCCTTCAAAAGAATGCCGAAACGGTGAGTTGGCAAGAACAGTCTTGGCTCTCTTAGGTGGCTCAGGTTGTGTCTTCATTAGCTGAGTGCTGGAATCATCCAGATTGGTCTTGGTCTTGATGCACCCTTTGATGACCTCCAAGCTGTCTTCTACTTCCTGAGTGGAGAACCGACTTCCAAAAATCCGTCCCATGTGGCCAAAAAATTGGACTGCTGGATTCAGACTGATGCTGTTTATCAGATGAGCCACGCAATGATTCCTTCAGCCCTTTATCTTTGGTCTTCCTGGAAAAGGAAACAGAGACGGCCTTCAGGATATGTGCTGAGCACAGGTGTAGCACAGTGATGCCCTTCAGCTCTTTTTTTGTAAAAGAGCCTTGGATGATTTTCCACAGCATCTCAAGGTATCCCAGAACATCTAGCTTGTTGAGGGCCAGCAAAACACCTTGCATTAGGGCCCAACTGTAGTCAGTTTCCACTTGGCTTACTTTAATGGCAGTGATTTTTCTGACTTTTGTCAAAAAATTTCATTAGCCAAAAGGACAAATTGGCCACGGTGTGGTCATTGGTGACCATTTCACTGACAGGAAGAGGTGGTTTGTTTTTACCATCACCTGACAAACAGAGGGCATAATACAGAACCCTCTTGGGTTGGTTGGGTAGCCGGCGCACAACGCCACCTGTGGCATCAAGGAAGAGGATCACTGGAGAACTTTGGCGGAGATGATCTGCAAAAATCGCAATTCCTTGCTCGGTGTACAAGTGGACACCAAAAGGATCCACTTGCAGATGTTGGATGTATCCTGGACAGAAAATGTAACCTGTATCAGACTCTCTCATTATTTGCTGTGTCAGTATTAGCTCCAGCAACATGTCATCATGAAGCCTTGTGCTTCTATTTATCTCTGCTGACACAACTTTTAGGACATCTTTTGAGAGTGCTCGGGTGAGGTTACCAGCGAGGAGCTCCAGTGATGGTGTTTTCCCCAGCCTCTGATAATAGGTGTTGCTCACACCACCAGTGATTGCCTTCGCAATCTTTCCTCTTTTCTTATTGCTGGCTGGCCTTGCCCTTGTCTCATCATCTAAATGGGATACTTTGCCACATCGAGACACGTGAAAAGTTATTTTTTTGGCATTCTTTGAGGGTTTCTTCTGCATTACAAAGAAATATTTGGCGTTGCATGTAGAGAACATGCACACTGCTTTTATTTTGATGTGAGGTGATGATTTCTTCCGGCTGTTAGCTGCTCTACAATGCTGGTATTTAAATGTAAGACAACAACAAGGGTTATGCTTTTGAAAACTACGGTGTATGACATGTGTCCATGATTTCCTGAGTTTGGACATTCCGTGCCTTGGCTTGATCTTGTCCCATTTGTCCCTCTTAATATGTATTTGAAATGTTTTTGGGCCAGGTTTTGTAGGTCTGTACTTTTGTTTTTCACTTGTATTTTGTATCTTCTTAGCAGATTTTTTACATGTTTTTCCCTTTTTAGAGTGCTTCTTCACTTTACTGATCTGCAGGGTGGCACTTTCTTCACTGAGTTTCCATCGACTGTATCTGTTGCACATGGACAGGTGGCGCTGTAACGGTAATTTTAAAAAAGCACCTTGCTTCGTTTGTGACTCGCTCACTCGCCTCGGCTCAAATTACAATGCGGCGACTTCACGCGGCGACGTCACCGCTGCCGGCGGCGCAAAATGAAAGTACCGGTCCCATCTAAGCGCAGTATGGTACCTTTTTAAATGCGTCAGTACCCCGGTACCACTCTAGTACCGGTATACCGAACAACCCTACTGCAAACCATTGTTTACAGGCCCCATGCTGTGCACTTTTCTCTGGGTTTATTTCCCTAACAAGATGTATCATTGGTTTTGAGTACCTGTGATCTGCTTAATAATGTTTATATTGCCCCTTTCTGTTGCCTCTTTCTGGAGCTCTAGCAGGCACAGGTCATTTGGCCAATCAGAAGAGAGAATGAGAACCTCTCCTCTGATTGGCTGACTGTTTTTGAGTGGCATGTGGTCGGGCCAATCACAGGCAAGTAACTGAAACCTAAGCTGCATTCATAAAAATTGAAAGGATGGCCCAATTCCAATCCGCCCCCTAAAGACTCAGGCCCTGAACCTTCACTGACTAAAGTGACGTCAGCTCTAAGTGACAGAGTGTGAGAGTCTGTGAGGGTCCAGATGCTGTAAACATGAATGGAACAGCACTTACACACTCTCACGACACGTTACCTTGACAACAAAATGTTTTCAACTCCGCCCTTGGACCGATAATTTACTGTACTTTCAATACGCACAAGGTGTGTGAGGGGGACGGACTCAAAACAAAATATTCCTGGATCAGATCTGCTCAAATCATCATCAATAATCATAAACTGCACGTTAATACTGACAGTTAACTTCTTTTTTTTCTTTCTTTCTTTTTTTTTGGCTCCAGTCCATTAACAATAAAGAGACAGCGGAGCTCTCTCTGACTACGTGTGTTAATTTAGGCTACTTTTCTTTTCTTTTCTTTTTTAACACTCGCGTTCCGACGGCATCCCATGTGTTTGACTTCACACCGCTATGAACTGTGGGTAATTTGCTTACCCGAAGTCAGCATCGGTGCTGTCTTACGGTAAGGGGGCAGTAAGGGCTCATTCACTGACTCACTGACTTGATGATCTGACAACGGAACAGCCCTCACACACTCACGGACTTCCCGTGAACGCGCCTCTAAGTCAGTGAGTCCGTGAGGGGTCGGATTGGAATTGGGCCAAAACAACTGGTCACGGTGGGCGGAGTTACCTTGTGTGTGACATCACAGAAAGGAGGAAGTGCTATCTGCTCGTCTTAAAGAGACAGTTCCTACAAATGGGCGGTGTGTGTTTCTCCGTTTATGACCAGTTTGATGCATGGGGCAGTTTATACGTGGCCCAGAGACCTGCCCAAGCACGAAAAAATAACAAAAATCACATTTTTCATGCCATGGGGCCTTTAAAGGTGTACAGAAAAGAAAAATGAATTTGATTCCACTCTGGGTCATAAAATTAGTGTAATAACTCATCTATCAGACGATGCAGGCCAAACTTTGTGCAAAATTCTATTTTTGAGTAGATCCGTTGTGAAAGTGTGGTATTTTTTTTTCGCATTGGATAATGCAGGCGCACAGATTATACGTCAGCCTGCTCACGATTCATCAGCCACTGATATTGCATCCGTCATTCAAACGTCTGAGACACACACACACGGAGCTCGGTCTCGCCCCAAGCTTTGAATGTCCCGCTCCGCTCGATAACGACCAATCAATTCGTGTTCCTTACTCGGGTAAACTCGTGTTGCAGCTCGTAACAACTCAGCGCGACAAACAGGACAAACAGCCATTTCTGTACACCTTTAAGCACCACGGACAGCGGCTCCATATCAACACTTACCTAACAGCCTGCCCTGACCTGGGCTCAAACCGCCACTCATCATGACTGACAGGTATCAAGGTGATTGGACGAATTATCATTTGCTCCTCCCATACCAGCCGCTCAGCGTTACCTTATCGGCCCACCCGGAGCTATTCCATTCACAAAACAGGGGCCTGTTTTGGGGGGATTGTGGGAGCTGATGCTGCTGTGATGGATGTGATGGGGATTCATTTCATTGTTCCTGACCTGTTTCTGTCTGATGGTGCGACTGTTTCTGCTTCTTAGTGACGTCGCTGTCTTCACAGATCTCACCGATGTTTCCTTTCTGATTTTCTCCTCAGGACTCTGGGCTGAAGGAAGCCACAACTCCACAGGTAAACAGAGAGGATGAGGACACATGAAGGTGCTGGTGGATGGATGAGTGTGGTGTCAACACTGACATGAGCATGACTGCATGATTTCACTGTCCCCACTGATCATCGGCTGATGGTCCTTCTCCTCCATGGTCACAGATCATCTCATTTACTGTACATTTAGTTCAAGGAGTGAAAAAGTAGTAAGGATAGTTTACAAGGGTTACTGAAGGTCCTGCAATAGAGTGATTTTGAGAGTCACATTACTGACTTGCTGAGCCTCCAGATCATCTGAGTCTGGTCTGTTTGCTGCTTATGGAAGAGGAAATCTCCATTTACTTTGTTAACATCTCCAACAGATGGAAGGGTTTGCTCCATCAGCACATCAAGGTTTTGTTTTCTCCCTAATGTTTTATACCAGTGTAATTCTTCATGCTACCACAAGACAGAAGTGGAGCTACAGGTTGGATTTGCTTCATTTCTGTTTTAATGAAACTCACTTCTTTTACTCTTCACTCTCTTCTCTGTGTTCAGAGTCTGTCAGGTTGGTGGGAGGAGCCAGTCGCTGTGCAGGTGAACTGCAGGTGAGACAAGGAGAGTGGAGACCAGTGGACAGCTGGAACTGGAACCTGAAGGCATCATCTGTAGCCTGTAGAGAGCTGGACTGTGGCTCTACTGTTTCAACAAGAAGAAGAGAGGAGTCCTCATGGAGGGATATGTGGAGGATCGACACTGACTGTGTTCAGTTTGGATCTACCATGTGGGAGTGTTCATATTCAACTTCCTCTTCCTCCACCGTGGAGCTCACCTGTTCAGGTAAGTCCTTCAGTGACATCACCAGTGACAGTCAGGTTTAGTGTCTTCCTTCCTTTGTTGTGGTGCAGAAACATTTAGTGACATGTTATGTTCTTTTTGTATGTGAGTGAATGAAGGTCTGAAAACAAGACATTTAATATCGCAACGTCTTTAGTCAACAAATCTACTTCCATACTTTGATGCCATTCAGCTGATCAACAAGATGTTTCATAAGATGTTTTATTTAACAGGGGTTATGCAAACGATTATATAAGTATGTTTACTTACCTGGTGATTGTGAGCTACTCCTAAAGAGGAACTAGTCTACAAGTCTGGTCGCTTTTCCCCTGTTTTGCTAACCCTCCGCCTGGCCTTGTGCATTTTTTTTATGAAGCCGGCGAAAAATCGATCCATGGAGTGGTGGATACCGTTAAATAACATATACAATGTTATTACGTGTATGTTTGTGTAGTCTTAACTGGCATAAACAAAAGATTGCGGGTTACAGAGCGTTTGCATCGCGGTGCCGCAGAGACGAGAGCGGGACACCGGGGCGGTGGCCAGGTACACTGATGTTGCAAGATTGGTTTTCAGCCATGAGACGCCAGGTGGAAGGCAAAGAAACTACATTCTCACTCGTAACAAGTTACAAGTCATGTATTTAACTATCACAATTACTCTGGAGCTTTTTAATAAAGGTACAGTAAAAATGTAGCATAGCCATGGGTAAAATCTTGCTTAGGTCTTCTTTAATGAGCCTGTATTCCCTCTGTAGGAGAGATCAGCAATGTTCCTTGTTCCATTCTCCTTTGTGTTTTATTGGTCCTCATTCAATCGGTTTAAACAAATATTATGTATCCGTGTTATGTCCACATTATAGGGGCTCGCTTGAGGGAGGTCAGAGCCTATATATACTATATACATATATATATATATATATATATATATATATATATATGGTAGACCCTAAATCGTTGCCGATTTCATTTAGAGGAGTCTGATTCTACTGCCAACCTTGTCGTCACCGTGTTGTTTTCTAATATTTCATGATATATGAACTCTTTTGATACAAACATCAGCAGTGCATAATCTGTCCTGTCTATGTTGTGTCTCTCTCTGCAGACTCTGTCAGGCTGGTGAATGGGACCAGTGTGTGTTCAGGCAGACTGGAGGTCAAGTCCAACCAGTCTGACCAGTGGTGGTCCTCAGTGTGTGAAGATGACTTTGACCAGCAGGATGCAGAGGTGGTCTGTAGGGAGCTTGGCTGTGGGGCTCCTTCAGTCCTCCAGGGGGCGCTCTATGGAGCAGTGGAGGCTCCAATGTGGACCAAAGAGTTCCAGTGTGGAGGCAACGAGTCAGCTCTCCTGGACTGTAGAAGCTCAGGCTCAACTAGAACCAGCTGCTCACCTGGCAAAGCTGTTGGACTCACCTGCTCAGGTACAAGTGGAGCTACAGGTTGGATTTGCTTCATTTCTGTTTTAATTAAACTCACTTCTTTTACTCTTCACTCTCTTCTCTGTGTTCAGAGCCTGTCAGGTTGGTGGGAGGAGCCAGTCGCTGTGCAGGTGAACTGCAGGTGAGACAAAGAGAGTGGAGACCAGTGGACAGCTTCTACTGGAACCTGAAGGCAGCATCTGTAGCCTGTAGAGATCTGGACTGTGGCTCTGCTGTTTCAATAGGAAGAAGAGAGGAGTCCTCAGAGAGGTCTGTGTGGGGGATCTACACTGACTGTGTTCAGTCTGGATCTACCCTGAGGGAGTGTTCACATTCAACTTCCTCTTCCTCCACCGTGGAGATCACCTGTTCAGGTAAGTCCTTCAGTGACATCACCAGTGGGCTACCGGGGGACTACACGTGCTTTTGTTGTGGTTTGTTAACGCTGCTGTCGGCACGAGCGGACGAGGCAGCACACATTCGGTTTCTTTCTTTTTTTTTTTCTTCCGTGCATGTCCGCGGTCCTCTACGAAGAATGCAACCATTGCATCCACATGTTTTGCCGATGGTTTTGCCCTTTTTGTGGAGCCGGACTCGTCATCAACAGCACCATCACCTAGACTGCAGGGAGCCCGGACAGCTGATCTCTTCACTCTGTCGCCTATCAGCATGCGCGCACGCTCCCGTCACATGTGAAGCAGAATGAGGGTCAAGTAGCTATCCCATTTAGAAAAAGTGGATTTGTTTTATTTAAAATATTTTATTTCATTAGGGGAAAAGTGTCAATTTCTGCTGTTTATTTGAATAGGAAATATTGAAAGACAAAAGGCAATTTACACATGGAAATCCCACAAGCCCCGCCCCCTCGACATTTCGACACTCCATTTTTTTTGTCGAGGGGAGCATGTGTCGATTTTTTGTCGATTTGTCGACAAAAAGTCCCATCCCTAATATATAGGCCTACAATGTTACGACGTGTATGCTTGTGTAGTCTTACTGTCATAAACCAAAGATTGCGGGTTACAGAGCGTTTGTGTTGCGGTGCCGCAGAGACGAGAGCGGGACACCGTGGCGGTGGCCAGGTACACTGATGTTGCAAGGTTGGTTTTCAGCCATGAGACGCCAGGTGGAAGGCAAAGAAACTACATTCTCACTTGTAAAAAGTTACAAGTCATGTATCACAATTACTCCGGAGCTTTTTAATCAAGGTAAAAATGTAGCATAGCCATGGTAAAAATCTTGCTTAGGTCCTCTTTAATGAGCCTGTATTCCCTGCGTTCCTTTTTGGGGTAACCCCCTGTTTCTATCAAGGCCCTTGTCCCAACAAAATTCTCCCTCTCATCAATGTGCTCTGTGGGAGAGATCAGCAATGTTCCTTGTTCCATTCTCCTTTGTGTTTTATTGAGCCTCGTTTAATGGATTAACACGTATATTATATTGTGTAACCGTGTTATGTCCACATTTTAGGGTCTCACTTGAGGGAGGTCAGAGCCGATCATTTACTGTTTTGTTTAATCTTTGTTATGTGTATATGAGGTGCCGTTTGTAAAGCTGCTCATGCTGAAAATAACAGCAACATTTTGTCACATTTAGCTTCAAACCGTGTTTAAAAAAGTGGTGTGAAGTTTTGGAAGTCACTTTTTATATACACGTACTATATATATATATATATTGTCAGGACTGGCTCCTTTTCCTGACAAAACAAACGCGGAGAGGGGAAGGTGCCGACAATAATCATATTTATTATAACAAGAAATCAGTAATGGAAGATATCAGTGGTGAGTGCGGGTGCATGGATGGATATGTAGGTGTTGTCTTTGCATTAAAACCAAGAGGGCAGACGCAGCGGGGAAGCTGCGGGACGCCGGGCCATGAATGGAATGAGAGAGAGAGGGAGACGGCGTTCTCCACCCGGCTTTTACGAGCATGGCCACGCCCCCCCTCAGGATGCACACCGGAGGCCCATGAAGAATCAACCTGAGCAGAAATAGACAGGAGAGCGAGAGGGGCGCCACACACACACACACACACACATACACAACCACTTGGGGTTGTCACACCCCCCCCCTTAAGACGGGACCCCAAAGGGGAACCGGCACAATAAACCCACAACCTATTAAGGGTGGCAGGACCAGCTACATGTTAACCATTTACAGTTGTAACCATACTCTAAATAACATGAATAACTACATGAACAATTCCCACTGCAAACCCCAACCCAACTCACCCAGCCATCCCAGAACTCTGCAACCTGGTACCGGGGAAGCCTATTTAAGAGTCCGAGAGGATGGAGGAGCAGGAGTGTGAAAGCAGGGATAAAGTTACATGTCATCATACATACAAGATTAAACAGTGCACAACTGACCCAATACCCCATCAACTCTAAGGCAGAGGCGCCCTAGACAAAGCATCTGCCAGGATATTATCTTGCCCTTTAATGTGGCGTATGTCTAAATCATAACCCTGCAATAAGAGAGACCACCTGACCAGTCTCTGATTTGGAGTTTTCAGGGATCCTAAGAATGTCAAAGGGTTGTGATCTGTATACAATTAAAGGTGCCGACCCACCTACGTACACCTCAAAATGCTGTAAGGCCAAAATGAGACCCAGAGCCTCCTTTTCTATCACCGAATAATTGGCCTGATCGGTCGATTGAACTTTCTTGAGAAAAAACAGATCGGTCTCAACACCCCCTCGTCCCCTCCCTAGAGAAGGACGGCACCGGCCCCGACCTGGCTGGCATCAACCTGTAAGACAAACTGTCTGTCAAACTGGGGAGCAGCCAACACAGGACAGGAACACAGTAAACATTTCACATTATCAAAGGCCTGCTGGCACGCAGTGGACCACACAAACTTAGCTCCACCCTTCAGTAGCTCAGTCAGAGGAAAAACAACAGTAGAGAAATTTCTGCAGAAACTTCTATAGTATCCAACTAGACTCAAAAACCGCTGGAGTTCTTTCTTCGTAGTCGGCGGTGGAAACTCAGACACAGCTTGCACTTTAGCCTGAACAGGAACGACATTACCCTGACCGACCACACGCCCCAAGTAGGTAACAGTGGCTCTAGCAAACTCACATTTGGCTAAGTTTACTGTCAACTGGGCCTCAGCCAACCTCTCAAACAACTCATTCACTCTCTGCAAATGTGAATGCCATGTGTCACTATACACAACCAGATCATCCAAATACACTGAACAACCCTTTAACCCATGCACAACCCGGTTCATAAGCCGCTGAAAAGTGGCCGGAGCGTTCTTTAAACCAAAGGGCATAACGGTGTATGAGTAAAGGCCTGCAGGAGTAACAAATGAAGCAATTTCTCTCGCGCGTTCTGACAAGGGCACCTGCCAATAGCCCTTGAGCAGGTCGAACTTGGACACAAACTTGGCAGACCCCACCATATCTATACAATCGTCCATGCGCTGCAACGGAAATGAATCGGACTTAGTGACAGAATTAACCTTCCTCATATCGGTGCAAAATCGCAGAGTCTTATCAGATGTAGGCACCAACACACAAGGAGACGCCCAGCTGGACGCAGATGGAATGGCAATATCATTTTTCAGCATGTAATCAATCTCAGTGTTCAAATGCGTCAGCTTCTCAGGACCCATGCGGTAAAACCGCTGTCTGATCAGCTGCGCTTCTCCCACATCAATATCGTGTACAATCCAGGAAGTACGAGAGGGAACATCACCAAAAAGCTGCGGAAATCTACCGATCAGCTCCACCAACTCAACACGCTGCTCTTCAGGCAGGTGTGACAACAGGGACCTGTAGATTACACAAAGACTCCGAATTCTTTAACCTACCACTCAACAAACTGTCATCAGGCTCAGGAACGCCATCTGTCTCCTGCACCACACTACAGGTGTCCACAGCGAGCGCTGCACCAACGTCACCTTTTACGCACTCACCATGCCCCGAGCGCTGGTAATATGGCTTCAGCAGGTTCACATGATATAACTGGGACGACTTCCTTCGACCTGGTGTAGCGACAAGATAATTGACATCAGAAATTTTTTCAGACACAGTGTATGGGCCAACAAACTTAGCCTGGAATGGCGACGTGACCAGCGGAGTCAGTGCGAGGACCTGGTCCCCAGGACTATACTCATGACGCACCGTACCCCGGTCATACTGGGCTTTCATTTTCACTTGAGCCTGCCCTAGTTTTTCCTTTGCCAACAGACCTGCCCGAAACAATTTGTGCCGAAAACCATTAACAAAGTCAATCAGGTTTCGGGGCGCCTCGGCAGGAACCAATCTACCCTTCAGCGCTGCCAATGGCCCGCGCACCGAGTGCCCAAAAACCAATTTGTTCGGACTGAAGCCCGTGCTCTCCTGCACGGCTTCTCGCGCTGCCAACATCAACCAGGGGAGCCCCTCCTCCCAGTCCCGATCCAACTCTGTACAGTACGCGCGCAACAAGGACTTGAGCGTCTGATGGAACCGCTCTAACGCGCCCTGACTTTGCGCATGATACGCAGTGGACTGGTTATGGCTCACCCCCAGCGATTTCAACACTTCCGCAAACATATGCGAGGAGAAATTGGACCCCCGATCACTTTGTATGACTTTGGGTATCCCGAACACTAAAATGAACTGTGCAAGTGCTTTAACTACCGCTTTGGTGGTGATGGTTCGAAGCGGATAAGCCGCTGGGTATCGAGTACACTGACACATGACAGTCAACAAATACTTACACCCCGACTTGGCACTAGGCAACGGCCCCACACAGTCTATTATCAGATACTCAAACGGTTCACTCACCACAGAAATGGGCTGCAACGGTGCTGGCTTTACGCACTGGTTGGGTTTCCCCGTCAGCTGGCAGACGTGACATGTTTTAATATATGCCGCCACCTCTTTTTTGGCCCGCGGCCAAAAAAAATGTTTAAAGCAGAAGTAAGTGATATATTTGTGTTAATATAAGTCTTAAATAGTTATATCTTCCGACAGCAATCACTTACATAGAGTGTTTGGACTGAAACACGGGTCTCTCAGTCCCTCTACTCTGCTCTGAGCCGAAGAGAAAACATTTATCGTATCCTACAGTTTTTATCCAATGAGGAGAGAGAACGGCATGCAGGGCTGTGTGTGCAGCCAAGGGACGCCGTGAATGTGGCGACGTAGCGACGAGGACTGTTAGAGTGCGTTCAAGGAAACTCGTATTTTTCCGACCGTGAAGTGGTACCAGTTCGATCTGGTACGAGTTCACCGGTCGGAAGTTACGAGTGGCCGTTATAGTGACTTTCACCGGTAAAACAGGTCGGAAAAACACGAGTGGGTTGCCTGAAACGCTACAAAGTCGTAAGTTGTGACTTGAAGCTGTAATTTACGATTTCAAAAGACTGCCTGGAACGCAGCATTAGCGAAAACGACCGGACCACTTACTTCTGCTTTAAGCACCGACGGCGTGTCTGCGTGGGTTTCCTCCGGGTGCTCCGGTTTCCCCCACCACTAAAAAAAACATGTCGGCTAGGTTAATCCTCCAGTCAGCGCCCCTGACCAAAGGCACTGGCTCATAATCTGGAGTTGGTTCCCGGGCACTGCACCGCAGCTGCCCACTGCTCCTCAGGGATGGGTTAAATGCAGAGAAAGAATTTCACTGTACTAGCTGTATATGTGACTAATAAAGTACCTTTACTTTAGATATGTTTTACGCACCCCAAAGTGACCACTTTCATCATGTGCCGTTTTCAAAACGTGGGAACGAAAATCCTGAGGCACCACCACCTGAAACACAGGCGCTCCCACAACATCCTCATCACAAGGCAACCATTTGCGGACCAACATCCCGTCCTGCACAAAATAGCCTTGGGCTACGTCGCTAACCTGGTGACGCGGCTCAACCTGATCCCACAGTGAGGACAACAAAACATCAGATTTCTGAGCCTTAATCCACTCCTCTCTTACCACAAGTGGAGGCAAATCAGGCAGCGCAACCGGTTCCGAGGCAGCAGCCTCCGCTGGCACAGACACACATTTACTCTGAGCGCGCGTCATGGCACAAACAGGAAAAACTTCCAGCGCTGAACTGTCAGACGCCACCGGTTCGGACACCACCACAGGTGGCGGGGGACCACTGGGCCAAACCCGACCACCACAAATATCATTTCCCAGAATCATTGACACGCCTGGCAAAGGCAACTCAGGCCGCACGTCCACAGAAAACACACCTTTAGCCAGATCACAATCCAACACCACCTCATGGCGTGGCACGGGAACAAAGCCAAGCTCCATCCCCCGCATCACAATGAAATCTCCAGACTGCGTATCAGAGGAAAAAGGGAGCACCGACTGCACAATGAAAGAATGTCGGGCCCCCGTGTCACGCAACACTCTCACGGGAACACATTCAGTACTGCCCACCAAGGACACACGCGCCTTTATGATGAAAGGCTCAAACTAGGGGTGTCAACAATAATCGATTCGGCGATGCATTGCAATGCGGGACATGCACGATTCAGCATCGATGCGGCAACGTGCCATAATCGATTATGTCACTGTTTATTTTCTGGCCTCAAATAAAGTTGTGAAGTTTCAATTACCTCCGGGGGCGTTTCCGGAGCAACGACATGCGCAGCCTGTAGCTACAGGCTAAGTAAGCAGCAGCAGCACCAGCAGTAGCAGTGTTGCCGCTGGCTTTCTTTTTCCTTTTTTTTTTTCACCCGCGGTCGGGTCGAGAATTAATTAATTAACGCTCATGAGTCCGGCCGTGTTGGGTCCGAGACTCAACAAGCCGGTCGGGTTTTACCGTTAGGCTACTACAGGCAGTATGCCCGTTTATCACCAATAAACACAGTAGAGGAGGGTGAGTGACTGAGCTCAGGCTGGGGGGTCTCTGATGCAGAGAGAGAGAGACCTGCCGTGCCGTGTAAAAACAACCACAACAGAAAGTGTCACGACTTCCTGTATCGGGCCCTTCAAAATAAAAGCCCCGTAGTCTTTCATATAGTTAAGTCATATTGATTTTGAGTTAATATTGACAAGACATGGCTCCAAAGGTTTGTTTGTTTTTTCCTGCGACCAATCGACCAATGAAATTTTGGTCTGCTAATTTTTGGGGGCAGCCCTAGAAGTGATTTATGTTTTCTTTTTCAGGTTTGAAAATCCCATATCCAATACCTGTACCATTCAATTTTATTTTATTTTATGACATTTATGTCAAAGATACAGGAGAGTGATAATACATAGCAGCCGATAAAATCTGTTGTTGACTGATGACTGATGAAAAATTTGCCATGTTGTGTGCAGTAGAATTTTGATGCATTGCAATGCATCGCAATGCATCGGAGAATCGAATCGAATCGAATCGTTACCTGCTGAATCGTAATCGGGGACAGCTCTCCATTTCGACACACCTCTACTTTGACACCCGGCTGTTCCGAAATACCTCCACTTCGAAACACCGCTGTTCCGACACCCCCCCCCCCCCCCCCCCCCCCGCAGCTGTCCAAGGTGCTGAACCGCGTGACGTTGTTTACATTCTGATTTGCGGCTTGTCTGTGAAACGTGCGCTGCTCAGGGACTGGGCAGATCTGTCCCACTTGCTTTCTCCCCGACTCCGTTGTTGGAGATCTCCACACAGTAATAGAAATACACTTTTTTTCTCCCCCCCCTGCTCCGCTCGATTGCAGCTGAACCCGGCTTGAGCTCACAGGGGCGCGAGGCTGCTGCAGCCGCCGCTCGTGCTGACAGCTGACTGAGGGAGATGCTTTGGTTGGGCTTAGGCAATGAAGAGTTGGTTAAGTTTAGTAAAAAGACCAGGTAGAGGCTAGACAGGCTAGAAGCATAATGAACATTATATGTCATTAATATGAAGTATTTGCTTGTTTTGCAGTTAATTATGCACATGATCCGTTTGACCCCAAAAAGGAAAAAAGGATCAATGCGCACTGCGCACTGGGGGTTTCCCCCACTGGCCTTTTCGGAGTAGCAGGGTCTTTAGAAAAAATAGAAAACCCCGCTATTACGATGAATGGAAGTCTATTGTCGGAAAGGCGGGGCTTCGGAAAGGCGGGGTGTAACCATCGTAATCGAATCGAATCGTGAGGGCAGTGCCAATGCACACCCCTAGCTCAAACCCAGACTTGTCACTGACGGTTACCTCCACCGCCTTTTCCTCTCGCACACTTGCACACAACATAGCAGGAGCTGGGGAAGGCGCAAAATTTCCGTCTTAAGGGGGGGGGTGTGACAACCCCAAGTGGTTGTGTGTGTTGTGTGTATGGGTGTGTGTGTGGCGCCCCTCTCGCTCTCCTGTCTCTCCCTCTCCCTCAGGATTACTCATGGGCCTCCGGTGTGCGTGCCGAGGGGGGGGGCGTGGCCATGCCCGTAAAAGCCGGGTGGAGAACGCCGTCTCTCGCTCTCTCTCTCATCCCATTCATGGCCTGGCGTCCTGCAGCTCCCCCGCTGCGACTGTCCTCTTGGTTTTAATGCACAGACAACACCTACATATCCATCTATGCACCCGCACTCACCACTGATAACCTTCACTACTGATTGCTTAAACTTTGAACAATAAATATGACTAGAAAAAGCATTTCCAAGAATGGAAATGGTGTGACTGCTGAAAGCAGCTGAACGCTGTTGCAGAATTAGCAAGTAGCGATCACCATACAAATGTTTGACTAAGGTCGGAATTGAACCCACATCCTCATGGTCAGGAGACTTCCACTCTTCCTCTAGGCCACAGTGCACACACAGTTGCAGAGACTGTTGTCTGTTGATGATCTGCACTCTGTCTCACTCTGAAGTTAACGACCCCAAAGCTGCACCTGTTGAATGAGCTTGAATGACTTAGAATGAAAACTTAGAATGAAAATTTCTGTGAATTTCAGGCTGAGAGCAGCAGTTTCAACATGAAGCAAGTTATCAGAAGTCAACAGAGGACGACTGGGAAAATAATTCACTATAATTGTTATTGAGGCAAGATTTGAACCAGTAACCTTCAGGTCTCCAGCTCAGCAAGCTAACCAATAGGCTACAGGCAGAGACAGTATGTGAGGGGCAAAGAAAACCTTTAATAAGAGGATCACTGGCTTCTGCTTAAAAAAAAAGTAAGGAAAGTGCAGAAATCAACCACAACAAGTAAGTAGAGGACACTTTCGTGAAAATAGTGCAAGCAGTGATGACCATACAAATGGTTGACCAAGGTAGGAATTGAACCCACAATCTCATGGTCAGAAGACTTTGACTTTGCCTCTAGGCCACAGTGTACACACAGTTGCAAAGACTGTTGTCTGTTGATGAGCTGCACTCTTTTCTCACTCTGAAGTTAACAAGCTGCACCTGTTGGAAACACACTGTGTCAACACCAAGAAAGCTTGAGAGTCAAGCTTGAATGACTTAGAATGAAAATGTCTGTGAATTTCAGGCTGAGAGCAGCAGTTTCAACATGAAGCAAGTTATCAGAAGTCAACAGAGGACGACTGGGAAAATAATTCACTATAATTGTTATTGAGGCAAGATTTGAACCAGTAACCTTCAGGTCTCCAGCTCAGCAAGCTAACCACTAGGCTACAGGCAGAAACAGTATGTGAGGGGCAAAGAAAACCTTTAATAAGAGGATCACTGGCTCCTGCTTAAAAAAAAAGGTAAGGAAAGTGCAGAAATTAGCCACACCAAGAAAGAAGAGGACTTTTTTGTGACCTGTGACTATTTTTTGGTGAATTAAAATGATTTAAAAAGCACTTAACAGCAAGTTACAAACTGTGGCACTAGCAATTAATGCGTCTCTTAACGACCACCTGTAACCAATTGAGGGTGATGGAGGGGAGTAGAATTCATAACAAGAGTGCTCAACCTGGATTTGAACCAGTGACCTTGGGGTTGGCAAGCAGCCACCTTAACCACTACACTAGAGTAGAGTTGGGGAGAAGAGAGGTTGAGACTTTGATGAATGTGAGATTTTTCAATCGTGCTTAAAATAAAAAGAAATTAGTATAAATTAGCCACACCAAGTAAGAAGAGGAGTTTTTTGTGACCTGTGACTATTTTTTGGTGAATTAAAATGAACTAGAAAAAGCATTTCCAAGAATGGAAATGGTGTGACTGCTGACAGCAACTGAACGCTGTTGCAGAATTAGCAAATAGTGCAAGCAGTGATCACCATACAAATGTTTGACCAAGGTCGGAATCGAACCCACAACCTCATGGTCATTAGACTTCCACTCTGCCTCTAGGCCACAGTGCACACACAGTTGCAGAGACTGTTGTCTGTTAATGATCTGCACACTGTCAACATCAAGAAAGCTTGAGAGTCAAGCTTGAATGACTTAGAATGAAAATTTCTGTGAATTTCAGGCTGAGAGCAGCAGTTTCAACATGAAGCAAGTTATCAGAAGTCAACAGAGGACAACTGGGAAAATAATTCACTATAATTGTTGTTGAGGCAAGATTTGAACCAGCAACCTTCAGGTCCCCAGACCAGCAAGCTAACCACTAGGCTACAGACAGAGTTGTGGAGAACTCTCAGCATTGGGCTGAATGAGAGCAGAGATAAATAGTTGAAAAGAGAAAAGTAATGTCGATAAAGTTCAAAAAAAGCTGCACGTTTTGATATATGAATTGTTGAAATAGCACAACACCTAACACACTAACCATATGGCCACAGAGAACCTGAGTTACAATGAGCTTTATACTATGAGGAATCAAAGACTGTCCAATGACAGCTGAATAATTGGAATCAAAAGTCAAGCAATGATGTGAAATGACCGAGGCAGGAATTGAACCCATGACCATATGATCACTAAACCTTTACTCTGCCACTCGGCTACAGAGAGCACACTGCTTTCAAGACTGTTGTCATTCATTGTTATGTGATGATGTGCTGCAAACTGGTATGAGTAATCAAGGAGATAACAAACACCTGTAACCAATTGAAGGCGGGGGAGGAGAGCAGAATTCAACATAACATAACAAGAGTTCTTCCCTTGGATTCGAACCAGTGACCTTAGGGTTGGCAAGCAGCCACCCTAACCCCTACATTACAGTGGGGTTGTGAAGAAGAGAGATTGAGACTTTGATGAATGTGAGATTTTTCAATGATGCTTAAAATAAAAAGAAATGAGTATAGATTAGCCACACCAAGTAAGGAGAGGACTTTTTTGTGACCTGTGACTATTTTTTGGTGAATTAAAATGAATTAAAAAGCACTTAACAGCAAGTTACAAAGTTGAGCTCCTTCTCCTGCTGCTGTGAAAAAAATGCATTGAGCTTAATGAGAGCAGAGAGCTCCCTGGCTGCATTTAAAAAATATTTTAAATTATTATCTAAGTCTCTTTGCATTTTTGACCAGAATTTTAGCCAGAAGACAAGTGTGGCTACAAAACTGGAGAAAATAATTTGTCTAGAGTTTAATTTGTGGCCGTGCTGACAGTTTAGCCAGAAAAACTCTAGAATGTTTTTTTGCCTCTATCCACTCTGACACCACTCTGGCTCTGCTCGTTAGACGCAATACACACCCATTATAAAGCTGAAAAAAATCAGAAAAGGTTAAATATTTGAAAAAGTATAAATAGTTAAAAAGAGAAAAGTAATGCCAATAAAGTTCAAAAAAAGCTGCACGTTTTGATATATGAATTGTTGAAATAGCACAAAGTATGAAGGACTAGAAGAAGACCGTAAAAAGGCGGAAGAAAATGGCCAAACAGAAGAACAATAGTGTGACTGCTTCAGCAGTCACACTAATTAAAAAGCACTTAACAGCAAGTTACAAAGTTGAGCTCCTTCTCCTGCTGCTGTAAAAAAAATGCATTGGGCTGAATGAGAGCAGAGAGCTCCCTGGCTGCATTTAAAAAATATTTTTAAATTATTATCTAAGTCTCTTTGCATTTTTGACCAGAATTTTAGCCAGAAGACAAGTGTGGCTACAAAACTGGAGAAAAGAATTTGTCTAGAGTTTAATTTGTGGCCATGCTGACAGTTTAGCCAGAAAAACTCTAGAATGTTTTTTTGCCTCTCTCCACTCTAGCACCACTCTAGCTCTGCTCGTTAGACGCAACACACACACATTATAAAGCTGAAAAAAATCAGAAAAAGTTAAATATTTTAAAAAGTATAAAGAGTTAAAAAGAGAAAAGTAATGCCGATAAAGTTAAAAAAAAGCTGCACGTTTTGATATATGAATTGTTGAAATAGCACAAAGTATGAAGGACTAGAAGAAGACCGTAAAAAGGCGGAAGAAAATGGCCAAACAGAAGAACAATAGTGTGACTGCTTCCAGCAGTCACACTAATTATTGCCGGCACCTTCTCATCTCCGCGTTTGTTTGTCAGGAACAGGAGCCAGTCCTGACAAATGGGGGCTCGTCCGAGTCTTGGTTCACCTGTGAAGGGTAGGTGATACACTGGATGCGCATTTTTTCTGGAGGTTCCCGTTAGGCGAAGGGCACTGTCTCCTTTGGGATTGTGTCTGTTTGTTTTTTTTGTCAGTAGTGTTGTGGGGAGCGGCTAGCGTTGGTTGCGCAAGCAATCATCTCGGGGGCACTCCGTGGGGTCGCCGCTGGTGGTCCCCGCTGGTTTTGTGCTTAATCAGCCCACTGCAGAACCACATGAAGACCAGGGTTGAGTTTAGATTCTGGATAGGCAGTGAGGGGAACGCTCTGGGGGGCATTGTCTGCTTAAGTGCGCATAGCGGTGTGGATCCGGCTCTACGGTGAATATGGGTGATTTGTCAGCTTTCTATGATGCGCCCTCTGCGGTGTTTTTGGAATCGTGTAAGAAAGAGGAGTTGCTTGAAATTGCGGAGCATTATGAGATTGAGTTGGAAGAGGGAATATTGAAAGATGAGTTGAAGGTGTTTGTGTTGTTGACATTGTTTGAAAGAGGTGTGTTTCAGAAAGTGCCAGGGGTTGAGCCAGCTCTCTCTCTCATCCCATTCATGGCCTGGCGTCCTGCAGCTCCCCCGCTGCGACTGTCCTCTTGGTTTTAATGCAAAGACAACACCTACATATCCATCCATGCACCCGCACTCACCACTGATAACCTTCAATACTGATTGGTTAAACTTTGTACAATAAATATGATTATTGCCGGCACCTTCTCATCTCCGCGTTTGTTTGTCAGGAAAATGAGCCAGTCCTGACAAATGGGGAATTTTATATATATATATATATATATATATATATATATATATACACTGTATATATATATATATATATATATATATATATACACACATATATATACTGTGTATACATACAGTATATATACTGTATACAGTGTTTATAGGATAGACCCTGAATTGTTGATTTGTTGAGTCTGATTCTGCCAACCTTGTTGTCAAATCGTCGCACAATTTGCGCATGAAAAAAGATACCATTCTGACTATATGGGGGTGGTCACTGCTGCTGAACATCTGATTCTATATAGAATTTCTTTGTTTTCTAATATTTCATGATATTGACCCCTTGCACGTGACGTCACGTTCCACTCGCGGTAGCTCCGGACGCCATGATGGACGGCAAAAGAACAGTGAACGTCAATGTAATTGAATGGGCGCGTTATAGTTTTGTGACATACCGGGGTTGTAGGGTTTCCCCTCCTTTTCCACTGAGCTGGTTCGAGTGCTGGTTCGGAGCCAGAGCCTGACTAGCACCGGTTCTTTGCTTTTCCACCGCTTAAAAACCGGTTATTGGTTCTTAAAACTGGTCTGAAGCACCAACTCCTTGCTGGTCTAGAGCTAAGAACCGGGGGCTGGCCACTGGCAGCGGGGTTACATGAGCAACAGGACCAGTGTGAAGATATACAGACACGTTATCGATGCCATTATAAGTTAGTTTATCTACAGTGTAAAGTCGATGTAAACACAGTTGAAGCTAACTAGCTGAGCTACATGCTGTGGCTAACAACAGCTAACGCTCGTATTAAACAAAGCACCGTCACAACGTAGTTGCCGCCGGCGGATCGCGGCGATTACAACGAAGACGGCTTCCTGTTTTCTTTTATTTGTCAGCCGGGTTTAATCAGAGAATGATCACTAATTAGACAGACGTCGGGTCAGGTCTTCAACACCCACAGGTCGGACCAGGTTTTAATTTCCAGGTCCGTTAACTGTAGTTAGCAGCAGCAAAGACAGGAGCAGCTGCTGTATGGTGTGGCACTGACTGACGTTAACTCCTTAGCAGTGGAAAAAGCACAGAAAACTGAGATATTCTACGGCGAATAACAAAAAAACAAACATATATTGCAACGGATGAGTAGATATTCTATTTTAAATAAGTGATAATGCTGTGAGGTTGTAGTGTGAAGTGATCGAGTCACATTGTTGGACGGGACCCATACACAGTACATTATTACTGAGCGCTTTCTGCCGTCCGTCATGGTGTCGCCTCTCGCGTCACGTTCTAATTGTGACGTAGCTGCAAGGGGTCAATATGAACTCTTTTGATACAAACATCAGCAGTGCATAATCTGTCCTGTCTATGTTGTGTCTCTCTCTGCAGACCCTGTCAGGCTGGTGAATGGGACCAGTGTGTGTTCAGGCAGACTGGAGGTCAAGTCCAACCAGTCTGACCAGTGGTGGTCCTCAGTGTGTGAAGATGACTTTGACCAGCAGGATGCAGAGGTGGTCTGTAGGGAGCTTGGCTGTGGGGCTCCTTCAGTCCTCCAGGGGGCACTCTATGGAGCAGTGGAGGCTCCAATGTGGACCAAAGAGTTCCAGTGTGGAGGCAACGAGTCAGCTCTCCTGGACTGTAGAAGCTCAGGCTCAACTAGAACCAGCTGCTCACCTGGCAAAGCTGTTGGACTCACCTGCTCAGGTACAAGTGAGCTACAGGTTGGATTTGCTTCATTTCTGTTTTAATTAAACTCACTTCTTTTACTCTTCACTCTCTTCTCTGTGTTCAGAGCCTGTCAGGTTGGTGGGAGGAGCCAGTCGCTGTGCAGGTGAACTGCAGCTGAAACTAGGAGAGTGGAGACCAGTGGACAGCTTCACCTGGAACCTGAAGGCATCATCTGTAGCCTGTAGAGATCTGGACTGTGGCTCTGCTGTTTCAATAAGAAGAAGAGAGGAGTCCTCAGAGAGGTCTGTGTGGGAGATCGACACTGACTGTGTTCTGTCTGGATCTACCCTGTGGGAGTGTTCACATTCAACTTCCTCTTCCTCCACCGTGGAGATCACCTGTTCAGGTAAGTCCTTCAGTGACATCACCAGTGACAGTCAGGTTTAGTGTCTCCTTCCTTTGTTGTGGTGCAGAAACGTTTAGTGACATGTTCTTTTTGTATGTGAGTAAATGAAGGTCTGAAAACAAGACAATTAATATCGCAACGTCTTTAGTCAACAAATCAACTTCCATACTTTGATGCCATTCAGCTGATAAAGAAGATGTTTCATTAGATGTTATATACATATATATATATATATATATATATATATATATATATATAACAACACAAAATTTTATTTTCATGTTTACTTACCTGGTTGTGAGCTACTCCTAAAGAGGAACTAGTCTACAAGTCTGGTCGCTTTTCCACTGTTTTGCTAACCCTCCGCCTGGCCATGTGCATTTTTTTTTTTTTTATGAAGCCGGCGAAATCTCCCTTAGCCCCAAAAGCCCCAAAGGGGGAGTCTCCCCCGGCCCCAACAGGAGACTCCCAACATTCAACCCCCCGGACTCCATCCAGCCCCCAACTCTCTTCATCTAGTCTTGACTCCCATTTCTGGATTTCCCTGACAGGATGAAGAGCTTCGTCACTACTGGAATCCTACTAACACCACGCCAGGGTCTCATACTTTCCCCCATTAACCCCCCACATCGTCCACCCCCTCCCATTCCACCGCGTCAGAATCATCATATCATTGAGTCTCTGAATCATCATATCATTGAGTCTGACTGATATGTGCCGGGTCCAGGTTGCAATACTGATATCAAGAATGTTCTTTCCCAGGAAAAGTCAGGGCCCTATGGAGTTCAGGCAGCTTTCTCAATCCCTGTGGTGACGGGTGTCATGTTCGTGTTCGAAGGATGAGGCCGTGTGGATAGCAAGTAACTTAGTTTAATGTCTCACGTTCTCAACAACATACATGTGGCTTCATGCAGTCTTGCTCTACTCCGTTATATGGTACGGTAAGCTGACTACTAACCAGTACTGCCGCCTAGCGGTCAAACATGTAATAACATTCAATCATAACATCCCCCCTTTTCTAAGGTAAAATGCATTAACATGAATCATCACATTAGCTGTGTCAGTTATTTCAACCATTTCACATTCAGCATAACTCTGCAACACATAAGCAGTATAAACAGTTAATATCAGATTGCATAACTCATCTCTAAGCCAACACTAGACCATTTAGAACACATTCACAACATCAATCAATATAGCCTACATTTTGTTTAACATCTTTAACATGCATATTGCATTTTCTTTGTTTATAAGTTCAGTCTATCAGGCTTTCTGATTTCTCTTGTGGACCTTCTTAACTCAGGTTCGCTTGGAGTAGGTGTAGTCAACTTTTAACATGGATCTTAAGGCCTTATGGAATCACACCTGCTAAATGCTACTGCTCCATTAATGAATCTGTTCCCTACAGGGCCCTGCCATCGGTCAGGGTCAGGCCCCTGTCACAAAAAACACGCTTGGGCACCGGTGGCCCGCCGATGGGCCGCCGGTGCCACCCTACCACCGGGCTTAACCAGTTTTCTGGGGGAAACCCTGTAGTCAGTGGAGGGAGATGCTTGGTTGTTCTGTCATAGAATGACTTTTGCATCATTTTCTGTTGTCGTAGCTTATGTTCAATCTTTGAGTGATTCTTTTGCTTTAATTTGACGTTTTGATGACTCGGCAAAGTTGTTCGTAGCTTCCTCTTCATCAGCAGTTCAGCTGGTGATAGGCCGCACTGAAGAGATGATGCTCTGTAGCTCAATAAAGCCAGATAGGGATCCGAGTCACTGTCAGCTGCTTTCTTTAGGAGTTGCTTGAGAATGTGAACTCCTTTTTCAGCTTGCCCGTTTGACTGTGCATAGTGTGGGCTTGACGTCACATGCTTGAAATCATATTGCTCTGCAAACTTCTGCCATTCTTTGCTGCTGAAGCAGGGGCCATTGTCGCTCACCACGGTGTGTGGGATGCCATGCCTGGCGAAGATAGATTTAGCATGTGTTATGACACAAGTTGATGTTGAGCTTGTTAGTAGCGCCATCTCAGGAAGTTTGAGTAGTAATCCATTACCACTAAATAGTCTTTACCTCTGAGATGAAACAAGTCCATTCCTACTTTGTGCCATGGTGCTGTTGGCACCTCAGCTACCACCATAGGCTCTTTGCTCTGCTTGTTCCTGTGTTTCTGGCATGTTTCACATTTACTTATAAGTGTTTCAATGTCTTTGTTCAGTCCGGGCCAGAACACCGTGTCTCTCGCCCTCCTTTTGCACTTTTCGATGCCGAGATGGCCTTCATGTATCCTGTGCAACATGTCCATTCTCAAAGCCCGTGGAATAACAATCCTGACCTTTTTCAACAGCAGACCATCCACAGTACTAAGCTCACCTCTGACATGGTAAAATTGTGGACATGAACCAGCTGGCCATCCCTCATCCATGTTCTTCATGACATGCTGTAGCTCAGCATCCTTTGCTGTGGCCTCAGCTATTTGTCTTGACTTTGTGTCAGACACAGGCAGTGTAGCCGACACCATGTTCACGTGACACTGTATGTCCTCGTCTGTTGCACTCACACTGTTGCCTGTAGTTGCTCTGGATAGGGCATCAGCAAGGACTAGGTGTTTACCTGGAGTATATATCAGTTCATACACTCTTTCCACAAGCCCCAGTTCTTCACAGGCTCTGTCACCCAGAAGTGATTCACGTCCCTCATTCACAACAAAGAAGGATAGGTGGTGCACTTTTCCCTTAACTGTGACATTCAACCTGCATGTGCCCAAACATTTGATTGGCCGCCCATTGTAGTCTTTCAGTCCAGATTCTTTTCTTTTTATTTGTGGCTTATTTTTCATTGCCTTCACATCACACATGCTTATGAGATTTGCTTTCGCACCAGTGTCCAATCTCATGGTGACTACAGTCCCATTTATCATTAGAGGAGCTATCCACTTATCTTCTGTAGTGACATCATTTACATTGTCTGGTTTATTTATTTGTTCACTTTCACAATTCACCATTCCAACAAAGAACGTGTCACTTAGATCAGGCTCGTCTATTAAGTTTACAGTTTTTCCTTTCTTCCCCTCTTTCCGTTTGGAGAAGCATTGTTTAGCAAAATGATTCTTGCCTTGGCAAGTGGAGCATTGCTTAGCAAACGCTGGACACTGTCTAGGCTTGTGCTGTGAGCCGCAGCGCTTGCAGTTTATTATCACGTCCTCCTGCTGCTGTGCAGGCCGGGTCTGTGTGCGCCGTCTCCGCTGATACGACACTGCTCCAACTGCTGCCGCGCTGTCGCTCTGCGCCGAGGCGACTGCAGACATCTCGCTGAACGTCCTCACGTGCCTTTGGGACAGCTCACTGGCCTGGCAGATCTTAATGGCTCCTGCCAGCGTCAGCTCCATCTCCCGTAGTAGCCTCTCTCTGACCTTTTTATCCTCCACGCCGAAAACGATCTGGTCCCGGATCATGGAGTCCGTCAGCGCCGCGAAGTTGCAGGACTGCGCCTTTAGCCGCAAGTCCGTCAGGAAGCTATCGAAGGGCTCATGTTGCCGCTGTGTACGAGACCAAAACACGTACCTCTCGTACGTCTCGTTCTTCTTCGGAGAACAGTGAGTATCAAACTTACTAAGCACTACATCCAACTTTTCATTATCTTCAGGACTGTCAAACACGAACGTGTTAAATACTTCTATGGCCTGTGGCCATAGAAAAAGGGTTCAATTAAATCTACCAATCTAGTGAGTATAGCTTGTCAGCCTCGAAACTCACCAGTGTCTCCTGTTATCTCCACAAGGTTAGCTCTACTTAATATCAGATCACTAGCCAACAAATCCTCATTAGTAAATTACACCATTATGACCTATAATCTAGACTTCTTACTTCTTAGTGAAACATGGCTGACTGAATGTAGCTGTGCTACCATTCTCAATGAGGCTGCACCAACAAATTTCAGTTTTATGAATAAGTGTCGAAGTGGTAAGAAAGGCGGGGGAGTTGCTGCCATTTTTAAATCTGTATTTCAGTGCAAGGAAACTATATTTGGTGATTTTAGCTCTTTTGAATATCTCTGTTTTTTAGTAAAGGGGGATCCAAAAGTTCTCCTCCTAATTATTTACAGACCACCAAGATACCCAGGAAAATTCTTTGATGAGTTTGCCGAACTGCTGTCTATGTCACCAGACAGAGAACACCATGGAGGAACACTTTGATGGTAAAGGCTCTGAAAACAGAATGCAGGAAAGCTGAGCGTAAATGGAGAAAAACTAAACTTCAAATCCACCATGACCTCTACAAACAAAGTCTTTGTAATTTTAACCATGGGTTCTTCAAGGCTAGACAGCAACACTTTACTGAAATGATTAATAAGAACATCAACAACACTCGTGCTCTGTTTGCTATGGTTGATAAGCTTACAACCCCCCCCCAAAAGAGATAGCTTCAGAACTCTTTTCCACAGAAAAATGCAACGAATTTGCTTACTTCTTCAATGAAAAAATCAAATCTATAAGGCTCAATATCAACACAAATCAGCAAAATAATACAGTGATGCAATCCCTAAAATCACCTAGGAATAAATCAACTGTAATGTCAGAGTTTAATACAGTGACCAAAAAACCTTAGAAGAAACAGTTCAGCATCTTAAAACATTGACATGATGTCTTGACACAATACCATCTGACTTTTTTAAAACTATTATAAGCTCTGTCCAAACAGATCTGCAGCAAATAATAAATTGCTCACTTCAATCAGGCATGTTTCCTAAACCCCTGAAAGTAGCTGCCATCAAGCCACTCTTAAAAAAGAGAACATTGGAAACTACCATTTTAACCAATTACAGACCCATCTCAAATCTTCTCTTTATAGCCAAGATCGTTGAGAAAGTGGTTTTTAATCAACTCAGCAACTTCTTGAACTCCAGTGGACTCTTTGACAAATTTCAATCAGGCTTCCGACCTCACCACAGTACAGCAACAGCTCTTATTAGAGTGTTAAATGACATAAGGTTGAACACTGACTCAGGCAAGGTGTCAGTTCTGGTCCTGTTGGATCTCAGTGCTGCGTTTGACACTGTCACACAGTATACTGCTGGACAGGTTGGAAACCTGTGCAGGACTCAGCGGGACAGTCCTAAAATGGTTCAGGTCCTACTTAGAGGAACGGAGTTATTTTGTGACCATTGGTAGTTATCAATCCGATCGAGTGGCTATGACATGTGGAGTTCCTCAGGGGTCAGTCCTTGGACCCCTTCTGTTTAACCTGTATATGCTGCCTTTGGGTCAAATTCTACAGAACTCTAATGTCAAGTATCATATAGGGGTGTGACGAGATCTCGTCCCACGAGATTAAACTCGACGATATTTCTCGTCGCGTTAAAAATCTGTCTCGGGAGATTTCTTTTTTTTTTTTATGTTAAAAAATGTAAAAAGCAGGGTTTGCACTACCAGTTACCATTACTTTGCACCCCTTTCCACTACACAGTTATAACTCTACTCGACTTGGTTTAGGTGCTTTTCAGTCACAGCTCAGCTGAGTTCTTCATTCCTCCAAAAACGAAACTTACCAACCAGCGCATCCAGCGCTAATTAACGACTCTGTGGCGGCCGCGACTCTCTCTCTGGCGCACACACACACACACACACACACACACACACACACACACACACACACACACACACACACACACACACACACACACACACACACACACACACACACACACACTTACACACACACACACGGGCACTTTACTTACTTTACTTTATTTGTTTATTTGACAGGGACAGCGCACATCAATGTACATATAAGAAACATGTAAATGTGCCGGATTATAGCATCGATGCTAATTTCCATCCGGAGTCCCAGGACATACACACACACATGGACAGGTCGCGTTGTGGCGGTAATAAACATATGCGCTGGACCGTCCGACGTGGGAGGGAGGGAGGGAGGGAGGGAGGGAGGGAGGGGGGCGGGGGGATCCGAGTAGTGAAATGGCACTGGGGGGAAGGGGGGGTTGTTGCCACTACTTAAAAAAATCCTAGAGGAAACACTGCACATAATATTGTTTGCACTTGAAAAAAATAAATAAATATTACATTTTATTTAATGTATAATAACTTTTATAAATTTAAGTTTTAGTTTCAATTTGTGGAAGAAGAAATGTATTTAAAGCTCATGCTTACATCATGCACGTAAATAGTTACAATAAAACATTTCAAAATGCATGTGCAACTCGGTTAAATAAAAGTCTGTTGGTCCAGTCATATTTTGTCATTGTAGTTTTCTTAAAATCTCGTCTCGTCTCGATCTCATGAACCCAATCTCGTGTCTCGTCTCGTCTCGTCTCGTGAGATGAGTGTATCGTCACACCCCTACTATCATAGTTATGCAGATGACACACAGATATATCTTGCACTGTCTCCAGATGACTGCAGTCCAATAGAGTCATTATGTCACTGTTTAGAACAGGTCAAAAATTGGATGAGCCAAAATTTCCTTCAGTTAAATCAAGAAAAAACTGAGGTCATTGTTTTTGGAAATAAAGAGAAGAGGGTTGCTGTCAGTAAACACCTTGAGTCACTGTCTTTAGAAACTAAAGACCAAGTCCGAAACCTTGGCGTGCTGATAGACTCAGATCTGACCTTCAACAGCCATATCAAATCAGTCACCAAATCAGCCTTTTATCAACTTAAGAACATATCCAGAATTAAGGGTTTTATGTCCCAAACTGATCAGGAGAAGCTGATTCACGCTTTTATCTCCAGTAGACTTGACTACTGTAACGGTCTTCTGACTGGTCTCCCCCAAAAAAGTATCAAACAGCTGCAGCTCATTCAGAACGCTGCAGCTCGAGTTTTAACCAGAACAAAGAGATCAGATCACATCACCCCAGTTCTTAAGACCTTACATTGGCTCCCAGTCAGCTACAGAATAGATTTTAAAGTTCTGCTACTGGTTTACAAATCACTGAATGGTTTAGGTCCAGAATACATGAATGACATGTCAGTAGAGTATAAACCCAGTAGAGCTCTGAGATCTAGTGACTCAGGTCAGATAGTGGAGCTCAGAGTTCAGACCAGACATGGTGAAGCAGCATTTAGCTGTTATGCTGCACACAACTGGAACAAACTACTAGCAGAACTGAAATCAGCCCCAACTGTAAACACTTTTAAATCCAGGTTAAAAACATTTCTCTTTTCACATGCTTATAGCTGAGAACTTAAAACTTTATCTATTTTATTTTATTTTACTTTTATTTGCTCTTGTTTTTTTTAACTCTGTTTTTAGTGTTTTCTTTGTTTTTATCAGTGGCGGCTGGTGACTGAAAAAATTGGGGAGGACAGGAGGAAAACCAGTCCACGGCGCTCTCTCTCTCTCTCTCTCTCTCTCTCTCTCTCTCTCTCTCTCTCTCTCTCTCTCTATATATATATATATATATATATATATATATATATATATATATATATATATATATATATATATATCACACACACATACTGAAGTGGCCCTCTTCCCCGTCACGGTGGCTGGTCTTGGTGTTCGGACGCGTGCGTAAACAATGAGTGCCCAAAAACAAGGTTCCAATGGTAAAAACACCACATTTATTGACAACACAATACCTCATTCCATGTGGCAGGCAGGACACAAAAGGCATAATGACACGGTCAAAAACTGTTTGCCTTGGACCAGCTACACCTGGCACTGACTGTCCTGGGTTTAAATCACCCCTGTCACCCGGAAGTGCGTGACGCCACTTCCAGTGCCAACGGAGGTTACAACAATAAAACCGCCACATACAAAACACCAAAATAAAAGCTAAAATGGCTCACACATACTATATATATATATATATATATATATATATATATATATATATATATATATATATATATATATATATATACAGTGTTTAGGGCTGGGCGATATGACTAAAAAATGTATCACGATATAAGTGTTTCATATCAGTCGATATCGATAATTATTGATAAAAAAAAAAAAACTATTCTAAATAAAGACCAGGAGGAAAAAAGGCTGAATTTAAATACTTTTATTTTAAATATAACCTTTAACCTTTAAAACGAGGTCAGCATTATGAAAAACAGTCAAATAAATGAAAATACTGGTCGATGTGCAAATATTGTCATTAAATAAATGCTTAATCCAACAAAATGTGCAAAGTATTGTAATTAAGAAATTAGTAGTGTACAACTCAGGCTTTAAAGCCATACTGGTAACAATATATGCAAATAAATAACAGTCACATTAAGCAAGCAGAAACAAACATGTCTTACAGAATATTGTAAACATCAGAATAAACTTGCGTCTGAACATCTGTGACAAAACAAACCTGTTACCCTCTTCAGTCATTTATGGAAATATCAAACCAACTTCAGCATATTAAAAAAATAACTCAAGCAACTACTCAACCATTGCTTCACTGGCTGCAACAACTCAAACACTGCTTCACTGCAAGTCAGGCACGTGCACACATAGGGCCCAAAGGGTGCTTGAGCCCCTGCCCTTTGTGCCTCGTATTAAAAAGTGCCTTTTTTTATGTTTTTTTTTTTTTTTTTTCAATAAATGCATTCCTGTTGTGCATGAGGATGTAAACAACCGCGCTGTAAAAATGCCACGGTTATCTACCGTACGCGTTCCCTTGTAATACACACGGTATTGTGTATGTACGTTGGTGTGTGTGTTGTCCGCTGCTGCTCCGCTCTGTCCCTCACTGAGGGGCGGGGCTGCCCCGCGGTGCGCGCTCCCTCACATGCACGTCCAGCACGTCCAGAGAGAGAGAGAGAGAGAGAAGCTGCTGCCTCATCGATAACCCGCACATATATGAGACGTGACAGTGGAGCGACTTGTGTCGAATCTTGTGAGTTATAAATCCACCAACATAACTTCCTTGTCGGTTCTGACAAGTCGCCGTCCACTTATTCAATGAGCTTAATAAGAGTCATATTTAAGAAAAGCGCCCATTTGTGTTTGTTTAGCTGACTGCTTACTGAGTTAAGCCCCACCCCGTCCTCTGTCTAACATCACCTGAATGTAGTGAACAGCAGCAGCAACAGGAGGAATCACTCACTCAGCTTGATTTCACTGACTATTTGAATTTGTTTCCAGATATTGAGTTACTGGTAATTGTGACGTTGCTGTGGTAAATATTGCTGCTGTTGGTAAATATGCACAGTAGCAGTCACAGTAGTCATTTCTTGGTTTTGTGTGTGTAGCCTGTGGGCTTAGCCTACTTTTTTTTTTCTTCTGCAAACCATGTTAATGTGCACCCAATACCATATTAGCCTTAGCCACCAGTTCAGAAGTCATGACTCTGTTTCAGGAAGTTGGGAAATTGGTCCAGCATGTTGACTGCAGTCCTGAAGGCGTGCAGGCTTTCTTTACCGACTAAATAGTAACTGTAATTTATTTTAATTTATTTATTTTTATATTAAGGCCTGAAAAAATTGTACACTGCCCTTTTCTGATGTTGAGCCCCTGCCCCTCTATAGTCATGTGCACGTCCCTGCTGCAAGTTACTCAACAATTGCCTCACTGCAGATTTTGTGCAAGGAAGACAAGCTGATTGACCATCCCAGGTTTTAAGGCTGCCCTGGTACATGTCACAATATTACCCCCAGTACTAAAAATTCTTTCAGAGGGGGTGCTGGTGGCTGGAATGCACAAGTATCTTTTGGCAAGCTGCGACATTCTGGGAAACTTGCGCTCATGTACCTTCCACCACTCAAGGGGGTCAGACTCACTGTCGGCATCCAGGCATTTTAGGTAGCTTTCCAGCTCATTTTCCACTTTTTGCCTTTCAGTGAGAGGTGAGGCATCTTCTTCATCGTCTTGACTTTGTTTTTTGAAGAAACTACCTAATGATTTACGTTGTTTCTTCACACCCAGTGGGAGAGGTGTGGCAGCTTCTCCTTCTGCACCCTGGTCTGCTGTTCCCTCTGAAACCTCTGCCTCTGATTGGCCTGGGTTTTCATCCAACATTTCAGACACTGCTCTTTCTTTAATGGCCTCTACCTCTTCCGGGCTGATGTACTGTGCTTTGAATCTGGGATCCACATAGGCAGCCATGTTGAGGAGATCATCTGTTGCATTGTCGGCATATTTCTCATCAAGATAGGCCATTATCGTGGTCTTCAGGTCTTTTGTGAGTTGAGTGTCCTGGTCTTTTTCCTTCAGCAAATCTGTACGGAACAGGTGGAGCACTGGCTTGACATAGGAGACTGTCACGTATGACTCCCCAGAGAGGGAGTCTGTGAACTCCAGAAGAGGAGTTAAGGCCTCATGCAGTGACTCCAGAACACCAATGTCCTGCCATGTAGGGATCAGGTGCCTGTTGTTTTTGTCTGCAGACAAAACTTCAGTGATTGCCTTTTGTTGTTCGAGGACCCTTGCCACCATCTTCTGTCTTGAGCCCCACCTGGTTGGTGACTCTGTGACCAGCTGGTGTTTTGGGAGATGGAGACGTTCCTGAGCTTTAAAAAGCTCCCTCTTTTTCTTCCAGGAGTAGGAGAAGGCACAGACCACCTTCTTACACACTCCAACAGCCCTTTCCACTCTTTTATCCTTCCCTGCCACACCTGCAGAAATACAAAAGTAAATACAGTGTAAATAACTGGTAACTGATAAATCAATAATAATAATAACAATAACAACAACAACAACAAAAAACGGGGAAAATAATGAGAATGATAACAACAACAACAACAACAACAACAAAAAACTTTTATCATGTTCTATTGGCTGATTAAGTCAACATAATCAACAGAGAATTCTACTCACCAATTGCTGAGTGCAAACGATGGCCAAAGCACTGCAGCCGTGTCCACTTGTTTAATGAAGTTGCCTTCACTATATTTGCCCCGCTGTCTGTGGTGATGCACACCATTTTTTCCTCAGCCAGACTCCAGGACAACAGTGCCTCCTTCAAGCCTTCTGCTATTATCTCCCCGGTGTGGTCTTCGGGGAAATACGCAGTTTCCAGGCATCGTGTTTTCAGAACCCAGTCATTGTCGATGAAATGAATTGTCAAGCTTAG
The DNA here is from genome assembly GCF_905171665.1 of Trachurus trachurus. Lineage (NCBI taxonomy): Eukaryota > Metazoa > Chordata > Actinopteri > Carangiformes > Carangidae > Trachurus > Trachurus trachurus. Next base: position 1,516,730 of record NC_139904.1, read on the forward strand.
GTATGGCTCGCATGAACGGCTTGACCACATGTCGGAGGTTGTCGCAAAGTGCTTTGCTAACAGTATCTCCTTTTCCACGGATTCCCTGCACATTGTGTAAAGCTTAGGAATAGCTGTCTTGGAAAAGTGCTTTCGGCCAGGTAGAACATAACGGGGGTCCAGCACGTGTATGAGATTCTTATACCCAGACTTCTCAACTATGCTGAGCGGTAGCATGTCCTTCGCTAATTGATACACCACTGCATCCGTTATTTCTTTATAACGTTTTGAATTTTTATCGTATGGCACTGCTGCCGAGTACCTCTCGATGGTGGTCTGTTGTTGCCGCTTCGGTGCTGTTCCACTTGCACCGGCTGATGTAGATGGTTGTGGCTGTTTGATACTGCTGTACTCCAGCGGGTGAGAGCGGCTCAGGTGGTAAAATAAGTTTGTCGTGTTCCCAGACTTGGTCGGGACGACGACCTTGCAAAGTTTGCAGACAGTATTACTCTGATTCGTGTCGGACTTAAAAAATCCAAAATACTGCCAAACTGGTGACGTGACGTTTCCTTTTTTATTTACAATTTCCTCTCGTGCTGCCGCACTCATATTCCCGTTTCGGTTTCACTCCTCGTCGTCAGCTAGCCGTTGTTGCTTCTTTTTTTTTTCTGTTAGCATTTCCCAGAATGCCTTGCGGTTCAGGCTCGGCCGTGATAGGTCGAGAGGCCAAAGCCCTTCCTCTGCCTACACCCCCCAGAATGCCGTGCGGTTCCGGCTCGGCCTTTCTTCCTATTTTTTTCTAACAGAACTCAGTGAAATTATCGAACGTTCTATCGACCCCATTTTCTATTGATATTGATCACATGTCTATCGCGATATATATCGTTATCGTTTTATCGCCCAGCCCTAACAGTGTTTATAGGATAGACCCTGAATTGTTGTTGATTTGTTGAGTCTGATTCTGCCAACCTTGTTGTCAAATCGTCGCACAATGTGCGTATGAAAAAAGATCGTACCACTCTGACTATATGGGGGTGGTCACTGCTGCTGAACATCTGATTCTATACAGAATTTCTTTGTTTTCTAATATTTCATGATATATGAACTCTTTTGATACAAACATCAGCAGTGCATAATCTGTCCTGTCTATGTTGTGTCTCTCTCTGCAGACCCTGTCAGGCTGGTGAATGGGACCAGTGTGTGTTCAGGCAGACTGGAGGTCAGGTCCAACCAGTCTGACCAGTGGTGGTCCTCAGTGTGTGAAGATGACTTTGACCAGCAGGATGCAGAGGTGGTCTGTAGGGAGCTTGGCTGTGGGGCTCCTTCAGTCCTCCAGGGGGCGCTCTATGGAGCAGTGGAGGCTCCAATGTGGACCAAAGAGTTCCAGTGTGGAGGCAACGAGTCAGCTCTCCTGGACTGTAGAAGCTCAGGCTCAACTAGAACCAGCTGCTCACCTGGCAAAGCTGTTGGACTCACCTGCTCAGGTACAAGTGGAGCTACAGGTTGGATTTGCTTCATTTCTGTTTTAATTAAACTCACTTCTTTTACTCTTCACTCTCTTCTCTGTGTTCAGAGTCTGTCAGGTTGGTGGGAGGAGCCAGTCGCTGTGCAGGTGAACTGCAGCTGAAACAAGGAGAGTGGAGACCAGTGGACGGCAGCCACTGGAACCTGAAGGAAGCATCTGTAGCCTGTAGAGATCTGGACTGTGGCTCTGCTGTTTCAACAAGAAGAAGAGAGGAGTCCTCAGAGAGGTCTGTGTGGGAGATCGACACTGACTGTGTTCAGTCTGGATTTACCCTGAGGGAGTGTTCATATTCAACTTCCTCTTCCTCCACCGTGGAGATCACCTGTTCAGGTAAGTCCTTCAGTGACATCACCAGTGACAGTCAGGTTTAGTGTCTCCTTCCTTTGTTGTGGTGCAGAAACGTTTAGTGACATGTTAAATAATAACAATAATACATTTTATTTGTAATGCGCTTTACATCTAAGCAATCTCAAAGTGCTGTTCTTTTTGTATGTGAGTGAATGAAGGTCTGAAAACAAGACATTTAATATCGCAACGTCTTTAGTCAACAAATCAACTTCCATACTTTGATGCCATTCAACTGATCAACAAGATGTTTCATAAGAGATATATACAGTATATATTAGGGCCGGGACTTTAACGCGTTAATTACGATTAATTAATTACACAAAAATTAACGCGTTAAAAAAATTAACGCATTTTAATCGCACTTGTTTTGCACCGCAGAACGTTTCTCACTGGATGAGTTTCAGGCGTACTGATTAGGAGCACAATCATCTAACAAGCCGCCGACACTGATCACTGCAAGGGAGAGAGGAGGTGAAAAGAGACAACAACACTGTTACCTGTTGTATACTGGCCTCAGCCTGTACCATCGCTAACACACAGAAACCAGTGAGTAACGAGTCAAAAAGCCACCGACACGGAGCTGCCTGAGGAGTTTTAATGCAGCCTGACGGCAGCTCAAACCGACCCGGTGCCTCAGCACAGCGACCAAGGTTTGATAAACACACCTGATCCGCGTTGGTTTACAGTATCCTGCCGTAGTTTAGCCGGTCGCTTAGTTAAAAATAAAAAAAGCGCTCGTCGCGGGGAAGCTGAGAACAGCGGAGTTTCCTCTGCTGCAGCTGAACAGCTGATATGTGGTCAAGATGTAGCTACAGACCTGTCACTGTCCACGGTGCATAAGACTTCAACCTCAGCTCAGAGCTGTCTGTCTTCAGACTGTCCTGACCTGTCCCTGAACATCACACAGGGACAATATGGAGCTGCCTGTGTGATTGGTTACTGAGTTTTATTAATGTTTACATCAGGCTGATAGGCGTCATTTACGCTGGGGATGCTGGGGACATGTCCCCACCACTTTTTGTCAAGAACAATTTTGTCCCCACCACAAAATGAACTTAACATGATCCTAATGAAGAATGACGAAAAAACGTTGATAAACTATGACAGAATAGGCAGCCGAAACAGTGTGCACGGCGCAGAGCTTCTGCCAGAGCCAATAACTCGCAACAATGTAGCTTCGATGTTACAGTAGTTCTCAGGCTCTTTCTGTCATCTCCCGCTTTGGAGAAAGAGGAGTTTTCAAGCCGCACCATGGGGAGGGGGGCTGGGGGAGGGAGGAGGGAGGAGGTCAGTTGTACCGGACAGCACCCAAAGTCACTGTTAACAAAATCAACATCTAATCTGTCCCTTCAAAATAAAGTTAGTGACGTGTCTATTGGAGCAGCTGCGGACATGTGCAGCTGCAGTGACGGTTTCCTCATCACTAAACCTGAGCCACCATCAGATCCTCCCTCGTTCACGTCGTGACGACGGGACAAAGTCTTTTGGACATATAGGCCTATTGTATATTCTGTGTTTTTCCTCTCTTTGTTGTTTCAGTTTTTGCCGGTTGGCAATCATCTGGTGTGCACCCGCTATTTATCTCGCGCTTGCTCACTCGCTCTCGATGCGCATATAAATGTTATAAAAAAAATATAAAAAGGAAAAAACACAGATGCGCAAATCGAAATGACCTACTGTAGTATAGTCTAACAATTCACTGACCACAGCTGATCACCAGCTTGGCGTGCCACACCTGTCACGTCTCTATGTACACAACTACTAGTCCATGAGCCAGACCACCAATCGCAATCGAAAGGGTGGGCAAATTCTTGTTGCTATTTTATTATTCCTATATATGTCCAGATTATTAATTGGTATGATAACCTTTGCACAAGAGTAGCTTAACAATATTTATCATGCATTCACTATTTTGACCATAAAAATGCCATACACTAATAGTGGCCATTCTCCGATGTTGCACGTTTCACAATTTGTGTGCCACTACTGATGATTTAGAGCGCCTTTGCAGTTGCAGAAAGGCCCTGCAGATAATTTTTGTTTGCCCCACTAGTTGGCGCTAATTCCACCGGGTGCATGAGTGAGCGAGGGGGAAAACCGGCTTTAATACTGCTGTTAGCAGGAAGTAAGAGAGGACTTTTGTGAAATCACATTATACAGGTAACATTTTTAATGGTTTATATCATCCAAGGTTAAGAAGGCTAAGATGTAGTGAGTAAAGATGACATTTACATTATAGCATATTACATCCATAGGTTTAGGGTTGTTTAGGGGGAACTGGGGCATTGTTCATTAGGCTGACTGCAGAAAGGAAGAAACTGTTCTTGTGGCGTGAGGTCCTGGTCCGGATGGACCGGAGCCTTTTGCCAGAGGGGGGGGACTGGAAGAGTTTGTGTCCAGGGTGAGAGGGGTCAGCAGCAATTCTGACTGTACGTCTCCAGGTCCTGGAGATGTACAGCTCTTGAAGAGATGGGAGGCTGCAGAGTGAATGACACGCCTCCTGGGAGATGGTGGTGCCCAGGAAGCGGAAGGACCCAACCAGGGTCACTGTAGAGTCACAGAGGATGACAGGGGGAGGGCAGGTGGGTCCTTTCTGAAGTCCACCATCATCTCCACTGTCTTCAGAGCGTTCAGCTCCAGGTTGTTCATGCTGCACCATGACACCAGACGGTCCATCTTGCTCCTGTAGGCCGACTCGTCCCCATCAGAGATGAGGCTGATGTCAGCAAATTTCCGGAGCTTGACAGACTGGTGTCCAGATGTGCAGCTGTTGGTGTACAGGGAGAACAGCAGAGGAGAAAGGACGCAGCCTTGGAGGGATTCAGTGCTGATGGTCCGGGTGTCAGAGACATGCTTCCCCAGCCTCACGAACTACCGTCTGTCAGTCAGGAAGTCCGTAATCCACCTGCACATGGAGTCAGGCACATTAAGCTGGGAGAGCTTGTCACAGAGCAGAGCTGGGATGATCGTATTGAAGGCAGAGCTGAAGTCCACAAACTGTATCCTGGCGTAGGATCCTGGGGAGTCCAGGTGATGGAGGATGAAGTGGAGGGCCATGTTTACAGCATCATCTACAGATCTGTTGGCTCTGTAGTTGAACTGTAATGTCCTTAAGGTGGGTCAAGACGAGGCGCTCAAAAGTCTTCATGACCACAGAAGAGCAACGGGTCTGTAGTCATTAAGGCCTGTGATCCTTGTCTTTTTTGGGAACAGGAACAATGGCTGAGGCCTTGAAGCAAGCTGGCACATGACAGGTCGCCAGTGAGGTGTTAAAAATGTGTGTGAACACCGGAGACAGCTGATTGCCGCAGTGCTTCAGGGTGGAGGGGGAGACTTATACCCCTTTCCCACTGGCCAAAAAACCTGTTTAAACCCGCTAACAATCGGGTACACTGACATGCGTCAAACGACTCGGCAAGTGACGCGGATTAAAATCGCCTTCAATCGGCTCGGCTCTGACTGGCTTGCAGTGGGAACGCCAGACCCGGGTCAACCCGCTAATTTACGTGATGACGTTGGGTGTTACATGATGCCACGCCATTGTCTCACGTACCAAAACAAAGCTCTACTTGCATTTGAGACTGGGATTTGATCAAAAGATCAAAGAACACTGACCAAAAAAGATTGAAAAAAAAGAAGCGACACAGCGACAGTCTGTTTAACTGACGTGTTGTGCCGCGGACGTCCATCATAAGGCGTAACTTGCTGTCCTCCGCGGCGGGCGGCCGTGGCATGACACAGTGTTTCTCGCACTTCAGATGAAAGTGGGGCGACTGGTTTATGCGGGGGTCAGACAGACAGACCCGGCTCATTTTGGCCATGGGAAAGGAGCCAAATGCCGATTGTTAGCAGGTTGACCAATGTTTAAAAAACCTGCGTCAACCCGCTAATTTTAGTGGGAAAGCGGCTAGAGTCTGGGCCTGCAGCTTTGCAGGGGTTCAGTTTAAACAGTCTCTTCACCTCTCCTTCTTTTGGATTGGATTTGATTTCTATGATGGAGAGAGGTGTGAGAGGGGTGGGGGAGGGTGGCACTGGGGTGTGGGGCTGTATAGGTGATCCAGGTGTGGAGGAGCTGTTGCTGATCGATGGCTGGTGGTCGGAGGTGTGGGGGATATCAGGTCTGTCCCATTGTCTTTCAAAGCGGCAGTAGAACTCATTCAGGCTGTTGGCCAGGCGTAGATCATTGACAGAGGGACACTTGAAATACTGTACTGGCAGTATGCTCCACATTATTTGTGACAGAAGGAGCAAGCTCTTTAGTTGATTTTAATTGTGTAAAAAAATATTTGTTTGTTCTTGTTATTGCATGAAAGTAAAACATTTCATGTGTACATTCTAATTTTTATCACATTTTCATTCACATATTCCTGAGGTGAGTCTATTATTATTACAGTAGGGTCTTGATAAAAGGGAAAAACATCCTTGAAGTGATTTAGGCACCCTGGGTGGTCAACAAACAGCATAATACTGAACAAGCGCTATACACAGTTTTCAAGTTTCCACTCTACTGGTCCACCTATTCAACACATGAAAACCACCACTAAGCTACCTGTTTGCAATGGTTATCATGCCAAACTGTTCACTAGAGATGTCTACCAAGTCAAAAAAGCAAACTAGAAATTGCCCACCCGTTCGATTGCGGGAGGCCAATTTTGGGGTCTTGGCTCATGGACTATACGGGCTTCTTCTTTTTTTTTTTTGCCGCGGTCCGGCGCAGAATTAATTAAAAAACATGTCCAGGCTTCAACACTGGTCGGACCTGGTCGGGTCTTTGCTCATTTATTTGCTTAAACTTGGAGCCAGACGGTCCACTATAGGAGACCAGAGTCTGGTTGAGAACGGTTACGTCTGGGAGACGTTGTCAGGTGCGATGGTACGGTGCGGGGGGGGGGGGGGGGGGGCTACTTCTGATCATTGTCCCCACCACTTTTCAAAGTAAACTGACGCCCTTCAACAAATCAGTTTGCTACTGTGATTTAAGTCGCCTAGTTGAATACTACAGTAATCATCATAGTGTATTGGCAGGAAAGACCATTTATGTATCAAATATCGATTAGGCTAATTAATTAATTGATAATTTGCATCCCTAGTCTGTTGGTCTTGGTTAAGTACCACCTTGCTTAAGCTTATGTATTCAGTCATTCAATGGTATACTGAAATCCATGTGACAAAAAAATGCTTCTCACTGTTCTCAGGTCAAATATTTATATGCGATTAAAATGCGATTAATTAATTAATTACAAAGCCTCTAATTAGATTAATTTTTTTAATCGAGTCCCGGCCCTAGTATATATATATATGTATATATACAGGGGTTATGCAAACGATTATATAATTAATACCTTTTACCTTTTTAATCAAGGTACAGTAAAAATGTAGCATAGCCATGGGAAAAATCTTGCATAGGTCTTCTTTAATGAGCCTGTATTCCCTCTGTAGGAGAGGTCAGCAATGTTCCTTGTTCCATTCTCCTTTGTGTTTTATTGGTCCTCATTCAATCGGTTTATTTTTATTTATTTTTTATTGATGTTTATGACAGACAAATACAAACAAATACGGTTACCTTATTGCAGTTACATGGATAAGATACACATCTTGTATGCATTTATCAGTATCAATCTGCCTAGTCTTTTTTTTTCTTTTTACAAACCATTCAATCGGTTCAAACAAATAGGCTATTATGTATATTATGTATCCGTGTTATGTCCACATTATAGGGGCTCGCTTGAGGGAGGTCAGAGCCAATCATTTATTGTTTTGTTCAATCTTTGTATGTATATATATATATATATATATATACACACACACATATATATCTATATATATATATATATATATACACACACATCTACTGCCAACCTTGTCGTCACCGTGTTGTTTTCTAATATTTCATGATATATGAACTCTTTTGATACAAACATCAGCAGTGCATAATCTGTCCTGTCTATGTTGTGTCTCTCTCTGCAGACCCTGTCAGGCTGGTGAATGGGACCAGTGTGTGTTCAGGCAGACTGGAGGTCAAGTCCAACCAGTCTGACCAGTGGTGGTCCTCAGTGTGTGAAGATGACTTTGACCAGCAGGATGCAGAGGTGGTCTGTAGGGAGCTTGGCTGTGGGGCTCCTTCAGTCCTCCAGGGGGCGCTCTATGGAGCAGTGGAGGCTCCAATGTGGACCAAAGAGTTCCAGTGTGGAGGCAACGAGTCAGCTCTCCTGGACTGTAGAAGCTCAGGCTCAACTAGAACCAGCTGCTCACCTGGCAAAGCTGTTGGACTCACCTGCTCAGGTACAAGTGGAGCTACAGGTTGGATTTGCTTCATTTCTGTTTTAATTAAACTCACTTCTTTTACTCTTCACTCTCTTCTCTGTGTTCAGAGCCTGTCAGGTTGGTGGGAGGAGCCAGTCGCTGTGCAGGTGAACTGCAGATGAAACAAGGAGAGTGGAGACCAGTGGACAGCTGGAACTGGAACCTGAAGGCAGCATCTGTAGCCTGTAGAGATCTGGACTGTGGCTCTGCTGTTTCAATAAGAAGAAGAGAGGAGTCCACAGAGAGGTCTGTGTGGGGGATCGACACTCACTGTGTTCGGTCTGGATCTACCCTGAGGGAGTGTTCACATTCATCATCAGCTTCCTCCACCGTGGAGATCACCTGTTCAGGTGAGTCCTTCAGTTAGTAATATTTCTGTATACTACAGTGACAGTCGGTCGTCTCCACTGAACCTAAGATGTAGAACAACTTTATCATAAATTGGTCCATCCAATTAATGCAGCATCACTGGACTGAACAGACACATCGTCTCTCCACCAGAAGCATCATATTACATCTTATTTTGATTTTCCTGTCTGACCATAAATCATACTCATCGATGAACCACGATGCTCTCTGGATGTTTTTTGGCTGTGTGTCTGACACGCTGCTCACTCCAAAGGAAGAACGGGATCGGAGCCATGAGAAATCCATTCTGAGGATTATTTACCACAGCCAGACACGTTGGCTGCAGCTTCAATCAACACGGTCTACATTTAATTAAATCTAAATAAAAATACAACAGAGGGAAATTTGGTGCGACGAGCTTTTTTTTTCGCGCACCTCATTACCTCGTATTAATTTATTGATTGATTGATAGACACTTTATTGATCCCATTGATGGGAAATTACAGTAATAAAATTTAATAATTAATTATAACTGATGTGAATATTTCTGGTTTCTTTGTTTCTTTACGACAACAAACTGAGCATCTCTTTGGTTTGTGGACACGTCATCTTGCGGTTTGGGAAATACTTATTTCTATTTTTCAAAATTTTTTTAACATTTTATTGACAAAAACAACTAATCGTTAATTGTTTAAATCATCGACAGATTAACTGATGATGAAAATAATTGTTAGTTGCAGCCCTAAATAGGCTCTATGCCGAGGGTCACATGACCAAACCGGAAACCGGGTAACTCCACTTCCGCTTAGATTCTGACAAGCACAACGCGCGGTAAAAACAAATCAAACCGACCACAGCCAGCTACTTCTATGCATTCTTTTGCTACAGGTAGTTATAACGTTATCAAGGGCGTCAGTTTACTTTGAAAAGTGGTGGGGACAATGACCATATATATACATACATATGACCATTATTCTCCGCCGGACCGCAGCAAAAAAAACAAAAAAAAGAAAAGAAGAAGAAGCCCGTAGTTGTGTTTAGAGACGTGACAGGTGTGGCATGACAAGCTGGTGATCAGCTGTGGTCGTGAATTGTTAGACTATACTGCAGTAGGTCCTTTTTATTTTTTTATAACATCTATGCGCATCGAGAGTGAGTGAGAAACAGAGAAACAGCGGGTGCACACCAGATGATTGCCAACCGGCAAAAACTGAAACGAGACGGTTATAGAGAGGAAAAACACAGAATAATATATGTCCAATTTGTCCCGTCGTCACGACGTGGGTGAGGAAGGATCGGATGGTGGCTCAGGTTTAGTGATGAGGAACTGTCACTGTCAGCAGCTGCTCCGAACAGACACGTTACAAACTTTATTTTGAAGGGACAGATTATGTTGATTTCGTTAACTGTGACTTTGCACCCAAACATTAAGCATATATATCGGGTGCTGTCTCATCCGGTACAATCGACCCCACGTGGAGGCCGCCCTTCAGTTCGGCGTCTGTTCTATTTTTCACGCAAGCCGTGAGCGCCGTTGTCAAGCTGGATAGACGGATCGTACCAGACAGGAAGTTGGGCACAGAAAAGGCGAGAGAATCCGGTTAATTTTCAAAATAAAATGATGATTACCGGTAATGAAGTTGTTGCTTGTCCGTCTATAAATATTTGTCAGTTGCGTCTGCACACGAGACACATACACATCCATACATACAGAGCTAGAGACAGACCTGTGTGTGTGGAAAACTGAGTAGGCTACAGACGAGTGGAGTTTATGTTTTACAGGCGCGGAGAGAGCAGGAGAAGCAGCTCCCCGTGTGAAGCGCCTGCGAGGACGCACGCAGCGCGCCGCTCCGGGCTGTGAGAACTCTTTAATCGAAGCTACATTGTTGTGAGTTGGCTCCGCGGCAGAAGCTCTGCGCCGTGCACACTGTTTCGGCTGCCTATTTTGTCATAGTTTATCAACGTTTTTTCGTCATTCTTCATTAGGATCATGTTAAGTTAATTTTGTGGTGGGGACAAAATTGTTCTTGACAAAAAGTGGTGGGGACATGTCCCCAGCGTCCCCAGCGTAAATGACGCCTATGAACGTTATAGTCTCTTTTATGTTGTATGTAATGTATAATGTTTTTTATCGCTTTTATGTTTTATGTTTGAAAAATGTCGAGTAAAGACAGGGAAAAGAAGGTGAAGTGCCAGCCAAGGCAAAGTGCTAGCAACCACAGCTTTTGCTGTGTTCCTGAATGCCCCATGTCAGGGAGATTCAACAGCTCTGTCAGTTTACATTCGTTCCCCAAGGATGTGGACCAAAGAAAGAGGTGGATTCACAATATTAAAAGAAAAAACTTCATAATAAAAAAGAGCACCACCGTCTGCAGCCGGCACTTCCTTCAGACCGACGTCATACAAGGAGGTTACAAGTTGTATATTAAATGTTTTTTTTATGTTAACAATGGACATTGTTGAATAAACTTCATATTTCATTCCTTTGTGTAATCTTTTTTTCAAACTGGTAATTGCAAAGTATACAGAAATATAGAGAAGGCATTTTTTAGAGCTCTTAACCTTTTTACCATGTCCACAAGAGTTTTTTTACATTATAGGCTACATTACATATGAAGAAAATAAGCAGTGGAAGTCTTAATGTTTATTTCCATGTTGGAATAGCAGTGAACCGATGACAGGCTCATAAAAACAGATTAACTCAGCCAGTAATCAATCGTGAGAATTTGCAGGGAACAAGTAGTCTATAACCTGGCAGTACAGACAGCGAGAGTTAGCATTAGCACAAGTATTAACATTAAGCTTGTCCATTTTCGTGGTAGGAGCTTTAGATATGATTCGATGGACGTCGGACATGCTCAGATTGGGTAATTCCTGCAGGCATCGTGAATAAAAAAGTTGTTGTGCCATCCTGGGAAGAGCAACAACAAAATCGTGGAAAAATGAAGTGGGTTTGATTCGTTTTTACCGCGCGTTGTGCTTGTCAGAATCTCAGCGGAAGTGGAGTTACCCGGTTTCCGGTTTGGTCATGTGACCCTCGGCATAGAGCCTATTAAGATCAATATTGTCTTGTTAGGTGCGTCATTTAGCTCGGTGCTGCATGTGCAGTCCTCACTGCAGCCGGCCCCGTATTGAATCCCGACTCGGGCGGCCCTTTGCTGCATGTCATTCCCCCTCTCTCTGCCTCCCCATTTCCTGTCTCTCTACACTATTGATTAAAGGCAAAAGCCCCCCAAAATATACATATTGTCTTGTTATCTCTTCAGTGAAGATTAGAGTACTTTTAGAAACTGATTTCATCTCTCTGTTTGCAGACCTGCTGGTCCAGCCAATCATCTCTGTGTCCTCCATGTACGGGGTCTCCCAGGCCCAGCAGCAGGGTTATTCAGGCATGTTGATGGGCTCCAACTTCACCATCAGCTGCTCCATCCAGCCACAGTACCCAGGAGGCTCCTTCCAGCTCACCTTCACCTCCTCCAACACAACGGACAACTACACCCAGCCAGCTGTCAATCACTCCGCCTCCTTCCTGTTTCCTGCTGCAGAGCCCGCCCACCAAGGAATCTACAGCTGTGTTTATCACCTCTACGTTGTTCCTCATCACTTCTCCTCTGAGAGCCGTCGACTGTCTCTCACCGTCTCAGGTGAGTTGAAGAACATTTCACCTGTCTGTGCTTATTCTCTAAGAACTGACTCAGACATGTTGAGGTCACTTCAGACACATCACAGAGGTCTGATTAAAGGACAATTCCAGGCAAATTCTACCTTGTTCTACAGTTTCCTAATATTTTAGGTCTAAAAGAATGAATCTGGAGATTTTCTTTTTAATGTCTCAGACTGTTATGCAGTAGTTCTGTATAGTACTGTTTACATCCCACAAGACTTTGTATTGCAGTTCCACTGTCGGCCTGCACGCTCGCTGCTGAGCTCAACTACTGAACTGAGAAAGGAACGAATCAGGTCAGGAAGTGATTCTAGTCAGTACGTTCACTTAAATAATTCGTTCCTTCGAACGAATCACTCGCGAACGACACAACACTATTGTGGTGGGGACAAAATTGTTCTTGACAAAAAGTGGTGGGGACATGTCCCCAGCGTCCCCAGCGTAAATGATGCCTATGAACGTTATAGTCTCTTTTATGTTGTATGTAATGTATAATGTTTTTTATCGCTTTTATGTTTTATGTTTGAAAAATGTCGAGTAAAGACAGGGAAAAGAAGGTGAAGTGCCAGCCAAGGCAAAGTGCTAGCAACCACAGCTTTTGCTGTGTTCCTGAATGCCCTATGTCAGGGAGATTCAACAGCTCTGTCAGTTTACATTCGTTCCCCAAGGATGTGGACCAAAGAAAGAGGTGGATTCACAATATTAAAAGAAAAAACTTCATAATAAAAAAGAGCACCACCGTCTGCAGCCGGCACTTCTTTCAGACCGACGTCATACAAGGAGGTTACAAGTTGTATATTAAATGTTTTTTTTATGTTAACAATGGACATTGTTGAATAAACTTCATATTTCATTCCTTTGTGTAATCTTTTTTTCAAACTGGTAATTGCAAAGTATATAGAAATATAGAGAAGGCATTTTTTAGAGCTCTTAACCTTTTTACCATGTCCACAAGAGTTTTTTTACATTATAGGCTACATTACATATGAAGAAAATAAGCAGTGGAAGTCTTAATGTTTATTTCCATGTTGGAATAGCAGTGAACCGATGACAGGCTCATAAAAACAGATTAACTCAGCCAGTAATCAATCGTGAGAATTTGCAGGGAACAAGTAGTCTATAACCTGGCAGTACAGACAGCGAGAGTTAGCATTAGCACAAGTATTAACATTAAGCTTGTCCATTTTCGTGGTAGGAGCTTTATGATTCGATGGACGTAGGACATGCTCAGATTGGGTAATTCCTGCAGGCATCGTGAATAAAAAAGTTGTTGTGCCATCCTGGGAAGAGCAACAACAAAATCGTGGAAAAATGAAGTGGGTTTGATTCGTTTTTACCGCACGTTGTGCTTGTCAGAATCTCAGCGGAAGTGGAGTTACCCGGTTTCCGGTTTGGTCATGTGACCCTCGGCATAGAGCCTATTAAGATCAATATTGTCTTGTTAGGTGCGTCATTTAGCTCGGTGCTGCATGTGCAGTCCTCACTGCAGCCGGCCCCGTATTGAATCCCGACTCGGGCGGCCCTTTGCTGCATGTCATTCCCCCTCTCTCTGCCTCCCCATTTCCTGTCTCTCTACACTATTGATTAAAGGCAAAAGCCCCCCAAAAATATACATATTGTCTTGTTATCTCTTCAGTGAAGATTAGAGTACTTTTAGAAACTGATTTCATCTCTCTGTTTGCAGACCTGCTGGTCCAGCCAATCATCTCTGTGTCCTCCATGTACGGGGTCTCCCAGGCCCAGCAGCAGGGTTATTCAGGAGTGTTGATGGGCTCCAACTTCACCATCAGCTGCTCCATCCAGCCACAGTACCCAGGAGGCTCCTTCCAGCTCACCTTCACCTCCTCAGACACAACGGACAACTACACCCAGCCAGCTGTCAATCACTCCGCCTCCTTCCTGTTTCCTGCTGCAGAGCCCGCCCACCAAGGAATCTACAGCTGTGTTTATCACCTCTACGTTGTTCCTCATCACTTCTCCTCTGAGAGCCGTCGACTGTCCCTCACCGTCTCAGGTGAGTTGAAGAACATTTCACCTGTCTGTGCTTATTCTCTAAGAACTGACTCAGACATGTTGAGGTCACTTCAGACACATCACAGAGGTCTGATTAAAGGACAATTCCAGGCAAATTCTACCTTGTTCTACAGTTTCCTAATATTTTAGGTCTAAAAGAATGAATCTGGAGATTTTCTTTTTAATGTCTCAGACTGTTATGCAGTAGTTCTGTATAGTACTGTTTACATCCCACAAGACTTTGTATTGCAGCTCTGTTTACTGAAATGTTGGCTTTCTTGGAGTTAATCCCTGTGCATGTTTGAACAGCCATCTGACGCTGTCTGTGAAAAAGAAAAAAGCGATTTGTGGGATGTAAACTGCCCAAACAGCGTAAGATCGGTCTGCTCCCATTCATCGCTGCTGCAAAACAGGAGCAATTCAAAAGAAAATCTTCAGATATATTCTAGTAGACCTACAATATCAGTAAATTGTAGCACCAGGTTGGATTTGCCAGGTTAAAGAAAGCTGTTGTACTCATGTCATGTGATGTAACGTGATGACTGAATGTGTCTCATCAGATCCATCAGATCCAACGGGTCGTATCATCAGACTGGTCGTCCTGACTCTTGGTCTGCTGCTGCTGCTGCTCATCACCGTCATCTGTCTCATCCTTAAGGTACCAGACTCTCCTTTGTTGACCTGAGCTCTGTCTGACATGAAGCTCTCAGCTCCTGTGTGTTGAACTGAAGTCTCTTGTCTGTGTGCTGCCACATCTCTCCAGGCCACCAGGGGGCAGAAGCCGGGCCAACAGGAGGCCAAAGAGCTACAGTCTTTCAACCTGGGTTTTTCCACAGCTGAGGGAGGGCCAGCTGAAGAAGAAGGAGTCCAGGCTGCAGAGTAGCAACTTGTCTGACATCCGGACTCGTCAGCTGCCACACACCTGTCCATCAGCTCAGTCAACGATGCAGCATCGTCCCTCAGATGTTCCCTTTAGAGTTTCACTGAGATCCTGCGGGAGGAAATCATCTGTGGTTTCATCTCTCCTCTCATTCTCATGTGATCAACAGGTTTTTGCAACACGTATTTTTTTGGTTTAGAGACTGAAAGTACAGTGACGATGCTTTCAAAGGCAAAGAGCAAACACCTGGATTTTGGATCATCATCTTCAGGACTGTTGGGACTTTCTGAATCTGAGGCAGAGCAGAGAGGAAATCTGTATGAACCGTCTGTCACATACAAGTCACCTGATGATTCCTGACTATAGACCGAATCTCCTTGTTGTTTACATTCTACTTCCGGGTAGAAAACCTGCACATAGAATGAGATCTATAGTAACGAACGAGAGTTTAGCTATATATCATATTTTTCACGCCCTTTCACAATTTAGACAAATCTGAAATGATTGAAGAAACATTACTATTTCTGTGTGTGTGTTTTGCTATGTGTTGTATTTATTCAGTTTGGGGGAATCACGGTGTCTAGAAAGCATCAGTGGCTGCAGCTGACAGGGACAGCTAACGGTAGCTAAGCTAACGGCGGTAGCTAAGCTAACAGCAGGACGTCAGCTGTTAAAACCCTCCCGTTGTCGGACACGACATGAAACTACTCCAGTTAGCTCAGTCATGTTGGAACTCAGATATCCACTGGAGAATTTTTATTTTTTATGGACCGTTTATTGAGTCACTGAGTTATTAAAGTTAAACAGGTAGCTAACCGTTAGCCCGGCTAATCTATGATAACCATGACTAATTACAAAAATGTGCACACATAAATAGTAATGTTTGTCCAATCATTGGTTTTATAAACTTTACAAACATCAGATTAGTCTAAACGGCGATATAGTAAATAGTTTATTTAGCCATTAATAACAGCTACCTCGTTGCTTCATGCTTCACTGTCTATAAATATATATAAGAAAATATAAACATTAGTGTGTCAAAGTTAACATGTTCATTTTTGCAAATATTTCAAACATTTAACACATTTTTTAAAATTAAAGGGATACTTGGCCCGAAATAAATAATTCACCAATTTTCTACTCACCGTCATGCCAACGAAGGGTTTGGAGAACTTTCATCGTCATCAAAATGCTTTAGGAGTTCCAGGGGGGGTCTGGCTGGCAACGGATTTTCATATAATGGCGGCGCATAGAGTTCACTTTTGAATGGTCCAAAACACAGACTATGAAACATCCAGATACCTCCATACTGCTCGTCCTACTGACCCAAGTGTCCTGAAGCTGCCACATGAAAAAGTTGTTCTGAAAAAAATTATTTGATCCCAGTGGCTCTGTTGATATTTGTGCTCATGTGCGACATTTGCTGTCATAAAAGATGTTCTTCTGTGTTTACATCCACGGTTTATAACGATAGGCACTCTAACAACGATGAACAAACATCTCGCAGCAAATTGCGCTCATGCGCACAAACATCAACAGAGCCACTGGGAGCTACTGCCACAACAAGGCTGAAAACAGAGATCAAATTATTTTTTTCCGAACAGCTTTTCATGTCTTGGCTTCAGGACACTTGGGTCAGTACAGACGAGCAGTATGGAGGTATCTGGATGTTTCATAGTGTGTGTTTTGGACCATTTAAAAGTGTTGTGTTTAAAGAAGTTTAAAGAAAGTCATTAAAATAGTCATTGAATTTAAATACTTCCTTTGTGTTTAATCTACATTAATTTGATGATTTTACATAAATATATATTTGTTATAAGCTTAAGTCTTAAGTAAAAGCATTGTTACCTGCTCTCTAACTATCTGTCTATGCAGATTGTTATCTATTTTTCTATTGCTACAAGTGCTGATAGCATTCTGCATCCGAATGTGTCCATTGTAATTATTATTGTTATTATTACTTGTGCTCTGTGATACTGTATGTCTGTCTGTTTTTTTTATGTGAGGACTGCGGATGGAAATTAGCTCTGAGCTAAATCCGGCACACTTAGGATGCCACGGCGTTAACTGTTCATGAATGTGCACTGTCCTCAAACAAATAAACAATAAATGAAATGAAATGAAAAAAAATAAATTAATTCATTGGTAAATTAATCACGATTACAGAAAATTGTGCGATTATTACGTTTTTTTTTTTTTTTTAATTGATTGACAGACCTAATAAACATACAACACAACCAGTACATTTCCTATGATGCCCTCCCTCCACTCTTGTTCATTGTCTCTCCTCTACAGCTTGTTTGTGTGTCTCTTTGGTATCTTCTGCTCTCCATAGTTTGGAGCTGGTAGTGAAGGGCTCGAAGAACTTTATTTTACTTAATAAATAAACAAGGAATTGAAAGAAACAAAGCATTGCATCTGGCCACAATATGATAATTAAGTGATGAAAGATGAGTGTAAATATGACTGCCTATTTGTCAAGTCAAAGTCATGAGGCTACGATTACAATAAACTAATAAAACATATCAACTCTTATACTGTTTATTTCATATCTTCATAAGAATTCCCCCATAATAAGAGCCTCAATTGTGAACTACAGATGTAATTGCAATGTATCAATAGCCTATGGGATGTTAAAGCAGAAGTTAGCGATCCGGTGGTTTTGGCTAACTTCCTGTCAGCCGATGGAGTTAGCAGTCCCCGCCCTCGTCCCTACGTCACCACATTCACACGCATCCCTTGGCTGCACACACAGAGAGGACCGCCCCTTTATGCCGTTCTCTCTCCTCATTGGATAAAGGTCGTAGGATACAAGGAAGTATACAAGAAGTTTTCTCCTCAGCTTACAACAGAGCAGAGTGACTGACAGACCCGTGTTTCAGACCAAACACTAAGTGATTGCTGTCAGAACTGAAGATATAACTATTTAAGACTTATATTAACACAAGCATTCCACTTACTTCTGCTTTAATAAATGTATGATTCATCCCAAATCAGCAGGGAGAGGGGACTGAGGTTTTACACCACTTATTTATAAAGAAAAAAAAACATTTAGCTCCCCCTCCTCCTCCTTCTCCTACCTGGTGTGACTGTCCTCTTCTCTTCATCACAACAAAACTCTGGTCTGGTCCTTAATCCCATACATTGTGCAACTTCCCCTGTTCACGTAAATCGATTATTTCGCTCAAAAGTACGTTTTTCATTCATCAATAATCACCCCCATCAACAAACTGAAATGTTCCAGTTAGCTCTGAAGTTGCCGTTTATATTATTCATACATACATCGAGCGGGTAAGCTAGGTCCTGGCTGCCATGTGGTGTCGCCATGTTTTTACGTTCAGTGGCAGCGTGACGGTAGGAAATCACGGAAACTCACCGAGACACCGGAGCTGTCGGCTCAAGGTGCAGACACACCAACTCCAGCGACGCACGTCAAGTCGAAATCACTCACTCATTCCCTACTCCCTACTGAACATTAATAATCACTAAACATTCGGACACCACTACAAAATGGCGTGGTCACTTTGTAAAACGTAAAGGTGAAATCCGGCAATCTGATTGGTTGTTAGCCGTATGAGCATAGACCACGGCTACTATTCTAAAACCTCATCACAGCATAGGCTCATATCACTCCGCGTCGTCAGTCTGGTATGAATGGAAGTTGTTGTCATGTATCCATGACAACGGATTGTTGCAGTCCGTAGCAAAAGACAGCTGATGTTTTTACGATGTTAAAAAAATGGACAAAAGTAGTTGAATTCACATGTTTAAGGTGAACTTTCACCTCCGGAGAGGGTTAACAATGGTAGAGGGGACTGAGCAGTGACTTTCACCTGAAAAAAAGCGGAGGAAAAGAGGAGATGCAGAGCTAACTTGGAGCTAACGTCTGGAGAGGTGGGACTATTTTTTCCACAGTGAGGCTATTTTATTGGATAATATGTATTTCTGGTTAAATACATCTACATGAAATTGATTGCGTATCCCTCTTTCATATTGCCTTTATTGGTAACCGTTTTATAAAAGCAATATATCACTCCAGTCCGTGGTATATGCTCATTTACCACTCTAGTTGTCGTCCCTCCGCTTCGCGTCGGGCCGAACAACGCCCCTTAGCCGTGGTATAATGAGCATATACTACCACGGCCTGAGACTAGACCGAAGCAGACACAGAAACATCCAACCACCAACATAATCCTGGAGCAGTTATAATTCTTCTGTTTTACATCAAACGAAATCTAGGTAAGTCCTGTAAATTTGCTTCATAAAAGAGACCAATTCAACCCTGAAGTGTATTTAACGGAAAGGGGGGGGGGGAAAGTAACCGTTAGCGTTAGCCGCGCTAGCATTAGCAGCGGTTAGCAACCTTTAGCCTTGGTGGCCGTTACTGGCCGTTTGTATGGATATTGACGCTAACGGCAATAGCGTTAGCATTGATTTTAGCTGATTTAAAGTTGGTTTTGGTTGAGTTTGGAGGCGCCAGTTTAATTTCCCCCCCCTAAACGCTTAGTTTTAGTTTAGTTTTTATTAGTTTTAGTATTAGTTTTAGTTTTATCATAATTTGTTAGTTGAATGATGCAAAAAGATCAGAGTACCAGTTAAGTATTGTGTAATAAAACTCAACAAAAGATAGCCTACCATTTAACAAATGTATTCAGTTACTGCAGTTTTCTTGACATATCAGAGCAGTAGATGACATATGACATGAAATATACAAACACATAACCAGTCGCAATCAACGCACAGAGTGACCTGAAGATGTAGGCCTAAATGTTTTTATTATGAATTTGTCTGTGTATTACAGAAATGGATTAAACATTATTCATTCATCTATTATTGTAAAAAAAGAAAGAAAGAAAGAATATCAGAAACATTGAATGAATTTAAAGCTGGTTTGAGTATTTTGAGGAATTGTATTCAACTAAAAACAAGAGATGAAAATGAACAGAAACAGGAAGTAAAAATTAAAATGCTTGTATAAGTAGGAATATAAATCTAAAAACACCCAAACTATTTCTTTCTTTAATCCGTTTTAAGTTAAGATTTTTCTTGTCTTGAAGCTGAAAAAAGACTTTATACAGTCAGAAATGTTAATTATTTACAGACTCTAAATGATGAGCAAGTGAATGTGATTTAACGCGCTGTGGTCCTTTAAATGTTTCTCTGCTCTTTCATCGTTTTTGACTCAAACTTCATCCAGACCACAGTTCGTTAAAGCTAAACTGAATTACAGACTTGAAGCTGTTCATTTTGTTCTGCTTGTTTCTCACAAATCCATCTGAATTCACCTTTGCAGGTGTAATCCCCCCACTGATCTCCCAATATGTTGACACAGTCCTCTCCATCAGGATCCTCCTGTTTCCAGTCGTCCGGCTCATTGTAGGCCCAGAGACTCAAGCTAAGAGAAGAGGAGCGGAAACAACTGGATCAGAAACAACAGGAAACTTTGACCTGGAAATGGAAAAAAATATTTTTCTAAAGAGTCAAACCTTTTGTCCAGTGTTGAGCCGTCCGTCCACCTCCAGTCTCCCTCTGTGTCTGAGTCTGTCAGACCGATCCAGAAGAAATCAACATAATGTTTCTGTCTTTCTCTCACTTTGTTCTTCAGGAACGTCTGAAGAGGAAACGTTTGGTGATTTTCTCTCTGCTCAGATGTTTCTGTTCTGAGACGATGAAACATAAAGTTGTGTTTTCTACCTGCTCCTCTCTGCTGTCAATCTTCACCAGGTCTCCTCCCTGAGCTCTGCAGCTCCTCCTGCTCTTGGTCCACGATAAACGAATGGAGGAGAACCTGTAGCATCGTCCTCCATGTTGTTCCCAGTCTCCTTCATACTTCAGACATGATTCACCTGTTGGAGGAGATGAACAAGGCATCGATCAGGTAACTACACTTTAACTTCCTGTATCTGGTAATTCAAACGTATTTGTTCACTTAACAGGAAAAAAATATTTCTACATAACAGAAAAATGTTGACAAGAAACGTAAAGAGAGAATAAATTCAACGTGACACTAAATGGTTTTAAAACACAAACTTACCTGAGACTATCTTGTCCAGATCTTCATTACATGACTTTAACTTCTGCAGCTTGTCTTTGATTTCAATGTTTTTATTTTCCAAGTCTTTAAAACAACAGAGCAGAGTGAGAGAAGCTCGGGGACTGAAAAGAATCAGTAGTCGACTTTACTGAAAACTAATGAACAGAGCAAAACATAACGTAGATTAAAGTTACATGAGGATCCAATCATTTTAAGAACAGTTACACAGTTTATTATAGAATATGATAAAAGAAAAATATATTTCTTTTCTGTTGTATATTCCTATTGTTCACAGAAGAAACAAAAAGATAATTCATTTGAATTCATTTTCATATCAGGTCAGAAAGAATACATTTAATGTAACATTTACAAACTTACCTGACGCTTTTTCCCCCAGATCTTCCTTACATGACTGCAGCTTCTGCAGCTTGTCTGTCATTTCAATGTTTACATTTAGTCAAAAAACAGAGCAGAGTGAGAGAAGCTCAGGGCTGAAAAGAATCAGTATTCACTTCAACTGGTTTAATGTTTAGTAGTAAGGGCATTTTAGCAGACATTTGACCAATCTGGGAACTAAATCCTTACCAAGAAATTTCTTCACAATTGTCTTTAGGAACATGCGTAATATGATGTCTTAAAATGTTGAAATTCAACTCCCGTGGGAAACCCCCTAAAAAACTACTCAAAGTTGGGGTACCCGTAACTGGATTTTTGAACATTCCGTAATGTTAAATTTGGCCTTAAGTAACTTCTGAGGGGTCAAACTAGGGGTTTTTCATGATTCTGAGTTGATCGCAAACATTAGTTTTACACCCAAAACACTCCTTGGTGGAGAAAAAAACAACCACACCCACTTCTATAGCCTTTTTTCTATAGGACATACACACCCTCCAGGATTTTGTGGTGTCGCTAAATTTATTTAAAAAGTTATTATAAATGTAATTTATTATGCGGACCGGTAGCAAACAGCGAGAGAGAAAATACAGTGGACATGCACCAGATTTCACATACCAGCAACAACTGAAACAAGTTTGTTCGAAATGAAGATAGGAAAAGCACAAAAAATACAGAGTGGTGCTACATTGATTGCAAACATGATAATGTTAATCTGCACACACACTGAGCATCAATCTCCATCGAGCATCCAGGCTCTTTTTGAAGAATGGAAAAAGATAGATGTTGCAGTGTGTCACAAACTTGTTCATTCCAGCTTGGGCCTATTGCTTGGTCATGCCCGTATGGTAGCTGTTGTAGTGTATTATGGGATTTGTAATGTGAGTAATGTGAATGCTATATTGGTGGGCCATTATTAACATAATATTTTTCTTGAAGGCCATATAAAAGTGTATCGCAGGACAGATCTGGCCCCCAGGTTTTTGACATGACATTGACGTGTGTGCTAGATTAATGTCCAACAATGTAAAAAGGTAGAATATAAGTTATATTAAGTATTCAGTAGTAATAGTAGACGCTTTTTTGTGACATTAAAGAAAACCTCTGTCATGCACAGGAATAGCTGATCTCTAATGTATTATATTGAGTACAGTAGATCACCTTTATTATAATAGCCTAAACCTAACTGCAAAAATTCTCGCGATGACAATTAGGCCTACACCATGTTTTCCTAGCTTGATAGCTAATGGGGCAGTCAGCCAGCATTTAGGAAAATAAAATGGTCAGATGGTCATCAGATTCAGTCGTACATAGGAGTTGGCTAAATAACCATATTATTTACTGTTAGCCAACTAACAACCATTTTTGTAACACTTTGATGCCTATCTCTATAATGCATTATAACTATACTTATAATGAGTTATAATGTGGTTATAGCATTGTATAACTATAATTATAAACATTCATAAAATATCATAAGGCTTATCATCATAACACACTATAAAGCATTTTATGATGACTTATAAGGTCAGATATTATAATACGTTATAACTGGCTGACAATGCCCATGTCGATAATACATTATAAATATAGTTATAATGTGTTATAATTGGCTTATAAAAGTGTATAACCATCATTATAAATACTCATAAATTATCATAAGGCTTTATAACAATAAGCACAACACATCATAGAGCATTTTATAATGGCTTAAGGTCAAGTATTATAATAGAGTTATAATGCTCTATAATGTGTTATGCTTATTGTTATAAAGCCTTATGATAATTTATGAGTGTTTATTATGATAGTTATACATGACTATGAGCCAATTGTAACACATTATAACTATATTTTTAATGCATTATCGATGTGGGCTTTGTCAGCGAGTTCCTAATAGTTATAACATATTAATACCTGACCTTATAAATCAAGATAAAATGCTTTATAGTGTGTTATGATTATTGTTATAAAGCATTATGATCATTTATGAGTGTTTATAACTGTAGTTATACAGTGCTATAACTGCATTATAACTTTTATTATTATAACCCATTATAAGCATGATAATAATGCATTATAGAGATAGGCATCAAATAAAGTGTTACCACAATTTTTAAGTTTCTTATGCATGTTATCAACGTAATGACATGACATATTTCAAGTTCTTAAAAGAAAAAGGAGATAACACATATCAGGTGTAAAAAATAGTATGTTTGTCAATGGTCGAAGGTTGTAAATGGCTTCAACATGTCTAGCACTAGCTAACTCCAAAATTCCTCACTTTTAATGCTAACCAACTACAACTACCACTAAACAATACTTAGGCCGATTTACCATGGCAATTAATAAAAAGTAGAAGAAAGCAACATTTTAATGTACATGTACCCAATAGTGAGAAGTGTGTGTGTAGGCTATGTGTATGTTTCTTCTTCTTATTTCTTCTTTTTTTTCTTGCAAATGTCTTGTAGTTTTTCTGGATGCGGCTGCGTCTGGTTTTCAGCTTTTTAAAGTTGTTGAGAGGTTGTTGATTGATCAGTTGTTGTTCATCTTATTTAATATAATAACTTGAACGACCCCCCCACATTAACTCCACCCTGCTGTTCACACTGAGACAAATCTACATCCACTGACTCTCTGAGAAAACAGTGGAGACTCACAGAAGAAGACTGAGAACTACCTGTCTGAATAATAAAAGTGAACAAACTGACCTGAGAGATTTCTCTTCAGAGCTTCGAGGTCAAACTGCAGCTTTTGGAGCTGGTCCTTAGTTTGAACGTATTCAATTACTGAGAAGAAAGAGGAAGAATGAGAAGACATCTGTATATATTTTTAGTGGTTTTGTTCAGTGTTTGACTTGATGGAGGTTGTAGAGAGATGAGTTGTTGGTGTCACAGAGCAGATGTTGTTTGTCTGTAGCTACTTGACGTGTGAATCATCTGTTATTGACAGAGAAAAGAGTGGAGACTCACAGGAAGCAGCCAGAGCGCTGACGGCAGCTGCCAGGAGAAGACTGAGGACCAGGAGGGCCACGTCCCGCCGTCTCACCTGTGCTGGTCCCTTCAGCTCTGCTGCCCCCTGCTGGGAGACTGACCAACAGCAAAGACACAGCTCATGAGACCAGAGAGGAACAGAGAGGAAGCTGAGCTGCTGCTGCTGCTGCTGCTGCTGCTGCTGCTGCTGCTGCTGCTGTGGTGAAAAGGTTTGTGAGTGTAGTGAACAGGTGAATCACTGTGGGGAGGGGGCTCCTGCTCAGCTCTGCTCACCTGCATCTGGAAGAGTCACATCTGGATCAGTGTGTGCACAGCTGCTTCCTGATACTTTGAAATCAAACTAACAGATCATTTCTTCTTTTTGAGTTTGTGAGAGAATCAGAGGAAGTGATGGTGAAGCACAGAAGAAAATAATATCACACCTCTGAGAACATTTCAAACGACTGTAGAGCATGTGAATTGATTAATTATTAACTTAAGAAGGAACCAAGGTTCATGTAGTTATTATAATGAGGAAGAATTCAATACATTCTCTGGCAATTTATTAAATGAGGGTTACAAAAATATTTTTTCAACTCTTCAGGTCCAATATCTGTCATCTTCAAATCATGTATTTTCAGTGCTCACTCTATCAGAAACATGGCTCAATGACGATATACTGTAGCATCTTGCTACTCAGTATCTCATTATAATGCTGTGCATTCATGCAGAAAAAATAAAAGGGGGGAGGTGTTTCAATTTTTGTTGACAGCAGTTTTCAGTTTATTGAGAGAAAAGAGCTTAGTAGTAGTTTAGACAAAATCGAGGTAGAGTCACTTTTTATTGAGATACCAAATTCCAGTACTTTTGGTGGGAAACGTGCTATAATTGGTTGCATTTATCGCCCACCAGATATTGATGTCAGTAACTTTAATAATGTTATGTCTGATACTGTAGAGCTGATAAGTGTTACGTGTGGCCAGGAGGTGGGGCTCTGTGTGTGAATGTGTGTGTGGGCGTGTGCTTTGTGCCTCTCTCCACCTTTCTCTCTCTCTGGCTGTGTTCGAAACCACATACTCCATACTACATACTTCCATACTGCATACTTCCATACTCCATACTACATACTAATCGATCATACAGTATGCAGAGCGTTCACACTGCTGCGTACTATGATAACCCACAATGCATTTCGCTCCTGCCCGAGCCGAAATCAGCCGCCCTGAAGCTGATTTCACTTAAGCTCTAAACTCTGTAAATATATAACTTCAGCAACATTTGAAACATTTTCAGGCGAGAAAGTACTACTTCGTATCCGCATGGTGTTGAAAAAATGACAAAATAACACCTATTTACAATTTTAGTCGGACGAGGTCGGCCTTCTCTGGCGTTAGTAAAACCAGCCGTAGTGAGCACTGTACTTCCGGTTTCTGTGTCAAAATAAAGCACCCGTTGCAATTGACCATAAAGAAAGCCGTTACAATGACGTCAGTGCTCTTACTTTATAAACAGGAAGTGAACCTGTCCCCACTGTGGCTAGCTTGCTCACATTTGTATTGCTGCCCCTCCATTTTTCCTCTCGTCCGCTCGGCTCCTCCTTCTCCGTTCTTTTTTTTTTTTTTTTTTCGCGGCAAGGAAGAGGCGGTCCTTGACGTCACGTTGCGTTGCATCTTGGGTAGTTTGAGTATGAGTAGTGACCTCATGATGTATACTCAACATTTCGGCCGAATCTAGTATGCATCCGGGAACTTCTCGCCTACTGCAAATCGCATACTGCGCAGTGTGAACATACTGCATACTCAAATCGTTAGTATGAGTAGTACGAGTAGTAGGAGAAGTATGCGGTTTCGAACACAGCCTCTCTCTCCACGCAGCGAGTCCTCAGGTGAGACTCATCATCTCGTCAGCTGGAGCTGACTTAAGGAGGCTGTGAATCCCTTTCTCTCTCTCCCTATTCTTCCCTGCAGGTGACCTGATGAGGAGATTGAGGCTCCGGTTCCCCCATGCCTGAAGTCCTTTGAGACTTTGTTATTTTGACTTTGGTTCGGAGGTTCCCGGTAGTCCTGTTTTCGGTTTCCCTTTACTTTTACTTAGGTTTAGTGATCGGTTAGATGGCTTTAGTTTTGAGGGAGAACACTGGGTATGACGGCCGTTGGCTGGCTCAGTGTTCCCCTCTCTTTTGTTTGTTTTGGCCGGGAACCTCCAACCCTTCTGGTTTGTTGCTTTTCTAAGTATTTATTTGTTTAAATCAATAAACATTTGTTATTATTTGGTGGCAACAGTTGTTTCCGATTTGTTTATTTGATGTGTTCCGGGCCTTACGAGCCATTCCTTTAAGGTCCGTAACATAAGCAACAAAGGAAATGTGTGCATTCTTCTTGGTGATTTTAACATTGATATCCTCAAAAGTGAGTCTAATTTATCAACTGAATTTCATCCTCTCATCTGCAAACCAACTCGGATTACAAAGACCTCTGCAACTTTGATAATATTTTTACAAATTATTTTGATCATACAATCAAATCTGGATTATTGCTAGCAGACATTTCTGATAATTTTTTTTATCAAAGTTCATTCACATGTTTTGTAAATTATCAGGATGCTAAAAAATCTCGCATTCATGAAATTTTTTTTAATCTTTATTTGATAAGTGTTTCACTTGTTCAAATTACTAAAAAATATCATTCTAAAATGTCTAAACCATGGATCACTCCAGGTTTACAAAGATCTTCTAGGGGAAAAAAAAAAAAAATATATATATATATATATATATATATATAATGTGTTGTTAATCCCACTCCATTTAAAGCAGAAGTAAGTGGTCCAGTCGTTTTCGCTAATGCTGCGTTCCAGGCAGGCTTTTGAAATCGTAAATTACAACTTCAAGTCACAACTTACGACTTTGTAGCGTTCCAGGCAACCCACTCGTGTTTTTCCGACCTGTTTTACCGGTGAAAGTCACTATAACGGCCACTCGTAACTTCCGACCCGTGAACTCGTACCAGATCGAACTGGTACAACTTCACGGTCGGAAAAATACGAGTTTCCGTGAACGCACCATAACAGTCCTCGTCCCTACGTCACCACATTCACGGCGTCCCTTGGCTGCACACACAGCCCTGCATGCCGTTCTCTCTCCTCATTGGATAAAAACTGTAGGATACGATAAATGTTTTCTCTTCGGCTCAGAGCAGAGCAGAGGGACTGAGAGACCCGTGTTTCAGTCCAAACACTCTATGTAAGTGATTGCTGTCGGAAGATATAACTATTTAAGACTTATATTAACACAAATATATCACTTACTTCTGCTTTAATATTGAAGTTTATAAAAAATACAAGAATTATTTCACAAAATTACTACAAACTGCAAAAAAAAAACTACTTATCAGAAAAATTTGAACAATCCCGTAATGATATAAAAACCACATGGAACCTCATTAATGAATTACTGAATAAGAAAAATGCCTTCAAAACTATCCCATCTCAGTTATCTGATAGTGAGAGAAATTTTACTAACACTTTGGACATATCAAATGGCTTTAATGATTTCTTTGTTAATATTGGTCCTTCCTTAGCTAAAAATATCAAAAATGCAGATGAATCCCTCCTTGTGAACATCAAGGATCAGTATCCTGGTGTCAGGAGTCTTGATCCTCCCACTTCCAAATAAGTCCATAACATTATATTGGGATTGAAAGATTCTTCTGCCGGACATGATGAAATAAAAGCCAGCCTTGTAAAGAAGGTAGCTTCCTGTATTGTTGAACCCCTCACCCATGTTTTAATTTTGTCCCTAAAAATGGGTGTTGTGCCAAGTGACCGCAAAGTAGCTAAAGTCATTCCACTATTTAAATCAGGTGATCCTAACATATTCACAAATTATCATCCCATATCTGTTTTACCCTTTTTTCCCCAAAAAGTTTTAGAGAAATTAGTTTACTCAAGAAAACATTTGGATGAGAACATACTATACAGTCATCATTAGACAATAAAAAGATATCCCTTGGAATTTTTTTAGACTTGTCAAAAGCTTTTGACACTGTTGATTATAATATTCTTGTCATTCAATTACAGAAATGGGTTTCATGATATTGCTCTCTAATGGTTAATTGATTAACTGAAGGATAGGGAACAGTATGTTTCTATAAAAATGTATAATTCAAGTAGAGCTAAGCTACGTTGTGGCGAACCTCAAGGTTCCATTCTTGGGCCTCTCCTATTTTTGATTTATATGAATGATTTACCAATGGTCTGTCATAATGTACTGCCTCTTCTGTTTGCTGATGACGCATGTCTTGCTGCTTCTCATGAAAATTTTACCACTCTGATTCAGGAAGTAAATGACGAGCTATCATCAATTTCTAAATGGTTTCAGATGAACAAACTCTCTCTTATACAACTAAATCAAATTTTATGATATTTTGTAACAAAAACAAAAGGTACACAAAGGAAAAAGCCAAAATACTCATAGACAATGTTGAAATAATTCAAGTTTCTTATAATAAATTCTTAGGTGTCATAGTACATGAAAAATTATCATGGAAGTACCATATTGAACTTCAGTCAAGTCAATCGGTATTTTGAGTAGAATACGATCATTGGTAAATCAATCCTGTATTTTAACTTGTTATTACAGCTTAATTTATCCACATATATTGTGTATTGTAATTCTGTGTGGGCAACATGTCCTACCTATCTTAACAAGATTCTGTTTAATTCAAAAGAAATTTTTGAGAATGGTTAGTTTTGCTAAAAAAATAAATAATCTTCTGTTCTTCTTTTTAGGAAATTGAATTTGTTATCTGTTTTCAATGTGAACATCTACCAAACATGTATGTTTATGTATAAGTATGTATATTTATCTCATGATTTGCCATTCAGTTTCCAGAATTTTTTAAAGTTTTCCTCAGACATCCATCCATATCAGACAAGACACTCAAAGGACTTCCACCTTCCCTTTTGTCGGACTTCATACAATCAACGCACTTTAAAATACAGAGGACCATCCTTATGGAATAATCTACCTACATCACTAAAATCAATATCCACACTGGCTTTGTTCAAAAAATATTTTTTTAGTTCAGATTAGTAACATTTCTGGATCTGTCAATTTGTACCTTTAATTTGTTTAATTTTTTTTTCATTAGCCTATGTAAATTGTTTTTTTTGTATTTTTCATTTTTCTATGTTAGAGTCAGAGTCAGAGTCAGAGTCAGGTTATTTGCCATTTGTGGAAGGAGACCACATTGGAAAAGGGTTTGTGAGAGCTCAAAAAAACACTTAGACAATAGAACAATAGACAACCAATAAGCAGATAAATAAACAATCAATAAACAGATACAATTGATAAAATAAAAATGGACAATTTGCCCCCATGGATAGGCTGACGGTCACATAGGAAAAGTACAGTACATATATTTTGTCATAGTTTATCAACGTTTTTTCGTCATTCTTCATTAGGATAATGTTCTCCCAGCAGCCGGCTGTGGTTCTCCTCCACGCCGCTGGACCACGCCACCATGGACGCCATGCTCACACGCATCCTCGTCGTCCGAGAGCTGCAGGCCAAGGAGGCGCGGTGACGTCCACACCTGAAGCAGGTGGATTCAGACGGACCACGGCAGCTACACCACTTCTTTTTTTGTTGATTTGTTTTGTTTTGTTTTTGGAAAGACTGTGTTAAAAGTTCAGAATAAGTTTGAGTCTAAAAGTGGAAAAATCATTCCTTCAAACAGAAACTGTGTAATTAAAGCAGAAGTGAGTGATCCGGTCGTTTTGGCTAATGCTGCGTTCCAGGCAGGCTTTTGAAATCGTAAATTACAGCTTCAAGTCACAACTTACGACTTTGTAGCGTTCCAGGCAACCCACTCGTGTTTTTCCGACCTGTTTTACCGGTGAAAGTCACTATAACGGCCACTCGTAACTTCCGACCGGTGAACTCGTACCAGATCGAACTGGTACCACTTCACAGGTCGGAAAAATACGAGTTTCCTTGAACGCACCATAACAGTCCTCGTCCCTACGTCACCACATTCACGGCGTTCCTTGGCTGCACACACAGCCCTGCATGCCGTTCTCTCTCCTCATTGGATAAAAACTGTAGGATACGATAAATGTTTTCTCCTCAGCTCAGAGCAGAGCAGAGTGACTGACAGACCCGTGTTTCAGACCAAACACTCTATGTAAGTGATTGCTGTCGGAAGATATAACTATTTAAGACTTATATTAACACAAATATATCACTCACTTCTGCTTTAACACTGACACTGAAACTGATTTTAACTAATGTTACATTCATGTTTTGTTCGTCTCATTTCTCTCAGGTTTTGTTTAATAAACTCATCAACAACCAGACTTTGTTTGTCCACCTGTCAGGTTTCTCTCTCTGGCCTGGATTCATCCATGATGGTCTGTCTGTGTCCTGTTAAATTAGCTATAATAGTTGTTATTTTTAAATATTTTTACAATAACAATATTCGGAGGCTGCGCATTGATCCTTTTTTCCCTTCTGGGATCAAACGGATCATCTGCATAATTAACTGCAAAACAAGCACTTCATATTAATGACATATAACGCTCATTCTGCTTCCAGCCTGTCCAGCCTCTACCTGGTCTTTTTACTAAACTTAACCAACTCCTTTCTTCATTGCCTGAACCCAACCAAAGCAACATTTCTCGGGGGGGGGGGGGGGGGGGGGGGGGGGGGGGGAATATGGTGATATTCTGGGCCGCGTGTGTGTGTGTGTGTGTGATGTGCATTTCTGTGTGTTTCTGAGAGAGAGAGAGAGACAGAGAGAAAGCTGCATGCTCCTATCCAGGGACGTGCACATGACTATAGAGGGGCAGGGGCTCAACATCAGAAAAGGGCAGTGTACAATTTTTTCAGGCCTTAATATAAAAATAAATAAATTAAAATAAATTACAGTTACTATTTAGTCGGTAAAGAAAGCCTGCACGCCTTCAGGACTGCAGTCAACATGCTGGACCAATTTCCCAACTTCCCGAAACAGAGTCATGACTTCTGAACTGGTGGCTAAGGCCAATATGGTATTGGGTGCACATTAACATGGTTTGCAGAAGAAAAAAAAAAGTAGGCTAAGCCTACAGGCTACACACACAAAACCAAGAAATGACTACTGTGACTGCTACTGTGCATATTTACCAACAGCAGCAATATTTACAACAGCAAAGTCACAAATACCAGTAACTCAATATCTGGAAACAAATTCAAATAGTCAGTGAAATCAAGCTGAGTGAGTGATTCCTCCTGTTGCTGCTGCTGTTCACTACATTCAGGTGATGTTAGACAGAGGACGGGGTGGGGCTTAACTCAGTAAGCAGTCAGCTAAACAAACACAAATGGGCGCTTTTCTTAAATATGACTCTTATTAAGCTCATTGAATAAGTGGACGGCGACTTGTCAGAACCGACAAGGAAGTGATGTTGGTGGATTTATAACTCACGAGATTCGACACAAGTCTCTCCACTGTCACGTCTCATATATGTGCGGGTTATCGATGAGGCAGCAGCTTCTCTCTCTCTCTCTCTCTCTCTCTCTCTGGACGTGCTGGACGTGCATGTGAGGGAGCGCGCACCGCGGGGCAGCCCCGCCCCTCAGTGAGGGACAGAGCGGAGCAGCAGCGGACAACACACACACACACCAACGTACATACACAATACCGTGTGTATTACAAGGGAACGCGTACGGTAGATAACCGTGGCATTTTTACAGCGCGGTTGTTTACATCCTCATGCACAACAGGAATGCATTTATTGGAAAAAAAAAAAAAAAAAAAAAAACATAAAAAAGGGCACTTTTTAATACGAGGCACAAAGGGCAGGGGCTCAAGCACCCTTTGGGCCCTATGTGTGCACGTGCCTGCTCCTATCAATGGAAGAGCTTGTCACAAAGTAGCGATGGGCGTTCCCCCAATAGCCTTTTCGGAATAGCGGGGTCTTTAGAAAAAATAGAAAACCCCGCTATTACGATGAGTGGAAGTCTATTGTCGGAAGTAGGCGGGGTGTAACCCAGACAAGGAGAGGACGAGTCCAACAGTTAGAGAGGAGACGGAGATGAAGACAGACGTCGATCACCAGCTGCTGCTGCTGCTGCTGCTGTGGAGCTCAGGTAGGACTGAGGGACGTGGGTCTGTGGGTCTGTGTAGCTACGTGTCGATAGTTTGATTTTTCCTTTAAACTGAACTGTCAGAAAACGAAAGTAAGTTATGTGGTTACAAACCAAAAACCAAAAAAAACGAAAATTCAAGCTTTTTATTCCCGTTCATTGGCTTTTGGTTTTAAAACGAAAAAACGAGGAAACCAAAATCAAATAGCTATCAATACCTGTAAGTTTTAATTGTCTTTTCGTTTTTGATCTTAAACAACAAAGACCGAGTCGGCAAGCAAGGAAACGTCACTTCCGGTCAGGGCCGTGGGGGAAAACCATAGACTGTTTTTATTTTTTATTTTATTAAACAATTATATATACACAAACATACAAATATTCAGACATTAAACATACAATGAATAGACAAACAAAAAATATATACATATATACACTGAAAGGGGTACCAACACTATATCATTATATATTTAAAAATATATATACTATATCATACATATATATATATCATATATCACACATACCACATTACTACATTACGTAATATATATAATACAATACATATATCATAGGTATTATTAAATAGTTGTTTGCAATAATTTATAATATTCTAAGGTTTTTATAGCTTTTCTGTCTTTCATATTTTGTAATAGCTGCATGTAATATCTTATTTCTATTTTAAACTCATAAAAATATGGTTTTTTGGATGACCATTTACATTTATGGATATAATATTTTCCTTGTAAAATAAAAAGATTCAACAAAAACAATTCCTTTCCCTTAAGTTTTTTTTCATCGTAAATAAGAATTATATCTTTTTCTTTTAGTTTAATCTTGATGCCTGTCAAACATTCAAACATGTTTTCTAGTTCTATCCAAAACAAATGAGTATAACGACATTCAAAAAAAAGATGACAAATATTTTCCTCCTCCTGTTCACAAAAAGTACAGTGGATATTAATATTTTTAAATTTAGAGATGGCCTGATTAACAGGGTAAATTGAGTGTATAATTTTAAAAGAAACTTCCTTAATTTTGTTTGTGACACAGTATTTGTTACTTGAAGTCCATACTGAGTTCCAATGTATATCTATGTCCGCAAATTTTGAGTTCCACAACAATTTAGCTGCTGGGGTATTAATTTCTTGGGAAAGTTTCCTCAAATGTCTATTGGTGCATTTTTTATCTGTTAAATCAACACCATCTAACATACATTTTTCTTCAAAATGAACATTTCGCTGTGGTCCATTATCACCTCTTCATAACATCAACAGTCCCGCAGGTATAGCGTCAAATATTATGGCAAACTCTTTCGGTGTAATTGGGAATACATACTTATTTAAGAACTCAGAATAGCTGTACAAGTGTCCATTTTCATTCAACAACTGTGTCAAAAACATTATATTTTGGTCAAACCATCTCTTAAAAAACAAAGATTTATTCTTATATCGAATATTTTGATTATTCCAAATCAGACATTTGTGTGGCGAGAAGTTATGTTTATAAACTGATATCCAAGAAAGTAAAACTTGTTTGTGGAAATTGGCCAGATGGACAGGAAGTTTGTCAACACTATAGTTACAGTTTAAAAGAAATGTAATTCCCCCGACCTTCTTGAAAATAAGCTCTGGTATAATATACCATAATTTACTTACTCCTTGCAAATATCTCTTTAGCCAGTTTATTTTAAAAATTGTGTTAGAAGTGTTGAAATCCAGTGCATTTAAGCCCCCTTGACAGTATGGGTTACACAGTACTGTTCGTTTCAATTGGTGGGGTTTATTTTTCCAAATAAAGTTGAAAATCTTCGTGTCAATCTGTTTAATTTTTTTGGGTGGAACATCCAATACCATAGCTGTATAGACCAGCCGGGATAACCCTTCACTTTTAGATAACAGAATACGTCCACTGATTGATAAATCTCTTAATAGCCACATATCAAACTTTTTTTTAACTTTTTCAATCAGTGGATTAAAATTCAAGTCAACCCTTTTATCTTGTTCTTTACATATTTTAATACCCAGATATGATACAACATCTTTAATACAGATACCTTCTAATGCATTGGCTAGCATATTATCAAAAATTGTGGAGAAAATCCTCCTCAATAGGCTGGAAGAGTACATAATCACAAGTGACAACCAGTTTGGTTTTAAACAGAAACATGGTACTGACATGTGCATTTTTGCTCTGAAAGAAATTTTAGACAAATATAATAGACAGAACTCAACAATATTTATGTGTTTTATAGATGCCTCCAAGGCCTTTGACCGCATTAATCATGAGAAATTGTTTAATAAATTGCGTGTTAGAGGGGTCCCAACATGGATTTTAAGAATTCTTGTCTACTGGTATGCTCAACAGACTTTTCAGATAAAATGGGGAAATTCTGTGTCAGAACCTTTCCGAGTTAGTAATGGGGTGAGACAGGGTGGTATACTGTCCCCGTTCCTTTTCAATGTATATATGGATGACTTGTCACAGCAACTGAATGTATGTAATACAGGGTGTATGGTTGGCTCTATGTTAATTAATCATCTTATGTATGCTGACGATTTAGTAATGTTTTGCCCATATAGTGCTGGCTTACAACAGTTATTGAAAATATGTTCACAATACGGCCTCGACTTTGACATCAAATACAATGCAACTAAGAGCAACATTATGATCGTCAGAGGTAAAGGTGATAGGAAATTAGTTTTCCCTGAATTCTTTTTATCTGGTTCTGTTCTTAAAGAATGTAATGAAGTGAAATATCTTGGTCATCATATTGTAAACGATATGTCTGATGATAGAGACATAAACAGACAGTGTCGGAGGCTTTACTTGCAGGCCAACATGCTTGCACGGAAGTTCAGTATGTGTACTAGTAATGTCAAGGTAGCGTTATTTAGAGCATACTGTACTCCCCTGTATACTGCACACTTGTGGAGCGTTTACAGTAAAAAAAACATGCAGAGACTAAATGTGGCCTACAACGATGGCATGAGGATGCTTTTAAAGCTTCCTCGGTGGTGCAGTGCCAGTGAGATGTTTGTTAATGTTGGAGTGCCAAACTGCTCTGCTGTAATACGCAATCTTATGTATAAATTTATGTGCAGGATATTAGCCTCTAGAAATGATATCATTTTGTTTCTGTGTGATGGTGAGAAGAGCTCATTAAGGTTCTCCTCAAGACTGTGGAGCCACTGGCGCTCTAGTCTGTATGTGAGGGCTGATGTCTGTCCCTCTGGGACCGTATCTGGTTGATATTGATGGCTATGTTTGTGATCGATGTTTGTTTTACATTAACTGTTGCCATGTTTTTATTGTCTGTCTTTTATGTATTTTTAGTCCCTATGGACCTCTGATTGTGTCCTTAATAAAGTCTTATTATTATTATTATTATTTCTGTCAGGTTATTCGGTTTGTCTTTTAAAGCAAAAAGATCACATTTATTAATATTAACCTTCAAGCCTGACACCAAAGAAAATGCATTGAGACAGTCAATTGCTTTTTTAACCTCATTTTCATTCTTTAAAAAAATAGTAGTGTCGTCGGCTAGTTGACAGTATTTCAATTGATTTTCTGCAAGTTGGATGCCTCTAAAATAATCTTTATTAATATGAAGTGCCATTGTTTGCATGATTAGTAGAAATAAAAAAGGTGCAATCGGGTCTCCTTGTTTAACCCCTCTGTCTATATTAAAGCTACGGGTGGTTCCATTTAACAGCTTCACTGAACTGGTACAGCTTCTATATAATGTCTGAATTGCAGATTTAAAATAAGAGCCAAAACCAAAAAAAGTCCAAAGTGTTAAACAAAAAAGAATGTTCTATGGTATCAAAAGCTTTATAGTAATCTATGAATAGTATAAAGCTGTTGTCATCAATAAATTCATGGTAGTCAATTAAGTCAAGAATTAAACGAACATTATTACTTATATGTCTACCACTCATAAAACCAGACTGGCAATCATCAATAATTGTTTGAAGACAAGGTTTAAGTCTTTGAGCAAAAATAAGTGATAATAACTTAACATCATTATTAATTAAAGTGATTGGCCTCCAATTGTCAATACTTATTGGGTCTTTTCCAGGTTTGGGAATTAATGTAATGAGGCCTTGAGACATGGATGAGGGTAGTTTCCCCATAGACAGAGCTTCCTTATAAACATTAAACAAAAATTCTGAAACCTCTTCCTTGAAAGTTTTATAAAACTCACTCGTTAAGCCATCATTCCCAGGGGACTTATTATCTTTTAACATAGAAATACATGCATTGATCTCTTCTTGGGTAATGTCCTGATCACATATATTTTTCTGTTCTTCATCTATTTGTTTTACATCCCCATCTATAGAACTAAAAAAAGAAAACGAATCACATAAATCAACTTTTTTCTTGTACAAGTTTTCATAAAAATTCTTAACAAAATTAGATATTTCAATGGCATTGTCTGTAATCTGGCCATTGATATTTAATTTAATTATTGAGGAGGTTTCTGCATTTCTTTTTTCCAAATTGAAAAAATATTTTGTGTTCTTTTCACCTTCCTCCATCCATTTTCTTCTAGATCTTACAAAGGCCCCTCTTGCTTTATCTTCATAGATCTGATCTAGTTGTAATTGTAATGTAATCAGATTTTCTTTATCTTGTTCGTTTGGGTTTGGATTTTCATATATCATAATTATCTTTTTTATTATATTATCCTCCATTATGCGTTTGTTTTTTGTAATTTCTTTACTTCTGTGGGATGCTAGTCTTCTAATTTGATATTTTAAGAACTCCCATTGCTCCCCAAAAGAGTTCAGTGCTTTTGCCTTTCTCCAGCTTTCATTAATAGTTAACTTTGCCAAGTTTAGAAATTGTTTATCTTCTAAGAGAGTATTATTTAATTTCCAATAACTTGTTCTAATCCTTTGATCATGATCTGTAGTGCTATTGAGATTAACTGAAATATATATCAATTTATGATCTGTAAGTACAGAAGGTTCAATATAAACATCCATGATTTCTTTCTCCATAACTGTCGATATCAACCAAAAATCTATTCTTGACTGTTTACTCAAGTCTTTTGTTTGCCATGTAAACTGACTTTTATCAGGATTTCTATACCTCCATATATCAAAACAATTTAAATTAAAACACAATTTATCAGTTTCTGCAGTTTTATCAACTCTCACCGGACGCGGTGGCAAACAATCCAAAAGTGGATCTTTAATGGAGTTCCAATCTCCTCCAAGGATTAGTTTCGCACTGGGGAATAGCATTAAAAATGAACAAATTTCTTCTTCCATTTCTTCAAATAAGACTCGGTTTCTGAAGCTATTATTGAAACCATAAATATTACTCAGTATGGAAATGGTGTCCATAACTTTCACAACCAAAATAATCCATCTTCCAGATACATGAATTTTATTCTTCAAAATTTTACCTTTAAACTTCCCCTTTAAAATGGCTACACCTGCTGAATTATTACTGCCATAAGACATCCAAATGTCCTCTCCCCATTGCTGCTTCCAAAATTTATAATCATTCACTAAAGCATGGGTCTCTTGTAAAAGATAGAAATCAGCTTTAAATTTTTTGCAGAAAAGAAAGACAGCTTTCCTCTTTAAATTGTCTCGGATACCCCTAACATTCAATGAGCACAGTGATAGGGACAGTGTCGCTCACCCACACACTCCGAGAGAGAGAAAAAGAAAAAGAAAAAAAGAAAAGAAAATGATTTTAATACCTAGTCTACTTTAACAGTCTACTTTAAAGTTATACCTGATCATTTATGACGAGTCTTACTTGCTGTCATCCATCATATTGCAGTTCCTTCCCGTCGATTATGGCTTTGGCCCCCCTGAAGAAAGCCCTTTTTCCTTCCTTGCGCGCTGCCTCGATGTGGGGCCACAGTCTGTTTCTAGTCTCTTTGTCCCTCGATGTCAAGTCCTCTCCGAATCTGATTTTCCTTGATGTGAGATAGTCTGCGTTCTTGGCGTTTTTCCAAACCGTTTCTCTGGTTGCTCTGGAAGTAAAACGCGTGATGATTGGTCGTATTCTATCTTCGGTTCTTCTTCCTACCCGGTGGCTGACGTCGATGTGGAGATGGAGAAGATTCCCGAGCTCTGGAGCAATTGCCCGGCAGATGTCCTCCACTCGCTGCTT
Source organism: Trachurus trachurus (assembly GCF_905171665.1). Lineage (NCBI taxonomy): Eukaryota > Metazoa > Chordata > Actinopteri > Carangiformes > Carangidae > Trachurus > Trachurus trachurus. Next base: position 1,555,443 of record NC_139904.1, read on the forward strand.
GACGTCTTCTCCTTCTTGCTCTGGAAGTCCGTGGAGTCTCAAGTTCCAACGTCTCTGGTAACGGTCAGCATCATTCACCTTGTCCTCTAACTCAGATATCCTCTTTTCATGGTCAGCAGTTGCCTTCTTCACAATGGTTACATCTTTTTTCATATCCTGAATTTCTTTGAAGAGGAATTCTGCATTTTCTTTCAAGGCGTTGATACTTGTTGCATTATGTTGGATCAGCTTCTCCAGGCCATCTGCTTTCTTTTCCAGACCATCAGCTCTTTGGTCTATTTTTCTTTCCAGCAACTTTATGATATTGCCCTGTACCTCCGCCAGCGTTGGCTCGGGTCTCACTTTCTTCGATGCGGGAGTACTCGGCATGGAGTCAGGTAGCGGCACGCATTCAGGGCTTTGAGGGCGTGCATAGGAATGTAAATCCGTATGACTGACTTCCATCTCTGCCCCAACCGTGGGAATGGTATTACTTAGGATAGTAAAGAGGTTTCTATCCACCTTGACTGTGCGAAATCTTCCTCCTCTATCTTTTCCTCTTCTCCCAGCCATGGTGGCTATCGGCGTCCCAGGTGTTGTCACTCACCGGGTTGATTAGCGCTGGCAGAGATTTTCTTTTTTCTTTCTTTTCCACAGGTTTGCCTTCGCTAGAAGTTGAGATATCTGTCTCAAACTTTCAGATAAGGTCTTGATATTGTTTAGAGATACCTTTCATAGTTGGTATAACCTATAAATCGAACTTTAGGTGTTCAAAATCAGAGCTCTCTCAGTCGCGTGCCATCCGCACTCCCCCCGCACTCCGGCATCCAAAAAACCATAGACTGTAAAAAGAATGGACGTAGCGTCCGTGACGTCACCCATTGGTTTTGGGGAGTCTGTTTTGTGCCGCTACTACGGGGGTTTGAGCCGCGCCATGTTGGATTCTACTTGCCATATTTGGAGCGGTGCGGCCGTTGGCCGGCCGAGAGCCCGCCCACTGGCCTCCTAGCAGCGGTCGCCGGACCTGTCACTCAACGGTTCTGCGCCCTGATTGGCCAGAACTTTAACCTGTTCACGCAGGCCCCCTAGTGGTTGGGACGCCGGCGTCCCAAATCAATAACACACGAACGGCGTCCTTAATACAAACGAAAGTAGGCCTGGTGTAATTAAAACTCCACCACAGACCTTTTAAGGACACTTTCGGCAACATGTAGGAAAAAAAATGAAGTTTTTAGGTGCTACGGTTTTTTCACAGTCACTGAAAATGTCTCAAACAATATCAGACTACGGCAGCCCGCAAGTGACGTCACGTCAACAACGAAGGTGATTTAAACATATGTACCATCTGTACACCTCTTCTTTCACCACCAAAAAATCATAAACTGTCATATAAACAAAGGCAAAGCACAAAAATGCAGTTTTTACCCCATTAAAGGTTTAAACAAGCCTGCTCACTCTACACAAACAAACCCGGAAGTCATTTTCGAGTGCCGAAAAAGACGGACATAAACAGTCACAGACCCACTAAAACACTGAATAAAATTACAAGCTTACCCTCTTTTTCAAGCTGAAGATGTGCTCGACAAAACCGGCTTGGTTGATTTTATCCATCGTGACCAGATAATCCTTCAATGGTTACGTTTACCCGCAGTGCTAATGCTATGAGCTATTATCCGTCAGACTGCGCACCCGCTTTGCGCATCTCTCGTCGCCTGTCAATCAAAGTCACGGGGGTGAAAACTTTTTGGTCCAATAGCAGAGACTCTAAGGTGGGACCTGATGTATAATGATCCCTGATTGGGCAAAGCTTAAGCCTGCACCCAGCTGGTTCCTGTGGTTCCCTCTCCCCCTAGTGTCAACAAGTAAGCAATACAAGTATCCACAAAAAGTGTGTTTTTACTGCCCCAAGTTTAATTAAAATAATAATAAAAGACAAAATGAACTATTTCAAATGTCCTTGTTAATTTAAGCCATCACTGATGGTTGTGGGATGTTTACTTCTGGAGTTTTAAAGGAAAATAACAATATAATACAGGCGAAAATAGGTAAATTCATGTTTGGATGGGTTTTGGACACTAAATATTCATCCCCATACATTAAATTTTCAAATGGCATTTTACTTATGTAACTGGTGTTCCTAAAAGCCATCAAGTGTGTGATTGGCCCCAGTAAGTTATCTGTTGGAAAAAAAAAAAATCTCACTAAAATCTTGCAGTGTGCATTTTAGCCAAATTGGACAATTTTGGACAGTTTTTGCACGCTGTACATCGCCAAGGGACACTGTTTGGAAAAACTCTATAGTGCCTCAGTAGTTTTACATATCAACCTAAAATTTGGTACATATGTGGACAGGGAGTGTGTGAACCATATATGTAAAATTCAACCTGTTTTATAATTAGGATTTTGATATATCACCTTTTCACCAAAACTTTCAAACTCGTTTTTTTTTTTTTCAAAAAAAATTTGTAATTTCAGAAGCCCATTTTTTTATGGAATGACTCAATTCAATATTTTATAGATATAGATGTAAAGGGACAAAGGTTTTCTTTCATTTAAGCCATTAACCATAGTTGTGGGATTAGTACTTCTGTAAATAAAAAGCTTTAATTGCAGTGATACAAAAACAGGCGGAAATTGCCAAAAATGGCCTCTGCATGAAGAGGTTAACCCTAATAATAGAGAGCCTAAGCGGAAGCAGGAAGTAACGGTCACCATGGGACCTCAACTCTGAAAAGCTCGCCATTCAAATGAACGGGACTGAAAATTTTATTTCGTGATCCGTTTGAATTGTGCCATGAGAAAAAAATATGACCTCTACCTGTTTAAAACATCACGTTTCATCCCGAGAAATCAGCAGTTTGTTGTAAAGCTATTGTAGAATAAAATTCAGAAGAATCTGTAAGCCGAAAGACTACAAGTTGCGTAGGTGACGTCACCAAATGCCGCCCTTTCCCGTGTCAGTTGGTGACGTATTTTTTGTGGGACACAGATCTGTAGTCCGTAGAGCGGTCTTTACACAAAATACATTCTTCTGTTGCCGTTTTATGATAAACGGCTGATTTCTCTTCATGAAACGTGATGTTTTAAACAGGTAGAGGACATATTTTTTTCTCATGGCGCAATTCAATCGGATCACGAAATAAAATTTTCAGTCTCATTCATTTGAATGGCGAGTTTTTCAGAGTTGAGGTCCCATGGCGCCGTTACTTCCTGCTTCCGCTTAGGCTCTCTATAGTAAAACGGTAGAGTTTAAAAAAAATTCACCCCCCTCAGAGTGTGTGCGGGGGTAGAAACTATCTGTTGAGACCAAAAAAATAAAATGTACCAGGCTGTAAATATGTTTTTTTAAGCTGTAAAATCGGCTATTTTAACATGGGGCTCGATTGGAGTTGCTCCCTTCTGGAGCCAGCCCCCAGCGACAGCTGAGGGGATTGCAGCTTTTTGAATGCGGAAGTGAGCTTCACTTCTCAGACCGACAACTGCCCCCTTGGGGAAAACCATAGACTGTAAAAAGAATGGACGTAGCGTCCGTGACGTCACCCATTGGTTTGGGGGAGTCTGTTTTGTGCCGCTACTACGGGGGTTTGAGCCGCGCCATGTTGGATTCTACTTGCCATATTTGGAGCGGTGCGGCCGTTGGCCGGCCGAGGGCCCGCCCACTGGCCTCGTAACAGCGGTCGCCGGACCTGTCACTCAACGGTTCTGCTCCCTAATTGGCCAGAACTTTAAACGTAATAATAGTAAAACGGTAGAGTTTTAAAAAAATTCACCCCCCTCAGAGTGTGTGCGGGGGTAGAAACTATCGATTGAGACCAAAAAAATAAAATGTACCAGGCTGTAAATATGTTTTTTTAAGCTGTAAAATCGGCTATTTTAACATGGGGCTTAATTGGAGTTGCTCCCTTCTGGAGCCAGCCCCCAGCAACAGCCGGGGGGATTGCAGCTTTTTGAATGCGGAAGTGAGCTTCACTTCTCAGACTGACAACTGCCCCCTTGGGGAAAACAAACCGTTTTCCCCATAGACCGAGTCGGCAAGCAAGGAAACGTCACTTCCGGTCAGGGCCGTGGGGGAAAACAAACCGTTTTCCCCATACACACTCATGCAAAAAGGCTTATCATGATCGGGTCGATTGTTGTCGTAATATAAATATAAATATAAATATACGGACAACAATCGACCCGATCATGATAAGTTTTTTAATATATAGCCCTTTGACAGCATATACAAGTGATTCAAACCAAGAAATGACAGCGGACAAGCGTTTGACAAAGGTTTAAAATACCGCCTTTTTGCATGAGTGTGTATGGGGAAAACGGTTTGTTTTCCCCCACGGCCCTGACCGGAAGTGACGTTTCCTTGCTTGCCGACTCGGTCTATTAACGTCGATGACCGGAAGGGCGCGGTAAAGTTGGTTTTATAGGCTATTCGACATTCGCTAGTTTTTTCTGTTTCTAACTTTAATAGCGTCATGAAAACTGCACCAATTTCATCCAGGTTGATATTATTTTGTAGAGATCAGTGAGCCACACATTTCACAGGTCTCATCAACTCACCAACCTCAGTGGCTGTGGCGAAAACTCAAAGGAACAGCGCTGAATGTCTTTCCGAGTCTACTGTGCGGCAGCCGGGGCGCTTAGGGACCGTCGTAAAATTGCAATGTCGGATTTTTCCGTTAGAACAAATAAAAAAAATAACAACAACACAGAAATACTGTCATTACCACAAAGCTAAGAGTTTCACAGCATTTTATTATTCACTCATATTCAATAGCGCCACCATTTGGTCAGTTATAAGCATTTTACCTTTGGGCTGATAACATTCTTGATTTTATTTTGAAATAGCTCTCTGGAATTTCAACTTACAAACACCATTCCACTTCTCATTTGTTTGTAAGGTTGGTATTGATCTTTCACAACCATTATCTCCCAGAAAATCATGTAAAAAAAAATCCACAAACAATAAGTATTCATTGAACATTGTGTATGAATATTTCTTGATTTTATTTTGAAATAGCTCTCTGGAATTTCAACCTACAAACACCATTCTACTTCTCATTTGTTTGTAAGGTTGGTATTGATCTTTCACAACCATTATCTCCCAGAAAATCATGTATAAACAAAACAAAAAAATCCCTAAACAATTAGTATCCATTGACCTTATTTTATGAATATTTCTTGATTTTATTTTGAAATAGCTCTCTGGAATTTCAACCTACAAACACCATTCTACTTCTCATTTGTTTCTAAGGTTGGTATTGATCTTTCACAACCATTATCTCTCAGAAAATCTCTGCCTTATGCTCTGGCCTGCTCCTTCTGCTTGTGGACTGGTTGCTAGCCGTGGCTTGTTCTGAGCTCTTTGAAACTATGAGGTGCGATTGACTTTCTGCCTGGAGCTGCTGTGGTGGGGCTTGAGATTGGTCCTAAATCACAGCAGCACACAGCAGTTTCTTATACACTGCTTTGGGGCTTGGGATCCACCTCACCCATTCTGCACTGCTTTAGAGGCCTGCTCCATCCATCCTGCTCTATAGCCTAAGGTCTTTCCATCCATTCACCCTGCTCTGTATCCTGCGGCCTGCTCCGCAGCCTGAAGCCTGAAGCTTGCTTCATCATCCTGCTCTACAGCCTGCGGCCTGTTACATCCTCCCTGCTCTGCAGCCTGAGGCCTGTTACATCCTCCCTGCTCTGCAGCCTGCGGCCTGTTACATCCTCCCTGCTCTGCAGCCTGAGGCCTGTTACATCCACCCTGCTCTGCAGCCTGAGGCCTGTTACATCCACCCTGCTCTGCAGCCTGAGGCCTGTTACATCCTCCCTGCTCTGCAGCCTGAGGCCTGCTCCATCCACCCTGCTCTGGAGCCTGAGGCCTGTTACATCCACCCTGCTCTGGAGCCTGAGGCCTGGTTCATCCACCCTGCTCTGCAGCCTGAGGCCTGTTACATCCACCCTGCTCTGCAGCCTGAGGCCTGCTCCATCCACCCTGCTCTGCAGCCTGAGGCCTGCTCCATCCACCCTGCTCTGCAGCCTGAAGCCTGGTTCATCACTACTCATCGCTACTGTGACTCTCTTGGACCTTGGGTTAACCAGCCACCATGGGGAGTGCACATCAGCTATTGTGCTTTCTCCTCCAATTATTCCAAACCCTGAAACCAATAACTTGCTTAGTGAACGAAGTGAACAAGTGCTGATTCATTTTTATATGGATTATTTTATCTTTGCACAATGGTTATGTCTTGTTTGCACCTCTGTCTTAGAATCAAACTTCATATTGTCTGATAAGTCTCTTGTCATGTTGCATGCTAGACTACACTCCAAAACAGAAACACCTAGCAACCTTGAAATTACTAGGAAAAGATTTCTGTTGTTTATTTTACTTTTGATCTCTGGTATTCAGCCAAACCCTGGTCCTGGTACTGCTATCTGTAACACACCTGCTGAATTTAAGGATAGAACCGGGCTAGGTGTAATCCATTTGAATATTCGTAGTCTGCCATCAAAGATTGATATGCTGCACATCTGGGCAAAATCAACTGATGCAGATGTCATTGTTCTGTCTGAAACGTGGCTTAGCAAATCTTATTCTGACAAAGCCATCTCCATCAAAGGGTATAATGTATTTAGGGCCGACCGCCCCAAGAAAGGGGGCGGGGTTGCAATCTATTGTAAATCAAAATTTAATGTAAATGTCCTGCAGTCTAAATCAATCAGTAAATTTGAGTTCTTGGCCATAAATCTTGAAATTTCAAATGGGTTTTTTATTACTGTTGCGGGCTGTTAGACCCCCATCAGCTACTGCTGAAGCGCTAACTTCTCTGAATCAGCTTTTAGCTGACCTGAATTACAAGGAAATAATATTAACTGGTGATCTAAACTGGGATTGGCTAAATTCTAAATCCGATGCCTTCAAGGATTCCTGTGTTTCATTAAATCTTACACAGCTCATTGAAAGCACCACACACCCTAACTTGAAGTGTCCAGAAAAATCATCTTTAATTGACCTGTTTTTGACTAATGCTCCACACAAGTACTCTATGTCAGGTGTCTTTGCAAACGATATAAGTGACCACTGTGTGATGCAGTCAGAAATGCCAAAATTCCAAAATCCAAACCTCGTATTTTGATAAAACGTAATATGAAGGCCTTTGTTGAACAGGGGTTCTTCCATGATTTATATAATTTTAACTGGGACCGTATTGAATTGATTGATGATGTAGAGACTGCATGACAATTCTTCTCTGAGGGTTTCTCTTCCCTGCTTGATAAGCATGCTCCCTTCAGAAGATATGGGGTTAAGGGTAGGGATAATCCCTGGTTCACGCCTGATTTAGCCGATTTACTGCATAATAGAAATCTTGCCTGGGCTAAGGCCAGAAAGACTCAGTCTGAGGCTGATGAACTTATATTTAGGCAACTCAGAAATCGTTTTACCTTTCTTATCAAAAAAGCAAAGTCCAGTTTTTATCTCTCTACAATAACGAAAAATCTAAACGACCCTAAGAAATTTTGGAAAGTGATCAAATCTATCTCAGCCACTGATAATCATAGTGAACTCCCATCCTGTATTGCTACTATACTGGATTGTTTTAATAATAATTTTTCTGCCTCGGGTTTGTTATTTTCTAGGTCTTCTTCCACGATTGCTATGCCTGCTCTTAATCCTGTGTGTCCTCTGCCCTAGATGTTGGTAACACATCTCTAGGCCATATTTCTGCTGGTCAACCTTCCTTTGTTTTTAGGTTGTTCTCAGTGGAAGAGGTCCGTAGAGCTCTTCTCTCTCTTGACATTACTAAATCTGCAGGCCCAGATCACCTGGAACCATATTTTTTAAAGCTTGCAGTTGATTTTATTGCCAAGCCTCTTCAATATCTTTTTAACCTCTCTATCACTACGAATTGTATTCCTGAAATTTGGAAAGTTGCTTACGTCTGTCGTGGGAATATTGGTCCTGCCGGTGGCGAGTCAAAGAACAAGACAGGAGAGGTAGCATGCACCCAAGTTTATTCTCCATTCTCCACAGAGAAGGGGAGAAGGGAACAGAACACAGAACTACATGGCAGGTAGCAGTTCAGAGTAGTGCCCCAAGAACAGAGATTGCTGTCCCTTCTTATACCCCACTTTATGACTCTGGTTACTTCATTACTACAAGCACTTCTAGCCTTCCCAGACAATAAAACAATCAACAGATGTGTTACTCAACAAATGTCTACCCAGGTTGTTGGTTTCCCTATAGGAATTTACAACCTAGATCAGTTAGTAAACAAGGTTGTCCATGGTCATCCTAGTGTCCTTCTTCTGCCCCCAGGTTTATTATGGTCAATACACAAATGTCTCCACTAATGGAGTTAACAGGATTGCTACATGGTCTTACTACAACTACTTCAAAGACTATGTTACCACTTATTACAAGGAGAATACCCATCATAGCAATTTTCCACCACACGTCCTTCCCCTTTTGAAAGGGGGGGGACCCTACTTGTTTAAATAATTGTCGACCTATCTCCAAGTTGTCCATCCTGTCGAAGGTCCTTGAAGGTCTAGTAAATGACCAGTTGAAGGATTTCCTTCATACTTACAACATTCTCTCTCCATATCAATCCGGCTTCAGGAAACAACACAGCACAATTACGGCCACCCTCAAACTCACCAATGACATAATAGACTGGCTGGATCATAAGAAATTTTGCACAGCTCTTTTTGTTGACCTTTCTAAGGCCTTCGACACAGTCGATCATTCTATTCTGAAGCGACGACTGCTTGACATAGGTTTATCTGAGCAGGCCGTTGGTTGGTTTGATAATTACTTGTCTAATAGAAAACAATGTGTTCACTTTGAAGGCAGTTCATCCAATCTGCTAAATGTTTCTACCGGTGTGCCTCAGGGCTCAGTTCTGGGACCAATTTTGTTTGTTATTTATGTAAATACATTGGGCCAAATTTCATTTTTATGCTGATGACACGGTAATCTATTGTTGTGGCTCCACTCTTGCTGAGGCCCTTGGCAACTTACAGATTGCTTTTAACCTTGTGGAAAGTCAGCTCATTGAGCTAAGACTTGTCTTAAACGCTGTCAAAACTAAACTGATGATATTTTCTAATGGCAGGGAAGTACCTGTGTCTCCTCCCAGCATTTTGTCATTACAAGGTTGTGAGATTGAACTTCTGACCTGTTGCAAGTATCTCGGCATTTTAATCGATGATCGGCTTTCTTTTAAACCACATGTAGAAAACCTGGTAAAAAAATTAAGACTGAAACTGGGATTCTTTTTCCCTCACAGATCTTGTTTTTCTTTTTCTACCAGGAAAAAGTTGGTTGCTGCCACTTTCCTCCCTGTACTTGATTATGGGGACCTCTTGTATGTATGCCCCTGCAAATTGTCTGCGCTCTCTGGACACCGTGTATCATGGTGCCTTAAGGTTTGTCACTGGATGTAAAGCCCTCACTCACCACTGCACTTTATATACCCGAGTTGAGTGGCCATCTCTGGCAGCACGCCGCCTTATACATTGGCATATTTTTATTTATAAAGTCATTTTGGGTCTGCTCCCCCTCTATTTATGTAACTATCTCTCCAAATCTCAAAGCAATTACCGCCTACAGTGGGTACTAGTTTCATTTGGACGTTTCCCTCACGTAACGCGTGATTCACGCGTTGCGTGAAATTGTAGGTCACACTGTAGCCACTAGGTGGAAGCATCGTACTGAGATGCAGCTCAAAAGATTTTGGGGTAATTCCACGTTTGACCACAACGTAGCTGCAATGGAGAGTGGCGCTGTTCATAGGCCATAGGTACTTCATTTGCAGCTGTGGTCGAGAGAGCTAGAGAGTGGATGGAGAGAGGGACCGCTACGCCGGTCAATCAGATCAATGTTGTTGTTTTATTGTTTCACAGTGGTTACAGTAGCTACGTTCAACAGGATCAGTGGTTCTCAGCCTTTTGGGGGTCCCCTGCATATTTTTGATCTCTCCAGTAGCCTGGCTGGGTGGCTCCAAGTTTGAGTAGTTTGAGTTCTGCAAGTTCTGGTGAATGTAACAATCCACTCAGCCCACGATCGCTACGTCCGTGCCAGCAGCCTGGACCCGATGCTGCTGGACTCACGAGCGGAGCAATAATGCACATCTGTCAGCAGCTGCTCTTGAAGGGACAGATTAGATGCTGATTTTGTTAACAGTGACTTTGTTGCATCCAAACATTTAGCATATCTGTCGGGTGTTTATCCGGTACAAAGTGGAAGATGACAGAACTACTTTAATCGAGGGAAAGCTACATTGTTGCGAGTTGACTCCGGCCGGCGTGTGCACATGCACTAAGCCTGTGAATATTCTCATTTGTCCCGGACTCCCGGTCATAGTTATCTCAAGGAAATTTAAATCAAATGCAACTGGACTTGGTTATTTGTCTAGGAAGACGTTTCACCTCTCATCAAGTTACAGTTGCATTCGATTTAAATTTCCTTGAGATAAGTGCATACTGTTTCTGCTGTCAATTCGGTCATAGTTCATTTGTAACGTGTTTTCTTCATTCTTCATTAGGCTAATGTGAACACTAGAACCACCCAGATGGTCTCACACAGACGTTTGTGTTTTTCTTACGTAAATGACTTTGTTTACATTAAAACTACAGGTCTCTCAGTCCGTGACTTTTCCATGTGTGATGGTTTCTGAAGCTTACAACAACACAACAACACAAATGAAACATTCGATTTCTGGGCATTTATACCTTGGGTCGACAATAGCTTATTTTTTTCTTCAATTATTGTTTTCATCTACAGTATATTTATCATAATATGCCCAATTCGGGAGGGACAGAGGGGGGAGAGAGTGCCGCGGTCACGTTAGGCTACATAATGTAGCCTAACAGTTTCCAGAAAAATACAAAACAGGATATTTATTCATGTTACCCTCTGTTTAGGTAGATAAAGGTCTCAGTCACATTTGAATAAAAATAATGCAATTAGGCTAAATATCATAGGATCTTTTTTTTTAAAGATAGGCCTATTTTATTTAGTGCCATAATTCAGAGATGATTTTCACTTAATGAAATGAAACGAAACAATGAAGCCTATAGTTTTGTCCTCCGGCTTATGAAAAGTGTGAGGAGAGGTAGCTACTGTAAGAACCGGTTTTTCTAAGCTGACTGAACAGCTGTGTGAAGTTCTGTGGGGGGCAGGGCTGAAGTATCCACAAGCACACCTATTGATCAGAGATAAATGAAGGTGCTAATGTGTCGCTGATGGTCCTACAGACCGCTGCATATAAACCCCACTGCGTACGTACAACTCTCCGCAATATTCCATCGATAAATCACAATGGACCCAAGAATGGTGCGGACATGAACACACCCCATATTCCACCCCCAGAATGCATCAGCACAACCATAGGCTATATGGTCAGCACGTGCATAATTAAGTAGCCATGTGCTCTGTGGAGCGACAACAAACTAACAACAAAGACAACACCCGGAATGATGCTTCGGCGGACCTGCCCTCGCTTTTGAGGTCGGTTGTGAGAAAAATGCCTACTGTCCAGACAACTGTGTTTTTTTAAAGCACCCCTGCATTACATAAACACACACATACGGTATAGCCGCACAAATAGGCTATATCAGTGATCGCCTCTGGGCTGGTTGCTCCTGCCCGGTCTGTACACTCCTCTCATCCTCACTTCAGCACCTGTCCTGGGCTGCACCGTGTCGGCTCGGCTCGGCTCGGCTCGGCTCGCTCCTCGTTTTAAATGACTTTTAAAAGTAGCGTAAACAGCCTACTGTTCTCTGATTACTCATACGCGTATTTAGTTAGGCTATACGTTGCATTATCATTAGTTATAGGCCTACTTCATTCAATCAAAAAAAAAAAAAAAAAAGGACGGTGGAGCGAGCCAACACAGGTGCTGAAGTGGGGAGAGGAGTGGAGAGACTGGGCGTCCGCAGGGTTTTTGCAACTTGCGGATCAGTAAGGGCGGAGGACCGACAGGACGGGGGTCTCAGTCTCCTGGTACCTGTGCGGGCCAGGACCGCGGAGGTCAGCGAGACAGAGAACAAGTCCGCCCCGGCTGTAGTAATGCCTTGAGGAACGCACGTATCGTTCCACCGCCGCCTGCCGCCACAGAGTGAAGCCTCTTTCCCCAGAAGGAGGTCCAGGTTGAACACTATTAATAAACGCAGGTCCCAAATAAACGCCTGTTGATTTGAGCAATTTAAGCAAATAAACGCCCGGGCCTTTATTTGGTGTTTTACGGTAGGCTATTGCCCGTTCATTCATGAGAAATCATCCAGCTACACTCTCAGTCAAACAAGGTGGGGGATGAACACAACTGTACAGTAGTTGGCTCATTTTAAAAACACACGGCAGCATCGCCCACTGAGTTAATTAACTGCTGTGTAGAAAACCACGCTGTGGTCCATATCGCGGTGCAGATGGGTGTGTTTGGAGCTGACAAGAGGATCGATAAAAGAGAGTGAGACGTATAGCTGCCGTCGTTACATTTTTCTCATTGAAAAACTATACTGTATTATTATTATATTGCATTCCCCATTCGTGTTCACTGCTCCGTGCTGCTGTCTTATAGAGGCGATCTGCTGCTCACAGATGCCACCTGGCGGTTGTTTGGGCACATTGCAGCTTCTGGTGAAAACACAATTACTCCTCCACAAAAAATCCGCGTGAGCCTCCCGTGACTCACGCGTGAATCTCGCGTGAAACCGTCCAAATGAAACTAGTACCCACTGTACGTTCAAATGAGTTTTATTTATTAAACGTGCCCAAAGTTAACACTGAACTTGGTAAGCACTGCTTTAAGTATGCTGCACCTGCTGCTTGGAATGCACTGCAGAAAACTCTAAAGCTAAAGGAGCTGATCAACCTTGGATCTTTGAAACTCGTGTGAGAGAAATTGGAGCAGCTTCATACCGCACTTGTTCTTGTTTTAATGTGAATCCGAACTTTTAGTCCTGTTGCTTTTATCTTGTGTTGTATTTTATCTGTGTGTTGTGTGATTTCTGTGTCATGTATGTGTAGTAACTTTTCTGCTGCTGTCTTGGCCAGGCTTCCCTTGAAAAAGAGGCCATTGTGTCTCAATGGGACCGACCTGGTTAAAAGAAAAAAGAAAAAAAAAATCCCCAAACAATTAGTATCCATTGACCTTATTTTATGAATATTTCTTGATTTTATTTTGAAATAGCTCTCTGGAATTTCAACTTACAAACACCATTCTACTTCTCATTTGTTTGTAAGGTTGGTATTGATCTTCCACAACCATTATCTCCCAGAAAATCATGTTAAAAGAAAATCCACAAACAATTAGTATTCATTGAACATTGTGTATGAATATTTCTTGATTTTATTTTGAAATAGCTCTCTGGAATTTCAACCTACAAACACCATTCTACTTCTCATTTGTTTCTAAGGTTGGTATTGATCTTTCACAACCATTATCTACCAGAAAATCATGTAAAAGAAAAAAAAATCCCCAAACAATAGTATCCATTGACCTTATTTTATGAATATTTCTTGATTTTAATTTGAAATAGCTCTCTGGAATTTCAACTTACAAACACCATTCTACTTCTCATTTGTTTCCAAGGTTGGTGTTGATCTTTCACAACCATTATCTCCCAGAAAATCATGTAAAAAAAAAATCCACAAACAAGTATTCATTGAACATTGTGTATGAATATTTCTTGATTTTATTTTGAAATAGCTCTCTGGAATTTCAACCTACAAACACCATTCTACTTCTCATTTGTTTGTAAGGTTGGTATTGATCTTTCACACAAGCATTATCTCCCAGGTAATCATGTAGAAAAATATTCCAAAAAACATTAGTATCCATTGAGCACACTTTATTATTATTTCTCAGTTTTCTTTTGAACCTCTGGAATTTCAACATAAATCTCAACTATTTAGATTATGTGTGTTTTACACATAAAATAATTATGAACAAAAACAAATTCCTCAGTGAACATTATTATTACTATTTATCATTTTTTCAAACTGTTTTTGTATTGTCAGTGTTGATTTTTTTTCTGACACGTAACAACTTAAAATCAACAAAGGCCACACTCCCACTTTGATGATGGTGCAGAGTTTTCTTCGTCCCACTCCTCATCGGCCATTGCCACACAGGATGGATGGAACCACCTTCTGCATTTTGTGCATTCGATCTGGAATACATTTTCAAAATCAAATATCTAACAGTATAAAATTATGGTCTCTCAAATTATGGTCTTACACTGCTACTCTGCATCATTTAAAGCTATACAGAAAAGAAAATTGAATTTGAGCCCACTATGGGTCTTAACATTAGTGTAATAAATCATCTATCAGACGATGTAGGCCAAACTAGACCAAAATTCTATTTTTGATTAAATCCGTGATGAAAGTGTGTATTTTTTCCCCGCATTGGATAATGCAGGCGCACAGATTATATGTCAGCCTGCTCACGATTCATCAGCCACTGATATTGGATCTGTCATCCGTCAATCAAACGTCTGAGACACACACACACTGAGCTCGGTCTCACCCCAAGCTTTGAATATCCCGCCCACTCGATAACGACCAATCAAAATCGTTGTCCTTAAACTCGTGCGGCAACTCGTGACAACTCGGAGCGACAAACAGGACAAATGGCCATTTCTGTACACCTTCAAATGTGTAACTTCTTTTAATATTTTTTTTCAAGTATTCTACTCACCCATTTTGTGGTTTGGGTCGTCTGTCCCTTGGCATTCTCCTGGCCACAACCGGAACAATGATCTGTTTCACTGAAGACTAAAATATTGTAATGTTATAAATTATCCCACGGTTGATTTAAGTAATATGAAAATCAATATACTGGTCTATAAGTCTTTTTTTAAGGAGCTGACACCACTCACTGTATTAGAGTAGAGTAGATTAGAAGAAGAAGAAGAAGAAGTCTACGAACCAGAGCACTGCAGAATGGTTTTGGCCATCTGGATTCTGAGTTCTTTTAATTCTTTTCTTGAAGTTGGTAGTGTGATGTTTTGAGGGACAAGAGGAAAAGCCTCCACCACATCTTCAGCCATCTGTTTTGTCAATGAAATACAGAATAGATTATAAATGTGACTTTTTTAAATGATATGGTGAACACATTTTAAGATTTTTTCCCCCATATTCACACAATTGATCTGTGGCTTAGCTTACCTTCATTAAAAAAACACCACAGCTATAGCCATCTTTTTGGATGCTGTGTTGGATTGTAGATGCCTGCCACTGAAAACCAGTTCTCGACATGGCAGTTAGTAAGCCTTGTTTTGGTGTCTGATTTACCAACTTGGGTTGGATCTCCATCACTTGCGTATCTGCATAGATCCCCCAACATGAGGCCTGACCAAAGTGGGAAAATCCCCATGTAATCCTGCAGCAAAACATTAATGATATCAGGGCAGTAGTACGGGTTCTCCTCACAATTTCCATTTGCATCTAGCACATTGGACTGGTCACTTTCCAGCACCCCTTCAAAAGAATGCCGAAACGGTGAGTTGGCAAGAACAGTCTTGGCTCTCTTAGGTGGCTCAGGTTGTGTCTTCATTAGCTGAGTGCTGGAATCATCCAGATTGGTCTTGGTCTTGATGCACCCTTTGATGACCTCCAAGCTGTCTTCTACTTCCTGAGTGGAGAACCGACTTCCAAAAATCCGTCCCATGTGGCCAAAAAATTGGACTGCTGGATTCAGACTGATGCTGTTTATCAGATGAGCCACGCAATGATTCCTTCAGCCCTTTATCTTTGGTCTTCCTGGAAAAGGAAACAGAGACGGCCTTCAGGATATGTGCTGAGCACAGGTGTAGCACAGTGATGCCCTTCAGCTCTTTTTTTGTAATAGAGCCTTGGATGATTTTCCACAGCATCTCAAGGTATCCCAGAACATCTAGCTTGTTGAGGGCCAGCAAAACACCTTGCATTAGGGCCCAACTGTAGTCAGTTTCCACTTGGCTTACTTTAATGGCAGTGATTTTTCTGACTTTTGTCAAAAATTTCATTAGCCAAAAGGACAAATTGGCCACGGTGTGGTCATTGGTGACCATTTCACTGACAGGAAGAGGTGGTTTGTTTTTACCATCACCTGACAAACAGAGGGCATAATACAGAACCCTCTTGGGTTGGTTGGGTAGCCGGCGCACAACGCCACCTGTGGCATCAAGGAAGAGGATCACTGGAGAACTTTGGCGGAGATGATCTGCAAAAATCGCAATTCCTTGCTCGGTGTACAAGTGGACACCAAAAGGATCCACTTGCAGATGTTGGATGTATCCTGGACAGAAAATGTAACCTGTATCAGACTCTCTCATTATTTGCTGTGTCAGTATTAGCTCCAGCAACATGTCATCATGAAGCCTTGTGCTTCTATTTATCTCTGCTGACACAACTTTTAGGACATCTTTTGAGAGTGCTCGGGTGAGGTTACCAGCGAGGAGCTCCAGTGATGGTGTTTTCCCCAGCCTCTGATAATAGGTGTTGCTCACACCACCAGTGATTGCCTTCGCAATCTTTCCTCTTTTCTTATTGCTGGCTGGCCTTGCCCTTGTCTCATCATCTAAATGGGATACTTTGCCACATCGAGACACGTGAAAAGTTATTTTTTTGGCATTCTTTGAGGGTTTCTTCTGCATTACAAAGAAATATTTGGCGTTGCATGTAGAGAACATGCACACTGCTTTTATTTTGATGTGAGGTGATGATTTCTTCCGGCTGTTAGCTGCTCTACAATGCTGGTATTTAAATGTAAGACAACAACAAGGGTTATGCTTTTGAAAACTACAGTGTATGACATGTGTCCATGATTTCCTGAGTTTGGACATTCCGTGCCTTGGCTTGATCTTGTCCCATTTGTCCCTCTTAATATGTATTTGAAATGTTTTTGGGCCAGGTTTTGTAGGTCTGTACTTTTGTTTTTCACTTGTATTTTGTATCTTCTTAGCAGATTTTTTACATGTTTTTCCCTTTTTAGAGTGCTTCTTCACTTTACTGATCTGCAGGGTGGCACTTTCTTCACTGTTCACTTCATCTGAGTTTCCATCGACTGTATCTGTTGCACATGGACAGGTGGCGCTGTAACGGTAATTTTAAAAAAGCACCTTGCTTCGTTTGTGACTCGCTCACTCGCCTCGGCTCAAATTACAATGCGGCGACTTCACGCGGCGACGTCACCGCTGCCGGCGGCGCAAAATGAAAGTACCGGTCCCATCTAAGCGCAGTATGGTACCTTTTTAAATGCGTCAGTACCCCGGTACCACTCTAGTACCGGTATACCGAACAACCCTACTGCAAACCATTGTTTACAGGCCCCATGCTGTGCACTTTTCTCTGGGTTTATTTCCCTAACAAGATGTATCATTGGTTTTGAGTACCTGTGATCTGCTTAATAATGTTTATATTGCCCCTTTCTGTTGCCTCTTTCTGGAGCTCTAGCAGGCACAGGTCATTTGGCCAATCAGAAGAGAGAATGAGAACCTCTCCTCTGATTGGCTGACTGTTTTTGAGTGGCATGTGGTCGGGCCAATCACAGGCAAGTAACTGAAACCTAAGCTGCATTCATAAAAATTGAAAGGATGGCCCAATTCCAATCCGCCCCCTAAAGACTCAGGCCCTGAACCTTCACTGACTAAAGTGACGTCAGCTCTAAGTGACAGAGTGTGAGAGTCTGTGAGGGTCCAGATGCTGTAAACATGAATGGAACAGCACTTACACACTCTCACGACACGTTACCTTGACAACAAAATGTTTTTAACTCCGCCCTTGGACCGATAATTTACTGTACTTTCAATACGCACAAGGTGTGTGAGGGGGACGGACTCAAAACAAAATATTCCTGGATCAGATCTGCTCAAATCATCATCAATAATCATAAACTGCACGTTAATACTGACAGTTAACTTCTTTTTTTTCTTTCTTTCTTTTTTTTTGGCTCCAGTCCATTAACAATAAAGAGACAGCGGAGCTCTCTCTGACTACGTGTGTTAATTTAGGCTACTTTTCTTTTCTTTTTTTTTTAACACTCGCGTTCCGACGGCATCCCATGTGTTTGACTTCACACCGCTATGAACTGTGGGTAATTTGCTTACCCGAAGTCAGCATCGGTGCTGTCTTACGGTAAGGGGGCAGTAAGGGCTCATTCACTGACTCACTGACTTGATGATCTGACAACGGAACAGCCCTCACACACTCACGGACTTCCCGTGAACGCGAAAGGAGGAAGTGCTATCTGCTCGTCTTAAAGAGACAGTTCCTACAAATGGGCGGTGTGTGTTTCTCCGTTTATGACCAGTTTGATGCATGGGGCAGTATATACGTGGCCCAGAGACCTGCCCAAGCATGAAAAAATAACAAAAATCACATTTTTCATGCCATGGGGCCTTTAAAGGTGTACAGAAAAGAAAAATGAATTTGATTCCACTCTGGGTCATAAAATTAATGTAATAACTCATCTTTCAGACGATGCAGGCCAAACTTTGTGCAAAATTCTATTTTTGAGTAGATCCGTTGTGAAAGTGTGGTATTTTTTTTTCGCATTGGATAATGCAGGCGCACAGATTATACGTCAGCCTGCTCACGATTCATCAGCCACTTATATTGGATCCGTCATTCAAACGTCTGAGACACACACACACGGAGCTCGGTCTCGCCCCAAGCTTTGAATATCCCGCCCGCTCGATAACGACCAATCAATTCGTGTTCCTTACTCGGGTAAACTCATGTTGCAGCTCGTAACAACTCAGCGCGACAAACAGGACAAACGGCCATTTCTGTACACCTTTAAGCACCACGGACGGCGGCTCCATATCAACACTTATCTCATAGCCTGCCCTGACCTGGGCTCAAACCGCCACTCATCATGACTGACAGGTATCAAGGTGATTGGACGAATTATCATTTGCTCCTCCCATACTAGCAGCTCAGTGTTACCTTACCGGCCCACCCGGAGCTATTCCATTCACAAAACAGGGGCCTGTTTTGGGGGGATTGTGGGAGCTGATGATGCTTTGATGGATATGATGGGGATTCATTTCATTGTTCCTGACCTGTTTCTGTTTGATGGTGCGACTGTTTCTGCTTCTTAGTGACGTCGCTGTCTTCACAGATCTCACCGATGTTTCCTTTCTGGTTTTCTCCTCAGGACTCTGGGCTGAAGGAAGCCACAGCTCCACAGGTAAACAGAGAGGATGAGGACACATGAAGGTGCTGGTGGATGGATGAGTGTGGTGTCAACACTGACATGAGCATGACTGCATGATTTCACTGTCCACTGATCATCGGCTGATGGTCCTTCTCCTCCATGGTCACAGATCATCTCATTTACTGTACATTTAGTTCAAGGAGTGAAAAAGTAGTAAGGATAGTTTACAAGGGTTACTGAAGGTCCTGCAATAGAGCGATTTTGAGAGTCACATTACTGACTTGCTGAGCCTCCAGATCATCTGAGTCTGGTCTGTTTGCTGCTTATGGAAGAGGAAATCTCCATTTACTTTGTTAACATCTCCAACAGATGGAAGGGTTTGCTCCATCAGCACATCAAGGTTTTGTTTTCTCCCTAATGTTTTATACCAGTGTAATTCTTCATGCTACCACAAGACAGAAGTGGAGCTACAGGTTGGATTTGCTTCATTTCTGTTTTAATGAAACTCACTTCTTTTACTCTTCACTCTCTTCTGTGTTCAGAGCCTGTCAGGTTGGTGGGAGGAGCCAGTCGCTGTGCAGGTGAACTGCAGGTGAGACAAGGAGAGTGGAGACCAGTGGACAGCTGGAACTGGAACCTGAAGGCATCATCTGTAGCCTGTAGAGAGCTGGACTGTGGCTCTACTGTTTCAACAAGAAGAAGAGAGGAGTCCTCATGGAGGGATATGTGGAGGATCGACACTGACTGTGTTCAGTTTGGATCTACCATGTGGGAGTGTTCATATTCAACTTCCTCTTCCTCCACCGTGGAGCTCACCTGTTCAGGTAAGTCCTTCAGTGACATCACCAGTGACAGTCAGGTTTAGTGTCTCCTTCCTTTGTTGTGGTGCAGAAACATTTAGTGACATGTTATGTTCTTTTTGTATGTGAGTGAATGAAGGTCTGAAAACAAGACATTTAATATCGCAACGTCTTTAGTCAACAAATCTACTTCCATACTTTGATGCCATTCAGCTGATCAACAAGATGTTTCATAAGATGTTTTATTTAACAGGGGTTATGCAAACGATTATATAAGTATGTTTACTTACCTGGTGATTGTGAGCTACTCCTAAAGAGGAACTAGTCTACAAGTCTGGTCGCTTTTCCCCTGTTTTGCTAACCCTCCGCCTGGCCTTGTGCATTTTTTTTATGAAGCCGGCGAAAAATCGATCCATGGAGTGGTGGATACCGTTAAATAACATATACAATGTTATTACGTGTATGTTTGTGTAGTCTTAACTGGCATAAACAAAAGATTGCGGGTTACAGAGCGTTTGCATCGCGGTGCCGCAGAGACGAGAGCGGGACACCGGGGCGGTGGCCAGGTACACTGATGTTGCAAGATTGGTTTTCAGCCATGAGACGCCAGGTGGAAGGCAAAGAAACTACATTCTCACTCGTAACAAGTTACAAGTCATGTATTTAAAGCAGATATCAGCTTCACGGCCGTTTCGGCTAATGCTGCGTTCAAGGCAGGCTTTTGAAACCGTAAGTTACAGCTTCAAGTCACAACTACGACTTGGTAGCGTTCCAGGTAACCCGTAGCTCGTGTTTTTACCATCCTGTTGTCTGTGAAAGTTCCCTATAACGGCCACTCGTAACTTCCGACCCGTGAACTCGTACCAGATCGAACTGGTATGACTTCACAGGAAGGAAAAACACAAAGTACGAGTTTCTTTGAACGCACCATGAGTTAGCAGCCCCCGCCCTTGTCAGGCATCAATTGGTCCTCGTGCTACGTCACCACATTCACGCGCATCCCTTGGCTGCACACACAGCCCTTCATGCCGTTCTCTCTCCTCATTGGATAACACTTGTATCCCACAAGGAAAATTTTCTCCTCGGGTTACAGCAGAGCAGAGTGACGGAGAGACTCGTGTTTAGGCTGAAATACTTCATGTAAGTGATTGCTGACGGAAAATAGGACTATTTAGGACTTATATTAACAAAAACATTCCACTGATATCTGCTTTAACTATCACAATTACTCTGGAGCTTTTTAATAAAGGTACAGTAAAAATGTAGCATAGCCATGGGTAAAATCTTGCTTAGGTCTTCTTTAATGAGCCTGTATTCCCTCTGTAGGAGAGATCAGCAATGTTCCTTGTTCCATTCTCCTTTGTGTTTTATTGGTCCTCATTCAATCGGTTTAAACAAATATTATGTATCCGTGTTATGTCCACATTATAGGGGCTCGCTTGAGGGAGGTCAGAGCCTATATATACTATATACATATATATATAATATATATATATATATATATATGGTAGACCCTAAATCGTTGCCGATTTCATTTAGAGGAGTCTGATTCTACTGCCAACCTTGTCGTCACCGTGTTGTTTTGATACAAACATCAGCAGTGCATAATCTGTCCTGTCTATGTTGTGTCTCTCTCTGCAGACTCTGTCAGGCTGGTGAATGGGACCAGTGTGTGTTCAGGCAGACTGGAGGTCAAGTCCAACCAGTCTGACCAGTGGTGGTCCTCAGTGTGTGAAGATGACTTTGACCAGCAGGATGCAGAGGTGGTCTGTAGGGAGCTTGGCTGTGGGGCTCCTTCAGTCCTCCAGGGGGCGCTCTATGGAGCAGTGGAGGCTCCAATGTGGACCAAAGAGTTCCAGTGTGGAGGCAACGAGTCAGCTCTCCTGGACTGTAGAAGCTCAGGCTCAACTAGAACCAGCTGCTCACCTGGCAAAGCTGTTGGACTCACCTGCTCAGGTACAAGTGGTGCTACAGGTTGGATTTGCTTCATTTCTGTTTTAATTAAACTCACTTCTTTTACTCTTCACTCTCTTCTCTGTGTTCAGAGCCTGTCAGGTTGGTGGGAGGAGCCAGTCGCTGTGCAGGTGAACTGCAGGTGAGACAAAGAGAGTGGAGACCAGTGGACAGCTTCTACTGGAACCTGAAGGCAGCATCTGTAGCCTGTAGAGATCTGGACTGTGGCTCTGCTGTTTCAATAGGAAGAAGAGAGGAGTCCTCAGAGAGGTCTGTGTGGGGGATCTACACTGACTGTGTTCAGTCTGGATCTACCCTGAGGGAGTGTTCACATTCAACTTCCTCTTCCTCCACCGTGGAGATCACCTGTTCAGGTAAGTCCTTCAGTGACATCACCAGTGGGCTACCGGGGGACTACACGTGCTTTTGTTGTGGTTTGTTAACGCTGCTGTCGGCACGAGCGGACGAGGCAGCACACATTCGGTTTCTTTCTTCTTTTTTTTTCTTCCGTGCATGTCCGCGGTCCTCTACGAAGAATGCAACCATTGCATCCACATGTTTTGCCGATGGTTTTGCCCTTTTTGTGGAGCCGGACTCGTCATCAACAGCACCATCACCTAGACTGCAGGGAGCCCGGACAGCTGATCTCTTCACTCTGTCGCCTATCAGCATGCGCGCACGCTCCCGTCACATGTGAAGCAGAATGAGGGTCAAGTAGCTATCCCATTTAGAAAAAGTGGATTTGTTTTATTTAAAATATTTTATTTCATTAGGGGAAAAGTGTCAATTTCTGCTGTTTATTTGAATAGGAAATATTGAAAGACAAAAGGCAATTTACACATGGAAATCCCACAAGCCCCGCCCCCTCGACATTTCGACACTCCATTTTTTTTGTCGAGGGGAGCATGTGTCGATTTTTTGTCGATTTGTCGACAAAAAGTCCCATCCCTAATATATAGGCCTACAATGTTACGACGTGTATGCTTGTGTAGTCTTACTGTCATAAACCAAAGATTGCGGGTTACAGAGCGTTTGTGTTGCGGTGCCGCAGAGACGAGAGCGGGACACCGTGGCGGTGGCCAGGTACACTGATGTTGCAAGGTTGGTTTTCAGCCATGAGACGCCAGGTGGAAGGCAAAGAAACTACATTTTCACTCGTAACAAGTTACAAGTCATGTATCACAATTACTCCGGAGCTTTTTAATCAAGGTAAAAATGTAGCATAGCCATGGTAAAAATCTTGCTTAGGTCCTCTTTAATGAGCCTGTATTCCCTGCGTTCCTTTTTGGGGTAACCCCCTGTTTCTATCAAGGCCCTTGTCCCAACAAAATTCTCCCTCTCATCAATGTGCTCTGTGGGAGAGATCAGCAATGTTCCTTGTTCCATTCTCCTTTGTGTTTTATTGAGCCTCGTTTAATGGATTAACACGTATATTATATTGTGTAACCGTGTTATGTCCACATTTTAGGGTCTCACTTGAGGGAGGTCAGAGCCGATCATTTACTGTTTTGTTTAATCTTTGTTATGTGTATATGAGGTGCCGTTTGTAAAGCTGCTCATGCTGAAAATAACAGCAACATTTTGTCACATTTAGCTTCAAACCGTGTTTAAAAAAGTGGTGTGAAGTTTTGGAAGTCACTTTTTATATACACGTACTATATATATATATATATTGTCAGGACTGGCTCCTTTTCCTGACAAAACAAACGCGGAGAGGGGAAGGTGCCGACAATAATCATATTTATTATAACAAGAAATCAGTAATGGAAGATATCAGTGGTGAGTGCGGGTGCATGGATGGATATGCAGGTGTTGTCTTTGCATTAAAACCAAGAGGGCAGACGCAGCGGGGAAGCTGCGGGACGCCGGGCCATGAATGGAATGAGAGAGAGAGGGAGACGGCGTTCTCCACCCGGCTTTTACGAGCATGGCCACGCCCCCCCTCAGGATGCACACCGGAGGCCCATGAAGAATCAACCTGAGCAGAAATAGACAGGAGAGCGAGAGGGGCGCCACACACACACACACACACACACACACATACACAACCACTTGGGGTTGTCACCCCCCCCCCCTTAAGACGGGACCCCAAAGGGGAACCGGCACAATAAACCCACAACCTATTAAGGGTGGCAGGACCAGCTACATGTTAACCATTTACAGTTGTAACCATACTCTAAATAACATGAATAACTACATGAACAATTCCCACTGCAAACCCCAACCCAACTCACCCAGCCATCCCAGAACTCTGCAACCTGGTACCGGGGAAGCCTATTTAAGAGTCCGAGAGGATGGAGGAGCAGGAGTGTGAAAGCAGGGATAAAGTTACATGTCATCATACATACAAGATTAAACAGTGCACAACTGACCCAATACCCCATCAACTCTAAGGCAGAGGCGCCCTAGACAAAGCATCTGCCAGGATATTATCTTGCCCTTTAATGTGGCGTATGTCTAAATCATAACCCTGCAATAAGAGAGACCACCTGACCAGTCTCTGATTTGGAGTTTTCAGGGATCCTAAGAATGTCAAAGGGTTGTGATCTGTATAAACAATTAAAGGTGCCGACCCACCTACGTACACCTCAAAATGCTGTAAGGCCAAAATGAGACCCAGAGCCTCCTTTTCTATCACCGAATAATTGGCCTGATCGGTCGATTGAACTTTCTTGAGAAAAAACAGACCGGTCTCAACACCCCCTCGTCCCCTCCCTAGAGAAGGACGGCACCGGCCCCGACCTGGCTGGCATCAACCTGTAAGACAAACTGTCTGTCAAACTGGGGAGCAGCCAACACAGGACAGGAACACAGTAAACATTTCACATTATCAAAGGCCTGCTGGCACGCAGTGGACCACACAAACTTAGCTCCACCCTTCAGTAGCTCAGTCAGAGGAAAAACAACAGTAGAGAAATTTCTGCAGAAACTTCTATAGTATCCAACTAGACTCAAAAACCGCTGGAGTTCTTTCTTCGTAGTCGGCGGTGGAAACTCAGACACAGCTTGCACTTTAGCCTGAACAGGAACGACATTACCCTGACCGACCACACGCCCCAAGTAGGTAACAGTGGCTCTAGCAAACTCACATTTGGCTAAGTTTACTGTCAACTGGGCCTCAGCCAACCTCTCAAACAACTCATTCACTCTCTGCAAATGTGAATGCCATGTGTCACTATACACAACCAGATCATCCAAATACACTGAACAACCCTTTAACCCATGCACAACCGGTTCATAAGCCGCTGAAAAGTGGCCGGAGCGTTCTTTAAACCAAAGGGCATAACGGTGTATGAGTAAAGGCCTGCAGGAGTAACAAATGAAGCAATTTCTCTCGCGCGTTCTGACAAGGGCACCTGCCAATAGCCCTTGAGCAGGTCGAACTTGGACACAAACTTGGCAGACCCCACCATATCTATACAATCGTCCATGCGCTGCAACGGAAATGAATCGGACTTAGTGACAGAATTAACCTTCCTCATATCGGTGCAAAATCGCAGAGTCTTATCAGATGTATGCACCAACACACAAGGAGACGCCCAGCTGGACGCAGATGGAATGGCAATATCATTTTTCAGCATGTAATCAATCTCAGTGTTCAAATGCGTCAGCTTCTCAGGACCCATGCGGTAAAACCGCTGTCTGATCAGCTGCGCTTCTCCCACATCAATATCGTGTACAATCCAGGAAGTACGAGAGGGAACATCACCAAAAAGCTGCGGAAATCTACCGATCAGCTCCACCAACTCAACACGCTGCTCTTCAGGCAGGTGTGACAACAGGGACTGTAGATTACACAAAGACTCCGAATTCTTTAACCTACCACTCAACAAACTGTCATCAGGCTCAGGAACGCCATCTGTCTCCTGCACCACACTACAGGTGTCCACAGCGAGCGCTGCACCAACGTCACCTTTTACGCACTCACCATGCCCCGAGCGCTGGTAACATGGCTTCAGCAGGTTCACATGATATAACTGGGACGACTTCCTTCGACCTGGTGTAGCGACAAGATAATTGACATCAGAAATTTTTTCAGACACAGTGTATGGGCCAACAAACTTAGCCTGGAATGGCGACGTGACCAGCGGAGTCAGTGCGAGGACCTGGTCCCCAGGACTATACTCATGACGCACCGTACCCCGGTCATACTGGGCTTTCATTTTCACTTGAGCCTGCCCTAGTTTTTCCTTTGCCAACAGACCTGCCCGAAACAATTTGTGCCGAAAACCATTAACAAAGTCAATCAGGTTTCGGGGCGCCTCGGCAGGAACCAATCTACCCTTCAGCGCTGCCAATGGCCCGCGCACCGAGTGCCCAAAAACCAATTTGTTCGGACTGAAGCCCGTGCTCTCCTGCACGGCTTCTCGCGCTGCCAACATCAACCAGGGGAGCCCCTCCTCCCAGTCCCGATCCAACTCTGTACAGTACGCGCGCAACAAGGACTTGAGCGTCTGATGGAACCGCTCTAACGCGCCCTGACTTTGCGCATGATACGCAGTGGACTGGTTATGGCTCACCCCCAGCGATTTCAACACTTCCGCAAACATATGCGAGGAGAAATTGGACCCCCGATCACTTTGTATGACTTTGGGTATCCCGAACACTAAAATGAACTGTGCAAGTGCTTTAACTACCGCTTTGGTGGTGATGGTTCGAAGCGGATAAGCCGCTGGGTATCGAGTACACTGACACATGACAGTCAACAAATACTTACACCCCGACTTGGCACTAGGCAACGGCCCCACACAGTCTATTATCAGATACTCAAACGGTTCACTCACCACAGAAATGGGCTGCAACGGTGCTGGCTTTACGCACTGGTTGGGTTTCCCCGTCAGCTGGCAGACGTGACATGTTTTAATATATGCCGCCACCTCTTTTTTGGCCCGCGGCCAAAAAAAATGTTTAAAGCAGAAGTAAGTGATATATTTGTGTTAATATAAGTCTTAAATAGTTATATCTTCCGACAGCAATCACTTACATAGAGTGTTTGGACTGAAACACGGGTCTCTCAGTCCCTCTACTCTGCTCTGAGCCGAAGAGAAAACATTTATCGTATCCTACAGTTTTTATCCAATGAGGAGAGAGAACGGCATGCAGGGCTGTGTGTGCAGCCAAGGGACGCCGTGAATGTGGCGACGTAGCGACGAGGACTGTTAGGGTGCGTTCAAGGAAACTCGTATTTTTCCGACCGTGAAGTGGTACCAGTTCGATCTGGTACGAGTTCACCGGTCGGAAGTTACGAGTGGCCGTTATAGTGACTTTCACCGGTAAAACAGGTCGGAAAAACACGAGTGGGTTGCCTGAAACGCTACAAAGTCGTAAGTTGTGACTTGAAGCTGTAATTTACGATTTCAAAAGACTGCCTGGAACGCAGCATTAGCGAAAACGACCGGACCACTTACTTCTGCTTTAAGCACCGACAGCGTGTCTGCGTGGGTTTCCTCCGGGTGCTCCGGTTTCCCCCACCACTAAAAAAAACATGTCGGCTAGGTTAATCCTCCAGTCAGCGCCCCTGACCAAAGGCACTGGCTCATAATCTGGAGTTGGTTCCCGGGCACTGCACCGCAGCTGCCCACTGCTCCTCAGGGATGGGTTAAATGCAGAGAAAGAATTTCACTGTACTAGCTGTATATGTGACTAATAAAGTACCTTTACTTTAGATACGTTTTACGCACCCCAAAGTGACCACTTTCATCATGTGCCGTTTTCAAAACGTGGGAACGAAAATCCTGAGGCACCACCACCTGAAACACAGGCGCTCCCACAACATCCTCATCACAAGGCAACCATTTGCGGACCAACATCCCGTCCTGCACAAAATAGCCTTGGGCTACGTCGCCAACCTGGTGACGCGGCACAACCTGATCCCACAGTGAGGACAACAAAACATCAGATTTCTGAGCCTTAATCCACTCCTCTCTTACCACAAGTGGAGGCAAATCAGGCAGCGCAACCGGTTCCGAGGCCGCAGCCTCCGCTGGCACAGACACACATTTACTCTGAGCGCGCGTCATGGCACAAACAGGAAAAACTTCCAGCGCTGAACTGTCAGACGCCACCGGTTCGGACACCACCACAGGTGGCGGGGGACCACTGGGCCAAACCCGACCACCACAAATATCATTTCCCAGAATCATTGACACGCCTGGCAAAGGCAACTCAGGCCGCACGTCCACAGAAAACACACCTTTAGCCAGATCACAATCCAACACCACCTCATGGCGTGGCACGGGAACAAAGCCAAGCTCCATCCCCCGCATCACAATGAAATCTCCAGACTGCGTATCAGAGGAAAAAGGGAGCACCGACTGCACAATGAAAGAATGTCGGGCCCCCGTGTCACGCAACACTCTCACGGGAACACATTCAGTACTGCCCACCAAGGACACACGCGCCTTTATGATGAAAGGCTCAAACTAGGGGTGTCAACAATAATCGATTCGGCGATGCATTGCAATGCGGGACATGCACGATTCAGCATCGATGCGGCAACGTGCCATAATCGATTATGTCACTGTTTATTTTCTGGCCTCAAATAAAGTTGTGAAGTTTCAATTACCTCCGGGGGCGTTTCCGGAGCAACGACATGCGCAGCCTGTAGCTACAGGCTAAGTAAGCAGCAGCAGCACCAGCAGTAGCAGTGTTGCCGCTGGCTTTCTTTTTCCTTTTTTTTTTTCACCCGCGGTCGGGTCGAGAATTAATTAATTAACGCTCATGAGTCCGGCCGTGTTGGGTCCGAGACTCAACAAGCCGGTCGGGTTTTACCGTTAGGCTACTACAGGCAGTATGCCCGTTATCACCAATAAACACAGTAGAGGAGGGTGAGTGACTGAGCTCAGGCTGGGGGGTCTCTGATGCAGAGAGAGAGAGACCTGCCGTGCCGTGTAAAAACAACCACAACAGAAAGTGTCACGACTTCCTGTATCGGGCCCTTCAAAATAAAAGCCCCGTAGTCTTTCATATAGTTAAGTCATATTGATTTTGAGTTAATATTGACAAGACATGGCTCCAAAGGTTTGTTTGTTTTTTCCTGCGACCAATCGACCAATGAAATTTTGGTCTGCTAATTTTTGGGGGCAGCCCTAGAAGTGATTTATGTTTTCTTTTTCAGGTTTGAAAATCCCATATCCAATACCTGTACCATTCAATTTTATTTTATTTTATGACATTTATGTCAAAGATACAGGAGAGTGATAATACATAGCAGCCGATAAAATCTGTTGTTGACTGATGACTGATGAAAAATTTGCCATGTTGTGTGCAGTAGAATTTTGATGCATTGCAATGCATCGCAATGCATCGGAGAATCGAATCGAATCGAATCGAATCGAATCGAATCGTTACCTGCTGAATCGTAATCGGGGACAGCTCTCCATTTCGACACACCTCTACTTTGACACCCGGCTGTTCCGAAATACCTCCACTTCGAAACACCGCTGTTCCGACACCCCCCCCCCCCCCCCCCCGCAGCTGTCCAAGGTGCTGAACCGCGTGACGTTGTTTACATTCTGCTTTGCGGCTTGTCTGTGAAACGTGCGCTGCTCAGGGACTGGGCAGATCTGTCCCACTTGCTTTCTCCCCGACTCCGTTGTTGGAGATCTCCACACAGTAATAGAAATACACTTTTTTTCTCCCCCCCCTGCTCCGCTCGATTGCAGCTGAACCCGGCTTGAGCTCACAGGGGCGCGAGGCTGCTGCAGCCGCCGCTCGTGCTGACAGCTGACTGAGGGAGATGCTTTGGTTGGGCTTAGGCAATGAAGAGTTGGTTAAGTTTAGTAAAAAGACCAGGTAGAGGCTAGACAGGCTAGAAGCATAATGAACATTATATGTCATTAATATGAAGTATTTGCTTGTTTTGCAGTTAATTATGCACATGATCCGTTTGACCCCAAAAAGGAAAAAAGGATCAATGCGCACTGCGCACTGGGGGTTTCCCCCACTGGCCTTTTCGGAGTAGCAGGGTCTTTAGAAAAAATAGAAAACCCCGCTATTACGATGAATGGAAGTCTATTGTCGGAAAGGCGGGGCTTCGGAAAGGCGGGGTGTAACCATCGTAATCGAATCGAATCGTGAGGGCAGTGCCAATGCACACCCCTAGCTCAAACCCAGACTTGTCACTGACGGTTACCTCCACCGCCTTTTCCTCTCGCACACTTGCACACAACATAGCAG
Organism: Trachurus trachurus; assembly: GCF_905171665.1. NCBI lineage: Eukaryota > Metazoa > Chordata > Actinopteri > Carangiformes > Carangidae > Trachurus > Trachurus trachurus. The sequence goes on from NC_139904.1 coordinate 1,585,486, forward strand.
GAGCTGGGGAAGGCGCAAAATTTCCGTCTTAAAGGGCAACTTCGGTTTTTTTCAACCTGGGCCCTGTTTTCCTATGTTTTTCTGTATATGTGAGTGATGGATAACACTTTTATTGAGGTGGCTCCAGTATTGAGCCCGGCAGGCAGCCTGCAGCCCAGCTAACGCTCTTACATGGGGCAAGTGGCTCCCGTCAAAGTTCGCGGTATAAACAGGCATTTTTTTCAAATTGACAGGCTCAGATAGTTACAATGAGTGTCCGACAACATACCAGACCCTGTGGTTGGCACGGCCTCGCTGAAATTGTCTGCCGCTGCGCTGGAATCTTGATTGAAACTCAATGTAGGCTACGGTATGGAAGCTCAGCTGGTTCAACTCGACCGCAGCAGGAGGGGTGTGTTTGATTTCATCTCCGGGCCAGACCGCAAGATGCCGTTGATGCGCGGCTTGCTTGTGTGCCTGCGGGGGCGGGGCTCATTGGGGCTCATAGACTCCGCTCCGTTCAAACCTGGTGCTGAGTGTAAACACACCCCACCGGCACAGAGCGTAGAGAGAGAGAAGGAGACGGAGACGGAGAGCTGCAGCTACTGTAGCGAGCCGGGCTCTCCTGTCTGCCACCTCCCTACAAAGGTGGCTGTTTAACCCGGATAGATCTCCATGGTAATTTATTATTTATGTTCAGAGTTTCATCCTAAAATCAGCTGTAAAAACGCGGATGTTACACTATTACAGCTGGCGGCACCTTTACTTTGCAGTGGATGTGGATCAGGACGGGGCGTTTGACCGGAGGGAGAGATACGTATCCCTGCGGCCGCCTCAACCCAAATTTTGGCCAGAAAAAACCCTGAATACGTTAATTTCTCCTTTCTAGTATGTTGTCGGACATTCATTGTAACTATCTGAGCCTGTCAGTTTGAAAAAAATGCTCGTTTACGGCGAACTTTGACGGGAGCCACTTGCCCCATGCAAGAGCATCAGCTGGGCTGCAGGCTGCCTGCCCGGCTCAATACTGGAGCCACCTCAAAAAAAATATTATCCATCACTCACATCTACAGAAAAACATATGAAAACAGGGCCCAGGTTGAAAAAAACCGAAGTTGCCCTTTAAGGGGGGGGGGTGTGACAACCCCAAGTGGTTGTGTGTGTTGTGACCTCTCGCTCTCCTGTCTCTCCCTCTCCCTCAGGATTACTCATGGGCCTCCGGTGTGCGTGCCGAGGGGGGGGCGTGGCCATGCCCGTAAAAGCCGGGTGGAGAACGCCGTCTCTCGCTCTCTCTCTCATCCCATTCATGGCCTGGCGTCCTGCAGCTCCCCCGCTGCGACTGTCCTCTTGGTTTTAATGCACAGACAACACCTACATATCCATCTATGCACCCGCACTCACCACTGATAACCTTCACTACTGATTGCTTAAACTTTGAACAATAAATATGACTAGAAAAAGCATTTCCAAGAATGGAAATGGTGTGACTGCTGAAAGCAGCTGAACGCTGTTGCAGAATTAGCAAATAGCGATCACCATACAAATGTTTGACTAAGGTCGGAATCAAACCCACATCCTCATGGTCAGTAGACTTCCACTCTTCCTCTAGGCCACAGTGCACACACAGTTGCAGAGACTGTTGTCTGTTAATGATCTGCACTCTGTCTCACTCTGAAGTTAACGACCCCAAAGCTGCACCTGTTGAATGAGCTTGAATGACTTAGAATGAAAACTTAGAATGAAAATTTCTGTGAATTTCAGGCTGAGAGCAGCAGTTTCAACATGAAGCAAGTTATCAGAAGTCAACAGAGGACGACTGGGAAAATAATTCACTATATTTGTTATTGAGGCAAGATTTGAACCAGTAACCTTCAGGTCTCCAGCTCAGCAAGCTAACCAATAGGCTACAGGCAGAGACAGTATGTGAGGGGCAAAGAAAACCTTTAATAAGAGGATCACTGGCTTCTGCTTAAAAAAAAAAGTAAGGAAAGTGCAGAAATTAACCACAACAAGTAAGTAGAGGACACTTTCGTGAAAATAGTGCAAGCAGTGATGACCATACAAATGGTTGACCAAGGTAGGAATTGAACCCACAATCTCATGGTCAGAAGACTTTGACTTTGCCTCTAGGCCACAGTGTACACACAGTTGCAAAGACTGTTGTCTGTTGATGAGCTGCACTCTTTTCTCACTCTGAAGTTAACAAGCTGCACCTGTTGGAAACACACTGTGTCAACACCAAGAAAGCTTGAGAGTCAAGCTTGAATGACTTAGAATGAAAATGTCTGTGAATTTCAGGCTGAGAGCAGCAGTTTCAACATGAAGCAAGTTATCAGAAGTCAACAGAGGACGACTGGGAAAATAATTCACTATAATTGTTATTGAGGCAAGATTTGAACCAGTAACCTTCTGGTCTCCAGCTCAGCAAGCTAACCACTAGGCTACAGGCAGAAACAGTATGTGAGGGGCAAAGAAAACCTTTAATAAGAGGATCACTGGCTCCTGCTTAAAAAAAAGGTAAGGAAAGTGCAGAAATTAGCCACACCAAGAAAGAAGAGGACTTTTTTGTGACCTGTGACTATTTTTTGGTGAATTAAAATGATTTAAAAAGCACTTAACAGCAAGTTACAAACTGTGGCACTAGCAATTAATGCGTCTCTTAACGACCACCTGTAACCAATTGAGGGTGATGGAGGGGAGTAGAATTCATAACAAGAGTGCTCAACCTGGATTTGAACCAGTGACCTTGGGGTTGGCAAGCAGCCACCTTAACCACTACACTAGAGTAGAGTTGGGGAGAAGAGAGGTTGAGACTTTGATGAATGTGAGATTTTTCAATCATGCTTAAAATAAAAAGAAATTAGTATAAATTAGCCACACCAAGTAAGAAGAGGACTTTTTTGTGACCTGTGACTATTTTTTGGTGAATTAAAATGAATTAAAAAGCACTTAACAGCAAGTTACAAAGTTGAGCTCCTTCTCCTGCTGCTGTAAAAAAAAATGCATTGGGCTGAATGAGAGCAGAGAGCTCCCTGGCTGCATTTAAAAAATATTTTAAATTATTATCTAAGTCTCTTTGCATTTTTGACCAGAATTTTAGCCAGAAGACAAGTGTGGCTACAAAACTGGAGAAAAGAATTTGTCTAGAGTTTAATTTGTGGCCATGCTGACAGTTTAGCCAGAAAAACTCTAGAATGTTTTTTTGCCTCTCTCCACTCTAGCACCACTCTAGCTCTGCTCGTTAGACGCAACACACACACATTATAAAGCTGAAAAAAATCAGAAAAAGTTAAATATTTTAAAAAGTATAAAGAGTTAAAAAGAGAAAAGTAATGCCGATAAAGTTAAAAAAAAAAGCTGCACGTTTTGATATATGAATTGTTGAAATAGCACAAAGTATGAAGGACTAGAAGAAGACCGTAAAAAGGCGGAAGAAAATGGCCAAACAGAAGAACAATAGTGTGACTGCTTCCAGCAGTCACACTAATTATTGCCGGCACCTTCTCATCTCCGCGTTTGTTTGTCAGGAACAGGAGCCAGTCCTGACAAATGGGGGCTCGTCCGAGTCTTGGTTCACCTGTGAAGGGTAGGTGATACACTGGATGCGCATTTTTTCTGGAGGTTCCCGTTAGGCGAAGGGCACTGTCTCCTTTGGGATTGTGTCTGTTTGTTTTTTTTGTCAGTAGTGTTGTGGGGAGCGGCTAGCGTTGGTTGCGCAAGCAATCATCTCGGGGGCACTCCGTGGGGTCGCCGCTGGTGGTCCCCGCTGGTTTTGTGCTTAATCAGCCCACTGCAGAACCACATGAAGACCAGGGTTGAGTTTAGATTCTGGATAGGCAGTGAGGGGAACGCTCTGGGGGGCATTGTCTGCTTAAGTGCGCATAGCGGTGTGGATCCGGCTCTACGGTGAATATGGGTGATTTGTCAGCTTTCTATGATGCGCCCTCTGCGGTGTTTTTGGAATCGTGTAAGAAAGAGGAGTTGCTTGAAATTGCGGAGCATTATGAGATTGAGTTGGAAGAGGGAATATTGAAAGATGAGTTGAAGGTGTTTGTGTTGTTGACATTGTTTGAAAGAGGTGTGTTTCAGAAAGTGCCAGGGGTTGAGCCAGCTCTCTCTCTCATCCCATTCATGGCCTGGCGTCCTGCAGCTCCCCCGCTGCGACTGTCCTCTTGGTTTTAATGCAAAGACAACACCTACATATCCATCCATGCACCCGCACTCACCACTGATAACCTTCAATACTGATTGGTTAAACTTTGTACAATAAATATGATTATTGCCGGCACCTTCTCATCTCCGCGTTTGTTTGTCAGGAAAATGAGCCAGTCCTGACAAATGGGGAATTTTATATATATATATATATATATACACTGTATATATATATATATATATATATACACACATATATATACTGTGTATACATACAGTATATATACTGTATACAGTGTTTATAGGATAGACCCTGAATTGTTGATTTGTTGAGTCTGATTCTGCCAACCTTGTTGTCAAATCGTCGCACAATTTGCGTATGAAAAAAGATACCATTCTGACTATATGGGGGTGGTCACTGCTGCTGAACATCTGATTCTATATAGAATTTCTTTGTTTTCTAATATTTCATGATATATGAACTCTTTTGATACAAACATCAGCAGTGCATAATCTGTCCTGTCTATGTTGTGTCTCTCTCTGCAGACCCTGTCAGGCTGGTGAATGGGACCAGTGTGTGTTCAGGCAGACTGGAGGTCAAGTCCAACCAGTCTGACCAGTGGTGGTCCTCAGTGTGTGAAGATGACTTTGACCAGCAGGATGCAGAGGTGGTCTGTAGGGAGCTTGGCTGTGGGGCTCCTTCAGTCCTCCAGGGGGCGCTCTATGGAGCAGTGGAGGCTCCAATGTGGACCAAAGAGTTCCAGTGTGGAGGCAACGAGTCAGCTCTCCTGGACTGTAGAAGCTCAGGCTCAACTAGAACCAGCTGCTCACCTGGCAAAGCTGTTGGACTCACCTGCTCAGGTACAAGTGGAGCTACAGGTTGGATTTGCTTCATTTCTGTTTTAATTAAACTCACTTCTTTTACTCTTCACTCTCTTCTCTGTGTTCAGAGCCTGTCAGGTTGGTGGGAGGAGCCAGTCGCTGTGCAGGTGAACTGCAGCTGAAACTAGGAGAGTGGAGACCAGTGGACAGCTTCACCTGGAACCTGAAGGCATCATCTGTAGCCTGTAGAGATCTGGACTGTGGCTCTGCTGTTTCAATAAGAAGAAGAGAGGAGTCCTCAGAGAGGTCTGTGTGGGAGATCGACACTGACTGTGTTCTGTCTGGATCTACCCTGTGGGAGTGTTCACATTCAACTTCCTCTTCCTCCACCGTGGAGATCACCTGTTCAGGTAAGTCCTTCAGTGACATCACCAGTGACAGTCAGGTTTAGTGTCTCCTTCCTTTGTTGTGGTGCAGAAACGTTTAGTGACATGTTCTTTTTGTATGTGAGTAAATGAAGGTCTGAAAACAAGACATTTAATATCGCAACGTCTTTAGTCAACAAATCAACTTCCATACTTTGATGCCATTCAGCTGATAAAGAAGATGTTTCATTAGATGTTATATACATATATATATATATATATATATTATACTGTGTATATATATATATATATATATATATATATATATATATATATATACATATACTGTATATATATATATATATATATATATATATATATATATATATATATATATATATATATACTGTATATATATATATATATATATATATATATATATATATATATATATATATATATATATATAAACACAAAATTTTATTTTCATGTTTACTTACCTGGTTGTGAGCTACTCCTAAAGAGGAACTAGTCTACAAGTCTGGTCGCTTTTCCACTGTTTTGCTAACCCTCCGCCTGGCCATGTGCATTTTTTTTTTTTTTATGAAGCCGGCGAAATCTCCCTTAGCCCCAAAAGCCCCAAAGGGGGAGTCTCCCCCGGCCCCAACAGGAGACTCCCAACATTCAACCCCCCGGACTCCATCCAGCCCCCAACTCTCTTCATCTAGTCTTGACTCCCCATTTCTGGATTTCCCTGACAGGATGAAGAGCTTCGTCACTACTGGAATCCTACTAACACCACGCCAGGGTCTCATACTTTCCCCCATTAACCCCCCACATCGTCCACCCCCTCCCATTCCACCGCGTCAGAATCATCATATCATTGAGTCTCTGAATCATCATATCATTGAGTCTGACTGATATGTGCCGGGTCCAGGTTGCAATACTGATATCAAGAATGTTCTTTCCCAGGAAAAGTCAGGGCCCTATGGAGTTCAGGCAGCTTTCTCAATCCCTGTGGTGACGGGTGTCATGTTCGTGTTCGAAGGATGAGGCCGTGTGGATAGCAAGTAACTTAGTTTAATGTCTCACGTTCTCAACAACATACATGTGGCTTCATGCAGTCTTGCTCTACTCCGTTATATGGTACAGTAAACTGACTACTAACCAGTACTGCCGCCTAGCGGTCAAACATGTAATAACATTCAATCATAACATCCCCCCTTTTCTAAGGTAAAATGCATTAACATGAATCATCACATTAGCTGTGTCAGTTATTTCAACCATTTCACATTCAGCATAACTCTGCAACACATAAGCAGTATAAACAGTTAATATCAGATTGCATAACTCATCTCTAAGCCAACACTAGACCATTTAGAACACATTCACAACATCAATCAATATAGCCTACATTTTGTTTAACATCTTTAACATGCATATTGCATTTTCTTTGTTTATAAGTTCAGTCTATCAGGCTTTCTGATTTCTCTTGTGGACCTTCTTAACTCAGGTTCGCTTGGAGTAGGTGTAGTCAACTTTTAACATGGATCTTAAGGCCTTATGGAATCACACCTGCTAAATGCTACTGCTCCATTAATGAATCTGTTCCCTACAGGGCCCTGCCATCGGTCAGGGTCAGGCCCCTGTCACAAAAAACACGCTTGGGCACCGGTGGCCCGCCGATGGGCCGCCGGTGCCACCCTACCACCGGGCTTAACCAGTTTTCTGGGGGAAACCCTGTAGTCAGTGGAGGGAGATGCTTGGTTGTTCTGTCATAGAATGACTTTTGCATCATTTTCTGTTGTCGTAGCTTATGTTCAATCTTTGAGTGATTTTTTGCTTTAATTTGTCGTTTTGATGACTCGGCAAAGTTGTTCGTAGCTTCCTCTTCATCAGCAGTTCAGCTGGTGATAGGCCGCACTGAAGAGATGATGCTCTGTAGCTCAATAAAGCCAGATAGGGATCCGAGTCACTGTCAGCTGCTTTCTTTAGGAGTTGCTTGAGAATGTGAACTCCTTTTTCAGCTTGCCCGTTTGACTGTGCATAGTGTGGGCTTGACGTCACATGCTTGAAATCATATTGCTCTGCAAACTTCTGCCATTCTTTGCTGCTGAAGCAGGGGCCATTGTCGCTCACCACGGTGTGTGGGATGCCATGCCTGGTGAAGATAGATTTAGCATGTGTTATGACACAAGTTGATGTTGAGCTTGTTAGTAGCGCCATCTCAGGGAAGTTTGAGTAGTAATCCATTACCACTAAATAGTCTTTACCTCTGAGATGAAACAAGTCCATTCCTACTTTGTGCCATGGTGCTGTTGGCACCTCAGCTACCACCATAGGCTCTTTGCTCTGCTTGTTCCTGTGTTTCTGGCATGTTTCACATTTACTTATAAGTGTTTCAATGTCTTTGTTCAGTCCGGGCCAGAACACCGTGTCTCTCGCCCTCCTTTTGCACTTTTCGATGCCGAGATGGCCTTCATGTATCCTGTGCAACATGTCCATTCTCAAAGCCCGTGGAATAACAATCCTGACCTTTTTCAACAGCAGACCATCCACAGTACTAAGCTCACCTCTGACATGGTAAAATTGTGGACATGAACCAGCTGGCCATCCCTCATCCATGTTCTTCATGACATGCTGTAGCTCAGCATCCTTTGCTGTGGCCTCAGCTATTTGTCTTGACTTTGTGTCAGACACAGGCAGTGTAGCCGACACCATGTTCACGTGACACTGTATGTCCTCGTCTGTTGCACTCACACTGTCGCCTGTAGTTGCTCTGGATAGGGCATCAGCAAGGACTAGGTGTTTACCTGGAGTATATATCAGTTCATACACTCTTTCCACAAGCCCCAGTTCTTCACAGGCTCTGTCACCCAGAAGTGATTCACGTCCCTCATTCACAACAAAGAAGGATAGGTGGTGCACTTTTCCCTTAACTGTGACATTCAACCTGCATGTGCCCAAACATTTGATTGGCCGCCCATTGTAGTCTTTCAGTCCAGATTCTTTTCTTTTTATTTGTGGCTTATTTTTCATTGCCTTCACATCACACATGCTTATGAGATTTGCTTTCGCACCAGTGTCCAATCTCATGGTGACTACAGTCCCATTTATCATTAGAGGAGCTATCCACTTATCTTCTGTAGTGACATCATTTACATTGTCTGGCTTATTTATTTGTTCACTTTCACAATTCACCATTCCAACAAAGAACGTGTCACTTAGATCAGGCTCGTCTATTAAGTTTACAGTTTTTCCTTTCTTCCCCTCTTTCCGTTTGGAGAAGCATTGTTTAGCAAAATGATTCTTGCCTTGGCAAGTGGAGCATTGCTTAGCAAACGCTGGACACTGTCTAGGCTTGTGCTGTGAGCCGCAGCGCTTGCAGTTTATTATCACGTCCTCCTGCTGCTGTGCAGGCCGGGTCTGTGTGCGCCGTCTCCGCTGATACGACACTGCTCCAACTGCTGCCGCGCTGTCGCTCTGCGCCGAGGCGACTGCAGACATCTCGCTGAACGTCCTCACGTGCCTTTGGGACAGCTCACTGGCCTGGCAGATCTTAATGGCTCCTGCCAGCGTCAGCTCCATCTCCCGTAGTAGCCTCTCTCTGACCTTTTTATCCTCCACGCCGAAAACGATCTGGTCCCGGATCATGGAGTCCGTCAGCGCCGCGAAGTTGCAGGACTGCGCCTTTAGCCGTAAGTCTGTCAGGAAGCTATCGAAGGGCTCATGTTGCCGCTGTGTACGAGACCAAAACACGTACCTCTCGTACGTCTCGTTCTTCTTCGGAGAACAGTGAGTATCAAACTTACTAAGCACTACATCCAACTTTTCATTATCTTCAGGACTGTCAAACACGAACGTGTTAAATACTTCTATGGCCTGTGGCCCTGCTATCGTTAGCAGCAGCGCTACCTTTCTTGCTTCTGGCTTCGCCTCGAGTCCCATAGCCGCAACATAAAGGTGAAACTGTTGTTTGAAGGTGCGCCAGTTCTCGTCGACATTCCCCGTCAGTTTCAAACTTTCCGGTGGTTTTAAATCCATGTCGCCCATTCGAGTTTACTCCTGGTACCATGTCATGTTCGTGTTCGAAGGATGAGGCCGTGTGGATAGCAAGTAACTTAGTTTAATGTCTCACGTTCTCAACAACATACATGTGGCTTCATGCAGTCTTGCTCTACTCCGTTATATGGTACGGTAAGCTGACTACTAACCAGTACTGCCGCCTAGCGGTCAAACATGTAATAACATTCAATCATAACAACGGGTAACAGAAAAGTGATCAAACTGGTGAGAAATAAAAAGGGTTCAATTAAATCTACCAATCTAGTGAGTATAGCTTGTCAGCCTCGAAACTCACCAGTGTCTCCTGTTATCTCCACAAGGTTAGCTCTACTTAATATCAGATCACTAGCCAACAAATCCTCATTAGTAAATTACACCATTATGACCTATAATCTAGACTTCTTACTTCTTAGTGAAACATGGCTGACTGAATGTAGCTGTGCTACCATTCTCAATGAGGCTGCACCAACAAATTTCAGTTTTATGAATAAGTGTCGAAGTGGTAAGAAAGGCGGGGGAGTTGCTGCCATTTTTAAATCTGTATTTCAGTGCAAGGAAACTATATTTGGTGATTTTAGCTCTTTTGAATATCTCTGTTTTTTAGTAAAGGGGGATCCAAAAGTTCTCCTCCTAATTATTTACAGACCACCAACATACCCAGGAAAATTCTTTGATGAGTTTGCCGAACTGCTGTCTATGTCACCAGACAGAGAACACCATGGAGGAACACTTTGATGGTAAAGGCTCTGAAAACAGAATGCAGGAAAGCTGAGCGTAAATGGAGAAAAACTAAACTTCAAATCCACCATGACCTCTACAAACAAAGTCTTTGTAATTTTAACCATGAGTTCTTCAAGGCTAGACAGCAACACTTTACTGAAATGATTAATAAGAACATCAACAACACTCGTGCTCTGTTTGCTATGGTTGATAAGCTTACAACCCCCCCCCCCCCAAAAGAGATAGCTTCAGAACTCTTTTCCACAGAAAAATGCAACGAATTTGCTTACTTCTTCAATGAAAAAATCAAATCTATAAGGCTCAATATCAACACAAATCAGCAAAATAATACAGTGATGCAATCCCTAAAATCACCTAGGAATAAATCAACTGTAATGTCAGAGTTTAATACAGTGACCAAAAAACCTTAGAAGAAACAGTTCAGCATCTTAAAACATTGACATGATGTCTTGACACAATACCATCTGACTTTTTTAAAACTATTATAAGCTCTGTCAAAACAGATCTGCAGCAAATAATAAATTGCTCACTTCAATCAGGCATGTTTCCTAAACCCCTGAAAGTAGCTGCCATCAAGCCACTCTTAAAAAAGAGAACATTGGATACAACCAATTTAACCAATTACAGACCCATCTCAAATCTTCTCTTTATAGCCAAGATCGTTGAGAAAGTGGTTTTTAATCAACTCAGCAACTTCTTGAACTCCAGTGGACTCTTTGACAAATTTCAATCAGGCTTCCGACCTCACCACAGTACAGCAACAGCTCTTATTAGAGTGTTAAATGACATAAGGTTGAACACTGACTCAGGCAAGGTGTCAGTTCTGGTCCTGTTGGATCTCAGTGCTGCGTTTGACACTGTCACACAGTATACTGCTGGACAGGTTGGAAACCTGGGCAGGACTCAGCGGGACAGTCCTAAAATGGTTCAGGTCCTACTTAGAGGAACGGAGTTATTTTGTGACCATTGGTAGTTATCAATCCGATCGAGTGGCTATGACATGTGGAGTTCCTCAGGGGTCAGTCCTTGGACCCCTTCTGTTTAACCTGTATATGCTGCCTTTGGGTCAAATTCTACAGAACTCTAATGTCAAGTATCATATAGGGGTGTGACGAGATCTCGTCCCACGAGATCTCGCGAGATTAAACTCGACGATATTTCTCGTCGCGTTAAAAATCTGTCTCGGGAGATTTTTTTTTTTTTTTATGTTAAAAAATGTAAAAAGCAGGGTTTGCACTACCAGTTACCATTACTTTGCACCCCTTTCCACTACACAGTTATAACTCTACTCGACTTGGTTTAGGTGCTTTTCAGTCACAGCTCAGCTGAGTTCTTCATTCCTCCAAAAACGAAACTTACCAACCAGCGCATCCAGCGCTAATTAACGACTCTGTGGCGGCCGCGACTCTCTCTCTGGCGCACACACACACACACACACACACACACACACACACACACACACACACACACACACACACTTACACACACACACACGGGCACTTTACTTACTTTACTTTATTTGTTTATTTGACAGGGACAGCGCACATCAATGTACATATAAGAAACATGTAAATGTGCCGGATTATAGCATCGATGCTAATTTCCATCCGGAGTCCCAGGACATACACACACACATGGACAGGTCGCGTTGTGGCGGTAATAAACATATGCGCTGGACCGTCCGACGTGGGAGGGAGGGAGGGGGGCGGGGGGATCCGAGTAGTGAAATGGCACTGGGGGGAAGGGGGGGTTGTTGCCACTACTTTAAAAAATCCTAGAGGAAACACTGCACATAATATTGTTTGCACTTGAAAAAAATAAATAAATATTACATTTTATTTAATGTATAATAACTTTTATAAATTTAAGTTTTAGTTTCAATTTGTGGAAGAAGAAATGTATTTAAAGCTCATGCTTACATCATGCACGTAAATAGTTACAATAAAACATTTCAAAATGCATGTGCAACTCAGTTAAATAAAAGTCTGTTGGTCCAGTCATATTTTGTCATTGTAGTTTTCTTAAAATCTCGTCTCGTCTCGATCTCGTGAACCCAATCTCGTGTCTCGTCTCGTCTCGTGAGTTGAGTGTATCGTCACACCCCTACTATCATAGTTATGCAGATGACACACAGATATATCTTGCACTGTCTCCAGATGACTGCAGTCCAATAGAGTCATTATGTCACTGTTTAGAACAGGTCAAAAATTGGATGAGCCAAAATTTCCTTCAGTTAAATCAAGAAAAAACTGAGGTCATTTTTTTTGGAAATAAAGAGAAGAGGGTTGCTGTCAGTAAACACCTTGAGTCACTGTCTTTAGAAACTAAAGACCAAGTCCGAAACCTTGGCGTGCTGATAGACTCAGATCTGACCTTCAACAGCCATATCAAATCAGTCACCAAATCAGCCTTTTATCAACTTAAGAACATATCCAGAATTAAGGGTTTTATGTCCCAAACTGATCAGGAGAAGCTGATTCACGCTTTTATCTCCAGTAGACTTGACTACTGTAACGGTCTTCTGACTGGTCTCCCCCAAAAAAGCATCAAACAGCTGCAGCTCATTCAGAACGCTGCAGCTCGAGTTTTAACCAGAACAAAGAGATCAGATCACATCAGCCCAGTTCTTAAGACCTTACATTGGCTCCCAGTCAGCTACAGAATAGATTTTAAAGTTCTGCTACTGGTTTACAAATCACTGAATGGTTTAGGTCCAGAATACATGAATGACATGTCAGTAGAGTATAAACCCAGTAGAGCTCTGAGATCTAGTGACTCAGGTCAGATAGTGGAGCTCAGAGTTCAGACCAGACATGGTGAAGCAGCATTTAGCTGTTATGCTGCACACAACTGGAACAAACTACTAGCAGAACTGAAATCAGCCCCAACTGTAAACACTTTTAAATCCAGGTTAAAAACATTTCTCTTTTCACATGCTTATAGCTGAGAACTTAAAACTTTATCTATTTTATTTTACTTTTATTTGCTCTTGTTTTTTTAACTCTGTTTTTAGTGTTTTCTTTGTTTTTATCAGTGGCGGCTGGTGACTGAAAAAATTGGGGAGGACAGGAGGAAAACCAGTCCACGGCGCTCTCTCTCTCTCTCTCTCTCTCTCTCTCTCTATATATATATATATATATATATATATATATCACACACACATACTGAAGTGGCCCTCTTCCCCGTCACGGTGGCTGGTCTTGGTGTTCGGACGCGTGCGTAAACAATGAGTGCCCAAAAACAAGGTTCCAATGGTAAAAACACCACATTTATTGACAACACAATACCTCATTCCATGTGGCAGGCAGGACACAAAAGGCATAATGACACGGTCAAAAACTGTTTGCCTTGGACCAGCTACACCTGGCACTGACTGTCCTGGGTTTAAATCACCCCTGTCACCCGGAAGTGCGTGACGCCACTTCCAGTGCCAACGGAGGTTACAACAATAAAACCGCCACATACAAAACACCAAAATAAAAGCTAAAATGGCTCACACATACTATATATATATATATATATACAGTGTTTAGGGCTGGGCGATATGACTAAAAAATGTATCACGATATAAGTGTTTCATATCAGTCGATATCGATAATTATTGATAAAAAAAAAAAAAAACTATTCTAAATAAAGACCAGGAGAAAAAAGGCTGAATTTAAATACTTTTATTTTAAATATAACCTTTAACCTTTAAAACGAGGTCAGCATTATGAAAAACAGTCAAATAAATGAAAATACTGGTCGATGTGCAAATATTGACATTAAATAAATGCTTAATCCAACAAAATGTGCAAAGTATTGTAATTAAGAAATTAGTAGTGTACAACTCAGGCTTTAAAGCCATACTGGTAACAATATATGCAAATAAATAACAGTCACATTAAGCAAGCAGAAACAAACATGTCTTACAGAATATTGTAAACATCAGAATAAACTTGCGTCTGAACATCTGTGACAAAACAAACCTGTTACCCTCTTCAGTCATTTATGGAAATATCAAACCAACTTCAGCATATTAAAAAAATAACTCAAGCAACTACTCAACCATTGCTTCACTGGCTGCAACAACTCAAACACTGCTTCACTGCAAGTTACTCAACAATTGCCTCACTGCAGATTTTGTGCAAGGAAGACAAGCTGATTGACCATCCCAGGTTTTAAGGCTGCCCTGGTACATGTCACAATATTACCCCCAGTACTAAAAATTCTTTCAGAGGGGGTGCTGGTGGCTGGAATGCACAAGTATCTTTTGGCAAGCTGCGACATTCTGGGAAACTTGCGCTCATGTACCTTCCACCACTCAAGGGGGTCAGACTCACTGTCGGCATCCAGGCATTTTAGGTAGCTTTCCAGCTCATTTTCCACTTTTTGCCTTTCAGTGAGAGGTGAGGCATCTTCTTCATCGTCTTGACTTTGTTTTTTGAAGAAACTACCTAATGATTTACGTTGTTTCTTCACACCCAGTGGGAGAGGTGTGGCAGCTTCTCCTTCTGCACCCTGGCCTGCTGTTCCCTCTGAAACCTCTGCCTCTGATTGGCCTGGGTTTTCATCCAACATTTCAGACACTGCTCTTTCTTTAATGGCCTCTACCTTTTCCGGGCTGATGTACTGTGCTTTGAATCTGGGATCCACATAGGCAGCCATGTTGAGGAGATCATCTGTTGCATTGTCGGCATATTTCTCATCAAGATAGGTCATTATCGTGGTCTTCAGGTCTTTTGTGAGTTGAGTGTCCTGGTCTTTTTCCTTCAGCAAATCTGTACGGAACAGGTGGAGCACTGGCTTGACATAGGAGACTGTCACGTATGACTCCCCAGAGAGGGAGTCTGTGAACTCCAGAAGAGGAGTTAAGGCCTCATGCAGTGACTCCAGAACACCAATGTCCTGCCATGTAGGGATCAGGTGCCTGTTGTTTTTGTCTGCAGACAAAACTTCAGTGATTGCCTTTTGTTGTTCGAGGACCCTTGCCACCATCTTCTGTCTTGAGCCCCACCTGGTTGGTGACTCTGTGACCAGCTGGTGTTTTGGGAGATGGAGACGTTCCTGAGCTTTAAAAAGCTCCCTCTTTTTCTTCCAGGAGTAGGAGAAGGCACAGACCACCTTCTTACACACTCCAACAGCCCTTTCCACTCTTTTATCCTTCCCTGCCACACCTGCAGAAATACAAAAGTAAATACAGTGTAAATAACTGGTAACTGATAAATCAATAATAATAATAACAATAACAACAACAACAAAAAACGGGGAAAATAATGAGAATGATAACAACAACAACAACAACAAAAAACTTTTATCATGTTCTATTGGCTGATTAAGTCAACATAATCAACAGAGAATTCTACTCACCAATTGCTGAGTGCAAACGATGGCCAAAGCACTGCAGCCGTGTCCACTTGTTTAATGAAGTTGCCTTCACTATATTTGCCCCGCTGTCTGTGGTGATGCACACCATTTTTTCCTCAGCCAGACTCCAGGACAACAGTGCCTCCTTCAAGCCTTCTGCTATTATCTCCCCGGTGTGGTCTTCGGGGAAATACGCAGTTTCCAGGCATCGTGTTTTCAGAACCCAGTCATTGTCGATGAAATGAATTGTCAAGCTTAGGTATGGCTCGCATGAACGGCTTGACCACATGTCGGAGGTTGTCGCAAAGTGCTTTGCTAACAGTATCTCCTTTTCCACGGATTCCCTGCACATTGTGTAAAGCTTAGGAATAGCTGTCTTGGAAAAGTGCTTTCGGCCAG
This sequence comes from Trachurus trachurus, assembly GCF_905171665.1. Classification (NCBI taxonomy): domain Eukaryota; kingdom Metazoa; phylum Chordata; class Actinopteri; order Carangiformes; family Carangidae; genus Trachurus; species Trachurus trachurus. The sequence goes on from NC_139904.1 coordinate 1,601,355, forward strand.
GTAGAACATGACGGGGGTCCAGCACGTGTATGAGATTCTTATACCCAGACTTCTCAACTATGCTGAGCGGTAGCATGTCCTTCGCTAATTGATACACCACTGCATCCGTTATTTCTTTATAACGTTTTGAATTTTTATCGTATGGCACTGCTGCCGAGTACCTCTCGATGGTGGTCTGTTGTTGCCGCTTCGGTGCTGTTCCACTTGCACCGGCTGATGTAGATGGTTGTGGCTGTTTGATACTGCTGTACTCCAGCGGGTGAGAGCGGCTCAGGTGGTAAAATAAGTTTGTCGTGTTCCCAGACTTGGTCGGGACGACGACCTTGCAAAGTTTGCAGACAGTATTACTCTGATTCGTGTCGGACTTAAAAAATCCAAAATACTGCCAAACTGGTGACGTGACGTTTCCTTTTTTATTTACAATTTCCTCTCGTGCTGCCGCACTCATCTTCCCGTTTCGGTTTCACTCCTCGTCGTCAGCTAGCCGTTGTTGCTTCTTTTTTTTTTCTGTTAGCATTTCCCAGAATGCCTTGCGGTTCAGGCTCGGCCGTGATAGGTCGAGAGGCCAAAGCCCTTCCTCTGCCTACACCCCCCAGAATGCCTTGCGGTTCAGGCTCGGCCGTGATAGGTCGAGAGGCCAAAGCCCTTCCTCTGCCTACACCCCCCAGAATGCCGTGCGGTTTCCGGCTCGGCCTTTCTTCCTATTTTTTTCTAACAGAACTCAGTGAAATTATCGAACGTTCTATCGACCCCATTTTCTATTGATATTGATCACATGTCTATCGCGATATATATCGTTATCGTTTTATCGCCCAGCCCTAACAGTGTTTATAGGATAGACCCTGAATTGTTGTTGATTTGTTGAGTCTGATTCTGCCAACCTTGTTGTCAAATCGTCGCACAATGTGCGTATGAAAAAAGATCGTACCACTCTGACTATATGGGGGTGGTCACTGCTGCTGAACATCTGATTCTATACAGAATTTCTTTGTTTTCTAATATTTCATGATATATGAACTCTTTTGATACAAACATCAGCAGTGCATAATCTGTCCTGTCTATGTTGTGTCTCTCTCTGCAGACTCTGTCAGGCTGGTGAATGGGACCAGTGTGTGTTCAGGCAGACTGGAGGTCAGGTCCAACCAGTCTGACCAGTGGTGGTCCTCAGTGTGTGAAGATGACTTTGACCAGCAGGATGCAGAGGTGGTCTGTAGGGAGCTTGGCTGTGGGGCTCCTTCAGTCCTCCAGGGGGCGCTCTATGGAGCAGTGGAGGCTCCAATGTGGACCAAAGAGTTCCAGTGTGGAGGCAACGAGTCAGCTCTCCTGGACTGTAGAAGCTCAGGCTCAACTAGAACCAGCTGCTCACCTGGCAAAGCTGTTGGACTCACCTGCTCAGGTACAAGTGGAGCTACAGGTTGGATTTGCTTCATTTCTGTTTTAATTAAACTCACTTCTTTTACTCTTCACTCTCTTCTCTGTGTTCAGAGTCTGTCAGGTTGGTGGGAGGAGCCAGTCGCTGTGCAGGTGAACTGCAGCTGAAACAAGGAGAGTGGAGACCAGTGGACGGCAGCCACTGGAACCTGAAGGAAGCATCTGTAGCCTGTAGAGATCTGGACTGTGGCTCTGCTGTTTCAACAAGAAGAAGAGAGGAGTCCTCAGAGAGGTCTGTGTGGGAGATCGACACTGACTGTGTTCAGTCTGGATTTACCCTGAGGGAGTGTTCATATTCAACTTCCTCTTCCTCCACCGTGGAGATCACCTGTTCAGGTAAGTCCTTCAGTGACATCACCAGTGACAGTCAGGTTTAGTGTCTCCTTCCTTTGTTGTGGTGCAGAAACGTTTAGTGACATGTTCTTTTTGTATGTGAGTGAATGAAGGTCTGAAAACAAGACATTTAATATCGCAACGTCTTTAGTCAACAAATCAACTTCCATACTTTGATGCCATTCAACTGATCAACAAGATGTTTCATAAGAGATATATACAGTATATATTAGGGCCGGGACTTTAACGCGTTAATTACGATTAATTAATTACACAAAAATTAACGCGTTAAAAAAATTAACGCATTTTAATCGCACTTGTTTTGCACCGCAGAACGTTTCTCACTGGATGAGTTTCAGGCGTACTGATTAGGAGCACAATCATCTAACAAGCCGCCGACACTGATCACTGCAAGGGAGAGAGGAGGTGAAAAGAGACAACAACACTGTTACCTGTTGTATACTGGCCTCAGCCTGTACCATCGCTAACACACAGAAACCAGTGAGTAACGAGTCAAAAAGCCACCGACACGGAGCTGCCTGAGGAGTTTTAATGCAGCCTGACGGCAGCTCAAACCGACCCGGTGCCTCAGCACAGCGACCAAGGTTTGATAAACACACCTGATCCGCGTTGGTTTACAGTATCCTGCCGTAGTTTAGCCGGTCGCTTAGTTAAAAAAAAAAAAAAGCGCTCGTCGCGGGGAAGCTGAGAACAGCGGAGTTTCCTCTGCTGCAGCTGAACAGCTGATATGTGGTCAAGATGTAGCTACAGACCTGTCACTGTCCACGGTGCATAAGACTTCAACCTCAGCTCAGAGCTGTCTGTCTTCAGACTGTCCTGACCTGTCCCTGAACATCACACAGGGACAATATGGAGCTGCCTGTGTGATTGGTTACTGAGATTTATTAATGTTTACATCAGGCTGATAGGCGTCATTTACGCTGGGGATGCTGGGGACATGTCCCCACCACTTTTTGTCAAGAACAATTTTGTCCCCACCACAAAATGAACTTAACATGATCCTAATGAAGAATGACGAAAAAACGTTGATAAACTATGACAGAATAGGCAGCCGAAACAGTGTGCACGGCGCAGAACTTCTGCCAGAGCCAATAACTCGCAACAACAACAACTTATGATCATTGTCCCCACCACTTTTCAAAGTAAACTGACGCCCTTCAACAAATCAGTTTGCTACTGTGATTTAAGTCGCCTAGTTGAATACTACAGTAATCATCATAGTGTATTGGCAGGAAAGACCATTTATGTATCAAATATCGATTAGGCTAATTAATTAATTGATAATTTGTATCCCTAGTCTGTTGGTCTTGGTTAAGTACCACCTTGCTTAAGCTTATGTATTCAGTCATTCAATGGTATACTGAAATCCATGTGACAAAAAAATGCTTCTCACTGTTCTCAGGTCAAATATTTATATGCGATTAAAATGCGATTAATTAATTAATTACAAAGCCTCTAATTAGATAAATTTTTTTTTTCTTTTTACAAACCATTCAATCGGTTCAAACAAATAGGCTATTATGTATATTATGTATCCGTGTTATGTCCACATTATAGGGGCTCGCTTGAGGGAGGTCAGAGCCAATCATTTATTGTTTTGTTCAATCTTTGTATGTATGTATATATATATATATATATATATATATATACACACACACATATATATCTATATATATACACACACCTCTACTGCCAACCTTGTCGTCACCGTGTTGTTTTCTAATATTTCATGATATATGAACTCTTTTGATACAAACATCAGCAGTGCATAATCTGTCCTGTCTATGTTGTGTCTCTCTCTGCAGACCCTGTCAGGCTGGTGAATGGGACCAGTGTGTGTTCAGGCAGACTGGAGGTCAAGTCCAACCAGTCTGACCAGTGGTGGTCCTCAGTGTGTGAAGATGACTTTGACCAGCAGGATGCAGAGGTGGTCTGTAGGGAGCTTGGCTGTGGGGCTCCTTCAGTCCTCCAGGGGGCGCTCTATGGAGCAGTGGAGGCTCCAATGTGGACCAAAGAGTTCCAGTGTGGAGGCAACGAGTCAGCTCTCCTGGACTGTAGAAGCTCAGGCTCAACTAGAACCAGCTGCTCACCTGGCAAAGCTGTTGGACTCACCTGCTCAGGTACAAGTGGAGCTACAGGTTGGATTTGCTTCATTTCTGTTTTAATTAAACTCACTTCTTTAACTCTTCACTCTCTTCTCTGTGTTCAGAGCCCGTCAGGTTGGTGGGAGGAGCCAGTCGCTGTGCAGGTGAACTGCAGATGAAACAAGGAGAGTGGAGACCAGTGGACAGCTGGAACTGGAACCTGAAGGCAGCATCTGTAGCCTGTAGAGATCTGGACTGTGGCTCTGCTGTTTCAATAAGAAGAAGAGAGGAGTCCACAGAGAGGTCTGTGTGGGGGATCGACACTCACTGTGTTCGGTCTGGATCTACCCTGAGGGAGTGTTCACATTCATCATCAGCTTCCTCCACCGTGGAGATCACCTGTTCAGGTGAGTCCTTCAGTTAGTAATATTTCTGTATACTACAGTGACAGTCGGTCGTCTCCACTGAACCTAAGATGTAGAACAACTTTATCATAAATTGGTCCATCCAATTAATGCAGCATCACTGGACTGAACAGACACATCGTCTCTCCACCAGAAGCATCATATTACATCTTATTTTGATTTTCCTGTCTGACCATAAATCATACTCATCGGTGAACCACGATGCTCTCTGGATGTTTTTTGGCTGTGTGTCTGACACGCTGCTCACTCCAAAGGAAGAACGGGATTGGAGCCATGAGAAATCCATTCTGAGGATTATTTACCACAGCCAGACACGTTGGCTGCAGCTTCAATCAACACGGTCTACATTTAATTAAATCTAAATAAAAATACAACAGAGGGAAATTTGGTGCGACGAGCTTTTTTTTTCGCGCACCTCATTACCTCGTATTAATTTATTGATTGATTGATAGACACTTTATTGATCCCATTGATGGGAAATTACAGTAATAAAATTTAATAATTAATTATAACTGATGTGAATATTTCTGGTTTCTTTGTTTCTTTACGACAACAAACTGAGCATCTCTTTGGTTTGTGGACACGTCATCTTGCGGTTTGGGAAATACTTATTTCTATTTTTCAAAAATTTTTAACATTTTATTGACAAAAACAACTAATCGTTAATTGTTTAAATCATCGACAGATTAACTGATGATGAAAATAATTGTTAGTTGCAGCCCTAAATAGGCTCTATGCCGAGGGTCACATGACCAAACCGGAAACCGGGTAACTCCACTTCCGCTTAGATTCTGACAAGCACAACGCGCGGTAAAAACAAATCAACCACAAACCAACCACAGCCAGCTACTTCTATGCGTTCTTTTGCTACAGGTAGTTATAACGTTATCAAGGGCGTCAGTTTACTTTGAAAAGTGGTGGGGACAATGACCATATATATACATACGTATGACCATTATTCTCCGCCGGACCGCAGCAAAAAAAACAAAAAAAAGAAAAGAAGAAGAAGCCCGTAGTTGTGTTTAGAGACGTGACAGGTGTGGCATGACAAGCTGGTGATCAGCTGTGGTCGTGAATTGTTAGACTATACTGCAGTAGGTCCTTTTTATTTTTTTATAACATCTATGCGCATCGAGAGTGAGTGAGAAACAGAGAAACAGCGGGTGCACCAGATGATTGCCAACCGGCAAAAACTGAAACGAGACGGTTATAGAGAGGAAAAACACAGAATAATATATGTCCAATTTGTCCCGTCGTCACGACGTGAGTGAGGAAGGATCGGATGGTGGCTCAGGTTTAGTGATGAGGAACTGTCACTGTCAGCAGCTGCTCCGAACAGACACGTTACAAACTTTATTTTGAAGGGACAGATTATGTTGATTTCGTTAACTGTGACTTTGCACCCAAATATTAAGCATATCGGGTGCTGTCTCATCCGGTACAATCGACCCCGCGTGGAGGCCGCCCTTCAGTTCGGCGTCTGTTCTATTTTTCACGCAAGCCGTGAGCGCCGTTGTCAAGCTGGATAGACGGATCGTACCAGACAGGAAGTTGGGCACAGAAAAGGCGAGAGAATCCGGTTAATTTTCAAAATAAAATGATGATTACCGGTAATTAAGTTGTTGCTTGTCCGTCTATAAATATTTGTCAGTTGCGTCTGCACACGACACACACACACACATCCATACATACAGAGCTAGAGACAGACCTGTGTGTGTGGAAAACTGAGTAGGCTACAGACGAGTGGAGTCGATGTTTTACAGGCGCGGAGAGAGCAGGAGAAGCAGCTCCCTGTGTGAAGCGCCTGCGAGGATGCACGCAGCGCGCCGCTCCGGGCTGTGAGAACTCTTTAATCGAAGCTACATTGTTGCGAGTTGGCTCCGCGGCAGAAGCTCTGCGCCGTGCACACTGTTTCGGCTGCCTATTTTGTCATAGTTTATCAACGTTTTTTCGTCATTCTTCATTAGGATAATGTTAAGTTAATTTTGTGGTGTAGTGATGGGATCGACAGTTCTTTTGACTGTACTGAATCACTAGAATCAGTTCCTTAAAATGAGTCGTTCAAAAAATTCGTTCACCGAATCACTACCACCCCCCCCCCCCCCCCGTCAGATGTTATGGTCGTCTTCGCCGGTGCAAAAAAAAAAAAAAAAAAGGGGGGGGCATACGTAGTACAGTACAGTACAGTACAGACATTCGTGGGAGAAGCAGTCCTGTGTGCACAGTACATTCGCTTAACATGACGCTACACAGCTCTGTGCATGCAGTACACCAGGCAGTGAGTGACACAGCGCCACATTCAGCACAGTACGTGAACCTGAATCACTTCTGCAGCAGCAGTTCTCTGGTGCAGGTTCACGAATCACCAGTGAGTGAGTGAGTAACAGCTTCCCCAGCGGCAGTTCTCTGTGTGTGCAGTAGGTTTGCGAATTATGAGTGAGTGAGTGGCAGCGCGAACCTGAATCACGTCCTCAGCAGCAGTTCTCTGTGTGCGCAGTAGGTTCGCAGGTAATGAGTGAGTAAGTGGCAGCGCGGACGTGAATCACCGTGTCAGTACGTTCGCGAACGACACGGAGTGAATGGGCGGCCTCAGCCCCCAGTACATGCAGTGAACGACGCGTACAGAGAGTGAACTGGAGCCCTCAGCCCCCAGTACAGTGCACCACGCGCACAGAGAGTGAACTGGAGCTCTCAGCCCCGACTGTCAGTGAACGCATCACTGAACATGCACCGTTCCCTCGCAACAAGAGTCTCCGCCACCAGATTCGCAGGTCATTCAGTGATTCACAGACCACACAGCAGTTCCACTGTCGGCCTGCACGCTCGCTGCTGAGCTCAACTACTGAACTGAGAAAGGAACGAATCAGGTCAGGAAGTGATTCTAGTCAGTACGTTCACTTAAATAATTCGTTCCTTCGAACGAATCACTCGCGAACGACACAACACTATTGTGGTGGGGACAAAATTGTTCTTGACAAAAAGTGGTGGGGACATGTCCCCAGCGTCCCCAGCGTAAATGACGCCTATGAACGTTATAGTCTCTTTTATGTTGTATGTAATGTATAATGTTTTTTATCGCTTTTATGTTTTATGTTTGAAAAATGTCGAGTAAAGACAGGGAAAAGAAGGTGAAGTGCCAGCCAAGGCAAAGTGCTAGCAACCACAGCTTTTGCTGTGTTCCTGAATGCCCTATGTCAGGGAGATTCAACAGCTCTGTCAGTTTACATTCGTTCCCCTAGGATGTGGACCAAAGAAAGAGGTGGATTCACAATATTAAAAGAAAAAACTTCATAATAAAAAAGAGCACCACCGTCTGCAGCCGGCACTTCCTTCAGACCGACGTCATACAAGGAGGTTACAAGTTGTATATTAAATGTTTTTTTTATGTTAACAATGGACATTGTTGAATAAACTTCATATTTCATTCCTTTGTGTAATCTTTTTTTCAAACTGGTAATTGCAAAGTATACAGAAATATAGAGAAGGCATTTTTTAGAGCTTTTAACCTTTTTACCATGTCCACAAGAGTTTTTTTTACATTATAGGCTACATTACATATGAAGAAAATAAGCAGTGGAAGTCTTAATGTTTATTTCCATGTTGGAATAGCAGTGAACCGATGACAGGCTCATAAAAACAGATTAACTCAGCCAGTAATCAATCGTGAGAATTTGCAGGGAACAAGTAGTCTATAACCTGGCAGTACAGACAGCGAGAGTTAGCATTAGCACAAGTATTAACATTAAGCTTGTCCATTTTCGTGGTAGGAGCTTTAGATATGATTCGATGGACGTCGGACATGCTCAGATTGGGTAATTCCTGCAGGCATCGTGAATAAAAAAGTTGTTGTGCCATCCTGGGAAGAGCAACAACAAAATCGTGGAAAAATGAAGTGGGTTTGATTCGTTTTTACCGCGCGTTGTGCTTGTCAGAATCTCAGCGGAAGTGGAGTTACCCGGTTTCCGGTTTGGTCATGTGACCCTCGGCATAGAGCCTATTAAGATCAATATTGTCTTGTTAGGTGTGTCATTTAGCTCGGTGCTGCATGTGCAGTCCTCACTGCAGCCAGCCCCGTATTGAATCCCGACTCGGGCGGCCCTTTGCTGCATGTCATTCCCCCTCTCTCTGCCTCCCCATTTCCTGTCTCTCTACACTATTGATTAAAGGCAAAAGCCCCCCAAAATATACATATTGTCTTGTTATCTCTTCAGTGAAGATTAGAGTACTTTTAGAAACTGATTTCATCTCTCTGTTTGCAGACCTGCTGGTCCAGCCAATCATCTCTGTGTCCTCCATGTACGGGGTCTCCCAGGCCCAGCAGCAGGGTTATTCAGGCATGTTGATGGGCTCCAACTTCAGCATCAGCTGCTCCATCCAGCCACAGTACCCAGGAGGCTCCTTCCAGCTCACCTTCACCTCCTCCAACACAACGGACAACTACACCCAGCCAGCTGTCAATCACTCCGCCTCCTTCCTGTTTCCTGCTGCAGAGCCCGCCCACCAAGGAAACTACAGCTGTGTTTATCACCTCTACGTTGTTCCTCATCACTTCTCCTCTGAGAGCCGTCGACTGTCCCTCACCGTCTCAGGTGAGTTGAAGCACATTTCACCTGTCTGTGCTTATTCTCTAAGAACTGACTCAGACATGTTGAGGTCACTTCAGACACATCACAGAGGTCTGATTAAAGGACAATTCCAGGCAAATTCTACCTTGTTCTACAGTTTCCTAATATTTTAGGTCTAAAAGAATGAATCTGAAGATTTTCTTTTTAATGTCTCAGACTGTTATGCAGTAGTTCTGTATAGTACTGTTTACATCCCACAAGACTTTGTATTGCAGCTCTGTTTACTGAAATGTTGGCTTTCTTGGAGTAAACAAATCCCTGTGCATGTTTGAACAGCCATCTGACGCTGTCTGTGAAAAAGAAAAAAGCGATTTGTGGGATGTAAACTGCCCAAACAGCGTAAGATCGGTCTGCTCCCATTCATCGCTGCTGCAAAACAGGAGCAATTCAAAAGAAAATCTTCCGATATATTCTAGTAGACCTACAATATCAGTAAATTGTAGCACCAGGTTGGATTTGCCAGGTTAATGAAGCTGTTGTACTCATGTCATGTGATGTAACGTGATGACTGAATGTGTCTCATCAGATCCATCAGATCCAACAGGTCGTATCATCAGACTGGTCGTCCTGACTCTTGGTCTGCTGCTGCTGCTGCTCATCACCGTCATCTGTCTCATCCTTAAGGTACCAGACTCTCCTTTGTTGACCTGAGCTCTGTCTGACATGAAGCTCTCAGCTCCTGTGTGTTGAACTGAAGTCTCTTGTCTGTGTGTGCTGCCACATCTTTCCAGGCCACCAGGGGGCAGAAGCCGGGCCAACAGGAGGCCAAAGAGCTGCAGCCTTTCAACCTGGGTGTTTCCACAGCTGAGGGAGGGCCAGCTGAAGAAGAAGGAGTCCAGGCTGCAGAGTAGCAACTTGACTGACATCCGGACTCGTCGGCTGCCACACACCTGTCCATCAGCTCAGTCAACGATGCAGCATCGTCCCTCAGATGTTCCCTTTAGAGTGTCACTGAGATCCTGCGGGAGGAAATCATCTGTGGTTTCATCTCTCCTCTCATTCTCATGTGATCAACAGGTTTTTGCAACACGTATTTTTTTGGTTTAGAGACTGAAAGTACAGTGACGATGCTTTCAAAGGCAAAGAGCAAACACCTGGATTTTGGATCATCATCTTCAGGACTGTTGGGACTTTCTGAATCTGAGGCAGAGCAGAGAGGAAATCTGTATGAACCGTCTGTCACATACAAGTCACCTGATGATTCCTGACTATAGACCGAATCTCCTTGTTGTTTACATTCTACTTCCGGGTAGAAAACCTGCATGTAGAATGAGATCTATAGTAACGAACGAGAGTTTAGCTATATATCATATTTTTCACGCCCTATCACCGTTTAGACAAATCTGAAATGATTGAAGAAACATTACTATTTCTGTGTGTGTGTTTTGTGTTGCTATGTGTTGTATTTATTCAGTTTGGGGGAATCACGGTGTCTAGAAAGCATCAGTGGCTGCAGCTAACAGGGACAGCTAACGGTAGCTAAGCTAACGGTAGCTAAGCTAACAGCAGGACGTCAGCTGTTAAAACCCTCCCGTTGTCGGACACGACATGAAACTACTCCAGTTAGCTCAGTCATGTTGGAACTCAGATATCCACTGGAGAATTTTTATTTTTTATGGACCGTTTATTGAGTCACTGAGTTATTAAAGTTAAACAGGTAGCTAACCGTTAGCCCGGCTAATCTATGATAACCATGACTAATTACAAAAATGTGCACACATAAATAGTAATGTTTGTCCAATCATTGGTTTTATAAACTTTACAAACATCAGATTAGTCTAAACGGCGATATAGTAAATAGTTTATTTAGCCATTAATAACAGCTACCTCGTTGCTTCATGCTTCACTGTCTATAAATATATATAAGAAAATATAAACATTAGTGTGTCAAAGTTAACATGTAAATTTTTTGCAAACATTTCAAACATTTAACACATTTTAAAAAATTAAAGGGATACTTCGCCCAAAATAAATAATTCACCAATTTTCTACTCACCGTCATGCCAACAAAGGGTTTGGAGAACTTTCATCGTCATCAAAATGCTTTAGGAGTTCCAGGGGGGGTCTGGCTGGCAACGGATTTTCATATAATGGCGGCGGATAGAGTTCACTTTTGAATGGTCCAAACACACACTATTGGTGTGTCCCAAATCGCGCACTTCTGCACTTACACTTAAGTGCACTCAATTGGCGCACTCAAACGGCCAGAAAATTGAGTGTGGATCGATGGATACTTTCCACACTTAACGGCCGCCATCTTAGTGACGTAGCGGAAACACGTCACTACTTTTCAAACGGCAGCGGTTGCTTTGAGCAGCGACGGAGCTGACACCGGCGTAAATGTCTTTAAAAAACACTCATAACAGCACAACAACAACACTAACACAATAAAACACAACTTAATAGCTCGTTTTGATCGGCAAAAAGCGCTGTCAAGTGTCGGCGATAGGGTTACAACGGCCGGTTGCTATGGTTGCAATCAGAATTTAAAAAATAGAAGAAGCAGCTGTCGAGTCATTTCCGGTAAGTGCGCAGCAGCAGTGTTTGATTTGAGACGGTGCTAGCCTGTCGAAATTTGAGTGCAGTGCACTGCCTTACAGTGTACTGTAAAGCAGTGCAGTGCAAGAGAAGTGTGCGATTTGAGACACAGCATATGAAACATCCAGATACCTCCATACTGACCCAAGTGTCCTGAAGCTGCCACATTAAAAGCTGTTCGGAAAAAAATAATTTGATCTCTGTTTTCAGCTTTGTTGTGGCAGTAGCTCCCAGTGGCTCTGTTGATGTTTGTGCGCATGAGCACAATTTGCTGCAAGATGTTTGTTCATCGTTGAGTGCCTATTGATAGCTTTCATGTGACGTCACGGCCCGTATGGAACGCCCCCCTGGCGGTCAAAACAATCCACTTCCCCGCTGTCCGCGGCTTAGGACAAGGCAGAAAAACACACACTGCTCCCTGCTGCTTCAAAAATACCGGTGTTATGGCCCAACTGGTGTCTGATTTAACTGGTTACCGTACCGAACAACAGCTGTGCTGCACTTCCGTCCGCAGATTTGTCACAAATTCACAAATCAAGCCGCAGTTCACATGTCACTGCAGCCAATATGCTTCTGTGAGTGAGCCTGTTCAGGCAATCTACAGTCAGTCAGCGCCACACTTCTTTCACTCTGCACAATACTGCACACTAAGCTCAACATCAACTTGTGTCATAACACATGCTAAATCTATCTTCGCCAGGCATGGCATCCCACACACCGTGGTGAGCGACAATGGCCCCTGCTTCAGCAGCAAAGAATGGCAGAAGTTTGCAGTGCAATATGATTTCAAGCATGTGACGTCAAGCCCACACTATGCACAGTCAAACGGGCAAGCTGAAAAAGGAGTTCACATTCTCAAGCAACTCCTAAAGAAAGCAGCTGACAGTGACTCGGATCCCTATCTGGCTTTATTGAGCTACAGAGCATCACCTCTTCAGTGCGGCCTGTCACCAGCTGAACTGCTGATGAAGAGGAAGCTACGAACAACATTGCAGAGTCATCAAAACGACAAATTAAAGCAAAAGAATCACTCAAAGATTGAACATAAGCTACGACAACAGAAAATGATGCAAAAGTCATTCTATGACAGAACAACCAAGCATCTCCCTCCACTGACTACCAACAACACAGTCAGGATTGAGGATGCTGATGGATGGAGTACAAAAGCAACTGTCCTGCAAGAAGTCGCTCCACGATCGTACACGGTGAAAACTGATGATGGACAAATCCTCAGACGCAATCGTCGCAGTCTATTAAAGACTCCTCAAGGGACTGTTGGTGAGCTCAGTGTAACCTGTGGTGAATCTCAGGTAATTCCTACACCTGTTATGGACTGTAACACTGACTCTCACACACCTACTCCAAGCGAACCTGAGTTAAGAAGGTCCACAAGAGAAATCAGAAAGCCTGATAGACTGAACTTATAAACAAAGAAAATTCAATATGCATGTTAAAGATGTTGAACAAAATGAATATTGATTGATGTTGTGAATGTGTTCTAAATGGTCTAGTGTTGGCTTAGATATGAGTTATGCAATCTGATATAAACTGTTTATACTGCTTATGTGTTGCAGGGTTATGCTGAATGTGAAATGGTTGAAATAACTGACACAGCTAATGTGATGATTCATGTTAATGCATTTTACCTTAGAAAAGGGGGGATGTTATGATTAGATGTTATTACATGTTTGACCGCTAGGCGGCAGTACTGGTTAGTAGTCAGCTTACCGTACCATATAACGGAGTAGAGCAAGACTGCATGAAGCCACATGTATGTTGTTGAGAACGTGAGACATTAAAGGTTGAATATGTAGAATATTCATTAAAAGCTATATTTTTTCAAAAATAATACATCCATGGGGCCTTTAGAGGGGTACAGAATGAAAGTATTGCTTTTCCACAAAAAATTTTTTTTTAGTCTGAATTATTATTTTTAATTTTTTTGACGGGCTCGACAATGACTTTCTGTCAACGTTCTGTTTACATTCGTACCTGCCTGTAGCCGACATGTGGCTCAGTTCTCCGCTGTTTTCCTGCCTCCTCCCGGTCGTATGCGTTTGTTTCCAACCAAGCCTTTTTAATAATCGATCGGTGGATCAATGGATTATCATATACTTGTTAGGATGGGTGTATTTGTGTAGTCTTATCTGTCATAAACACGTTCATCGTCGCGGACTTTCGGTGCCACGGAGCTCCTTTTTTTTTTTTTTCCAACTTGACGAGAGCAGTGACAGCGGAGGCTCTGAGCAGCAGCGGTGTGGAAGGCAGAGAGTCTCCACTGTCCCTGTAACAAGCTACAAGTCATTTATTCTGCTGTTAATGACGGTAAAAATGAAACATAAGGTAAATATCCTGCTTAGCTCTCCTCCTCTGCTGTCCTCTGTTCAGAGCGGAGTCCCTAGCAACGGCCCGTTTTACCTAGCAACGGTCTGGCAATCGACTGCTGGAATTCTTTTTCTGTTGTTGTTCTTGTATTTCTACATAGTCAACCTTTGAAGCAGAAGTGAGTGATATATTTGTGTTAATATAAGTCTTAAATAGTTATATCTTCCGACAGCAATCACTTCTATAGAGTGTTTGGACTGAAACACGGGTCTGTCAGTCCCTCTGCTCTGCTCTGAGCCGAAGAGAAAACATTTATCGTATCCTACAGTTTTTATCCAATGAGGAGAGAGAACGGCATGCAGGGCTGTGTGTGCAGCCAAGGAACGCCGTGAATGTGGTGACGTAGCGACGAGGACTGTTATGGTGCGTTCAAGGAAACTCGTATTTTTCCAACCGTGAAGTGGTACCAGTTCGATCTGGTACGAGTTCACGGGTCAGAAGTTACGAGTGGCCGTTATAGTGACTTTCACCGGGAAAACAGGTCGGAAAAACACGAGTGGGTTGCCTGGAACGCTACAAAGTCGTAAGTTGTGACTTGAAGCTGTAATTTACGATTTCAAAAGCCTGCCTGGAACGCAGCATTAGCGAAAACGACCGGATCACTCACTTCTGCTTTAAACTAAGTTACTTGCTATCAACACGGCCTCATCCTTGGAACACGAACATGACATCCTCCTCCTTCTCCTACCTGGTGTGACTGTCCTCTTCTCTTCATCACAACAAAACTCTGGTCTGGTCCTTATATCCCATACATTGTGCAACTTCCCCTGTTCACGAAAATCGATTATTTTGCTCAAAAGTACGTTTTTCATTCATCAATAATCACCCCCATCAACAAACTGAAGTGTTCCAGTTAGCTCTGAAGTTGCCGTTTATATTATTCATACATACATCGAGCGGGTAAGCTAGGTCCTGGCTGCCATGTGGTGTCGCCATGTTTTTACATTCAGTGGCAGCGTGACGGTAGGAAACCACGGAAACTCACCGAGACACCGGAGCTGTCGGCTGAAGGTGCAGACACACCAACTCCAGCGACGCACGTCAAGTCGACCGATCCCATTCATTGGTTGTGTCAGAAATCACTCACTCATTCCCTACTCCCTACTGAACATTAATAATCACTAACGTTACATTCGGACACCACTACAAAATGGCGTGGTCACTTTATAAAACGTAAAGGTGAAATCCGGCAATCTGATTGGTTGTTAGCCGTATGAGCATAGACCACGGCTACTATTCTAAAACCTCATCACAGCATAGGCTCATATCACTCCGCGTCGTCAGTCTGGTATGAATGGAAGTTGTTGTCATGTATCCATGACAACGGATTGTTGCAGTCCGTAGCAAAAGACAGCTGATGTTTTTACGATGTTAAAAAAATGGACAAAAGTAGTTGAATTCACATGTTTAAGGTGAACTTTCACCTCCGGAGAGGGTTAACAATGGTAGAGGGGATTGAGCAGTGACTTTCACCTGAAAAAAAGCGGAGGAAAAGACGAGATGCAGAGCTACTTGGAGCTAACGTCTGGAGAGGTGGGACTATTTTTTCCACAGTGAGGCTATTTTATTGGATAATATGTATTTCTGGTTAAATACATCTACATGAAATTGATTGCGTATCCCTCTTTCATGTTGCCTTTATTGGTAACCGTTTTATAAAAGCAATATATCACTCCAGTCCGTGGTATATGCTCATTTACCACTCTAGTTGTCGTCCCTCCGCTTCGCGTCGGGCCGAACAACGCCCCTTAGCCGTGGTATAATGAGCATATACTACCACGGCCTGAAACTAGACCGAAGCAGACACAGAAACATCCAACCACCAACATAATCCTGGAGCAGTTATAATTCTTCTGTTTTAAATCAAACGAAATATTGGTAAGTCCTGTCAATTTGCTTCATAAAAGAGACCAATTCAACCCTGAAGTGTATTTAACGGAAAGGGGGAAAAAAGTAACCGTTAGCGTTAGCCGCGCTAGCATTAGCAGCGGTTAGCAGCGGTTAGCAACCGTTAGCCTTGGTGGCCGTTACTGGCCGTTTGTATGGATATTGACGCTAACGGCAATAGCGTTAGCATTGATTTTAGTTGATTTAAAGTTGGTTTTGGTTGAGTTTGGAGGCGCCAGTTTAATTCTTTCCCCACTAAACGCTTAGTTTTAGTTTAGTTTTTATTAGTTTTAGTATTAGTTTTAGTTTTTTCATAATTTGTTAGTTGAATGATGCAAAAAGATCAGAGTACCAGTTAAGTATTGTGTAATACAACTCAACAAAATCTACCATTTAACAAATGTATTCAGTTACTGCAGTTTTCTTGACATATCAGTGCAGTAGATTAACAATTTGACATGAAAAATACAAACACATAACCAGTCGCAATCAACGCACAGAGTGACCTGAAGATGTAGGCTAAATGTTTTTATTATGAATTTGTCTGTGTATTACAGAAATGGATTAAACATTATTCATTCATCTGTTATTGTAAAAAAAAATATATATATCAGAAACATTGAATGAGCTGGTATGAGTATTTTGAGGAATTGTATTCAACTAAAAATAAGAGTTGAAAATGAACAGAAACAGGAAGTAAAAATTAAAATGCTTGTAGGAAGTAGGAATATAAATCTAAAAACGCCCAAACTATTTCTTTCTTTAAATCGTTTAAAGGTAAGTTTTTTTCTTGTAATGAAGCTGAGAAAAGACTTTATACAGTCAGAAATGTTAATTATTTACAGACTCTAAACCATGAGCAAGTGAATGTGATTTAACGAGCTGTGGTCCTTTAAATGTTTCTCTGCTCTTCCATTGTTTTTGACTCAACCTTCATCAGACCACAGTTCGTTAAAACTAAACTGATTTACAGACTTGAAGCTGTTCATTTTGTTCTGCTTGTTTCTCACAAATCCATCTGTATTCAGCTTTGCAGGTGAAATCCGCCCACTCATTTCCCAGTGTGACACAGTCCTCTCCATAAAGATCCTCCTTTTTCAAGTTGTTCGGCTGTTTGTTGGCCCAGAGACTCAAGCTGAGAGAGGAGGAGCAGAAACAACTGGATCAGAAACCACAGGAAACTTTGACCTGGAAATGGAAAAAATGTTTTTACTAAAGAGTCAAACCTTTCATCCAGTGTTGAGCCGTCCACCCACTTAAAGTCTCCCTCTGTGTCTGAGTCTGTCAGACCGATCCAAAAGAAATCACCATTATGTTTCCGTCTTTCTCTCACTTTGTTCTTCAGGAACGTCTGAAGAGGAAACGTTTGGTGATTTTCTCTCTGCTCAGATGTTTCTGTTCTGAGACGATGAAACATGAAGTTGTGTTTCCTACCTGCTCCTCTCTGCTGTCAATCTTCACCAGGTCTCCTCCCTGAGCTCTGCAGCTCCTCCTGCTGTCAAACCAGGATGAAGTAGTGGAGGAGAACCTGTAGCACTGTCCTCCATGTTGTTCCCAGTCTCCTTCATACTTCAGACATGATTCATCTGTTGGAGGAGATGAACAAGGCATCGATCAGGTAACTACACTCTAACTTCCTGTATCTGTCAGTGCAACATTGTTTGTTCACTTATCAGGAGAAAAATAGTTTCTACATGACTGAAAAATGTTGAGAAGAAACATAAAGAGAGAGAGAGTAAATTCAACGTGACACTAAATGGTTTTAAAACACAAACTTACCTGAGACTTTTTTTCTAAGTTCTTCATTAAGTACCTGCAGCTTCTGCAGCTCGTCTATATTTTCAGTGTTTTTATTTTCCAAGTCTTTAAAAGAAACAGAGCAGAGTGAGAGAAGCTCAGGGCTGAAAAGAATCAGTAGTCAACTTCACTAAAGTAGAATGTAAGAGGTAATATGAAGTAGAAAACGTTATTTATTTTCTTCTCATTGTTCACATGAGAAACATGAAGTGATACATTTTAAATCAGGTCTGTATCAGTCTTCACCTGTCTGAATAATAAAAGTGAACAAACTGACCTGAGAAATTTCTCTTCAGAGCTTCGTGGTCAAACTGCAGCTTTTGGAGCTGGTCCATTGTTTGAAAAATTTGAATTACTGAGAAGAAAGAAAAGGAGAGTCAGAAGAAGGAGAAGACATGTGTATCAAAGGAGGTTAAATCGAAAGCAACTGGACTTAGTTATTTGTCTAGGAAGACAAATGTGTACGTATCCAGTTTAGTGATCTAAAGGGAGGGTTGGAGATCCTGGAAAAACCTTTCTGTGGATGTAGGTGAAGTCTCTGACGGCAGCTTGATTGACACATCATGATCCAATTGATTTTTATGTGACGTTAAAGATGATGGGATGTGGTTTTTACAGGATTGTCCGTCCCACAGGCGACTGACTTTTGTCATTTTTGTGAAAAAGCATTCAGTTAATTGGTTGCAATCGAAGTGTGAAGAGGGTTTCAAACAATTTAGTAAAAAAAGCTCCAGAATAGGATCACTAACCCAACCTTTAACAGAAGGAAAAGTAATTTGCTTTTGATTAAATTTTTTTAAATTCTTTATTCTTTTTTCAAAGTCCCAACTGTTTTTCTAGTTTAAACGTTTTAAAGTTTTGTACAGTTTTTGACTTGATGGAGGTTGTTGATAGCTCAGTTGTTTGTTTAACGACCCCTCACATTAACTCCACTCTGCTGTTCACTCTGAGACAGATCTACATCCACTGACTCTCTGAGAAAAGAGTGGAGACTCACAGGAAGCAGCCAGAGCGCTGACGGCAGCTGCCAGGAGAAGACTGAGGACCAGGAGGGCCACGTCCCGCCGTCTCACCTGTGCTGGTCCCTTCAGCTCTGCTGCCCCCTGCTGGGAGACTGACCAACAGCAAAGACACAGCTCATGAGACCAGAGAGGAACAGAGAGGAAGCTGAGCTGCTGCTGCTGCTGCTGCTGCTGCTGCTGCTGTGGTGAAAAGGTTTGTGAGTGTAGTGAACAGGTGAATCACTGTGGGGAGGGGGCTCCTGCTCAGCTCTGCTCACCTGCATCTGGAAGAGTCACATCTGGATCAGTGTGTGCACAGCTGCTTCATGCTACTTTGAAATCAAACTAACACATAATTTCTTCTTTTTGAGTTTGTGAGAAAATCAGAGGAAATGATGGTGAAACAGATGAAAATAATATCACACCTAAGTGTGAGAATTAATGTGCGCTTGCACACTGCATACTAGAGCGCAAGTGTGTTTTTTACTTGTGTTGTTGATGTTGACCCACCACTTCCTCTGATTCCAGAAAATAAAACACTTAATTCTAATTGTAATTTCCTGTTGATCAAGTAACGGCCTCATCTCGACTGAGTTTGTGGGCTAATCAGAGGAAGTGGTGGTGAAGCACAAAAAGATAACATCACCTCTGAGAAGTATTCGACTGCAGAGTGTGAGAATTAATGTGTGTTTCTGCTCCACTCAGAGCAATAAAAATTACATTTTCACGTACAACAAATTTGATTTGATGGGACAACAAACACTTTGAGTAAAAATGTAATTATTACATTTTTTAATAAACATTAAATGCGCGCAACTAATTTATGTTGATAAATTAATCTCATGATGATTCTTCTGAAAATGTTAGAATGCTTACGATGTGCAAAGTGACATCTAAATAAATAAGTTATACTATATGATTGTAAATTATGTGTTAATTTAAAACTAAGAAAACCAAATAACATTCACATCTAAGAAATAGGAATTCTCTAATTTTTTTTTTTTTACCAGTTTTGCTCCATAAATGTCTGAAATGATTGTTGGATTGTTAAGATAGTTGCTGACTAAATTTTTCTATCGATCAGGTGACGGCCTCATCTCGACTCCACGCTGTTGGTTAGTACATCTGATGAGGAAGTATTTGTATTTATATTTGTATTTAATTTGCACCATAAGAAAAGACAAGTACAAAAAACAGAAATGAAACAAGAATAGTAGGTGCAGGAGAGGTTAAAAAAACCCTATTGACCCCTTGCAGCTACGTCACAATTAGAACGTGACGCGAGAGGCGACGCCATGACGGACGGCAGAAAGTGCTCAGTGATAATGTACTGTGTATGGGTGCCGTCCAACAATGTGGCTCGATCACTTCACACTACAACCTCACAGCATTATCACTTATTTTAAATAGAATATCTACTCATCCGTTGCAATATTCTGTTTGTTTTTTTGTTATTCGCCGTAGAATATCTCAGTTTTCTGTGCTTTTTCCACTGCTAAGGAGCTAACGTCAAGTCAGTGCCACACTCCCCATACAGCAGCTGCAGTTAACGGACCTGGAAGTCCGACCCGTGGGTGTTGAAGACCTGTATAATTAGTGATCATTCTCTGATTAAAGCCGGCTGAAAAATAAAAGAAATCAGGAAGCCGTCTATGTTGTAATCGCCGCGATCCGCCGGCGGCAACTACGTTGTGACGGTGCTATGTTTAATACGAGCGTTAGCTGTTGTTAGCCACAGCATGTAGCTCAGCTAGTTAGCTTCAACTGTGTTTACATCGACTATACACTATAGATAACTTATAATGGCATCGATAACGTCCTCGCACTGGTCCTGTTGCTCATGTAACCCCGCTGCCAGTGGCCAGCCCCCGGTTCTTAGCTCTAAACCAGCAAGGAGTTGGTGCTTGGGACCAGTTTTAAGGACCAATAACCGGTTTTTAAGCGGTGGAAAAGCAAAGAACCGGTGCTAGTCAAGCTCTAGCTCCGAACCAGCACTCGAACCAGCTCAGTGGAAAAGGAGGGGAAACCCTACAACCACGGAATGTCACAAAACTATAACGCGCCCATTCAATTACATTGACGTCCACTGTTCTTTTGCGGTCCATCATGGCGTCCGTAGCTACCGCGAGTGGAACGTGACGTCACGTGCAAGGGGTCAATATGGGCTTATAAAAAAAAAGAAAAGAAAGCCGTACAAGTGCCATTTTATAGCACACACTCAAAGAAGTCAGAAATAAAAACATGGGTGTGTATAAATGTAAAATAATTGTATTTGACTGAATGAGTGTATGAGCATGTAAAGAGATAATGATCCAATGACAACTATACTGGAAGAAACTATTAGGAACTTTGATTTAACAGGTTTAAGCTTTCAGTCTTAACTTAAAAGTATTGAGGGATGAAGATAATTTAACTACATGAAGATGGGAATTCCAAAGTATGGAGCCTCTGGAAGCAAAAGAAAACTGAGGATGTGTAGTGCGGCAAAAAGGAGGAAGAAGTTTATCAGTGTGTCTTGTGTTATAAGAATGGACCTGAGAGTTAAATGTAAAGAATTCATGAAAGGATTTGGGCAGCAGGTGGGAAAGATGGATATATTTATAAATAAAAATGCATGATTGAAGTATATTAATATCGTAGACTGACATTATGTGAAGATTCTTAAACAGAGGGGCAGATGGAGACAAATAATTAGAGAAGGTGGCTAATCTAACAAATTTCTTTTGCGCGATTAATTTCGGTAAATTAGAAGGATAAGTGCTGGCCCAAACAATATTACCATAACTGAGATGTGGATAAATTCAACTATAATACAGTATATTTAAAGCTTTCTGAGATATGAAATCACACATTTTTCTGATGATACCAATGGATTTCAATACTTT
This sequence comes from Trachurus trachurus, assembly GCF_905171665.1. Classification (NCBI taxonomy): domain Eukaryota; kingdom Metazoa; phylum Chordata; class Actinopteri; order Carangiformes; family Carangidae; genus Trachurus; species Trachurus trachurus. Next base: position 1,622,767 of record NC_139904.1, read on the forward strand.
GTTATGGACAAGTTTTAATATGTTCGGACCATGACAACCTCTCATCAATTAATACCCCTAAAAATTTGGTAGAGGAAACCTGGATTATATCATTAACCCCAATAGTGATTTTAGCGCTGGATTTACAATTTTTTTTATTTTTTCCTGTAAATATAATAAAATTAGGTTTTTCTACATTTAATGTTAACTTATTTATCTGGAACCATTCAGAAAATGTAACAATGCCAGAATTGGCTTCACTAATTAAAGAATCGAAGTGACTGAGTCAAAATCAGATTAGTATCATCAGCAAAAAGTATTGGTAGCACCGTGGAAGAAACAGTTGCAAGGTCATTCATGTAAACAAGGAACAATACCATAACGATGTAACTTGGAAAGTAAAATAGTCTGGTCAACAGAAGGCTTTCGATAAATCTAAAAAAATACCCACAGCGTATTTATTGTTATTTATGGCTGTATAGATTTTTTCGGGCCATATCTGTAGAGTGATTTTCCCGGAAAACATATTGGTGCTCGTGTAAAATGCTGTGTTTATTTAGATGAGATAACATTCTTTTTTGTACCAGTTTTCCTTCCTCCAATTTTTTAAAAACATGGTCAAATAGAAATTGGACGATAGTTATTAAATGATCTTGTATCCCCAGTTTCATGAAGTGGGATAACTTTAGCAATTTTTAGATCTTTAGGCACACATCCCGTCTGCAGCGATAGATTGAAAATATACGTTAATGGTTCTACAATAGATGAAGACACAGATTTAATCAGCAAAGCACAAATATCATCATGGCCCAGAGCAGATGTTTTCAGTCTGAAAATACGGACACAGCAGAGGTGATGGAAATTATTGGCAACCTGTAAAGGGGGGGGGGTTCCCCTTTATGTAATCCAATGGGTTTCTGTTAGAAGGTTTGATGTTCTTTGACAAAGAGGAACCCACTTGCGCAAAAAAAAGATTAAATTCACAATAAATGACATACGGATCAGTAAATGTTACACCACCTTCATTGAACTCTGAAGACTTTTGTTTGTTCATAAGTTGATTGATAACCTTCCAAGTAGACCTGATATCGGTGGAATATTCTTTGAGTTTGTTGCTGAAGTATATTTTTTTGGCTATCCGAATTAAATGATTATATTTGTTTCTATATGTTTTGTACTTTTTTGAATTCAGAGGTGTAGGATTAGTAAGAAACCTCTTATATAACTTATTTTTGGTGGTTGAGGATTTATGGAGGCCGGATGTATATCAGGGTTTTTTGTTCATTACAGCAAGTTTATTTAAAGCATAAATGAAATGCTGAATTAAAGGTTGTCACAAAGGTCGGATAAGCAGACTCAACATCTGTATGTTTGTAAACATTTTTCCATGAAATGTCATTAATCAACTTTTTAAACCGTTTAGTATTTTGCCGATTGAATAATCGACGTACAGTGCAGGAATCTGTACCAACAGGGCCTATTAGAGCCATATTTGCATATTTTGTTTGATTATTATTATCATTAATATTATTGCACATAGCTGCTAAGATGAGGTTCATAATTTAATTTGACTGTTTGATTATTTTATATATTATTCTATATTCATTGTGTTTATTGTAATGAGCCACCTCCCAGGAAATGATGACACAAAAGGGGAGAGTGGAACAGCTGGTTCAGATGAGACCGGACAGGGGAGCCATAATGTTTTCAGACCGCTCTCAGTTATTTCATTTTACTTTTCTTTTAGCGTGAATCCTAAGTTGTGTGTTACTGCAAACCAGGCATGAATAAGAGATGCAGTGATTGTTTTTTTATTGGAGCGCGTCACAACCACAGTGAAACCCCTGAACAAAGGACGGCGGCTGGAAGCCGGTTGCCGGTCAAAATGCCGTCACAGGGCCGGTCTTGTCAGGGAGAGAAAAAAGAAAAATGGGAAAATGATCTGAGATATCAGTGAAAAGGATGCCTGATTTAGTTGTATTATTCACAGAGTTAGTAAAGATATTGTCAATTGGGATGGCAGATGATTTAGTCACTCTTGTTGGCTTGAGAAAGTCTGAAGTCCGAGCCTGAGTTTCACATTTGAATAAATCAAGGTTAAAGTCCCCTAGTAGAAAACATAGTTCCCTTTCCATATTTATCCTTTCTAATGTTGACCCAAGCGTTTCATTAAAATAAGGATTTTGTTCTTAATTTGCAAAGAAAATTCATGATTGAGAGAAGAGAAATAATTAGTAAAGTCATCATAATTTTTAGGAAGACTGCAAGCATTCAAATGACAAGTAGAAAAAGATGACTTTGAGAAACCCTCATGTAAACTTTTAAATTGTTGGACATTATAATATTCACAAGTGGTAGACAAATTGCTGGTAAATTTAAGACAATTTGAGTCTGGATCAGTAGAGTCAGTATAACCATCAGTTCTGTTTAAATCGAAAGGGTTGAAAACATGCTCAAAGTGATCGCTGCAACATAAAACCAAACAGGTGATGAAACAACTGGGAACTGACGGTGATTTTGGAGAAGGTGAATGTTAGAATGTTTCACATCTCAAACACAAGAAACCACTCTTGAAGTATCTGGAGTTTACATATTAGAGAAGTGAGTCAGGTCCATCAGTTCACTCTGAAGACAGGAGATGGTTTTAAAATGAACATTTCACTTTCTTCAGGATACATCTTTGATTTCATTCTGCACCGATAAGACAAAATATTTAAAACTCACCAATAGTGCATCTCCTCGCTCCTCTCTCATACTGGACGTTGCTGTACGGCAGGACTTCAGCTTCAGGCATTTTGCTGTGTGACCTTCAGAGAGTTTGAAACACAACTAAAGATAAAAACCTCCTGTTGGTTCACAAAGTTAAAGTGAGAGTTTCCTCAAGTTGTTTCAGTGTTTTACTTCCTCAGTGTTCAGACAGTTTTTTATATTCTCTGACTGCTATTGGTTGGTTTGTAGTCTGAGGGTTGAACAGAGGAAGTTATGAAACTATTTTTCCTACCTTCTATTTTACTGTGGTGCGCCAGATAATTAACTTTATTTCCTGCATCGCTTCCTGTTGAAGAAATACTAGATATTATCTGTGATATTTATTGGGATATACAGACTAATGTTATGTCTGATATCTATGAAATTATAATAAAGTTAACATTCATGTTTTGTTTGTTCTTCAGTCTCGTTTCTCTCAGGTTTTATTTAATAAACTCATTCAAAACACTGACAACCAGACTTTGTTTGTGCACCTGTCAGGTTTGTCTCTCTGGACTGGATTCATCCATGATGGTCAAACTTTGTCTTAGTCTTGTTCAACATGAAGCTGTTATATTCAATATTTTTTCAATACCAATGTGTTAAATAATAATATTGTTGTCTGCTCTACTTTGTACTGGCTTAAATCCCAGCTTGAACCTCTGAGGCTGAAACATGAAGCATCAACAGTGAAGAAGCAGCAGCTGCAGTTCCTCTCCTGACCACTAGAGTGAGTCTCCAACAGTGAGTCAGTCTCCATAGACTCCCATGTTAAAATAAACATGTTTACATCCTGGAACAAAAACTGTTTGTACAACTCACGAAGGAGGCTCAACATACCTAGGCTTTGTGCTCAAGATGCAGCTCAACAAACCCTCAAGTCCGCAATCAGAGCTAAACGGTACTGTGACGGTGGTTATCAACTTAATTAGTCAAGTCCGGTTCTCAGCTTTGTGCTCTGCGCGCGTTCACATAAAAGGGGGCGTTTGACGTCATATTATTCTACTTCCGCACGAAATGGATCCACAACGGGCTGATTTCAGCCAAGACGAGTGCAATTGTTTTAATGGAGAGAGTATGAGCGATATTAAAAAAAAGCACGATCACAGCCTGAAGCAACAGTGTTGCTGCAAATATGACAAGAGAGGAGGCTGCTTTTAATTTTTCTGACAGCTCTTGCGCTACTTTTAAATATGAAGCTTTATCCATATAAACTAGAGCAACATCAACTGTCATTTTAAATTGTGTTTTATATTGTTATATATTTCACTGATCGCAATTATAACGCGAGTGTGTGTTTTATTGGAAGCGAGGCTGGATAGGTTACAGTGAGGTTTTTTTTAGGTGCTGTAGCTACAAGCAAATCTCATAAACAAAGACCTTTTTAAATGTGAAAACAGCGGAGACTTATTCAAGATTTGCGTTTGGGCAACACTGAAATATAACAGGCGACACATCGGAATTAATTTATTCACGGCCACATTAAGTGAAATTAGCCTATTAACTTTACCGATTATCCATCTGATTATCTGTCCTGCTGCGAGCGAACAACTTCTATCAGTGGTGACTGACTGTATATAAAAGTAAAATATAGACTATAGTCTAATATATAATGAGCTCCTGACGCTCAGCTCAACGGGTGAGGAGGCGGAGACTCAGCAGAGACGCTCAGAGAAAGTAAACAGCAGCGATCAGCTGATCTCTCCCTCCGTACAAACGCTCCGTTCTGATCCAGCTCCACTGGACTTTCAAAGTAAAGGTGCCGCCAGCTGTAAATGAGTTAAAATAGTGAAACAGCGGCGCTTTTATAGCCGGTTTTATGATTAAACTCGGAACATAACCTGGTCGGGACCAGGTTATGAGCTAAGCATAAGTTACCATGGTGATCTAGCCTCGTTAAAAGACAGCCACCGTCGCAGTACAGGAGAGGCTGGCTTTACACTCAACATACCTCGCTAACCCACTAAACTGGCTTCGCAGTACAGGCCTCTGTTGAACACTTTATTAGTGACTGAAGTGATGGAGAATAAGGGGGCGTGGCCTCTTTGAGTGACAGGTGGAGGAGTCTCAGCTCCACACAGGCTCCTCCTCTTTGACCATTTTAGGACTGACCAGGAGTTAGGGGGCGGAGTCAGACGCTGCCAAGATGGCGGCAGCAGCAGAGCAGCTCACTCTGATCAGGTCAGCCATGTTTTAACTAAATATTATACAATATCACATTTGACATGAAAAATACAAACACATTTGTAAAACCAGACACAATCAACACACAATCAGGGTGACCTGAAGATGTAAATGTTTTTATTACGAATTTGTCTAAATGTATCACAGAAATGAGTGAAACAGTCTTTTTTTTTTTAACAATATAAGATGAATGAAGAATATCAGAAACATTGAATGAATTTAAAGCTGGTTTGAGTATTTTGAGAAATTGCATTCAACTAAAAGTAAAAGGCATGAAAATAAACTGAAACAGAAAGTAAAAATTAAAATGCCTGTATAAGTATGAATATAAATCTAAAAACACCCAAACTATTTCTTTCTTTAAAGCATTTAAAATTAAGAATTATTCTTGTCATGAAGCTGAGAAAAGACTTAATTCAGTCATAAATCTGAATTATTTACAGTCTCTAAATGAAGGAGCAAGTGAATATAATTTAACGAGCTGTGGTCCTTTAAATGTTTCTCTGCATCGTTTTTGACTCAACCTTCATCAGACCACAGTTTGTTAAAGCTAAACTTATTTACAGACTTGAAGCTGTTCTTTTTGTTCTGATGGTTTCTCACAAATCCATCTGAATGCAGCTTTGCAGGTGTAATCCCACCACTGATTTCCCATCATGACACAGTCCTCTCCATCAGGATCCTGCCCTTTGGAGTCGTCTGGCTGTTTGTTGGCCCAGAAACTCAAGCTGAGAGAAGAGGAACAGAAAGAACCGGATCAGAAACAACAGGAAACTTTGACCTGGAAATGGAAAAAAAAAAGTTTTTCTAAAGAGTCAAACCTTTTGTTCAGTGTTGAGCCGTCCACCCACTTCCAGTCTCCCTCTGTGTCTGAGTCCGTCAGACCGATCCAGAACTTCTCACCATTATATTTCCGTCTTTCTCTCACTTGGTTCAGCAGGAACGTCTGAAGAGGAAACGTTTGGTGATTTTCTCTCTGCTCAGATGTTTCTGTTGTGAGACGATGAAACATAAAGTTGTGTTTCCTACCTGCTCCTCTCTGCTGTCAATCTTCACCAGGTCTCCTCCCTGATCTCTGCAGCTCCTCCTGCTCTTGGTCCAAGATAAATGAATGGAGGAGAACCTGTAGCACCGTCCTCCATGTTGTTCCCAGTCTCCTTCATACTTCAGACATGATTCATCTGTTGGAGGAGATGAACAAGGCATCGATCAGGTAACTACACTCTAACTTCCTGTATCTGTCAGTGCAACAGTGTTTGTTCACTTATCAGGAGAAAAATAGTTTCTACATGACTGAAAAATGTTGAGAAGAAACGTAAAGAGAGAGAGAGTAAATTCAATGTGACACTAAACGGTTTTAAAACACAAACTTACCCGAGACTTACATAACTGCAGCTCGTCTTTAATTTCAATGTTTTTATTTTTAAGTCTTAAAAAATAACAGAGCAGAGTGAGAGAAGCTCAGGGCCTTAAAATCGACTTTTCTGAAAACTATGAGGCTGTTTGTTCACACCAGTAAAATCATTTATAGGAAAATTACACACTTTATTATACAATATGATGCAGTTACAAATTCCTCCTAAAGAAGAGACGTGAAGACATTCATTTAGAATCAGGTCTGTATCAGTCTTCACCTGTCTGAATAATAAAAGTGAACAAACTGACCTGAGAGATTTCTCTTCAGAGCTTCGTGGTCAAACTGCAGCTTTTGGAGCTGGTCCTTAGTTTGAACGTTTTGATTTACTGAGAAGAAAGAAGAAGAAGAGGAAGAAGACATCTGAACATCCAGTTTGATCTTGAGTGGTTTTGTTCAGTGTTTGACTTGATGGAGGTTGTAGAGAGATGAGTTGTTGGTGTCACAGAGCAGATGTTGTTTGTCTGTAGCTACTTGACGTGTGAATCATCTGTTATTGACAGAGAAAAGAGTGGAGACTCACAGGAAGCAGCCAGAGCGCTGACGGCAGCTGCCAGGAGAAGACTGAGGACCAGGAGGGCCACGTCCCGCCGTCTCACCTGTGCTGGTCCCTTCAGCTCTGCTGCCCCCTGCTGGGAGACTGACCAACAGCAAAGACACAGCTCATGAGACCAGAGAGGAACAGAGAGGAAGCTGAGCTGCTGCTGCTGCTGCTGCTGCTGCTGCTGTGGTGAAAAGGTTTGTGAGTGTAGTGAACAGGTGAATCACTGTGGGGAGGGGGCTCCTGCTCAGCTCTGCTCACCTGCATCTGGAAGAGTCACATCTGGATCAGTGTGTGCACAGCTGCTTCCTGCTACTTAAAGCAGATATCAGCTTCACGGCCGTTTCGGCTAATGCTGCGTTCAAGGCAGGCTTTTGAAACCGTAAGTTACAGCTTCAAGTCACAACTACGACTTGGTAGCGTTCCAGGTAACCCGTAGCTCGTGTTTTTACCATCCTGTTGTCTGTGAAAGTTCCCTATAACGGCCACTCGTAACTTCCGACCCGTGAACTCGTACCAGATCGAACTGGTTTGACTTCACAGGAAGGAAAAACACAAAGTACGAGTTTCTTTGAACGCACCATGAGTTAGCAGCCCCCGCCCTTGTCAGGCATCAATTGGTCCTCGTGCTACGTCACCACATTCACGCGCATCCCTTGGCTGCACACACAGCCCTTCATGCCGTTCTCTCTCCTCATTGGATAACACTTGTATCCCACAAGGAAAATTTTCTCCTCGGGTTACAGCAGAGCAGAGTGACGGAGAGACTCGTGTTTAGGCTGAAATACTTCATGTAAGTGATTGCTGACGGAAAATAGGACTATTTAGGACTTATATTAACAAAAACATTCCACTGATATCTGCTTTAACTACTAAAAGTAAACTAACACATCATTTCCTCTCTCTGAGTTTGTGGGAGAATCAGAGGAAGTGATGGTGAAGAACAGATGAAAATAATATATGACAACTCTGTGAGCTGTTTCCATGACCGCAGAGTGTTTAGGTGAAGGGTGAATAACTATATCTTTGTCTTTATCTCATCTTAATAGATATTGGTATTTGAATTTGTTTGAAAGTATTTTAATAGTAGTTAATACCTCTGATTCCAGCAGCTACACATTTTATTTTATAATAATTCAAAATGTTTAGAGCAGACAAGTTTTTGTGATAATTAGTGCCTCAGAGCGTTAAAGCAGAAGCGAGTGATATATTTGTGTTAATATAAGTCTTAAATAGTTATATCTTCCGACAGCAATCACTTACATAGAGTGTTTGGACTGAAACACGGGTCTCTCAGTCCCTCTGCTCTGCTCTGAGTCGAGGAGAAAACATTTATCGTATCCTACAGTTTTTATCCAATGAGGAGAGAGAACGGCATGCAGGGCTGTGTGTGCAGCCAAGGAACGCCGTGAATGTGGCGACGTAGGGACGAGGACTGTTATGGTGCGTTCAAGGAAACTCGTATTTTTCCGACCGTGAAGTTGTACCAGTTCGATCTGGTACGAGTTCACGGGTCAGAAGTTACAAGTGGCCGTTATAGTGACTTTCACCGGTAAAACAGGTCGGAAAAACACGAGTGGGTTGCCTGGAACGCTACAAAGTCGTAAGTTGTGACTTGAAGCTGTAATTTCCGATTTCAAAAGCCGGCCTGGAACGCAGCATTAGCGAAAACGACCGGATCACTCACTTCTGCTTTAACTATCAAATAGTTAATGAGAATATCAACAATTTTTACTCTAGAAACACCAACAAGACCTGTAGGCGTCCAGGAAGGTCTTAACAGTTCTGACTTCTTAGTTAACACTTCTATACTGAACCAAATCATTCTTTCCTTGGTCACAGGTTACGTGCCACAGGCCTTTAAGGTGGCTGTCATTAACCCTTAACTTAACAAACCTTCTCTCGACCCAGATGTATTAGCCAACTATAGGCCTCAATCCAACCTTCCCTACATCTCCAAGATCCTCGAGAAGGTTGACCTGGAGCAGGGCAGAGGATGTTGTTATGATGCCATGTGAAGCCCTTTGAGACAAACTGTTTGTAAAAATGGGCTATACAAATAAAATTGCCTTGCCTTGCCTGTATCTGGTGTCTGGAGTCACATCTGGATCAGTGTGTGCACAGCTGCTTCCTGCTACTTTAAAATCAAACTAACAGGTCATTTCTTACTTTTGAGTTTCTAAGAGAATCAGAGGAAGTGATGGTGAAGAACAGACGAAAATAACATCACACCTCTGAGAACATTACAAACAACGTGTGTGTGTGTGTGTGTGTGTGTGTGTGTGTGTGTGTGTGTGTGTGTGTGTGTGTGTGTGTGTGTGTGTGTGTGTGTGTGTGTGTCCGTCCACACTGTTGGTTACTGACCTGGCAGCTCTGCAGCTGCTTTACCTCCCAAGATCCGAACCTCAGAGTTAGTTGTTACATCTGATGAGGAAGTGATCGCTGCAACATAAAACCAAACGGTGATTTTGGAGAAGGTGAATGTTAAAATGTTTCACATCTCAAACGCAAGAAACAACTCGTGAAGTATCTGGAGTTTACATATTAGAGAAGTGAGTCAGGTCCATCAGTTCACTCTGAAGACAGGAGATGGTTTTAAAATGAACATTTCACTTTCTTCAGGATACATCTTTTAATTTATTCTGCACATATAAGACAAAACAAAAAAAAATGAAAGACTCACCATTAGTGCATCTCCTCGCTCCTCTCTCATACTGGACGTTGCCGTACAGGACTTCAGCTTCAGACATTTTGCTGTGTGACCTTCAGAGAGTTTGAAACACAACTAAAGATAAAAACCTCCTGTTGGTCCACAAAGTTAAAGTGAGAGTTTCCTTTAGTTGTTTCAGTGTTTTACTTCCTCAGTGTTCAGACAGTTTTTTATATTCTCTGACTGCTATTGGTTGGTTTGTAGTCTGAGGGTTGAACGGAGGAAGTTATGAAACTATTTTTTCTACCTTCTATTTTACTGTGGTGTACCAGATAATTAACTTTATTTCCTGCATCTCCTCCTGTTGAAGAAGTATTAGATATTATATGTGATATTTATTGGGACATACAGGCTTATGTTATGTCTTATATCTATGAAATTATGATAAAGTTAACATTCATGTTTTGCTTGTTCTTCAGTCTCATTTCTCTCAGGTTTTATTTAATAAACTCATGTTTTTCAAAATATTGACAACCAGACTTTGTTTGTGCACCTGTCAGGTTTGTCTCTCTGGACTGGATTCATCCATGATGGTCAAACTTTGTCTTAGTCTTGTTCAACATGAAGCTGTTATATTCAATATTTCTTTCAATACCAATGTGTTAAATAATAATATTGTTGTCTGCTCTACTTTGTACTGGCTTAAATCCCAGCTTGAACCTCTGAGGCTGAAACATGAAGCATCAACAGTGAAGAAGCAGCAGCTGCAGTTCCTCTCCTGACCACTAGAGTGAGTCTCCAACAGTGAGTCAGTCTCCATAAACTCCCATGTTAAAATAAACATGTTTACATCCTGGAACAAAAACTGTTTGTACAACTCACCTGTTGAACACTTTATTAGTGACTGAAGTGATGGAGAATAAGGGGGCGTGGCCTCTTTGAGTGACAGGTGGAGGAGTCTCAGCTCCACACAGGCTCCTCCTCTTTGACCATTTTAGGACTGACCAGGAGTTAGGGGGCGGAGTCAGACGCTGCCAAGATGGCGGCAGCAGCAGAGCAGCTCACTCTGATCAGGTCAGCCATGTTTTAACTAAATATTATACAATATGACATTTGACATGAAAAATACAAACACATTTGTAAAACCAGACACAATCAGAGTGACTGAAGATGTAAATGTTTTTATTAGGAATTTATCTCAATGTATCACAGAAATGAGTTGAACATTCTTCATTAATCTGTTATTGTAAAAAAAAAAAAAAAAAAAAAAAAAAAGAATATCAGAAACATTGAATGAATTTAAAGCTGTTTTAAGTATTTTGAGGAATTGTGTTAAACTAAATGTAAAAGAGATGAAAATGAACAGAAACATGAAGTCAAAACAATTTCTTTCTTTAAAGGCATATTGTGTAGGAATTCCTCCCATCTAGCGTTGTGGTTGTATATCACAAGCAACTCAGTCGTATCTTTCATGCTGCATTCACGTGAAATTGGGCAGACGGCAGACGGACGACAGCCGCTGCACGTAACGGCATAAACAAGCCTCTATGTAAACAAGTGGTCCGTCAGCACGAGGCAAAACAATACACGGCGATGTGGTATTGTTTTACCGGCTTTCTCTGGACTTCTGTGACTAAAATGACATCTGGTTTGTTAGCGACGGCCGTCTGCCCGACTGCAGGTGAATGCAGCATCAGTGTAACGCTCCATTCCTCCTCACTGCGTTACCGCGGTGACTTTTCACAGACGCCACCTCCACCTGAGCCGACAGCTCCGGTGTCTCCGCTGAGTTTCCGTGGTTTCCTACCGTCACGCTGCCACTGAAGGTAAAAACATGGCGACACCACATGGCAGCAGCACCGAGCTTACCCGCTCCATGGAGATATGAATGATATGAACGGCTCATTCAGAGCTGAAAGGAACACTTCACTTTGTTGATGGGGGGATTACTGGTTAATGAAAAACAGACTTTTGAACGAATTGAAATAGATAACAGGAGAAGTTACACAATGTCCCTTGAAACCATTTAAAGTTTAGGTTTTTCTTGTCTTGAAGCTGAGAAAAGACTTAAAAATTCCTTTATTCCTAATGCAATTGGGGCACTGAACACCATGCCCCGTTGATGTGTTGTAATGTAACTGCCACTGCTGTCCTGCTTTTTGCCCTGAAGATGTCTGTGTTGCTGTTGTTGTCCTGCTTGTTGTTTTTATGAGACCAAAAACAAATTTCCACACGTGGACAATAAATGAAACTAACTAACTAACTTAATACATTCATAAATCTGAATTATTTACAGTCTCTAAATGAGGGAGTGGTCTGTGAGGGACCAGAGCGGCCTCCCCACGTAAAGGGGACCAGGGCAGACCAGACTTAGGTGATGGAGGTTGGAAACAGAGCCAGCGAAGCGTTGAGTGCCAAAAGACAAGGTTTTTTTATTTTACAAAAAAATCAACAATAATCAACACACCCTTTGAGGGCAAAAACAGGTCCAAAAAATGACCCTACCCTAACCTCACACCAGGTTAGAACTGACCTCATAGCCTCACACCAGGTTAGAACTGACCTCATAGCCTCACACCAGGTTAGAACTGACCTCATAGCCTCACACCAGGTTAGAACTGACCTCATAGCCTCACACCAGGCTAGAGCACCTTTCCTCAGAGCCGCCCGGAAGCCAAATGCCACTCCCTTAAATACAGCTGTGAGTTAACTTAATTGGGGCAAACCAAACACTATAACGGTCCCTCAAACACATCATTTACATCAATACACACCAGAATAAACAATACATAACATATTTTAACCTTGTTAAATCTTTCACATATCCACACAATACCTGTGCAACATGATCACATTAAACCATATAATACCAAAAGACAAACACCCCTGAGCACCATGGGCTATGCCCACCCCGGCCCGCGCTCGTTAAAGACCGCCCCTGCAGCGGCGCGCGCTTCCGCAGAGGAGCAGTGGAGCTGGACCGGAGTGCAGGTGAATGTAGCTGCGTGTAAGTGAATGTATGCAGGACCAGAGTCTTTACCAGTGAACAGATGAAGAGCAGGACGGGTAGTGGGTACCTCACTACACGCCACGATGGTAGGAAGGAGTGTAAACCGTCTCAGGGGACTTGTGGGTGTGGTGAGTGCGAGCAGCGGCGCACCGCGTTCCCAACACCGGTGCGCGGCTCATGCCACGCATGTTAACAAAGCACGACCCCAAACACACATATTATAAACATACACATCAACATAACGTCTTCATAGAGTCTTTAGAATAATATGTGGGAGTGTGTGCGGATGTATGACTGTGCGTGTGTGTACAAATGTCCGAGAAAAGTCTCTCATCGCTCCCACGTGGGCCAACCCAAGAGACAGTGAGAAGGGGGGGGGGGGGGGGCTCACCTTCTCACATGGTCCTTTAAATGTTTCTCTGCTCTTCCATCGTTTTGACTCAAACTTCATCAGGCCACAGTTTGTTAAAGTTAAACTGAATTACAGACTTGAAGCTGTTCTTTTTGATCTGCTTGTTTCTCACAAATCCATCTATTTTCATCTTTGCAGGTTTTATCAAACCATTTTTCTCCCATTATGACACAGTCCTCTCCATCAGGATCATCCTTTTTCAAGTTGTTCGGCTGTTTGTCGCCCCAGAAACTCAAGCTGAGAGAAGAGGAGCAGAAAGAACTGGATCAGAAACAACAGGAAACTTTGACCTGGAAAAGGAAAATACTTTACTAAAGAGTCAAACCTTTTGTTCAGTGTTGAGCCGTCCACCCAGTTAAAGTCTCCCTCTGTGTCTGAGTCTGTCAGACCGATCCAGAACCTCTGACCAGGATGTTTCTGTCTTTCACTCACTTTGTTCAGCAGGAACGTCTGAAGAGGAAACGTTTGGTGATTTTCTCTCTGCTCAGATGTTTCTGTTCTGAGACGATGAAACATAAAGTTGTGTTTTCTACCTGCTCCTCTCTGCTGTCAATCTTCACCAGGTCTCCTCCCTGATCTCTGCAGCTCCTCCTGCTCTTGGTCCAGGATAAATGAATGGAGGAGAACCTGTAGCACCGTCCTCCATGTTGTTCCCAGTCTCCTTCATACTGCAGACATGACTGACCTGTTGTACGAGGCATCGATCAGGTAACTACACTCTAACTCTCTTTGTTTGTTTACTTATCAGGAGCCAGTGTTGCCGGTAACGCTCTACTTAGTAACGCGTTACTGTAGTCGGACTACTTTTTTCAGTAACGAGTAGTCTAACGCAACTACTATTCCAAAACTGGTAGTCAGATTAAAGTTACTTTTCTAAAACACCGTGCGTTACTATTTCTGCATTTCGGGGGAACGTGGGTTAGGTTAGATCTATATTTAGGCCTAGGTCTACTATGCATTCTTTTGTTGTTGTTGCTGTTTCTACGACGAATTACGTCATCTCTGCTCCGCGGCGCCAAAATCGGATCAAATATTCTATCTCGTCAGATATGATGAACATGGAAGGAGAGAAGTCCGCCTTTAGCAGCTGGAAATACAGGCATTATTTTGATTTTATTTCTGTTAAGGATGACAACATTAAGGTCCGCTGCACACTTTGCGCTGGTGACAAAGTGTTGTCTACCTTCAAAAACACAACGTCAAACCTGAAAAAACATCTGGAGAAACAGCACAGCACAACGAAGCTAACGGATCAAGTCCCAACGGCGAAAGACACAGGTGAAGGAGGTCCCAGACCTAGCAAGCAGAGGAAGCTGGATTTCGGTGTAAAACCAGTAAGTGGGGCGGAGTTGAACAGGATGGTTGGACATTATGTGGTCGAGGAAATGCTGCCTGTGAACACTGTTGACTCACCATCGTTTCGTACCATCATATCCAAGATCCCTACCAGTAACGATGCTGAGCTGCCTCACAGAACATGCTTTTCTAGCTACCTGGACAAGCAATATGAAACGATGGAGGCAAATCTGAAGGCTGCGCTACATGAGGTTGACTTTGTGTCAACAACAGCTGATATTTGGACAGCTAACAACAAAAGTTACATGGGGGTGACATTACACTGGCATAGAAAAGACACGTTAGAACGCAAAAAGGCAGCTTTAGCATGCAGAAGAGTACGAGGGAGACACACGTATGACGTAATTGGTCAAGAAATTGAAGACATCCACTCGGCGTATGGGATTGGGAACAAGGTAGTTGCAACCGTGACAGATAACGGCTCGAACTTTGTCAAGGCATTTAAAGTTTACCAGGCTGTGTCTAGCGATGATGAGATGGAGGAAGATCCAAACCCAGATGATGAGGTCACATTTTTACCTATGGCAGAACTCTTGTCAGCTGAGCATGAGAGTGATGCCGAGGCCCAGATTGTGCTTCCTCCACACCACAGGTGTGCTTCCCACACAATAAACCTAATTTCCACAAACGATTTGGACAAATATTTAACATCGAATGCAGAGATTAAGATTGTGTACAGGAGCAGCACAGCAAAATGCTCAGCACTTTGGACAAAAGCCAGCAGGTCCACCAGCGCATCAGAGGCAGTGGAGGAAGTCAGCAAAAGAAAGCTCCTGGTACCAACCTCCACAAGGTGGAACTCCTTTTTTGATGCTTTGAAGAGAGTAACAGAAGTCCCCATGAATGAGCTCAACACTCTGTGCACCAAGCTGGGAGTGAAATGCTTCAAAGAGAGGGAATATCAATTCCTTAATGAATACTGCACGGCCACAAAGCCCCTGACTGTAGCTCTGGACATTCTCCAAGCAGACTGTCCTTATGGGACTTTATTACCAACACTGGAAGTCCTGATGCAGAGGACCCTGGCTGTCAAAGATGCCCTCTCCAGCATGACCGCAGGCCTTCCAGATGCCATAGTGCAGGTATGATCCACGTTTAAGCTATTCCATGTTTCACTGTCTACAATTTACACTATAAACATTCACTTATGCCAATATTATGTTCAACAGTGTGCTATTTAATAAATGAATGAATGAATGAATGAATAAATAAATAAATAAACACACACACACACACACACACACACACACACACACACACACGGGATATTTACATCACAGTACAAAAGAGAAAAAGGTAACACTTTATTTTAAGGGGTCCTTGTTCCTGTGTATCTACCTAATTAATTACAGTGTAATTACCTATGTAACCGTATGTAATAACATGTACTTACATTGTAAATACATAGTGTATTTTGGTGTACTTACAGGTCCTTGTTACACTTGTAATAAGAAATGCCAAAGTGGCCTCTCTCTTTGCACAAGCATTTCTTATTACAAGTGTAACAAGGACCTGTAAGTACACCAAAATACACTATGTATTTACAATGTAAGTACATGTTATTACATACGGTTACATAGGTAATTACACTGTAATTAATTAGGTAGATACACAGGAACAAGGACCCCTTAAAATAAAGTGTTACCGAGAAAAAATAAAAAGAGAAACACAGATAAAAAGAGAAACACAGACACACAGGTTATTGCACATATCCTAACCATAGCAATTTATTTTTATTTTTCAGGCAGTCAAGACCCGGTTTGGTTATCTCCTGGAAGACAGAGATGCCCTTCTCGCAGCTGTGAGTTGCCCGAAATTCAAACTCCGGTGGCTGAGAGATGCAGATAGGAGGGAGCAAGTGAAACAGCTTCTAACTGAAGAATGCCGCACAACTGCTCCTCCAACACAGAGCTCTGCCAGTGTGGCCAACACACCTGTCCCACAAGGTGAGATGGACTTTTTCAATTTTGAGGCAGAGCCAGAGGAGACCTACTCTGCAGAAAAGGAAGTCATGAACTACCTGAGTTCATCCAATGATCTTCAGATTCTGCATCAGTTTGCAAACATAAAGAAGATCTTCATGAAGTATAACACTCCAACCCCATCCAGTGCTCCTGTGGAGCGTCTCTTCAGTCTGGGGGGTTTGGTACTCACACCAAGAAGAAATAGACTGTCTGACCAGAGGTTCGAGAAGCTTCTGTTAATGAGGTACAATCACTGGTTTACTTCCCCCACTCCACAGTTCCTTGCATAAATGCAAGAGAAGTCATGAATCCAGATACGGGGTTTGCTCTGATTTGTTTTATAAAACTCCTCCTTGCTGCTCTAATGCGGGACAACTACAGGTTCATTAAAATGTTCAATATAACTTAAGTGTTACAGTAATTCAGATGGATAAATGCAATCAGAGTTAAATGCATGGAGTGAAGAATGTATATTGTATTTTGTTTTTGTTTAAAGAAGTGTTTAAGTCAAATTGAGCCAAGAAAGGCTACTTTATTTTTCATATGAAGTATTTAAATTAGACTTAATGGAGTCAATTTCATTTGTAATAAGTATTTCAGTTAAATGAAGTATTTTTTTTCAGTTTTAACTGTTTTTGTTTCCTAAAAACACTTCTTGCTGCTCTAATGTTAGACAAATACATTCATGTATTCATGTTAAATGGAATTCATTTTATTTCTGATTTTTTTTTTTCCGGGGGGGGGGGGTGGTATTAGGCCTATGTATTACGTAAGAGTTTTTAAAAAAATGTTTACGTTAAGTCAAGAAAGACTGTCTTCAATTTATTTTTCATTTAAAAAACAAGTAAGCCTATTTCAAGGACATGTTTGCAAATGTTGGTGTCAATAAAGAGAGTATTGGCAGAACTGGTAGTCATTGTCATGTTATAGGGCTGGGCCAGGTCGGCGGGGGATCTGCTGAAAGTAACTAAAAGTAATCTAATTTAGTTACTTTTAAAAGCAAGTAGTCAGTAACTTAACTAAGTTACTTTTTAAAGAAGTAGTCAGTAGTCAGTAGTCGGATTACTGTTTCAAAGTAACTGTGGCAACACTGTCAGGAGCAAATACATTTCTACATGACGGAAAAATGTTGAGAAGAAACATAAAGATATATTTGAAATCAGATTCATATGAGGTGAAAAAGAATAAATTGAATGTGACTCTAAACATTTACAAACACAAACACAAACTTACCTGAGACTATCTTGTCCAGATCTTCACTACATGACTGCAGCTTCTGCAGCTCGTCTGTCATTTCAATGTTTACATTTTCCAAGTCAAAAAACAGAGCAGAGTGAGAGAAGCTCAGGACTGAAAAGAATCAGTATTCACCTCAACTAGATGGATAGAATAGATACATTTCATTATGTCCAGTTTGTTCCACTTCAGACCAAATGTTCACTGTAACTGAACACCACTGAATATTTACAGAGTAAAACATAACATTGTTTTAAACTGACTGATTCTACTAGCCTAGAAATCTATCTGCACCCTAGCAGCAGCAGATCTCTTTGCTCCGTAGGTGGGTCTAGAAAGGAGCCATAGGAACTTTTTGAGTCTCGAACACCGTTTGTGTTGACCAATCACAGCGCTCTATCTGTTTAGAGAGTCGTTGGGCGGCTTAACGCCATGACGACATACATTTTAATTGGCTTGTCAGGCTAACGTCATCCTGCTCTTTGCTCTGATTGGTCGTATCGCTACCCTATTGGTGCAGAGGCAGTTTGAAAGACAGCCTTCATCCAGCCCCCTGGACTGAGCCGAGGTCTACCGCTCGTTTCCAGACTAGACATGTTAGTGATATAGTCTGGCTTGTCAGGCTATGATTTTACATGAGAATAAAATAATTTATAGGAAAATTACACAGTTTACTATATAATATGATACTGTTGTAAATTCTTCCTGTAGAAGAGACGTAAGACATTAATTTAGAATCAGGTCTGTATCAGTCTTCACCTGTCTGAATAATAAAAGTGAACAAACTGACCTGAGAGATTTCTCTTCAGAGCTTCGTGGTCAAACTGCAGCTTTTGGAGCTGGTCCTTAGTTTTGTTTACTGAGAAGAAAGAAGAAGAAGGAGACATCTGAACATCCAGTTTGATCTTGAGTGGTTTTGTTCAGTGTTTGACTTGATGGAGGTTGTAGAGAGATGAGTTGTTGGTGTCACAGAGCAGATGTTGTTTGTCTGTAGCTACTTGACGTGTGAATCATCTGTTATTGACAGAGAAAAGAGTGGAGACTCACAGGAAGCAGCCAGAGCGCTGACGGCAGCTGCCAGGAGAAGACTGAGGACCAGGAGGGCCACGTCCCGCCGTCTCACCTGTGCTGGTCCCTTCAGCTCTGCTGCCCCCTGCTGGGAGACTGACCAACAGCAAAGACACAGCTCATGAGACCAGAGAGGAACAGAGAGGAAGCTGAGCTGCTGCTGCTGCTGCTGCTGCTGCTGCTGCTGCTGCTGCTGCTGCTGCTGCTGTGGTGAAAAGGTTTGTGAGTGTAGTGAACAGGTGAATCACTGTGGGGAGGGGGCTCCTGCTCAGCTCTGCTCACCTGCATCTGGAAGAGTCACATCTGGATCAGTGTGTGCACAGCTGCTTCCTGCTACTTTAAAATCAAATTAACTTTTTTTCTTCTGAGTTTCTGTTTTTGCTAATATTGCTAAGTATAGATTATTTGTCATAAATTGAAAGCACTCGGGGGCGTCAGGTGGCGCAGTGGGTGTGTAGAGGCTACGGTCCTCGCTGCAGGCGACCCCGGGTTCTGGTCCCGTGTCGGACGGCCCTTTCCTGCGTGTCGTTCCCCCTCTGTCTGCCTCCACATTTCCTGTCTCTCAACTGAACTGTCTCATGAAGGTTAGTCTGGGGCCGTTGACTCGCTGTTTTGGTAAGCAACCGGATCCAGGGCAAGAGAGAGACAGGCCTTTCTGTCAAAATAAAAGCATCAAGCTAATAAAATGCGGTGAAACTCTTTAATTTAAGGAATATAAATTACAAGAAAGTCCCCGAGCCATTAAGTTAACCTTTTGCTTCTATTGTATTACAAATGAATCTCTATTTTATAAGTTTTATGTTGGTGAAAACTTTTACTTTGGTGAATTTGGTGATTTCCGGATCCGCTAGAAGGCGGGAACCAGAATGCAGACAGACAAAATTTGGAGTTAACAGACCTGGTGATGCGAGGCTAAATGAAGGCATGAAAAGCCTCCCCCCAAAAAAATTTGAAAGCACTCCTATGCATTTCTGTGTAGGCTATTCCTATGTCTCCATGCAGTTAAATAGAATAGAATAGAAAATACTTTATTCATCCCCTGGAGGGAAATTCAGATCGTCCAGCAGCTTACATAACAAATCTACAAATCTTTCCATTCTGCAGGTCAGGGAGATGAGCCTGTTACAGCGGCTGCTCCTCTGACCTGAGAGTCCTGTGTAGAGGGTGTTGGGGGTCACGGCCTTCAGCTTCCACCCCGTCCTCCACTTCACCACAGCCTCCACCTGCTCCACACCCCCTCCCATTCCTGATGAGCTGGTCTCGTCTGTTCCTGTCCCTGACCCTGATGTTGTTACCTCAGCAGACAATGGCAAAGAACGTAACGCCATGGCATTAAAATCACCATGGCAACAACATCTCAGGACCGACTGACACACAGATCATTCGGACATTAGATTCGTGGTGTTTATCACCTATTTTCCTGTCAAAGTCCAACACACACACACTCTAACAAACACAAACAGACACACACACACACTGACAGGTTATTTTGAAAATGAAAAAGGATTTCTGTTCCATTTACATTTGAAATATGAGACACACTTGCTTCATAATATTAAATTGTGTTTGTTTGTGATTATTTATTGCATTTAAATGTGCCAGACTTTCTGGACACCTGCCTGTGAGGTTTTGGTGGTGTGTTCGCTGCGCACGGTGTTGCACCGGACGGAATTACCACTGCGCCAGCTGTGCTGCGCCCTGAAATTAGAGGTCGTGGGTTTGATTCAACTTGTGTTTAGTTTATTCCTCTAAAAAATGTCAGAAACTACGGTAATAAAAAGTATGTCCTTGAGATGTGCAAAGTGACATCTAAAGAAATAAGTTATAATACATATTATTGTAAATTATGTATTATATTACGACTAAGAAAACCAGAAAACATTCACATCTGAGAAGTGTGAATTCTTGAATTTTTACAATTTCTGCTCGACTAATGTCTGAAATGATTGTTATTGACTAATATTCTGTCGATTAGGAAACCACCTCATCTCAACCAAACCACAGACTCCACACTGTTGGTTACTGACCTGGCAGCTCTGCAGCTGCTTCACTTTCCAGAATCCGGACCTCAGAGTAAGTCGTTTGATCTGATGAGGAAGTGATCGCTGCAACATAAAACCAAACAGGTGATGAAACAACTACAAACTCACAGAAGGTGCACGGTGAAATGTTTCACGTCTCAAACACAAGAAATAACTCTTGAAGATGATTTTCAAAACAAACTTTTCACTTTCCTCTGTGTCCTACATCTTTCATTTTATTCTGTATAAGATGTAAAAGAATTGAAGACTCACCATTGGTGCATCTCCTGGCTCTGCTCTCAAACTGGACCTCACTATACAAGACTTGAGCTTCAGGCATTTTGCTGTGTGACCTTCAGAGAGTTTTAGTTTTAGCAGCAAATGGCTCAAATTCTGTTAAGATGTCCGATAAAAACCTCCTGTTGTTCCCCAATGACACTGAGAGTTTCCTCAAGTTGTTTCAGTGTTTCACTTCCTCAACGTTTAGACAGTCTTTTATATTCTATGACGTCTGTCGGTCAGTTTGTAGTCTGAGGTTTCAACAGAGGAAGTGATGAAACCATTTTTTCAACTTCTATTCTATTCTACAGTGATGTGTCAAATAATTAACTTAATTTACTGCATCTCCTCCTGTTGAGGCAGTATGAGATATTATAGTTGATATTTATGAGGATATGCATGAGGCTTATGTTATGTCTTATGTTTATATGAAATTATGATAACGCCACATTCATGTTTTGCTCGTTCTTCAGTCTCATTTCTCATTTTAAACTTTGTCTTAGTCTTGTTCAACATGAAGCTGTTGTATTCAATATTTTTTCAATACCAATGTGTTAAATAATAATATTGTTGTCTGCTCTACTTTGTACTGGCTTAAATCCCAGCTTGAACCTCTGAGGCTGAAACATGAAGCATCAACAGTGAAGAAGCAGCAGCTGCAGTTCCTCTCCTGACCACTAGAGTGAGTCTCCAACAGTGAGTCAGTCTCCATAGACTCCCATGTTAAAATAAACATGTTTACATCCTGGAACAAAAACTGTTTGTACAACTCACCTGTTGAACACTTTATTAGTGACTGAAGTGATGGAGAATAAGGGGGCGTGGCCTCTTTGAGTGACTAAATATTGTACAATATAACATTTGACATGAAAAATACAAACACATTTGTAAATCAACACACAATCAGAGTGAAGATGTAAATGTTTTATTATGAATTTGTCTAAATATATCACAGAAATGAGTTAAACATTCTTTTTTTTTTTTTTACAATAACAGATGAATGAAGAATATCAGAAACACTGAATGAATTTAAAGCTGGTTTGAGTATTTTGAGGAATTGCGTTCATCTAAACGTAAAAGACATGAAAATAAACAGAAACAAGAAGCAAAAATGAAAATGCTTGTGTAAGTATGAATATAAATTGACAAACATTCAAACTATTTCTTTCTTTCTTTAAACCGTTTAAAGTTAAAGGGACAACGAGGAGTTTCTATTTGGTTATAAAAGAGTCTCATATTAATGTGGATGAATCTACATTACCACTTGTTAAAGGGTCAATTTTAGATAAATATATGGTTTTGTCTTTATAGTTATTTTGTTATTATTTAGTGGTTGGCTCACCCAGCATTTCCTAGTTTCGGTTTCCCGGACGCTGCCTGGTGGGTTATGGGAATAACGCCGCCGAATCGCTAGTTGGAATCGTTTATGGTCGGAACTACGACGGTATCTGATCGTCTTCCAACCTCCGACTTTTATTCTTGATCAATCAAAACATTCTTGGCAATTGTTTTCGCTTTAGTCCGACTTGTGCCGGTCCAAGAATTTCACCGTGCGTGCAGAGGCTCATGGGAAATGTAGTGTGAAAACACCTCGCTTTCCAAATCTCCTAGTTGTCCCTTTACGACTTATTCTTGTCATGAAGCTGAGAAAAAATTGTATCCAGTCAGAAATTTGAATTATTTACAGACTCTAAATGAGGGAGTGAATATAATTTAACGAGCTGTGGTCCTTTAAATGTTTCTCTGCTCTTCCATCGTTTTGACTCAACCTTCATCAGACCACAGTTCATTAAAACTAAACTGAATTACAGACATGAAGCTGTTCTTTTTGTTCTGATGGTTTCTCACAAATCCATCTGTTTTCTTCTTTGCAGGTTTTATCCCACCACTGATTCCCTATTATGACACAGTCCTCTCCATCAGGATCCTCCTTTTTCAAGTTGTTCGGCTGTTTGTCGGCCCAGAAACTCAAACTGAGAGAAGAGGAGCAGAAAGAACTGGATCAGAAACAACAGGAAACTTTGACCTGGAAATGGAAAAAATGTTTTTACTAAAGAGTCAAACCTTTCATCCAGTGGTGAGCCGTCCACCCACTTCCAGTCTCCCTCTGTGTCTGAGTCCGTCAGACCGATCCAGAACTTCCAGTCACCATCATCTTTCCGTCTTTCTTTAACTTGGTTCAGCAGGAACGTCTGAAGAGGAAACGTTTGGTGATTTTCTCTCTGCTCAGATGTTTCTGTTCTGAGACGATGAAACATGAAGTTGTGTTTTCTACCTGCTCCTCTCTGCTGTCAATCACCACCAGGTCTCCTCCCTGATCTCTGCAGCTCCTCCTGCTCTCCATCCAGGATAAATGAATGGAGGAGAACCTGTAGCTCCGTCCTCCATGTTGTTCCCAGTCTCCTTCATACTTCAGACATGATTCACCTGTTGGAGGAGATGAACAAGGCATCGATCAGGTAACTACACTCTAACTTCCTGTATCTGTCAGTGCAACAGTGTTTGTTCACTTATCAGGAGAAAAATAATTTCTACATGACTGAAAAATGTTGAGAAGAAACGTAAAGAGAGAGAATAAATTCAATGTGACACTAAATGGTTTTAAAACACAAACTTACCTGAGACTTTTTTTCTAAGTTCTTCATTAAGTACCTGCAGCTTCTGCAGCTTCTGCAGCTCGTCTGTGATTTCAGTATTTTTATTTTCCAAGTCTTTAAAACAACAGAGCAGAGTGAGAGAAGCTCAGGGCTGAAAAGAATCAGTAGTCAACTTTACTAAAGTAGAATGTAAGAGGTAATATGAAGTAGAAAACGTTATTTATTTTCTTCTCATTGTTCACATGAGAAACATGAAGTGATACATTTTAAATCAGGTCTGTATCAGTCTTCACCTGTCTGAATAATAAAAGTGAACAAACTGACCTGAGAGATTTCTCTTCAGAGCTTCGTGGTCAAACTGCAGCTTTTTGAGCTGGTCCTTAGTTTGAACGTTTTGATTTACTGAGAAGAAAGAAAAGGAGAGTCAGAAGAAGAAGAAGACATGTGTACGTATCCAGTTTAGTGATCTAAAGGGAGGGTTGGAGATCCTGGAAAAACCTTTCTGTGGATGTAGGTGAAGTCTCTGACGGCAGCTTGATTGACACATCACGATCCAATTGATTTTTATGTGACGTTTAAGATGATGGGATGTGGTTTTTACAGGATTGTCCGTCTCACAGGTGACTGACTTTTGTCATTTTTGTGAAAAAGCATTCAGTTAATTGGTTGCAATCGAAGTGTGAAGAGGGTTTCAAACAATTTAGTAAAAAAGCTCCAGAACAGGATCACCAACCCAACCTTTAACAGAAGGAAAAGTAATTTGCTTTTGATTAAATTTTTTTAAATACTTTATTCTTTTTTCAAAGTCCCAACTGTGTTTTTCTAGTTTAAACGTTTTAAAGTTTTGTACAGTTTTTGACTTGATGGAGGTTGTTGATAGCTCAGTTGTTTGTTTAACGACCCCCCACATTAACTCCACTCTGCTGTTCACTCTGAGACAGATCTACATCCACTGACTCTCTGAGAAAAGAGTGGAGACTCACAGGAAGCAGCCAGAGCGCTGACGGCAGCTGCCAGGAGAAGACTGAGGACCAGGAGGGCCACGTCCCGCCGTCTCACCTGTGCTGGTCCCTTCAGCTCTGCTGCCCCCTGCTGGGAGACTGACCAACAGCAAAGACACAGCTCATGAGACCAGAGAGGAACAGAGAGGAAGCTGAGCTGCTGCTGCTGCTGCTGCTGCTGCTGCTGCTGCTGCTGCTGCTGCTGCTGCTGCTGTGGTGAAAAGGTTTGTGAGTGTAGTGAACAGGTGAATCACTGTGGGGAGGGGGCTCCTGCTCAGCTCTGCTCACCTGCATCTGGAAGAGTCACATCTGGATCAGTGTGTGCACAGCTGCTTCCTGCTACTTTAAAATCAAACTAACAGATAATTTCCTCTCTCTGAGTTTGTGGGCTAATCAGAGGAAGTGATGGTGAGGCACAGATGAAAATAACATCACACCTCTGAGAGGTCTGACCACGACTGCAGAGTGTGAGCATCAATGTGTTTGTAGCCAACTAGTCACGAATGTACATTTGTTTGTAAACGTGTTTTATCTTTGTGTTAACAGTATCTACACCAGTTCCTCTGATTCCAGCTGTTTTTATTGTTCTGTGATCATCTTTTCTATAGTTCTCTCTAATTATTACATTTTTTTATATACATTAAATGCCTGCAACTAATTTATGTTGATCAGTTAATCTCATGATGAGTCTTCTAAAAATATTAGTTACTAATAATAAATTGTCCTTAAGATGTGCAAAGTGACATCTAAATAAATAAGTTACTATATGATTGTAAATGATGTGTTATTTTAAGACTAAGAAAACCAAATAATATTCACATCTAAGAAATGTGAATTCTTGAATTTTTACTGATTTTGCTTCACAAATATCTGAAATGATTATTGGATTATTTTCCTGTCAATCAGGTAACGGCCTCATCTTGACTCCACGCTGTTGGTTACCGACCTGGCAGCTCTGCAGCTGCTTCACTACCCAGCATCCGGACCCCATAGTAAGTTGTTACATCTGATGAGGAAGTGATCGCTGCAACATAAAACCAAACAGGTGATGAAACAACTGAGAACTCAAGGTGACTTTGGGAAAGGTGCTCGTTGAAATGTTTCACATCTCAAAAGCATAAAGCAAGAAACAACTTTTGAAGTATCTAGAGTTTACATTTCACTTTCTTTAGGATTGATTTCATTCTGCACCGATAAGACAAAAAAAATATTAAAGACTCACCATTAGTGCATCTCCTCGCTCCTCTCTCATACTGGACGTTGCTGTACAGGACTTCAGCTTCAGGCATTTTGCTGTGTGACCTTCAGAGAATTTTAAACACAACTAAAGATAAAAACCTCCTGTTGGTCCACAAAGTTAAAGTGAGAGTTTCCTTTAGTTGTATCAGTGTTTTACTTCCTCAGTGTTCAGACAGTTTTTTATATTCTCTGACTGCTGTTGGTTGGTTGGTTGGTTGGTTGGTAGTCTGAGGGTTGAACAGAGGAAGTTATGAAACTATTTTTTCTACCTTCTATTTTACTGTGGTGTACCAGATAATTAACTTTATTTCCTGCATCTCTTCCTGTTGAGGAAATACTAGATATTATCTGTGATATTTATTGGGATATACAGACTTATGTTATGTCTGATATCTATGAAATTATGATAAAGTTAACATTCATGTTTTGCTCGTTCTTCAGTCTCGTTTCTCTCAGGTTTTATTTAATAAACTTAAGTTGTTCAAAACATTGACAACCAGACTTTGTTTGTGCACCTGTCAGGTTTGTCTCTCTGGACTGGATTCATCCATGATGGTCAAACTTTGTCTTAGTCTTGTTCAACATGAAGCTGTTGAATTCAATATTTCTTTCAATACCAATGTGTTAAATAATAATATTGTTGTCTGCTCTACTTTGTACTGGCTTAAATCCCAGCTTGAACCTGTGAGGCTGAAACATGAAGCATCAACAGTGAAGAAGCAGCAACTGCAGTTCCTCTCCTGACCACTAGAGTGAGTCTCCAACAGTGAGTCAGTCTCCATAGACTCCCATGTTAAAATAAACATGTTTACATCCTGGAACAGAAACTGTTTGTACAACTCACCTGTTGAACACTTTATTAGTGACTGAAGTGATGGAGAATAAGGGGGCGTGGCCTCTTTGAGTGACAGGTGGAGGAGTCTCAGCTCCACACAGGCTCCTCCTCTTTGACCATTTTTGGACACATTTGTAAAACCAGTCACAATCAACACACAATCAGAGTGACTGAAGATGTAAATGTTTTATTAAGACTTTATCTAAATGTATCACAGAAATGAGTTAAACATTATTCATTCATCTGTTATTGTAAAAAAAAAAAAAAAAAGAAGAATATCAGAAACACTGAATGAACTTAAAGCTGGTTTGAGTATTTTGAGGAATTGTGTTCGGCTAAACATAAAAGAGATGAAAATGAACAGAAACAGGAAGTAAAAATTAAAAAACCCAAACAATTTCTTTCTTTAAACCGTTTAAAGTTAAGATTTTACTTGTCTTGAAGAATCTAAATCTGAATTATTACACACATGACACAAACTTCATCAGGCCAAAGTTTGTTAAAGCTAAACTGATTTACAGACTTGAAGCTGTCCTTTTTGTTCTGATGGTTTCTCACAAATCCATCTCAATTCAGCTCTGCAGGAAAAATCGTTCCACTGATCTCCCATTATGATGACACAGTCCTCTCCATCAGGATCACGTGGGTCCCTGTTGTTCGGCTCATTGTCGGCCCAGAAACTCAAGCTGAGAGAAGAGGAGCAGAAAGAACTGGATCAGAAACAACAGGAAACTTTGACCTGGGAAAAAATGTTTTTCTAAAGAGTCAAACCTTTCGTTCAGTGGTGAGCCGTCCACCCACTTCCAGTCTCCCTCTGTGTCTGAGTCCGTCAGACCGATCCAGAACTCCTGACCAGGATGTTTCCGTCTTTCTCTCACTTGGTTCTGCAGGAACGTCTGAAGAGGAAACGTTTGGTGATTTTCTCTCTGCTCAGATGTTTCTGTTCTGAGACGATGAAACATAAAGTTGTGTTTTCTACCTGCTCCTCTGTGCTGTCAATCTTCACCAGGTCTCCTCCCTGATCTCTGCAGCTCCTCCTGCTCTTGGTCCAGGATGAATAACAGGAGGAGAACCTGTAGCACCGTCCTCCATGTTGTTCCCAGTCTCCTTCATACTGCAGACATGACTGACCTGTTGGAGGAGATGAACAAGGCATCGATCAGGTAACTACACTCTAACTTCCTGTATCTGTCAGTGCAGCAGTGTTTGTTTAGTTATCAGGGGCCGTATTCACAAAGAATCTTAAGGTTAAAAGTAGCTCCTAAGGCCGCCGGCACTCAACAACCAATCAACGCGTTGAGCGCCTCGAATTCGTGCACGAGAATTGACGTAATCCATAGCAACGGGGCGTCACCAGGGCATCACTCTTAGTTTGCTCTTAGTGATTTATCCTTAGTAAGAGTAGGTCTCAGCGGCTTTGTGAATAGCTTTTAAGAAAAAACTCCTACGTAAAAACTTTTAGTGCGAGTTAGGAGCACTCCTAGCGGTAAGATAAAAGGCTTTGTGAATACGGCCCCAGGACAAGAAATGTAAAGAGAGTAAATTCAACGTGACACTAAATGGTTTTAAAACACAAACTTACCTGAGACTTTTTTTCGAAGTTCTTCATTAAGTACCTGCAGCTTCTGCAGCTCGTCTGTATTTTCAGTGTTTTTATTTTCCAAGTCTTAAAAACAACAGAGCAGAGTGAGAGAAGCTCAGGGCCAGAAAAGAATCAGTAGTCGACTTCACTAAAAACTAATGAAGCTGTTTGTTCACACTAGTGGCTTCATTTTTACAGTTATAAGCTGATAGTTATTAGGGCCCGAGCGAAGACAAGCATTGGAATCGTAGTGTTTATTCTTTCTTTCTTCCATTATTATTAGGGCCTGAGCAGGACAATGTCCCGTGAGGACCTATTGAAATTGTAATGTTTATTTTTCTTATTATTACGCACATTTAAACGCAAATTTGACCCCTTTCCCGTGCTCGAAAAGTCACCGAACTTTGCACACACGTGCGGCCTGGCGAAAAATTTGATATTTTGGTGCCAGCGCATGTGGGTGGGGCAAAATGGCTCAATAGCGCCCCCTACAAAGTTGGTCACGGCGAGCCCCACTTCCCAGTTTCACCTACATGCATGAAACTTGGTGGGGTTATAGAACATGGGGAGACAAACAAAAAACCCTCTTGGAGCCACACCCTAAACCCAACCGGAAGTCCGCCATTTTGATTTGTAGTTTTTCCTATTTGAACGAACTCCTCCTAGAGATTTTGCCCGATTGACTTCAAATCGGCTACAGACCATCTAGATACCATTCTGATCAAAAGTTATTAAAATAATTTCTCTAGGTCAAAGGGCGTGGCTTCTAGGGGGCGACAGAGTTTCGCTACTCGCCAACAACATTCGCAATGCTCTCACGCCCACATACTTGATCCAATCAACTTCAAACTCGGTGGGCATGATGACGGCTCCGCCCCGAACGCCCGGATGTATTAATTATCTACGTCACTCATAGCGCCCCCCCGGTGGTAACAGGAAGTGGCCAGGTTTCCCTTTAACGTGTACTGATGGCACATAATTGACCCCATCAACTTCATTCCACTTCTAAAACATGCAGAACAAGTTGGTGAAGCTACATCGTGAACGCTGTGAAGCTACGAGTAATGGCGTCCGTGTGGCGACGCGGCGACTATCGACCCTCGCCATGAAATTACGTTTGCCCTTTTGATGGCTTTAATAAACTCGTATCATCGTGAAAATTGACACACAGGTCCAGGGTGGAGACCTCTTAGATCTGATAGGGGCGACGCCCATGGGCGGGGCCAAATGCCTCTATAGCGCCCCCTGGAAATTTCAGAAACCCCTCCCCATAGGGGTTTTTTTTGGAGTTGGAACATGAAAATCGGTACACATGTGTAAGTTGTCAAGGCGCACAAAAAAGTCTCTTGCACCGTCGGTCTACTCCAAACAGGAAGTCGGCCATTTTGATTTTACTCGCCACATTGTGTTTTAACGAACTTGTCCTAGGGATTTTGTCCGATCGACTTCAAATTGGTTACACATCATCCTGAAACTATGCTGATCAAAAGTTATTAAAAGCTTTTTTCTACATCAAGGGGCGTGGCTGCTATTGCGCCGCCATGTTTGATCCATCGCCATGCATATTCAAGCAGCTCTCTCTCCTACATACTTCATCCAAACTGCTTCAAATTTCTGTACATGATCAGAGCCCCTCCCTCAACATCTCCATATGCTCATAAGGAATCTCACTCATGTCGCCCCCTTGTGGAAACAGGAAGTGCCGTGTTTTACATCAACATTGTCCGATTTGCTCCAAACTTCACGTGTGATCAGGGTCCGCCCCCTGAACGCACCGGCCCATGTTTTGTTACACTCCTACTGCCCCCTGCTGGATGAACCATGAACTCATCATAACTCCTTCATGCATTGTCCGATTTCCTTGAAACTTCACATGTGTGATGAAGGTCCGCCCTTGAGCTCATCTGCCCACATCTGGTTGCCGACCCCTGGTGGATGAATGAAACATTGCGTTTTTTCGCTCCTGCCAGGTTTTTTCTCCCTTCTCGCCACAGCCCCTGCATGCCTCAGCTTAGCGGAGTCGCGAGGGCCCGATCATCGCCGCTTGTGGCTTTAATTGTAATTATAACCTTTTTTTCACTTCAGACCAAATGTTCACTGGAATTTAACATTACTTTATTTATTTACTTATTTATTTGTTAACCAGAGACAGTGCACATTGATCAACATTTCAGATTCCACATCTATATAAATGTGCCAGCGCCAACATGGTCCCTTGGGCAGGTTGTAAAAAAAACACTGCAGCTGTTCACTGGATCTGTTGATTATAAAAGGGAAACTCCACTAATATCACAGTTTATTATATAATAGGACAGTAGAATGTAGAGGTAATATGAAGTAGAAAAAGTTATTTATTTTCTTCTCATTGTTCACATGAGAAACATAAAGTGATGAATTTCAAATCAGGTCTGTATCAGTCTTCACCTGTCTGAATAATAAAAGTGAACAAACTGACCTGAGAGATTTCTCTTCAGAGCTTCGAGGTCAAACTGCAGCTTTTGGAGCTGGTCCTTAGTTTGAACGTTTTGATTTACTGAGAAGAAAGAAGAGGAAGAAGACATCTGAACATCCAGTTTGATCTTGAGTGGTTTTGTACAGTGTTTGACTTGATGGAGGTTGTAGAGAGATGAGTTGTTGGTGTCACAGAGCAGATGTTGTTTGTCTGTAGCTACTTGACGTGTGAATCATCTGTTATTGACAGAGAAAAGAGTGGAGACTCACAGGAAGCAGCCAGAGCGCTGACGGCAGCTGCCAGGAGAAGACTGAGGACCAGGAGGGCCACGTCCCGCCGTCTCACCTGTGCTGGTCCCTTCAGCTCTGCTGCCCCCTGCTGGGAGACTGACCAACAGCAAAGACACAGCTCATGAGACCAGAGAGGAACAGAGAGGAAGCTGAGCTGCTGCTGCTGCTGCTGCTGCTGCTGCTGCTGCTGCTGCTGCTGCTGCTGCTGCTGTGGTGAAAAGGTTTGTGAGTGTAGTGAACAGGTGAATCACTGTGGGGAGGGGGCTCCTGCTCAGCTCTGCTCACCTGCATCTGGAAGAGTCACATCTGGATCAGTAGCTGCTTCATGCTACTTTAAAATCAACAACAAACTTCTAACAGATCATTCCTTCTTTTTGAGTTTGTGTACTAATCAGAGGAAGTGATGGTGCAGAACAGACAAAATAATATCACACCTCTGAGAGGTCTGACCACGACTGCAGAGCTTCAATAAGTGTGAATTAATGTGTGTTTGCACACTGCATACTAGAGCACAATGTACATTTGTTTTAAAGTGTGTTTTCCCCTTTGTGTTAAAGCAGATATCAGCTTCACGGCCGTTTCGGCTAATGCTGCGTTCAAGGCAGGCTTTTGAAACCGTAAGTTACAGCTTCAAGTCACAACTACGACTTGGTAGCGTTCCAGGTAACCCGTAGCTCGTGTTTTTACCATCCTGTTGTCTGTGAAAGTTCCCTATAACGGCCACTCGTAACTTCCGACCCGTGAACTCGTACCAGATCGAACTGGTATGACTTCACAGGAAGGAAAAACACAAAGTACGAGTTTCTTTGAACGCACCATGAGTTAGCAGCCCCCGCCCTTGTCAGGCATCAATTGGTCCTCGTGCTACGTCACCACATTCACGCGCATCCCTTGGCTGCACACTTGTAACACTTGTATCCCACAAGGAAAATTTTCTCCTCGGGTTACAGCAGAGCAGAGTGACGGAGAGACTCGTGTTTAGGCTGAAATACTTCATGTAAGTGATTGCTGACGGAAAATAGGACTATTTAGGACTTATATTAACAAAAACATTCCACTGATATCTGCTTTAATATTTACACACCAGTTTACTAATCACATTTTATTTAATTTCACCCAATAAAACACACTTTATTTATAATAAATAAAATGATTTATTTATATATTTATTGGTTATAATTCTAATTTCCTGTTGATCAGGTAACGGCCTCATCTCGACTCCACACTGTTGGTTACCGACCTGGCAGCTCTGCAGCTGCTTCACTTCCCAAGACCCGGACCTCAGAGTAAGTTGTTTCATCTGATGAGGAAGTGATCGCTGCAACATAAAACCAAACAGGT
Source organism: Trachurus trachurus (assembly GCF_905171665.1). Lineage (NCBI taxonomy): Eukaryota > Metazoa > Chordata > Actinopteri > Carangiformes > Carangidae > Trachurus > Trachurus trachurus. Next base: position 1,654,966 of record NC_139904.1, read on the forward strand.
GATGAAAGGAGTGTGTGTGTGTGTGTGTGTGTGTGTGTGTGTGTGTGTGTGTGTGTGTGTGTGTGTACTCATGCAGACCTTCAAGAAGGTGAATGTTAAAATGTTTCACATCTCAAACACAAGAAACAACTCTTGAAGTATCTGGAGTTTACATATTAGAGAAGTGAGTCAGGTCCATCAGTTCACTCTGAAGACAGGAGATGGTTTTTAAAATGAACATTTCACTTCCTTCTGAAAATTTTAGTTTATTCTGCACCGATAAGACATTAAAGAATTAAAAACTCACCATTAGTGCATCCCCTGTTTCTGCTCCCAAACTGGACCTCACTGTACAGGACTTCAGCTTCAGCCATTTTGCTGTGTGACCTTCAGAAAGTTTGAAACACAACTACAGATACAAACCTTCTCTTGTTCCGCAAAGTCAAAGTGAGAATTTCCTCAAGTTGTTTCAGTGTTTTACTTCCTCAGTGTTGAGCAACAAAGTCATTTATATTCTCCAATAGTGACTCTGGTCTCTGTTGGTTGGTTTGTAGTCTGAGGGTTGAACAGAGGAAGTGATGAAACTATTTGTTTTTACTTTGGTGGTGTACCTAACGGCATTAAAGGGATAGTTCACCCAAAATTCAAATTTCACTCATTATCTACTCACCCTCATGTCGACTAATGCTGCGTTCATAACAACTCGGAGGTCAGAATTCCCAACTCGGAAATTTCCGACTTCCGACATCATTGCATTCACGCTGCAGGAACTCGGAAGAAAAAAAAACATGGATACCTGAAGGAAGTTTGGCGTATTGTGGCTCTTAGCTGAATACGGAAAATTAATGCAGCAGTAAATGATGTTTATTTTGGAGGAGAGGAGACGCCGCAGATGAGTGCACAATGCACATATAATGTTACAGCCTTGATAACAGTTAAACATTATTTCCGTCATATACGAGGAACGACAATTTCACACCATACAACAATCACAGCTTAATATAAACGTATTTCATATAAGCTACTGCAATAATACACAAAAATATGCATTAAAACCTCAACAAATAACTTCAAATGTCTAAATTCTAACCGTTTAAGACGAGGGCCGCCATGTTTTGATGTTGTCGTGACGTCAAGTCGGAGCTCTGAAATGATACCCGAGTTTCCGACCTGTAATTTCCGAGTTCGACGCCGTTCAATTCATTTTTTACAACTCGGAGCTCGTTTTTTTCCGACTTCCGAGTTGTCTTGAACGCAGCATAAGGGCTGGGAGAAGTTTCAGAGTCCTCCGTGCCTTCTCTGAGTTACAGCGGGGCTCCGTGCAGCACTGCATGTCCATATGACGGTAGCGAACGGGTTTCAATTTGCTTTGCACAAAAAGACACACCAAAAAACATCCAAATACCTCCATAGTGCTCGTCTGTAATGTCCCTCTTGTATTGAAGCCCCGACATGAGAAACTGTTCCGAAAAAAAGTCTATATTTTAAGCTTGTTCGTAGCGGAAGCTCCCAGCACTGCTCTTCCTGGTCCATCCAAATCTTGCGCGATTTGTGCCGGCGTCAGTGCAAATCGCGACCCCTAACATTTTTTAATTAAAAAAAAAAATAATAATTACAGTTTACCAGCAGATAGTGCTATTTCCCCATTACGCCTGTATTTCCCATTGAAAAACAAAACTTGACTACAACAATTTGTCATGAGAAAGGCTTCATTACAAAAAGTTGGGTCACTATCACCAACACAGATAAATTGGTGGCAAAAAGAAGATTTTGCCCAAAAGGACTGAAGTGGCCTTCTTCCCGTCCCAGTGATGGGAGAAGGTCACGGCGGCTGGTCTTGGTGTTCGGACGCGTGCGTTACAAACAATTGCCCAAAAACGAGGTTGCAATGGTAAAAACACCACATTTATTTACAACACAATACCTTATTCCATGTAGCAGGCAGGACACAAAAGGCATAATGACACGGTCAAAAACTGTTTGCCTTGACCAGCTACACCTGGCACTAATTGTCCTGGCCTTAAATACCCCCGTGACCCGGAAGCGCGTGACGCCACTTCCGGTGTCAACGGAGGTTACAACAATAAAATAGAAAACAAAATAAAGCTAAAATGGCTCTTACAAGGACAAAAATGTCCCTGATGGGCCCTGAAAAAAATAAAAAATAAAAAATAAATAAATAAAAATTATTAATTCTATGTAGGCTACATGACTTATTTTTTTTTTACCAGTTTAAATTTCTGTAACGAATAATTTTTTTCTTTCTTTTTTTTTTTGACAAGTGTAACCATAACAACAACAACTGGGTGCTCACGCTCACAGCTGCACCCTGAAGCAGAGAAACATCCAACCACCAACATAATCCTGGAGCAGTTATAATTCTTCTGTTTTAAATCAAACGAAATCTTGGTAAGTCCTGTCAATTTTCTTCATAAAAGAGACCAATTAAGCTCTAAAGTGTATTTAACGGAAAGGGGAAAAAAAGTAACCGTTAGCCGTTAGCGTTAGCCGCGCTAGCATTAGCAGCGGTTAGCAACCGTTAGCCTTGGTGGCCGTTACTGGCCGTTTGTATGGATATTGACGCTAACGGCAATAGCGTTAGCATTGATTTTAGCTGATTTAAAGTTGGTTTTGGTTGAGTTTGGAGGCGCCAGTGGACCAAAGCGGTAGTGTTTTGCCTGAAGGAAGACCCCATTTCCCATGAGCAGCTCACTCTGATCAGGTCAGCCATGTTTTAACTAAATATTATACAATATAACATTTGACATGAAAAATACAAACACATACAAACCAGTCACAATCAACACACAATCAGAGTGACCTGAAGATGTAAATGTTTTTATTATGAGTTTGTCTAAATGTATCACAGAAATTAGTTAAACATTCTTCATTCATCTGTTATTGTTAAAAAAAAAAAAAAAAAGAATATCAGAAACATTGAATGAATTTAAAGCTGTTTTAAGTATTTTGAGGAATGGTGTTAAACTAAATGTAAAAGAGATGAAAATGAACAGAAACATGAAGTAAAAATGAGAAAACCCAAACACTTTATTTCTTTAAAAGTATATTGTGTAGGAATTACTCCCATCTAGCGTTGCGGTTGTATATCACAAGCAACTCAATTGTATTTTTCATGCTGCATTCACGTGAAATCGGTTAGACGGCAGACGGACGACAGCCGCTGCACGTAACGGCATAAACAAGCCTCTATGTAAACAAGTGGTCCGTCAGCACGAGGCAAAACAATACACGGCGATGTGGTATTGTTTTACCGTCTTTCTCTGGACTTCTGTGACTAAAATGACATCTGGTTTGTTAGCGACGGCCGTCTGCCCGACTGCAGGTGAATGCAGCATCAGTGTAACGCTCCATTCCTCCTCACTGCGTTACCGCGGTGACTTTTCACAGACGCCACCTCCACCTGAGCCGACAGCTCCGGTGTCTCCGCTGAGTTTCCGTGGTTTCCTACCGTCACGCTGCCACTGAAGGTAAAAACATGGCGACACCACATGGCAGCAGCACCGAGCTTACCCGCTCCATGGAGATATGAATGATATGAACGGCTCATTCAGAGCTGAAAGGAACACTTCACTTTGTTGATGGGGGTAATTATTGATGAATGAAAAACAGAGTTTTGAACGAAATAATCGATTTTCGTGAATAGATAACAGGAGAAGTTACACAATGTCCCTTTGAACCATTTAAAGTTACGTTTTTTTCTTGTCTTGAAGCTGAGAAAAGACTTAAAGCAGATATCAGCTTCACGGCCGTTTCGGCTAATGCTGCGTTCAAGGCAGGCTTTTGAAACCGTAAGTTACAGCTTCAAGTCACAACTACGACTTGGTAGCGTTCCAGGTAACCCGTAGCTCGTGTTTTTACCATCCTGTTGTCTGTGAAAGTTCCCTATAACGGCCACTCGTAACTTCCGACCCGTGAACTCGTACCAGATCGAACTGGTATGACTTCACAGGAAGGAAAAACACAAAGTACGAGTTTCTTTGAACGCACCATGAGTTAGCAGCCCCCGCCCTTGTCAGGCATCAATTGGTCCTCGTGCTACGTCACCACATTCACGCGCATCCCTTGGCTGCACACACAGCCCTTCATGCCGTTCTCTCTCCTCATTGGATAACACTTGTATCCCACAAGGAAAATTTTCTCCTCGGGTTACAGCAGAGCAGAGTGACGGAGAGACTCGTGTTTAGGCTGAAATACTTCATGTAAGTGATTGCTGACGGAAAATAGGACTATTTAGGACTTATATTAACAAAAACATTCCACTGATATCTGCTTTAATACAGTCAGAAATCTGAATTATTTACAGTCTCTAAATGAGGGAGTGGTCCTTTAAATGTTTCTCTGCTCTTCCATCGTTTTTTGACTCAACCTTGACGTTCATTAAAGCTAAACTGATTTACAGACTTGAAGCTGTTCTTTTTGTTCTGATGGTTTCTCACAAATCCATCTGAATGCAGCTTTGCAGGTGTAATCCGCCCACTCACTTCCCATTATGACACAGTCCTCTCCATCAGGATCCAGCACTTTGTAGTCGTCTGGCTGATCGTAGCGCCAGAATCTCAAGCTGAGAGAAGAGGAGCAGAAAGAACTGGATCAGAAACAACAGGAAACTTTGACCTGGAAATGGAAAAAAAAGGTTTTACTAAAGAGTCAAACCATTCGTCCAGTGTTGAGCCGTCCACCCACTTCCAGCGTCCCTCTATGGTTACGTCTGTCAGACCGATCCAGAACGTCTCACCAGGATGTTTCTGTCTTTCTTTCACTTGGTTCAGCAGGAACGTCTGAAGGGGAAACGTTTGGTGATTTTCTCTCTGCTCAGATGTTTCTGTTCTGAGACGATGAAACATAAAGTTGTGTTTTCTACCTGCTCCTCTCTACTGTCAATCTTCACCAGGTCTCCTCCCTGATCTCTGCAGCTCCTCCTGCTCTTGGTCCAGGATGAAGTAGTGGAGGAGAACCTGTAGCACCGTCCTCCATGTTGTTCCCAGCCTCTTTCACACGTCAGACATGGCTGACCTGTTGGAGGAGATGAACAAGGCATCGATCAGGTAACTACACTCTAACTTCCTGTATCTGTCAGTGTTAATTTACTTATCAGGAGAAAATTATTTTCTACATGACTGAACAATGTTGAGAAAAGAAACATAAGGGATAGATTTAAATCAGATTCACATTAGGTGAAAAATAATAAATTCAATGTGACTCTAAACATTTACAACAAACTAGGGCTGTCAGAGTTAACGCGTTAATCGCGATGCGATTAATTAAAAAAATTAACGCGATTAAATTTTTTAATCGCGGTTAATCGCGGCCCATTTTGTCCTCTGTCTGCTGGACTGGAGGACTGGAGTGTGGGACCTCCAGTCCAGTAGGTGGCGGTAAGGCACCTTCAAGTTGGTTGCTACACAAATATACACAGTCTAACATATATCCACAGCTCCATCCATTGATTTTTTGACGGCTTTGTTGTAAACAAATGCACATGGCCAGGCAGAGGTGTAGCAAAGTAACGGGCAATTTCCACTGGATGCAATTCGTTTCAATTCTGTGTGAGTTTCATGCATCATGTGTTATGATTAGTTACTAGGCCTACTAGGTCTGGTCTAAAAGTTGTTTGTCTAGAGATTATAACACTTTGGAGTGTTGAAAGTCCAAAGCGCCATATATAATATTTTTAATAGAGATTAATCGCGAGTTAACTATGGAAAAAATGCGATTAATCGCGATTAGAAAAATTAATCGTTTGACAGCCCTAAAACAAACACAAACTTACCTGAGACTCTTTTTTCCAGTTCTTCATTACATGACTTTAACTTCTGCAGCTCGTCTGTCATGTTTTTATTTTCCAAGTCTTAAAAAAACAAAGCAGAGTGAGAGAAGCTCAGGACCTGAAAAGAATCAGTAGTCGACTTTACTGAAAACTAATGAGGCTGTTTGTTCACAGTGGTTTCATTTTTACAGTTATAAGAAAAAGATCTACAAGGGCTCCTTTATCCCCAATGCCATCTGCATAATAAACAAGACACAGTAAAGGGGATTTTATTTTTATTATTGTGTGATGTGACCGCTGTTGACTTTGTTTTGTCTCATGTAAGCCTTGCTGGCAAGCGTTCGTGTTCCGAGTGATCCAGTGATCTGCCCGGTGCTGCAGCAGCACGACCCCGCTAGTTTCAACCTCAGCCCGCCTGGTGTGTGTGTGTGTACGTGTACCAGAGACTGGTGTGTGTGTACGACGTCTGTGTACGATATCTGGATGGGCTAAAAATCTGATTTTGGCTGGCAGTCTGAACGCGGCCTAATAAGCTGATTTTGATCCAGACTAAATATTCACTAGAACTAAACAAAACTGAATATTTCCAGATGAAAAAACATAATGTGGTTGGCTGGTTTTTGACCAGCCACTATATTTTTTGTAACATTGCAGCTGTTCACTGAATCTCGTGATTATAAAAGGGAAACTCCACCAATTACACAGTTTATTATATAATATGACAGTAAAAGTAAAAGTTATTTATTTTCTTCTCATTGTTCACATGAGAAACATAAAGTGATATATTTTAAATCAGGCCTGTATCAGTCTTCATCTGTCTGAATAATAAAAGTGAACAAACTGACCTGAGAGATTTCTCTTCAGAGCTTCGAGGTCAAACTGCAGCTTTTGGAGCTGGTCCTTAGTTTGAACGTTTTGATTTACTGAGAAGAAAGAAGAAGGAGGAGAAGACATCTGAACATCCAGTTTGATCTTGAGTGGTTTTGTTCAGTGTTTGACTTGATGGAGGTTGTAGAGAGATGAGTTGTTGGTGTCACAGAGCAGATGTTGTTTGTCTGTAGCTACTTGACGTGTGAATCATCTGTTATTGACAGAGAAAAGAGTGGAGACTCACAGGAAGCAGCCAGAGCGCTGACGGCAGCTGCCAGGAGAAGACTGAGGACCAGGAGGGCCACGTCCCGCCGTCTCACCTGTGCTGGTCCCTTCAGCTCTGCTGCCCCCTGCTGGGAGACTGACCAACAGCAAAGACACAGCTCATGAGACCAGAGAGGAACAGAGAGGAAGCTGAGCTGCTGCTGCTGCTGCTGCTGCTGCTGCTGCTGCTGCTGCTGCTGCTGCTGCTGTGGTGAAAAGGTTTGTGAGTGTAGTGAACAGGTGAATCACTGTGGGGAGGGGGCTCCTGCTCAGCTCTGCCGTTTTACGATAAACTGCTGATTTCTCTTCATGAAACGTGATGTTTTAAACAGGTAGAGGTCATATTTTTTTCTCATGACACAATCCAATCGGATCACAAAATAAAACTTTGACTCCCGTTCACTTACATGGAGACTTTTACCGAGTTGAGGTCCCATGGCGACGTTACTTCCTGCTTCCGCTTAGGCTCTCTATTATAATGGGTGTGTATTGCGCAGAATTTTTGGGCTAGAGTGGATAACATCATTGGCTAGAGTGGGAGAAGTTTCTCTTTCCATGCTGCTCCTGGACACAAATTACGCTCTATGGACATGATTTTTTCCACAGTTGTAGACAAATTTGTCCTCTCTCTAACATTGTGCTCAACAAAGCAGAGAGACTTACAGAATTTAAACTGTGAGCCTCTGAGTAAGGCCAGGTCTCTCCCTGATCCCCATTCATTGCAATACAAAGACTTTCTGAGAGAAGCAGAAGGGACCCCTGTTTTTAACTCGCAAGGGTTTCTAAAATATTTACTGTAGAAACACTAAATCATGTCGAAGCATTCTGGACGACCACAGTCTGCTGCTTCTTCTAATTAGGAGCTACCGTTTTGTCAGAATCAGCCCAAATATGAGACCAGTGCAGAGGCAGAAAATCATCCTTTTTCTTGACCTTTCTGTCTCCCTCAGCCTGAGGTGCGTCTATCGTCGTGGCAGCCACCTAAAGTTGCCATGGTAACTTCTGAGCCTCATATCTCTGATGTTAATCTGTCTACCATACATTTATATCAAGTCTCTGTCAAACACAACCACACACACAGCTCTATGTGATTACAGTTACAGTTGACAACTCCTCAGTGCCAGTGCTCAGAGAAAGATGATCATGTGTCTGTCTCATTATCTCTGTCTGTACAGTATGTGACTCTTTAGCTCTGACTTGGCCTTAAGGTCGTGGGTTTGATTCAACTTGTGTTGATTATCAGTTAATCTGATGATGATTCCTCTAAAAAATGTCAGAAACTAATTTAAAAAAGTCCTTGAGATGTGCAAAGTGACATCTAAAGAAATAAGTTATTATAGGCTATTTGATTATAAATTAGGCTATGTATTATATTACAACTAAGAAAACATTCACATCTGAGAAGTGTGAATTCTTGAACTTTTACCTTTTTTGCTTGACTAATGTCTGAAATGATTACTTTATTACTAAAATTGTTGCTGACTAATATTCTGTCGATTAGGAAACCACCTCATCCCAACCAAACCACCGACTCCACACTGTTGGTTACTGACCTGGCAGCTCTGCAGCTGCTTCACTTTCCAGAATCCGGACCTCAGAGTAAGTCGTTTGATCTGATGAGGAAGTGATCGCTGCAACATAAAACAAAACAGCTGCTGAAACAACTACAAACTCACAGAAGGTGCTCGGTGAAAAGTTTCACATCTCACACACAAGAAATAACTCTTGAAGATGATTTTCAAAACAAAAATGTCATTTTGTTTTGTGTCCTACATCTTTTATTTTATTCTTTACCTTTAAGTTGTAAAAGAATTGAAGACTCACCATTGGTGCATCCCCTCGCTCTGCTCTCAAACTGGACCTCACTATACAAGACTTGAGCTTCAGGCATTTTGCTGTGGGACCTTCAGAGAGTTTTGGTTTTAGCAGCAAATGGCTCAAATTCTGTTAAGATGTTCGATAAAAACCTCCTGTTGTTCCCCAATGACACTGAGAGTTTCCTCAAGTTGTTTCAGTGTTTCACTTCCTCAATGTTTAGACAGTCTTTTATATTCTATGACGTCTGTCGGTCAGTTTGTAGTCTGAGGTTTTAACAAAGGAAGTGATGAAACCATTTTTTCAACCCTCTATTCTATTCTTCAGTGATGTGCCAAATAATTAACTTAATTTACTGCATCTCCTCCTGTTGAGGCAGTATTAGATATTATAGATGATATTTATTAGGATATGCATGAGACTATACTTACACACATAATACTGTATAGGCCCACTATGAAATTATGATAACATCACATTCCTGTTTTGCTCATTCTTCAGTCTCATTTCTCTCAGGTCTTATTGAATTAATTGATTAATTCATCTTTTTTTCCAAAACACTGACAACCAGACTTTCTTCACCTGTCAGGTTTGTCTCTCTGGACTGGATTCATCCATGATGGTCAAACTTTGTCTTAGTCTTGTTCAACATGAAGCTGTTATATTCAATATTTTTTCAATACCAATGTGTTAAATAATAATATTGTTGTCTGCTCTACTTTGTACTGGCTTAAATCCCAGCTTGAACCTCTGAGGCTGAAACATGAAGCATCAACAGTGAAGAAGCAGCAGCTGCAGTTCCTCTCCTGACCACTAGAGTGAGTCTCCAACAGTGAGTCAGTCTCCATAGACTCCCATGTTAAAATAAACATGTTTACATCCTGGAACAAAAACTGTTTGTACAACTCACCTGTTGAACACTTTATTAGTGACTGAAGTGATGGAGAATAAGGGGGCGTGGCCTCTTTGAGTGACAGGTGGAGGAGTCTCAGCTCCACACAGGCTCCTCCTCTTTGACCATTTTAGGACTGACCAGGAGTTAGGGGGCGGAGTCAGACGCTGCCAAGATGGCGGCAGCAGCAGAGCAGCTCACTCTGATCAGGTCAGCCATGTTTTAACTAAATATTATACAATATAACATTTGACATGAAAAATACAAACACATTTGTAAAACCAGACACAATCAACACACAATCAGAGTGACTGAAGATATAAATGTTTTATTAAGAATTTATCTCAATGTATCACAGAAATGAGTGAAACAGTCTTTTTTTTTTTAACAATAACAGATAAATGAAGAACATCAGAAACATTGAATGAATTTAAAGCTGGTTTGAGTATTTTGAGGAATTGTATTCAACTAAAAGTAAAAGGCATGAAAATAAACTGAAACGGAAAGTAAAAATTAAAATGCTTGTATAAGTATTAAATCTAAATCTAAAAACACCCAAACTATTTGTTCCTTTCTTTCTTTACACTTTTTAAAGTTAAGAATTATTCTTGTAATGAAGCTGAGAAAAGACTTTATACAGTCATAAATCTGAATTATTTACAGACTATAAATGAAGGAGCAAGTGAATGTGATTTAACGAGCTGTGGTCCTTTAAATGTTTCTCTGCTCTTTCATCGTTTTTGACTCAAACTTCATCAGGCCACAGTTTGTTAAAGCTAAACTGATTTACAGACATGAAACTGTCTTTTTTCCAGACTCAGCTTGTTTCTCACAAATCCATCTGGTTTCATCTTTGCAGGAATCATCCCACCACTTCTCTCCCATCATGACACAGTCCTCTCCGTCATGATCCTCCAGTTTCGAGTCGTCCGGCTGATCACGGCCCCACAAACTCAAGCTAAGAGAAGAGGAGCAGAAACAACTGGATCAGAAACAACAGATGACCTGGAAATTATTTATTTTTTATTTTTTGCAAAAGAACCTTTTATCCAGTGGTGAGCCGTCCCTCCATATCCAGCGTCCCTCTTTGGCTAAGTCTGCCAGACCGATCCAGAACTTCTCTTCATCATGTTTCTGTCTTTCTCTCACTTTGTTCTGCAGGAACGTCTGAAGAGGAAACGTTTGGTGATTTTCTCTCTGCTCAGATGTTTCTGTTCTGAGACGATGAAACATAAAGTTGTGTTTTCTACCTGCTCCTCTCTGCTGTCAATCTTCACCAGGTCTCCTCCCTGTCCTGTGCAGCTACTCTTACTGTCAAACCAGGATAAAGGAATGGAGGAGAACCAGTAACACCGTCCTCCATGTTGTTCCCAGTCTCCGTCACACGTCAGACACAACTCATCTGTTGGAGGAGATGAACAAGGCATCGATCAGGTAACTTCACTCTAACTTCCTGTATCTGTCAGTGAAACAGTGTTTGTTCACTTATCAGGAGAAAAATAGTTTCCAAAATGTTGAGAAGAAACATGGAGATAAATTTGAAATCAGATTTATATCAGGTGAGAAAGAATAACTTAAATGTGACTCTAAACGTTTACAAACACAAACTTACCTGAGACCTTTCCTTCCAGATCTTCATTACATGACTGCAGCTTCTGCAGCTCAACTGTAATTTCAATGTTATTATTTACAAAGTCTTGGTCTCAGGCTGATTCAAAATGCATGAGGATAAAATCATTTAAAGAGCATCACACCATAACAGAAGAAGGTATTTTGTTGTAAATTCTGTTGTTCAAAGAAGAAACATGAAGTGATACATTTTAAATCAGGTCTGTATCAGTCTTCACCTGTCTGAATAATAAAAGTGAACAAACTGACCTGAGAGATTTCTCTTCAGAGCTTCGAGGTCAAACTGCAGCTTTTGGAGCTGGTCCTTAGTTTGAACGTTTTGATTTACTGAGAAGAAAGAAGGAGAGTTAGAAGAAGACATCTGAACATCCAGTTTAGTGATTTAACAAGGAAAAATAATTTGTCTTTGATTTTATTCATTTATTAAAAAAAAAAAAAAGTCTTATGTAGTTTGTTTGGTTTTCAGCTTTTTAAAGTTGTGTACAGTTTTTGACTTGATGGAAGTTGTTGAGAGTCAGTTGTCCATCTTATATAATCTAATGACTCGAACAACCCCCGACATTAAGACAAATCTACATCCACTGACTCTCTGAGAAAACAGTAGAGACTCACAGAAGAAAACTGAGAACCACCTGTCTGAATAATAGAAGTGAACAAACTGACCTGAGAGATTTCTCTTCAGAGCTTCGTGGTCAAACTGCAGCTTTTGGAGCTGGTCCATTGTTTGAACGTTTTTATTTACTGAGAAGAAAGAAGAAGAAGGAGGAGAAGACATCTGAACATCCAGTTTGATCTTGAGTGGTTTTGTTCAGTGTTTGACTTGATGGAGGTTGTAGAGAGATGAGTTGTTGGTGTCACAGAGCAGATGTTGTTTGTCTGTAGCTACTTGACGTGTGAATCATCTGTTATTGACAGAGAAAAGAGTGGAGACTCACAGGAAGCAGCCAGAGCGCTGACGGCAGCTGCCAGGAGAAGACTGAGGACCAGGAGGGCCACGTCCCGCCGTCTCACCTGTGCTGGTCCCTTCAGCTCTGCTGCCCCCTGCTGGGAGACTGACCAACAGCAAAGACACAGCTCATGAGACCAGAGAGGAACAGAGAGGAAGCTGAGCTGCTGCTGCTGCTGCTGCTGCTGCTGCTGCTGCTGCTGCTGCTGCTGCTGCTGCTGCTGCTGCTGCGGTGAAAAGGTTTGTGAGTGTAGTGAACAGGTGAATCACTGTGGGGAGGGGGCTCCTGCTCAGCTCTGCTCACCTGCATCTGGAAGAGTCACATCTGGATCAGTGTGTGCACAGCTGCTTCCTGCTACTTTGAAATCAAACTAACAGGTCATTTCTTCTTTTTGAGTTTGTGAGAAAATCAGAGGAAGTGATGGTGCCGCACAGACGAAAATAATATCACACCTCTGAGAACATTTACCACGACTGCAGAGCATGAGAATTAGTGTGTGTAAATGAATGTGTGTTGGCACACTGCCTAGTGCGCAATGTACATTTGTTTTAAAGAGTGTGTTTTCCTTTGTGTTAATATCTACACCCCAGTTCCTCTGATTCCAGCAGCTACACATTTTATTTTATAATAATTCTAAATGTTTAGAGCAGAAATGTTTTTGTGATAATTAGTGCCTCAGAGCGTTAACTATCAAATAGCTGTTGACAGTATCAACAACTTTTACTCTAGAAACACCAACATGACCTGTCGGCATCCATCTTAACAGTTCTGGCCATATGAAGCTTTTGCTCATAACAAGTACAGATTTGTCTTAAATTGGAATCTCTCCCATCCTATGTAGGCTATCCCTGTGTCACCATGGCAACATCTGAGGACCGGCTGACACTCGGATCATTAGGACATATACAGTATTAGGTTTGTAGTGTTTATTACCTACTAACAAACACACTAACAAATACAAACAGACACACACACACACTGACAGGTTAACAGATGATCAGTCACTGTTCAATGACCATATTTGGAGAAACGTTGATTATAATGGGTGTGTATTGCAGGGAGTGGGTGACATCATCAGCTAGAGTGGGAGAAGAAGTTGTCTGAAACTTTTCTCTTTGCACAACCTCCTCATCTCGACTCCACACTGTTGGTTACTGACCTGGCAGCTCTGCAGCTGCTTCACTTTCCACAATCCGGACCTCAGAGTAAGTTGTTTGATCTGATGAGGAAGTGATCGCTGCAACATAAAACCAAACCAAACAGGTGATGAAACAACTACAAACTCACAGAAGGTGCACGGTGAAAAGTTTCACGTCTCAAACACAAGAAATAACTCTCAAAGATGATTTTCAAAACAAACATTTCACTTTCCTCTGTGTCCTACATCTTTTATTTTATTCTTTACCTTTAAGTTGTAAAAGAATTGAAGACTCACCATTGGTGCATCTCCTCGCTCTGCTCTCAAACTGGACCTCACTATACAAGACTTGAGCTTCAGGCATTTTGCTGTGTGACCTTCAGAGAGTTTTGGTTTTAGCAGCAAATGGCTCAAATTCTGTTACGATGTCCGATAAAAACCTCCTGTTGTTCCACAATGACAGTTTCCTCAAGTTGTCTCAGTGTCTCACTTCCTCAATGTTCAGACAGTCTTTTATATTCTATGACGTCTGTCGGTCAGTTTGTAGTCTGAGGTTTTAACAAAGGAAGTGATGAAACCATTTTTTCAACTTCTATTCTAATCTACTGTGATGTGCCAAATAATTAACTTAATTTACTGCATCTCCTCCTGTTGAGGCAGTATTAGATATTATAGATGATATTTATTAGGATATGCATGAGACTATACTTACACACATAATACTGTATAGGCCTACTATGAAATAATGATAACATCACATTCCTGTTTTGCTCATTCTTCAGTCTCATTTCTCTCAGGTCTTATTTTAATTGATTAATTCATGTTTTTTTTTTTCCAAAACACTGACAACCAGACTTCCAGAGTCAGGTTTGTCTCTCTGGACTGGATTCATCCATGATGGTCAAACTTTGTCTTAGTCTTGTTCAACATGAAGCTGTTATATTCAATATTTCTTTCAATACCAATGTGTTAAATAATAATATTGTTGTCTGCTCTACTTTGTACTGGCTTAAATCCCAGCTTGAACCTCTGAGGCTGAAACATGAAGCATCAACAGTGAAGAAGCAGCAGCTGCAGTTCCTCTCCTGACCACTAGAGTGAGTCTCCAACAGTGAGTCAGTCTCCATAGACTCCCATGTTAAAATAAACATGTTTACATCCTGGAACAAAAACTGTTTGTACAACTCACCTGTTGAACACTTTATTAGTGACTGAAGTGATGGAGAATAAGGGGGCGTGGCCTCTTTGAGTGACAGGTGGAGGAGTCTCAGCTCCACACAGGCTCCTCCTCTTTGACCATTTTAGGACTGACCAGGAGTTAGGGGGCGGAGTCAGACGCTGCCAAGATGGCGGCAGCAGCAGAGCAGCTCACTCTGATCAGGTCAGCCATGTTTTAACTAAATATTATACAATATGACATTTGACATGAAAATATGAACACATTTGTAAAACCAGTCACAATCAACACACAGAGTGACCTGAAGATGTAAATGTTTTTATTATGAATTTGTCTAAATGTATCACAGAAATGAGTTAGACATTCTTCATTCATCTGTTATTGTAAAAAAAAAAAAAGCTATATTAGAAACATATTTTGATCTTGTTTGAGTATTTTGGTATTTTGCAATCAACTAAAATTAGAGCGAGATGAAAATGAGCAGAAAAAGGAAGCAAAAATTAAAATACTTGTATATACTGTATATGAAAATAAAAACACACAAACTCTTTCTTATTTCTTTCGTTAAACCGTTTAAAGTTAAGAATTATTCTTGTCATGAAGCTGAGAAAAGACTTAATTCATATTATTCATCAGAAATATGAATTATTTACAGTCTCTAAATGAGGGAGTGGTCCTTTAAATGTTTCTCTGCTCTTCCATCGTTTTGACTCAACCTTCATCAGACCACAGTTCATTAAAACTAAACTGAATTACAGACTTGAAGCTGTTCTTTTTGTTCTGCTTGTTTCTCACAAATCCATCTGTATTCAGCTTTGCAGGTGAAATCCACCCACCAATATATCATTATGACACAGTCCTCTCCATCAGGATCCTGCCCTTTGGAGTCGTCCGGCTGATTCTTGCCCCAGAAACTCAAGCTGAGAGAAGAGGAGCAGAAACAACTGGATCAGAAACAACAGGAAACTTTGACCTGGAAATGGAAAAAAAATGTTTTTACTAAAGAGTCAAACCTTTTGTTCAGTGTTGAGCCGTCCACCCACTTCCAGTCTCCCTCTGTGTCTGAGTCTGTCAGACCGATCCAGAAGAGCTCACCATTATGTTTCCGTCTTTCTCTCACTTTGTTCCGCAGGAACGTCTGAAGAGGAAACGTTTGCTGATTTTCTCTCTGCTCAGATGTTTCTGTTCTGAGACGATGAAACATAAAGTTGTGTTTTCTACCTGCTCCTCTCTGCTGTCAATCTTCACCAGGTCTCCTCCCTGATCTCTGCAGCCCCTCCTGCTCTTGGTCCAGGATAAATGAATGGAGGAGAACCTGTAGCACCGTCCTCCATGTTGTTCCCAGTCTCCTTCATACTTCAGACATGATTCATCTGTTGGAGGAGATGAACAAGGCATCGATCAGGTAACTACACTCTAACTTCCTGCATCTGTCAGTGAAACAGTGTTTGTTCACTTATCAGGAGAAAATTAGTTTCCAAAATGTTGAGAAGAAACATGGAGATAAATTTGAAATCAGATTTACATCAGGTGAGAAAGAATAACTTAAATGTGACTCTAAACGTTTACAAACACAAACTTACCTGAGACCTTTCCTTCCAGATCTTCATTACATGACTGCAGCTTCTGCAGCTCAACTGTAATTTCAATGTTATTATTTACAAAGTCTTGGTTTCAGGCTGATTCAAAATGCATGAGGATAAAATCATTTAAAGAGCATCATACAGTTTATTATATAATATGAAGAAAAATACGTTATTTTCTTTACTGTTGTAAATTCCTGTTGTTCAAAGAAGAAACATTAAGTGATAATTCATGTCTGTATCAGTCTTCACCTGTCTGAATAATAAAAGTGAACAAACTGACCTGAGAGATTTCTCTTCAGAGCTTCGAGGTCAAACTGCAGCTTTTGGAGCTGGTCCTTAGTTTGAAAAATTTGAATTACTGAGAAGAAGAGTCAGAGGAAGAAGAGTCAGAAGAAGAAGAAGAAGACATATGTACGTCCAGTTTAGTGATCTAAAGAGGAGATCCTGGAAAAACCTTTTAGTCCAGGCAAAATAGATTTTTCCGATAGACTAATTGTAACAGAATGTTTTTCACCATACATCATTTCTATGAGGTGTCCAGAACAACATACTAAAAGTCCTAAGAAATCCTAGTTGAGGAATATGTTTAATTCTCATTGATTTAATAAAGTCTAAGGTGCCAATAACGCTAGAAAACAATACACCCAAGGGGGCTATTTTTTTCCTTTTTTCCTTACTTCCTTTATTTACTGAGAAGAAAGAAGAAGAAGAAGAAGACATCTGAACATCCAGTTTGATCTTGAGTGGTTTTGTACAGTGTTTGACTTGATGGAGGTTGTAGAGAGATGAGTTGTTGGTGTCACAGAGCAGATGTTGTTTGTCTGTAGCTACTTGACGTGTGAATCATCTGTTATTGACAGAGAAAAGAGTGGAGACTCACAGGAAGCAGCCAGAGCGCTGACGGCAGCTGCCAGGAGAAGACTGAGGACCAGGAGGGCCACGTCCCGCCGTCTCACCTGTGCTGGTCCCTTCAGCTCTGCTGCCCCCTGCTGGGAGACTGACCAACAGCAAAGACACAGCTCATGCAGGGTACGAAATTAAGAAAATATTTTGGGGGCAATTTTGGCCCCCATAGTCCAAAAAGTGGGGGCATTTTCAAAATACTTGGGGGCCATTTCATATATATATATATATATATATATATATATATATATATATATATATATATATATATATATAAATAACAAACTATAAGCTATATAAACGCCTATCATAGTCTATAAACGATATAAATAATGGGTTATATAAAGTTATGGTTGGTCAATATTAGATATTAGATATTACCAGTAATATGAGAATATCACTGGTAGGTAGGGCTGGGCGATGTGGGGGGGCTGTTGTGAACTCAACAGTCGTTCTGGGGTGAGCAGCCAGGGCCGTTGTATAGACCCTTTCAGAGAGTATAAACAAAGACAGGTGTTACCAAGGATACTAATTAAGGCTCCATTCCATTTAGTGTACCAGAGCGTTTTCTAATGAGCCACACCTGTCTTTGTTTATACTCTCTGAAAGGGTCTATAGGGGAGAAAGGTGATGATAATTCTAGTGGCCCATGCAGCGCCCAGTAGGGCCCACAAAAAACCCCAGTAGTCTAATCTTTGTATAACTGAATTATTCTGCATAAGACCCTGACTAATACTCATAGTAATGCTGCATTAGCATCAAAACAAAGTAGGCTAAATAAAAAAATGATAATACATATGTAGTCTAAGCAAAAAAGTGGAAACGTGAGGGGGCAGGGGCCCACTTTAGTATTCTTTCAGGGGGCCCACAATTCCTAGTAACGGCCCTGTGAGCAGCAGAGCGGCCGCACCGTGACCACGGTCCACTCCAACTGCCTGGTGTCCCCATTGCGCACCACGCGTCTTTTCAGTCACTCGTCCGAGTTCTCCTTACTTTTTCTTTTGAGACAACATTCATTCTCTCTCTTTCTTTTATTTTTTATTTTACCGGCGGTGTCAGCTGATGTGCCCGTCTGCAGCAACCCAAACAAATACACGTGTTGACTGGCTCTATTCCAGCCACATGATTGGTTCGGCACGGCGCAACTCTCAATATCATTGGCTATTTGTATTGTTTGCCAAAACATGGATGAATGAAACCTATCGACCATGTCTCATATTTCTATTGAGGAAAAGTTATTTCACAATTTCTACCGTTTTATCACCCAGCCCTAAGTGGGCTATTGTCCCCCTCCCACCTGGGAAACAGGAGGGAGACACAGCTCTAACTACACAACACCGACAAGGACTGAGAGCCGCATGTTGCAGTGACGTTATAAGATTTTTTTTTTTTTTTTAAACCCTGCAAATAATAAGCCGACGAAAAGGTGCAACTTGCCACTTAACTTTTTGTCGATGTAGGCTATTATTTGCTGGGGCTTTCGGGGGGATTCACTGTGGTGGGCCACCGCCAGTCTGATCAGGTCCATCGCAGCACAGCAGCTGCAGCACTGCCCCGCTGTCACATGACTCTCACGTATCAGCGCAATCTCGTTTACATCAGGAGAATAATGAGGTGCGACGGTAAATTAATGAAAATAAATTTATGATAATGTATAGATATAAATATATTTGTTTTGAAAATTTGGGGGCAATTTTGGCCCCAGGATCATGATTTTTGGGGGCATTCTTGGTAAAATTTGGGGCCAAATGGCCCATGGCCCCCGCTTATTTCCGACGCTGAGCTCATGAGACCAGAGAGGAACAGAGAGGAAGCTGAGCTGCTGCTGCTGCTGCTGCTGCTGCTGCTGCTGTGGTGAAAAGGTTTGTGAGTGTAGTGAACAGGTGAATCACTGTGGGGAGGGGGCTCCTGCTCAGCTCTGCTCACCTGCATCTGGAAGAGTCACATCTGGATCAGTGTGTGCACAGCTGCTTCCTGCTACTTTGAAATCAAACTAACAGGTCATTTCTTCTTTTTGAGTTTGTGAGAAAATCAGAGGAAGTGATGGTGCCGCACAGACGAAAATAATATCACACCTCTGAGAACATTTACCACGACTGCAGAGCATGAGAATTAGTGTGTGTAAATGAATGTGTGTTGGCACACTGCCTAGTGCGCAATGTACATTTGTTTTAAAGAGTGTGTTTTCCTTTGTGTTAATATCTACACCCCAGTTCCTCTGATTCCAGCAGCTACACATTTTATTTTATAATAATTCTAAATGTTTAGAGCAGAAATGTTTTTGTGATAATTAGTGCCTCAGAGCGTTAACTATCAAATAGCTGTTGACAGTATCAACAACTTTTACTCTAGAAACACCAACATGACCTGTCGGCATCCATCTTAACAGTTCTGGCCATATGAAGCTTTTGCTCATAACAAGTACAGATTTGTCTTAAATTGGAATCTCTCCCATCCTATGTAGGCTATCCCTGTGTCACCATGGCAACATCTGAGGACCGGCTGACACTCGGATCATTAGGACATATACAGTATTAGGTTTGTAGTGTTTATTACCTACTAACAAACACACTAACAAATACAAACAGACACACACACACACTGACAGGTTAACAGATGATCAGTCACTGTTCAATGACCATATTTGGAGAAACGTTGATTATAATGGGTGTGTATTGCAGGGAGTGGGTGACATCATCAGCTAGAGTGGGAGAAGAAGTTGTCTGAAACTTTTCTCTTTGCACAACCTCCTCATCTCGACTCCACACTGTTGGTTACTGACCTGGCAGCTCTGCAGCTGCTTCACTTTCCACAATCCGGACCTCAGAGTAAGTTGTTTGATCTGATGAGGAAGTGATCGCTGCAACATAAAACCAAACCAAACAGGTGATGAAACAACTACAAACTCACAGAAGGTGCACGGTGAAAAGTTTCACGTCTCAAACACAAGAAATAACTCTCAAAGATGATTTTCAAAACAAACATTTCACTTTCCTCTGTGTCCTACATCTTTTATTTTATTCTTTACCTTTAAGTTGTAAAAGAATTGAAGACTCACCATTGGTGCATCTCCTCGCTCTGCTCTCAAACTGGACCTCACTATACAAGACTTGAGCTTCAGGCATTTTGCTGTGTGACCTTCAGAGAGTTTTGGTTTTAGCAGCAAATGGCTCAAATTCTGTTACGATGTCCGATAAAAACCTCCTGTTGTTCCACAATGACAGTTTCCTCAAGTTGTCTCAGTGTCTCACTTCCTCAATGTTCAGACAGTCTTTTATATTCTATGACGTCTGTCGGTCAGTTTGTAGTCTGAGGTTTTAACAAAGGAAGTGATGAAACCATTTTTTCAACTTCTATTCTAATCTACTGTGATGTGCCAAATAATTAACTTAATTTACTGCATCTCCTCCTGTTGAGGCAGTATTAGATATTATATATGATATTTATTAGGATATGCATGAGACTATACTTACACACATAATACTGTATAGGCCTACTATGAAATAATGATAACATCACATTCCTGTTTTGCTCATTCTTCAGTCTCATTTCTCTCAGGTCTTATTTTAATTGATTAATTCATGTTTTTTTTTTTCCAAAACACTGACAACCAGACTTCCAGAGTCAGGTTTGTCTCTCTGGACTGGATTCATCCATGATGGTCAAACTTTGTCTTAGTCTTGTTCAACATGAAGCTGTTATATTCAATATTTCTTTCAATACCAATGTGTTAAATAATAATATTGTTGTCTGCTCTACTTTGTACTGGCTTAAATCCCAGCTTGAACCTCTGAGGCTGAAACATGAAGCATCAACAGTGAAGAAGCAGCAGCTGCAGTTCCTCTCCTGACCACTAGAGTGAGTCTCCAACAGTGAGTCAGTCTCCATAGACTCCCATGTTAAAATAAACATGTTTACATCCTGGAACAAAAACTGTTTGTACAACTCACCTGTTGAACACTTTATTAGTGACTGAAGTGATGGAGAATAAGGGGGCGTGGCCTCTTTGAGTGACAGGTGGAGGAGTCTCAGCTCCACACAGGCTCCTCCTCTTTGACCATTTTAGGACTGACCAGGAGTTAGGGGGCGGAGTCAGACGCTGCCAAGATGGCGGCAGCAGCAGAGCAGCTCACTCTGATCAGGTCAGCCATGTTTTAACTAAATATTATACAATATGACATTTGACATGAAAATATGAACACATTTGTAAAACCAGTCACAATCAACACACAGAGTGACCTGAAGATGTAAATGTTTTTATTATGAATTTGTCTAAATGTATCACAGAAATGAGTTAGACATTCTTCATTCATCTGTTATTGTAAAAAAAAAAAAAGCTATATTAGAAACATATTTTGATCTTGTTTGAGTATTTTGGTATTTTGCAATCAACTAAAATTAGAGCGAGATGAAAATGAGCAGAAAAAGGAAGCAAAAATTAAAATACTTGTATATACTGTATATGAAAATAAAAACACACAAACTCTTTCTTATTTCTTTCGTTAAACCGTTTAAAGTTAAGAATTATTCTTGTCATGAAGCTGAGAAAAGACTTAATTCATATTATTCATCAGAAATATGAATTATTTACAGTCTCTAAATGAGGGAGTGGTCCTTTAAATGTTTCTCTGCTCTTCCATCGTTTTGACTCAACCTTCATCAGACCACAGTTCATTAAAACTAAACTGAATTACAGACTTGAAGCTGTTCTTTTTGTTCTGCTTGTTTCTCACAAATCCATCTGTATTCAGCTTTGCAGGTGAAATCCACCCACCAATATATCATTATGACACAGTCCTCTCCATCAGGATCCTGCCCTTTGGAGTCGTCCGGCTGATTCTTGCCCCAGAAACTCAAGCTGAGAGAAGAGGAGCAGAAACAACTGGATCAGAAACAACAGGAAACTTTGACCTGGAAATGGAAAAAAAATGTTTTTACTAAAGAGTCAAACCTTTTGTTCAGTGTTGAGCCGTCCACCCACTTCCAGTCTCCCTCTGTGTCTGAGTCTGTCAGACCGATCCAGAAGAGCTCACCATTATGTTTCCGTCTTTCTCTCACTTTGTTCCGCAGGAACGTCTGAAGAGGAAACGTTTGGTGATTTTCTCTCTGCTCAGATGTTTCTGTTCTGAGACGATGAAACATAAAGTTGTGTTTTCTACCTGCTCCTCTCTGCTGTCAATCTTCACCAGGTCTCCTCCCTGATCTCTGCAGCCCCTCCTGCTCTTGGTCCAGGATAAATGAATGGAGGAGAACCTGTAGCACCGTCCTCCATGTTGTTCCCAGTCTCCTTCATACGTCAGACATGATTCACCTGTTGGAGGAGATGAACAAGGCATCGATCAGGTAACTACACTCTAACTTCCTGCATCTGTCAGTGAAACAGTGTTTGTTCACTTATCAGGAGAAAATTAGTTTCCAAAATGTTGAGAAGAAACATGGAGATAAATTTGAAATCAGATTTACATCAGGTGAGAAAGAATAACTTAAATGTGACTCTAAACGTTTACAAACACAAACTTACCTGAGACCTTTCCTTCCAGATCTTCATTACATGACTGCAGCTTCTGCAGCTCAACTGTAATTTCAATGTTATTATTTACAAAGTCTTGGTTTCAGGCTGATTCAAAATGCATGAGGATAAAATCATTTAAAGAGCATCATACAGTTTATTATATAATATGAAGAAAAATACGTTATTTTCTTTACTGTTGTAAATTCCTGTTGTTCAAAGAAGAAACATTAAGTGATAATTCATGTCTGTATCAGTCTTCACCTGTCTGAATAATAAAAGTGAACAAACTGACCTGAGAGATTTCTCTTCAGAGCTTCGAGGTCAAACTGCAGCTTTTGGAGCTGGTCCTTAGTTTGAAAAATTTGAATTACTGAGAAGAAGAGTCAGAGGAAGAAGAGTCAGAAGAAGAAGAAGAAGACATATGTACGTCCAGTTTAGTGATCTAAAGAGGAGATCCTGGAAAAACCTTTTAGTCCAGGCAAAATAGATTTTTCCGATAGACTAATTGTAACAGAATGTTTTTCACCATACATCATTTCTATGAGGTGTCCAGAACAACATACTAAAAGTCCTAAGAAATCCTAGTTGAGGAATATGTTTAATTCTCATTGATTTAATAAAGTCTAAGGTGCCAATAACGCTAGAAAACAATACACCCAAGGGGGCTATTTTTTTCCTTTTTTCCTTACTTCCTTTATTTACTGAGAAGAAAGAAGAAGAAGAAGAAGACATCTGAACATCCAGTTTGATCTTGAGTGGTTTTGTACAGTGTTTGACTTGATGGAGGTTGTAGAGAGATGAGTTGTTGGTGTCACAGAGCAGATGTTGTTTGTCTGTAGCTACTTGACGTGTGAATCATCTGTTATTGACAGAGAAAAGAGTGGAGACTCACAGGAAGCAGCCAGAGCGCTGACGGCAGCTGCCAGGAGAAGACTGAGGACCAGGAGGGCCACGTCCCGCCGTCTCACCTGTGCTGGTCCCTTCAGCTCTGCTGCCCCCTGCTGGGAGACTGACCAACAGCAAAGACACAGCTCATGCAGGGTACGAAATTAAGAAAATATTTTGGGGGCAATTTTGGCCCCCATAGTCCAAAAAGTGGGGGCATTTTCAAAATACTTGGGGGCCATTTCATATATATATATATATATATATATATATATATATATATATATATATATATATATATATATATATATATATATATATATATATATAAATAACAAACTATAAGCTATATAAACGCCTATCATAGTCTATAAACGATATAAATAATGGGTTATATAAAGTTATGGTTGGTCAATATTAGATATTAGATATTACCAGTAATATGAGAATATCACTGGTAGGTAGGGCTGGGCGATGTGGGGGGGCTGTTGTGAACTCAACAGTCGTTCTGGGGTGAGCAGCCAGGGCCGTTGTATAGACCCTTTCAGAGAGTATAAACAAAGACAGGTGTTACCAAGGATACTAATTAAGGCTCCATTCCATTTAGTGTACCAGAGCGTTTTCTAATGAGCCACACCTGTCTTTGTTTATACTCTCTGAAAGGGTCTATAGGGGAGAAAGGTGATGATAATTCTAGTGGCCCATGCAGTGCCCAGTAGGGCCCACAAAAAACCCCAGTAGTCTAATCTTTGTATAACTGAATTATTCTGCATAAGACCCTGACTAATACTCATAGTAATGCTGCATTAGCATCAAAACAAAGTAGGCTAAATAAAAAAATGATAATACATATGTAGTCTAAGCAAAAAAGTGGAAACGTGAGGGGGCAGGGGCCCACTTTAGTATTCTTTCAGGGGGCCCACAATTCCTAGTAACGGCCCTGTGAGCAGCAGAGCGGCCGCACCGTGACCACGGTCCACTCCAACTGCCTGGTGTCCCCATTGCGCACCACGCGTCTTTTCAGTCACTCGTCCGAGTTCTCCTTACTTTTTCTTTTGAGACAACATTCATTCTCTCTCTTTCTTTTATTTTTTATTTTACCGGCGGTGTCAGCTGATGTGCCCGTCTGCAGCAACCCAAACAAATACACGTGTTGACTGGCTCTATTCCAGCCACATGATTGGTTCGGCACGGCGCAACTCTCAATATCATTGGCTATTTGTATTGTTTGCCAAAACATGGATGAATGAAACCTATCGACCATGTCTCATATTTCTATTGAGGAAAAGTTATTTCACAATTTCTACCGTTTTATCACCCAGCCCTAAGTGGGCTATTGTCCCCCTCCCACCTGGGAAACAGGAGGGAGACACAGCTCTAACTACACAACACCGACAAGGACTGAGAGCCGCATGTTGCAGTGACGTTATAAGATTTTTTTTTTTTTTTTAAACCCTGCAAATAATAAGCCGACGAAAAGGTGCAACTTGCCACTTAACTTTTTGTCGATGTAGGCTATTATTTGCTGGGGCTTTCGGGGGGATTCACTGTGGTGGGCCACCGCCAGTCTGATCAGGTCCATCGCAGCACAGCAGCTGCAGCACTGCCCCGCTGTCACATGACTCTCACGTATCAGCGCAATCTCGTTTACATCAGGAGAATAATGAGGTGCGACGGTAAATTAATGAAAATAAATTTATGATAATGTATAGATATAAATATATTTGTTTTGAAAATTTGGGGGCAATTTTGGCCCCAGGATCATGATTTTTGGGGGCATTCTTGGTAAAATTTGGGGCCAAATGGCCCATGGCCCCCGCTTATTTCCGACGCTGAGCTCATGAGACCAGAGAGGAACAGAGAGGAAGCTGAGCTGCTGCTGCTGCTGCTGCTGCTGCTGCTGCTGTGGTGAAAAGGTTTGTGAGTGTAGTGAACAGGTGAATCACTGTGGGGAGGGGGCTCCTGCTCAGCTCTGCTCACCTGCATCTGGAAGAGTCACACCTGGATCAGTGTGTGCACAGCTGCTTCCTGCTACTTAACTACTAAAAGTAAACTAACAGGTCATTTCTTATTTTTGACTTTGTGGGAGAATCAGAGGAAGTGATGGTGCAGAACAGACGAAAATAATATCACATATTAGAGTGACTGAAGATGTAAATGTTTTTATTAGGAATTGATCTAAATGTATCACAGAAATGAGTTAAACATTCTTCATTCATCTGTTATTGTAAAAAAAAATAAAAAATAAAGAAGAATATCAGAAACATTGAATGAATTTAAAGCTGGTTTGAGTATTTTGAGGAATTGTGTTCAACTAAACGTAAAAGAGATGAAAATGTAGTAAAAGTAAAAATTTAAAAACCAAAACAATTTCTTTCTTTAAACCGTTTAAAGGTAAGATTTTACTTGTCTTGAAGAATCTAAATCTGAATTATTTACACACGACACAAACTTCATCAGGCCAAAGTTTGTTAAAGCTAAACTGATTTACAGACTTGAAGCTGTCCTTTTTGTTCTGATGGTTTCTCACAAATCCATCTGAATTCACCTTTGCAGGAAAAATCGTTCCACTCATTTCCCATCATGACACAGTCCTGTCCATCAGGATCCTGCCCTTTGTAGTCGTCCGGCTCACTGTCGCCCCAGAGACTCAAGCTGAGAGAAGAGGAGCAGAAACAACTGGATCAGAAACAACAGGAAACTTTGACCTGGAAATGAAAAAAATGTTTTTAATAAAGAGTCAAACCTTTCATCCAGTGTTGAGCCGTCTGTCCACTTCCAGTCTCCCTCTCTGTCTGAGTCCGTCAGACCGATCCAGAAGACCTCACGATCATGTTTCTTTTTTTCTTTAACTTTGTTCTTCAGGAACGTCTGAAGAGGAAACGTTTGGTGATTTTCTCTCTGCTCAGATGTTTCTGTTCTGAGACGATGAAACATAAAGTTGTGTTTTCTACCTGCTCCTCTCTGCTGTCAATCTTCACCAGGTCTCCTCCCTGATCTCTGCAGATCCTCCTGCTCATGGTCCAGGATAAACGAATGGAGGAGAACCTGTAGCACCGTCCTCCATGTTGTTCCCAGTCTCCTTCATACTGCAGACATGATTCATCTGTTGGAGGAGATGAACAAGGCATCGATCAGGTAACTACACTCTAACTTCCTGTATCTTTTCCAGATCGTCCTTACATGACTTCTTCTGCAGCTCGTCTGTAATTTCAGTGTTAATATTTTCCAAGTCTGTAAAAAAACAGAGCAGAGTGAGAGAAACTCAGGGCCTGAAAAGAATCAGTAGTCTTATTATATAATATGACAGTACAAAAAGTTACCTGTCTGAATAATAAAAGTGAACAAACTGACCTGAGAGATTTCTCTTCAGAGCTTCGTGGTCAAACTGCAGCTTTTGGAGCTGGTCCTTAGTTTGAACGTTTTGATTTACTGAGAAGAAAGAAGAAGGAGGAGAAGACATCTGAACATCCAGTTTGATCTTGAGTGGTTTTGTACAGTGTTTGACTTGATGGAGGTTGTAGAGAGATGAGTTGTTGGTGTCACAGAGCAGATGTTGTTTGTCTGTAGCTACTTGACGTGTGAATCATCTGTTATTGACAGAGAAAAGAGTGGAGACTCACAGGAAGCAGCCAGAGCGCTGACGGCAGCTGCCAGGAGAAGACTGAGGACCAGGAGGGCCACGTCCCGCCGTCTCACCTGTGCTGGTCCCTTCAGCTCTGCTGCCCCCTGCTGGGAGACTGACCAACAGCAAAGACACAGCTCATGACACTACTTTAAAATCAACAACAAACTAACAGGTCATTTCTTCTTTTTGAGTTTCTGAGAAAATCAGAGGAAGTGATGGTGAAGCACAGACAAAGATAACATCACACCCCTGAGAAGTGTGAACACGACTGCAGAGCGTGAGAATTAATGTCTTTTTGCAGCCTACTAGTTGCAAATGTACATTTGTTTGTAAACGTGTTTTACCTTTTGTGTTAACAGTATCTACACCAGTTCCTCTGATTCCAGCTGTTTTTATTGTTCTGTGATCATCTTTTCTACAGTTCAACACTCAGAGATAAATTGAATTTTCACATATGAATACGAAATACGAATTTGCTTTGACGTGCAGGACAATGAACACGTTAAGTAATACTAAAAACGTGATTATTATATTTCCTTTAATACATTAAATACCTGCAACTAACTTATGTTGATCAATTAATCTCATGATGATTCTTCTAAAAATATTAGAAACTAATTTAAAAAAAAGTGCTTAAGATGTGCAAAGTGACATCTAAATAAATAAGTTACTATATGATTGTAAATTATATGTTATTTTAAAACTAGGAAAACCAAATAACATTCACATTCAAGAAATGTGAATTCTTGAATTTTTACTATTTTTGCTCCACAAATATCTGAAATGATTATTGGATTATTTTTCTATCGATCAGGTAACGGCCTCATCTTGACTCCACACTGTTGGTTACTGACCTGGCAGCTCTGCAGCTGCTTCACCTCCGAAGATCCCATAGTAAGTTGATACATCTGATGAGGAAGTGATCGCTGCAACATAAAACCAAACAGGTGATGAAACAACTGAGAACTCAAAGTGACTTTGGGAAAGATGCTCGTTGAAATGTTTCACATCTCAAAAGCATAAAGCAAGAAACAACTTTTGAAGCATTTAGAGTTTACATTTCACTTTCTTTAGGATTGATTTCATTCTGCACCGATAAGACAAAAAAATATTAAAGACTCACCATTAGTGCGTCTCCTTGCTCCTCTCTCATACTGGACGTTGCTGTACAGGACTTCAGCTTCAGGCATTTTGCTGTGTGACCTTCAGAGAATTTTAAACACAACTAAAGATAAAAACCTCCTGTCGTAGTCAGTGAGAATTTCCTCAAGTTGTGTCAGTGTTTCACTTCCTCAGTGTTCAGACAAAGTCATTTACTGGTATATTCTAGACTCTCAGACTGACGTCTGTTGGTCAGTTTGAGGAGGGTTGAACAGAGGAAGTGATGAAACTTAGTCTAGTTTAATTTAGCAGCCTACATTTTCTTTCATTAATGTGAAACTAGCAAAGTGGTTAGATTGATTATAAATATATAGATACATATATTCAGTTTCAGATATTGAATATATATTCACTATTTTTAATTTGCTGATTACTCCTTTTAATAAAAACAAAACAAAAACATATGTGTGTAATGTGTAAATTATTATAATTTCCATCAGCTGCAGCATTTTAATACAATAATGTAATGTCCTTTTTCTGCATAAGAAATACTTTTATGTATGATTTATCAAGTGTATTCAAAGCACTGTGTAATAATAGGTCATTAAAATATATAGTTTAAAGACAAGTTAAATAAATAAGTCAAAGAAGGGTACAAAAGGGATAAAGAATAAAATAAAAAATACACAGAGAAAACAAAACCACAACAAAAAGAGGGTTTTGAGAGAGAATTGAGAGATTTTTTGTTTGTGAATAAAAGAAATTTGCATAAATTATGTTAAAGTTCATCACCATGTTCAAGAGCGCGGTCTTCTGGATTGACATAGTAGCAAATAATACGGATCGTTGAAATCTCCTTCGGATGTTACACAATGTGGCGTCACGCTCTTCTCCATCCAATCAACGCGCAGAACCCTTGACAGAGCCGCGCGACAGCCAATCAGAAGCCACGTCTTCCAAGTGGAGGGGGCGGGGCCTGGTCGTCGTGTGCGTTAAGGGGGCGGGGCTGCGTCCTTTCGGCTGCGGTGTCAGCAGCAGGACTCGGTCTCGGACTCTGCTCGGTCGGACTTCGGTGAAAGTTAAAGTTTCTGTCCCGGTCCAAGTCACCATGGCTCCCAGCGCGCAGCTGAAGGAGGCGATAGCCGACGTGCAGGACGGGATCAGGGCCATCCTGCTGGGCCCGCCCGGGGCCGGGAAGGGGACTCAGGTGAACTCCCGGAGCTAACGGTTAGCCGCTGTTAGCTGTTAGCCGCTAGCTGCAGAACACAGTGTAAAGCGCATGGTACAGGCTAATGCTAATGCTAAGTAACCTTACCTTGGATTTACCTGCGGGTTGTTGATGTGTTCATCACCTCAGCTCCAGCTACATGATGAAGTTCATCACCAGAACAAACCGGAGACATTAGAAGAAAAAAAAAACATAAACAAGGCTGTTACCATGTGTTTTTATATAGTAAACCAAAAAGTTAGCTCGTTTAGCAGCTGCTCTGGGTTTATATTCTCTTCTAACACATTTTTATTATTTAATTTATTTGTAATAAACGACGCCGAAGTGAAGTTCAGACTCGGTTCCGTCCGGTCTCCACAAACCTGACACTGTCTGTACACTGTGTCTTTATGTCAGGATTGTTTGAGTTTGAATTGACTGAGTTTTTCATCTTGATCTGGTTTAATGTGGTTTAAATTAAGAAGAAAAAACAGTGATATTATCATAGTTTTCAGCGTTTTTTATAAAGAGAATAAGAATGCGTTAAACTGAAAATGTCTTTGAACCTGTCATCACAGTCCACCTGTTAACATATTTAATTTGGATGAAGCCTGGTTCAATGTCTAAGACTGTGAGTCTGTCATTTATTTTATTTTTTTATTATCCAGTCCAGGTCTGATATGATCAGACTTCTCCTCCTCTAATCTGATCTAGTCTAATCCAGGCTCAATAAGTTTGTTGGAGTTTGATCTGAACAAGGTCAGATGCACTTTGTCTATTTTTAATAAATAGAGGAAAGGTTTCACAGATCTGGAACAATGAGCTCTTTCTCATTCAGGATGTCAGGAGGAGCTGGTCTGGGATCAGTGGAAGCTCAGGTGGAAGGAAGGAAAACCAGGACAGAACTACAGAACAGTTTATTCAAAGAGCAGTAGAGGAGAAGACGAATGATCCAGCGTCACACTTGCATGATGCAGGAATTTCAGTTTTGGATGTTGCGACACCAACGCAGATGTGGGTGAAGTGGTGTCGGTCTGTTAGTGTGACTGTGACCTCCACACATCGTTGTCTGCTCTCAGATCAGCTGCACATGTTGAAACTTAACGCCCCTCGGCCTGGATTTGTCTCCTCGGTTTGACCCGTGTTGTAGTCGACCACATGACCCACCTGACCCCGGATCAGTTCTGTCTGTGCAACCAGTACATTTACCTAATTTTTTTCTTTTCTTTTCTTTAAACACTGTGAAATGTGAAAGGGACGACTCAAAGAATCAGGAATCTGTCATCACAGGTGTCAGGCCGATGTGTGTGAGCATTATGAATGAAAAGGAAATTTGAATATTTGCTTTGAAAGTTGATTTACGCCCCAAATTTTCTCCTTGTCCTCCTGAAATGTTAAGTTAGGGGGCCACTGTACAAAGTGTTAGTCTGGACTGGAGCTCTGATTCTCTGTGGTTCGTTGAAATGATGAAAAACTGAATCTCCTCACATTTGTTGCTCAGAATATTTTGATTCCAGTGAACTGTCATTAATAGTTATTACTGTAATTAGCTTTGATTGTTATCAGTAGCAGCTTCACAGTGAAAACTAATTGCTGATACTTTCTTTATTATTATTATGATGATGACACAGTCACTGGTCTTCCCCTCTTCTCTCTAACCTCACCTGTGGAGGCAGGTAGCTCCGCCCACCTCGAGTCCGGTTCTGCCACTTAAACAGGAAGTTGCGCAAACAGATGAACTTTTAAAGGGATAGTTCAACATTTTGGCAAATTCTCCTCTCACCATAAATAATCCCTATAGTCACAGCAGTAGCAGTAGGTTCACCACGCTATGAGATAATCGTGTAACATTGCGAGACAGAGTTGTTTTAGAGGTAAATACAGCCGGAACTACCTTTTGAATATTCAGATAAAATATGCCTCTCGTTGCAGCCCTACTATTGACCCCTTGCAGCTACGTCACAATTAGAACGTGACGCGAGAGGCGACGCCATGACGGACGGCAGAAAGTGCTCAGTGATAATGTACTGTGTATGGTGCCGTCCAACAATGTGGCTCGATCACTTCACACTACAACCTCACAGCAATATCACTTATTTAAAATAGAATATCTACTCATCCGTTGCAATATATGTTTGTTTTTTTGTTATTCACCGTAGAATATCTCAGTTTTCTGTGCTTTTTCCACTGCTAAGGAGTTAACGTCAAGTCAGTGCCACACTCCCCATACAGCAGCTGCTGCTGTCTTTGCTGCTGCTAACTACAGTTAACAGACCTGGAAATTAAAACCTGGTCCGACCCGTGGGTGTTGAAGACCTGACCCGACGTCTGTATAATTAGTGATCATTCTCTGATTAAACCCGGCTGAAAAATAAAAGAAAACAGGAAGCCGTCTTCGTTGTAATCGCCGCGATCCGACGGCGGCAACTACGTTGTGACGGTGCTATGTTTACTACGAGCGTTAGCTGTTGTTAGCCACAGCATGTAGCTCAGCTAGTTAGCTTCAACTGTGTTTACATCAACTATACACTGTAGATAAACTAACTTATAATGGCATCGATAATGTGTCTGTATATCTTCGCACTGGTCCTGTTGTTCATGTAACCCCGCCGCCAGTGGCCAGCCCCCGGTTCTTAGCTCTAGCCCAGCAAGGAGTTGGTGCTTGGGACCAGTTTTAAGAACCAATAACCGGTTTTTAAGCGGTGGAAAAGCAAAGAACCGGTGCTAGTCAGGCTCTAGCTCCGAACCAGCACTCGAACCAGCTCAGTGGAAAAGGAGGGGAAACCCTACAACCCCGGTATGTCACAAAACTATAACGCGCCCATTGAATTACATTGACGTTCACTGTTCTTTTGCCGTCCATCATGGCGTCCGGAGCTATCGCGAGTGGAACGTGACGTCACGTGCAAGGGGTCAATAATTAAAGGTGATGAACCTACTGCTATGACTATAGGGGTTATGGGGAGAGGAGAATCTGACTAAATGTTGAACTATCCCTTTAAAATACAAATACTAAAGCTCTTATTATTTAATGGTGTTTAACCCGTCTCTTCCTCTTCCTCCTCCCCAGGCCCCCCGCCTCGCTGAGCAGTACTGCGTCTGCCACCTGGCCACCGGCGACATGCTGCGGGCGATGGTGGCCTCGGGCTCCGAGCTCGGGAAGAGGCTGAAGACGACGATGGACGCCGGAAAACTGGTAACGTTTCCGTTTCTGTTTCTGTTTCTCATCTGTTCTGCTTCTCACGATCTGTGTGTTTTTGTTTCTCTGTCCTTTTGGCCCCTCTGAGGCTCCGTAGACTCCACGGCCCCTCGTGGTCCCACATGGTTTAGGTTTTACTAAGTGTTTTTGAATTCGCTGCTTTTCTTCTCATTATCACATGTATCATTATTGTTTTGCATTATTCATTCATGTATGTATGTATGTTTCCTTTTTTTCCCTACATTGTCGGTATAATCACTAACTTTTTTTAAAACTTATTTTTTATTATCATCTTATTATTTAATTATTCCTTATTTCCTTGTCTTTACTTGTAACAAATTTGGTTTTTGAATATGTTCTTCATGGGTGAGGTTTTCATATAAGCCGTTTTGGGTTTCATACCTCCCCTTCGCACATCCCAATCATAATAATTGTTCATGCTATTCTAAATGATATGTTTGTGCAAAATGTATACATTAAAAAAAAAAAAAAAGAGCTGAAATGGTGAGAAAACTAAGAGCCAATTAGTAAAAACAACATAAATACAACAGAAAAGACATAAAAATACTTTGGTTTTTTATTGTGGCAAACATTTTAAAGCCACTAAAAGTGAGAAATGCTTCAACATTTGACTTTAAAGCAGATATCAGTGGAATGTTTTTGTTAATATAAGTCCTAAATAGTCCTATTTTCCGTCAGCAATCACTTACATGAAGTATTTCAGCCTAAACACGAGTCTCTCCGTCACTCTGCTCTGCTGTAACCCGAGGAGAAAATTTTCCTTGTGGGATACAAGTGTTATCCAATGAGGAGAGAGAACGGCATGAAGGGCTGTGTGTGCAGCCAAGGGATGCGCGTGAATGTGGTGACGTAGCACGAGGACCAATTGATGCCTGACAAGGGCGGGGGCTGCTAACTCATGGTGCGTTCAAAGAAACTCGTACTTTGTGTTTTTCCTTCCTGTGAAGTCATACCAGTTCGATCTGGTACGAGTTCACGGGTCGGAAGTTACGAGTGGCCGTTATAGGGAACTTTCACAGACAACAGGATGGTAAAAACACGAGCTACGGGTTACCTGGAACGCTACCAAGTCGTAGTTGTGACTTGAAGCTGTAACTTACGGTTTCAAAAGCCTGCCTTGAACGCAGCATTAGCCGAAACGGCCGCGAAGC
Organism: Trachurus trachurus; assembly: GCF_905171665.1. Lineage (NCBI taxonomy): Eukaryota > Metazoa > Chordata > Actinopteri > Carangiformes > Carangidae > Trachurus > Trachurus trachurus. Next base: position 1,688,658 of record NC_139904.1, read on the forward strand.
TGATATCTGCTTTAAGTGACAGAGAAAGAACTGAATCTTCAGTTTTCAGTCGGTTGTTTCGGCGTCTCTGAGTCGTTTCCACGGCTCCTCTGTGGATTTTAGTTTCTCCATCTAATCCCAGAGCGACGCGGTGATGCTGAGATGCTCTCTCTGTCTCTCTCTGTCTCTCTCTGTGTCTCTGTGGGGGCCGGACCATCTGTTGCTGGACTCGTTGTTCCTCTGTCTGTGTGTTTGTTTGTGGAGCAGCAGCAGAATGAATTTGGGACCAATCAGATTCTCCCTGCAGGCGTTACATGATCGATCTGTACGTGATGTGTGTGTGTGTGTGTGTGTGTGTGTCCGTGCATTGTGTAATCTGTGCACATGGACTTGTGTAGGAGGAAAAGAGCCGACATGTCTGTTCCTGTTGTTGTGTTTCGTCTTTCGTGTGAGCAGGTTGTTGCTTTAACATTATCAGGTTTATTATTATTATTTTAAACTGAAAAGATCCGTCTGGATGTTCAACTCATCTACACCAGAAACGACCTGTGAAAACACACACACACACACACACGCATCATCGTTCACCTTCACTGAGAGAGGGCGAGCCGGTGTAAACAGGAAGTAGATTCATTTTTAAAAAGTCAATTTCTGAAAATTTGTAAAAAAAAAAAAAAAGAAAAGAAAAGTGAATAATTTTTTGAGGTTTTCAATTAAAAAAGAAAACAAACAAAACAGATGTTACAGGCAGTATCTGTGCAAAAATATAATAAAGTAAAAAGAAAATAATACACACACGACACACATCATCGTTCACCTCCAATGAGTGTGTGCGGGCCGGTGTAAACAGGAAGTAGATTCTCTGCTCGGTAACACAACATGATGTTGTTGCGTTCGTCACTAGAAGTCGAAGCCGGAGTTCAAGTTGGAAATTTAAAATGTCTGTTTTTGAAAATGTTTAAATTTGTCATTTTTTTGAGGTTGAGGTTTTCCATTTAAAAAAAAGAAACAGAAACAGATGTGTCATGCAGAATCTGTGCAAAAAACATAATAAAAAAGCAATAGAATGAATAGAAATAGAGTAGAAAATAATTTATTTGTCACTGTTAAAAACAATGAAATGCTGTTTAGCAGCTCCAGCTTGGTGGCATCATCATCATTAAAAACAAAATACAGACATCCAAGAATAAAGCATAAATAGATAAAATACACGATGAACAAGATGGAAATAAGTTAGTAGTACAAAGTAGCTGGAGTAAACGGGAAGTAGATTCTCTGCAGTACACACTATTAAAGCAGAAGTAAGCGATCCGGTGGTTTTGGCTAATGCTGCGTTCCAGGCAGGCTTTTGAAACCGTAAATTACAGCTTCAAGTCACGACTTACGACTTTGTAGCGTTCCAGGCAACCCACTCGTGTTTCTCCGACCTGTTTTACCTGTGAAAGTCACTATAACGGCCACTCGTAACTTCTGACCCGTGAACTCGTACCAGATCGAACTGGTACCACTTCACAGGTCGGAAAAACACGAGTTAGGAGTTGCCTTGAACGCACCATAACAGCCCTCGTCCCTACGTCACCACATTCAGGCGCATCCCTTGGCTGCACACACAGAGAGGACTGCCCCTTTATGCCGTTCTCTCTCCTCATTGGATAAAAACTGTAGGATACAAGGAAAGTTTTCTCCTGGGCTCAGAGCAGAGCAGAGTGACTGACAGACCCGTGTTTCAGACCAAACACTCTATAGAAGTGATTGCTGTCGGAAGATACAACTATTTAAGACTTATATTAACACAAAAATATCACTTACTTCTGCTTTAATAGTGTGTACTTATTATTACAAAGTGTTACCAAACATAACTGTGTTTGGGTTCTGAAGTGAGACACAACAACATGTCAGAGCTCGGTGTAAACACAGGACATGCAGGTGATTGTGTGTTTTGTCTCCTCGGATGAAGATAATTGTGTCTTGTTGTGTATTTATGTGTAAGTGCAGTAAGTGTGTGTGTGCAGCTGTTGCGTAACTCTCCTCCTCAGCGTCTCAGCGTGTGACTCATTTCTCATTGTGATTTTCTCAGAACTGTTTTCTCTCCGTCTGTCCGTCTGTCGCCGTTTCCTCCGATCGCCTCCATGAACAACACAACACAACATCGTCTACTGCTCCATGTGACCCATGTGTTGTTGTTGTTGTTGTTGTTGTTGTGCTGCAGGTCAGCGATGAGATGGTGGTGGAGCTCATAGAGAAGAATCTGGACACGCCGCCGTGCAGGAACGGCTTCCTGTTGGACGGCTTCCCCCGGACGGTCAAACAGGCCGAGATGGTGAGGACGCCGTCGGGTGGTGCCTTCACTGGCCCAGGGAAAACTCAGCACTCGCAGGAGAAAGTTTAAAGGAGTCGTTTCACATTTAGAGAGATAAACGTGTCACTGCGTTTCCCCTGGTTGCACTACTTAAACTCACTGTAACGTAGGGCTGGACGATTAATCGAATTTTGATGGTGATTATGATTTTGGCTTCTCATGATCATGAAAACACTGTAATCGAAGAAAAACGATTAATGTGCTGCCGCCGCGCAGCGTGTATGCAAGTTGCTGTGCTGTAAAAGCACAGTGAACTGGTATCCGAGTAGTGAAATGGCACTGGATATGGATTATTTATTGTTTTTACATTGGTATTGGTATTATTCGTTCATCACGGAAGCCAGAAGAAGCCTGTAGTGAAACCTCAGTTGAAGTTATACTGTATTTAAAGTTGAGTTTTGGTGGCTCAATAAATATTCAAAATCAATTAATAATCGTGTTTATTAATCGTGATTTCAATATCAATCAAAATAATCGTAATTATTATTTTTTCCATAATTGTCCAGCCCTACTGTAACGCTCTAAATCCTGTTGAACTATGAATTAAACTTCCTCAGGTCACAGTAACAGCTGAAGAGAGAAGCCACGGTGTAATGAGACAAACTGCTCATGCATCAATTTGCATCTTAAATACAGCTTTAATTTTTATTTATTTATTTTTTAACCAAAACTGGAAGACTGGAGTCTCAGATTATGATTCATGCACAGTTATCTAACTCCATCTATAATTAGTCTCAGATCAATGCTGCTAATCACCATGGTCACTAATGAGATAAATAAATAAGACCAAACTGGTGTTGTAATAAAGTTAAACCTTTTAGCTTTTTAGGATGAAAACAGATAATTAGTGAGTTTATCTACAATGTGAATAAAAATCCAAAATGTCATAGCTCATAATCAAGAGGAAAAATCCAGACTTCAAGTTTTTGTTTTGTACAAACTGAAAAAAAGATGAGAGTTTTGGCAAATTAACAAACTAAATGGAAACGGATCATATATTTATATTAAAACAGGTGAAATAATAACCTGTTGCAAATTATGTTGTCAAAGGGATAGTTCAACATTTTCAAATGTCGTCATCATCAAATACACAATCCAACAACTCCACAACGCTCTGGTGGACAAGTTGTGAGCTGCACATTCACCACGCTATGAGATAATAACACAACGTTACCACACAGAGTTGTTTTAGAGGGAAATACAGAGACTGTTGATGAAAAACTGTCCCTGAAGGCAACGTGCATCAGCATTTTTACATGAATTTCCCTCTAAAACAACTCTGTGTGGTAACGTTGTGTTATTATCTCATAGTGTGGTGAATGTGCAGGTCACAACTTGTCCACCAGAGCGTTGTGGAGTTGTTGGATTGTGTATTTGATGAGTTTGATGAGGGAAACCAAGAAATCCCATAATGAGCCTCCGTAGCGTAGCTCTGAGCAACTCACGGCTCTGCTCCGCCGTTCTAAAAACAGCTTGCACCGACAATTAAAGGTAACAAACCTACTGCTATGACTATAGGGATTATGGCAATGGGCCAGTTTGCCAAAATGTTGAACTATCCCTTTAAGTAGAAGTATAAAGGATTTTGACCTGTTTTATTGAACATATCAGAGTTACAGTTAACTTCATCTCCTTCTTGTCTTGTTTCTCCTGCAGCTGGACGACCTGCTGGAGAAACGACGCGAGCAGCTCGACTCTGTGATCGAGTTCTCCGTCGACGACTCTCTGCTGGTTCGCAGGATCTGTGGCAGGTGAGAGAGAGAGAGACGATCAATCAATGTTTATCAGTCTCCGCTGAGTGAGAAAAATTGCTGATATATGACTATTTAAATAATTCAATAGCACTAAATCAAAATGTATATAACTATTTATTTACTATTTACAGCTGTTTTTAACATTGTTCCGTCACGTTACAGTTGTAGCTAATGAAACTCTTGGAAAAATTCATTCTTAAAAGTGAAAGTTTAATTTTTTAGATCCGTCACATGCAGAGTGAAATATTTCAAACCTTTTTTTTTTTTTTTCATTTTGATGATTATGTCCGAAAATCATCAAAATCAAAACTCCTGAATCCCGATACCACTTTTTTCCAAAACCTGTAGTGTACGAGTACTTGCATTTTAGTACTCACTGATACCAAGTATCGATTTCACATAAAGTTACTTTGAATTTTTTTTTTTTTTTCACAGATATCATCTGTTATTTAAATAAACATTCCTCAGTATGTTTTTTCTTACACATCGGTGACTGACAAGTTTCACTGCAGTACAAAGACTAATTTAACAAAATTGTCATTTAGCCCCCTGACATTTAACATTAGTGCTTTATAAACATGGCACTGCCAAACATACTGCAAGATTTCAGTAAAACTCTGTCATATACTGACATTTAATAAAAGTGCTTTAAACATGACACTGCCACACATACTGTCTCAAATTTAACAAAACAACTCCTTATATTCTGCGTCGTGCTGAGATGTCAAATGTTTAACCGAAGAGGAACTACCGGTATGCATCCCTACTCAAAATATTACAACATTTTTTAAATTAACTTAAAGCAGAAGTAAGTGGTCCGGTCGTTTTCGCTAATGCTGCGTTCCAGGCAGGCTTTTGAAATCGTAAATTACAGCTTCAAGTCACAACTTACGACTTTGTAGCGTTCCAGGCAACCCACTCGTGTTTTTCCGACCTGTTTTACCGGTGAAAGTCACTATAACGGCCACTCGTAACTTCCGACCTGTGAACTCGTACCAGATCGAACTGGTACCACTTCACGGTCGGAAAAATACGAGTTTCCTTGAACGCACCATAACAGTCCTCGTCGCTACGTCGCCACATTCACGGCGTCCCTTGGCTGCACACACAGCCCTGCATGCCGTTCTCTCTCCTCATTGGATAAAAACTGTAGGATACGATAAATGTTTTCTCTTCGGCTCAGAGCAGAGCAGAGTGACTGACAGACCCGTGTTTCAGTCCAAACACTCTATGTAAGTGATTGCTGTCGGAAGATACAACTATTTAAGACTTATATTAACACAAATATATCACTTACTTCTGCTTTAATAGTTTGAGCTCCACCTGTGTTTATTCACCAGAATTAATTGATTAATTGAGAGAATAAATAGAGGACTGATTGATTCATATCTCAGATCAGTAGAGATTTGATAAATAAATACGTTAAAACTGCATCGGCTTCAGTTTTATAACGTTTGTGTCGTCGTTTCCAGGTTTTATAACTCGTCTCTGCAGCTTCATTTACATAACTACCTGCTGCCATCGTGCTCTGATTGTGAAGCTGACCCCTCGTGTTGCCTTCACAGACCTCTCTCCACCTGAACACGTGTTGTCACAGCCGCTTTTAGAAAAAAAAAAATACAAAAAAAACCTTTTGTATGGGTTTGTTTTTTGTGATGTTTGTCCTGGTTTGACACAATAAGTGGCTGCTGTCGCCTCGCTGCAGCCCAAGTAGGACAAGGGCAGGACGTGGGATCTGAAAAGGACGGTGAAGTAGTTAGTGAGTCACTGTGGCTGCTGACCCTCATCTGTCCTCTTCCTCTTCCTCCTCTTCCTCCTCCTCTGTCCCCGTCCCGTCCTCCATCTTCATCCCTCCGTCTCCCCAGACTAATCCATCAGCCGAGCGGCCGTTCGTACCACGAGGAGTTCAACCCCCCCAAAGAGCCCATGAAGGATGACGTAAGTAGTTTGACGATCAACCCACTTAGAAACCGCTTCAGGCTAAAGAGCCACCTACTTAAAAAAAAAAAGCAGCAAAGAGCAACAGAAGCAGGAGGACGAGTGTCGTGTAGAGAAATGTTCTGGATGATTAAACTCAGCTGGACGTTAAAGCAACGCGTCGTCGTTCAAGAGGATCAGACAGAAATGAAGATTAATACATATATAAAATATATGTGAGAAAGAAATAGAATATATATAAATGTAAATGTGAGTTTGAAGACTAAACTGTCGAACGAACCTCCGACTTTATGAACGGGAATAAAAAAAGGTTTTACAGGTTGATGAAAGTCGAGGTTTAAAGTCGCAGCTCAGGAAATTATTAAACCGATGCATAAAACAGAGCAAAGGTTGTTTAATTAGGGAACTGAGGCTGTTTTATTACTATAATAATACTAAAGTAAAACCTAAGTAACTTGAAAGGGAAATCAAAAGTAAATTTCCAACATTATGTTTTGGGAGTAAAAGTTTAAAAAAATAACTTTTAAACTCAGACTCAGATCACCAGCGCCCAGTTGTTCAAAAGTTATCTGATCGGATTTTGGATCATGGAATCGGATCAAATCTTGAAAATGTGTCGTTTCAAAACCAGAAACGGATTCTGAGATCAGTACAGACCAGATCAGATCGCATAATCCAATCTTGGTTTTAATCTGGATCAAACCCTCAGTTTGTGTCATTCAAAACTTTTTAGTAGGATCGGGAAAACAGGATTATTCTGATCCCAGCAGTCGGGGGGATTCAGGGGTGATTTCAGGAACAAAATGTGATTTAAATTAAATTCAAACTAGTGAAATAAACAATATTTATAGTGTAGTAGATACACATTTATTGATTTATATTTTGCACCTAGTTTTTAAGCCATAACAGTGATTAGTAAATAAAGTTAACTTTTAATTACTCTACAATTGAATAACTTTCCCCCCAAACTGAATTCTTTTTTTTTTTTTTTTTAACTTTATTGTGAGATACAAGACCAACAACATAACAGACATACAGCAATGGATACACACAGTGTGCACAAGGTGTATGTGTGTAATTCAGGTGTAGTGCAGTAATAAAAGAAAGAAATTCAAGAATAATGATAGTAACATTGGTCATAATGATAATAACAGTATAAATGGTATTAAGGATAACAGCTGTGATAGCATTAGCTAGACAGCTATCATAACATAACTCATAATGGCCGCGTTTCCCAGATTCGATCTTTCTTAAGGACCTAAGAAGGTTCTTAAGAAGGGTTCGGCTAAGAAGGAGCGCTAAGATACGGGTGTTTCCCAGATGCGTTCTTAACTGCCTTCTTAGGAAAACCTTAAGATCACGCCTAAGAAGCTTCTTAAGAAGCTCTTAACGGGAGCTGTCCACCACCACGGTACTGAAACTGAATCAATCGATGCCAGGCAAATCGATTATTATATCACCCGCCGCCTAATACACGCATAAATCACACACAGTGACCAGCGCAGCTGCACCGACGGGCGATGAATAAACCGAAAACGGAATTTCCACTTGTCAAACACGGGGTTAACACAGGTCCGCGGGCCTGATTAGAAACTTCTCCGCTGTTGTTGCCGCGTTGGTAGATGACACGGCACAGCCGCGTAATGATGCGGCCAGACGGCTGCGTGACATGTGATTGATGTGTGTGAAAATAAAAAATAAAAACATGGGCAGGGGCTGGCTGGTTTACAGCCAGACAACTCTAGAGAGGATGAAAACACAATAATTCAGTAACACAAGGGTAGTAAATAGCTCACTTCATAGAGTATCCCCACTGCAAGTTGAAGCATTGCTGTGGTCTGGGTTCGAATCCACCCAATAGAAAATTATTTTGGTGGTCAACACGTTTTTCTTTTCTCATCATCATGATCAATGTTATACATATGTATATACATATATATTTAGGCAATGGAGTGTTTGTGCAATGTGTGACAGTCTTTTTGGTGCCAGTAGGCCTATAAAATGGCACGGGAGGATCAGTGTCACGTAGTCGGTGTCACGGCTGCCACACTCCGTGACACTACACTTGCTTGCGATGCCCCCACCACACCAAGAAGCTGCCCACTGCGTAAAAACACGATGCAACAGCGACACTAGGGGTTGATTTAAGAACGGTTGTGTTTTTGATGTTCATGCAGATGTGGAACGTGCAGAAAAAATTATGATAAATGATATTCATGATGATTCATTTTATTTGTGTGCCTGATGTGCAGAGCACATGTTATTCCTCATATTTAGGTTATAATTGTTCTTATTTTATTTTTTATCTCTTTATTTTTTATTTCGGCACATAATTTAAAATGTTTTAAACATACGATGTGCACTGTTTAAATATCTTGCTTAGTGTGATATTGATTTGCCTTGAAAAAGTGAGCGTTGGTCGCTAAGAAGACTCGAAAGAGTGGGTCAGCTCGATCTTACGTTTCCTTCTTAGTGAAAGATCTTCTTAATCTAAGAGCGACTCTGGGAAACACGTTCTTCTTTCACAGCGTTCTTAAGAGCGCTCCTAAGAAGATCTTAGCACTTAAGAGCTTCTTAACGAATCTGGGAAACGCAGCCAATAGCGCTAAGAACAGTAATAATCCTGAAAGTAAGAAGGTAAAATAGGAACGATAAGAACAAAGGATGAAAGAAGGAAGAGGGAGCGGAGATTTAATTTAACTGAATTTAATGAAGTTATAAGTTTGAAGGAGCTGATGGAGGAAAACATGAATGGGTCTAGTCTCTGAGATGATGTCATGGCTCTGACTCTGACTGTGTGTGTGTGTGTGTGTGTGTGTGTGTGTGTGTGTGTGTGTGTTGTGTTTCCCAGCTGACAGGCGAGCCGCTGATGCGCCGCAGCGACGACAACGAGACGACGCTGCACTCCCGCCTGGACGCGTACCACCGCCAGACCGTCCCGCTGGTGCGCTACTACCAGGCGCGGGGGCTGCACGCCGCCGTCGACGCCGCCCAGAAGCCCAACGTCGTCTTCGCCTCCATCGTGGCCGCCTTCACCGCCGCCACGGAAACCGCCGCCCGCGCCACGGCCTGTAAAGACCACGTGTTCTTCATTTAAAAACCTCTCTCCTCCTCCTCTTCCTCCTCCTCTTCTTCCTCCTCTTCCTCCTCGACCTTCCTTCACGGCGGGAACTTTACACAAGAGTCGACCGACTAACACGTGGCAACAAAATGTAACGGCGCTGTGAGTGTGGAAGACGTTTCAGGAGGTTTGACCCACTTCAACGCCTCTGATCTGATCCCTGTTGTAAAAACAGGAGCTCACGTCTCATTAAGCAAAAAAAAAAAAAAAAAAAAAAAACTGCTGCTGCTTCGACCTCTGACCTTTATTAGAGAGGTGAAATCAAAAGGGGGCGGAGCCTAAAGCACCACACGCTGCCTCCAACAGCTGCTGTTCTCAACCCGGTGACGTGTGTTGCATGTTGTTTGCCGTAGTGGACGAAGGTCGCTCTTGTTTAATCGATGACTTTTCCTTCTTTTCCCTTTATTTATTTTTTTTTTTTTTTTTTTTTTTTTCCTCCTCAAACTGCAGCCGAACTTTAAACGTCCACTGACTTTAAACTGTCTCGTCCTCACACTGGGTGCAGTTTGTTTATATGAAAGGTCAGAAAACCAGAGGGATGGATATAAAGTGATGGATATACAGTATATTCATCTCTCCATCTAAACTTGCAGTGACAGTGTAGAGGAAAATAAAATGATGCATGAAGCTGAAATAACAAAGTCATTATCTAAAATGTGTTGTTTTAATTAGAGCAACTCGATTCACAAATATTAAAATATTTTCATTGATCACAATGATTTAAGTTGACTTTGAGAAACACCGTGTATTGATCTGAAACAGTGAATTCTCTTGAAGTTCTACACAGTTCAATAGAAAAACAGAAATGAGAAATGAGTAACTACATATTAAAACAAAAACATGACATCATTAGATTAAACTAATTGGGAAACCAAATCAGCAGATGTTTTTTCTGCGTCGTCATGGTTTCCTGCATCATCTCCCCCTCTGACCTCTGGTCTGTAGGAAGCAGAGGAAGTGAATGTGTTTCCAGTGAACAGCAGATCCCAGAACAGCTGCAGCTCCACTCATCACAGTTAGAATGAAGCAGGAAGTGACATCATTGTTTCCTCAGCCAATCAACGCTTCTCCTTTTTTTTTTTTTTTTTGTTTCTCCTGTTCCTCCTTCCTTCCTCTTTCTCTCTCTGATGTTATTCTTAGAAACACGTGTTTAATGTTAAATCGTGCATGTTACAAAACCTGCACTGGAATGTAATTTATCACATGTATGAAGCACTTTTCTTTTTTTTAATGTGAAGTTTGATTTTAGACTGAGAAATGTTGAGTTTTGTTTTTAACACATGAGGCCGCGTCCACACGACTATGTTTTTTTTTATTTTAAAACAAAATCCTGAGGAGTGTTTTAGCTGCAGATCAGAACAGACCAGTAGGGGGCGTCACCTGCTTCACAGTCCTCACAGGAGCAGCAGCTGCCTGGGTTTGAAACCAACCCACAATCCTTTGCTGCATGTCGTCCTCTCCACTCCGCCAAAATAAAAGCCTCCAAAAATATCCATGAATACAAACATTAGAGAACGAGAATTTGCATTAAATGATTTATTTCTGGAGGAAAAATAAAATGTGTATCTCCATCTACAATAACAATAAGAAATTCATAAAATTTACAATTTGATCTAATATCATAGAACCCAAATAAACCTCGCTCACTAAGTACGTTTACATGACACTTGAGAAAACCAAATTATTGCCTTAGTCCGACTAGAACTGGACAGCTGAGTGCATGTTAACGCGTTAGTCCGACTAATATCGGAGTTCTCCAACTCCGATTAAGACGCCCAGATGATGTGATTGGAATTTGACTTCCTCCGGCTCATGTGTACGTCTTAATCAGAGTTTAACTGGACAACGCGTGTGTTCATGCTCCATATCCTCCGCGCTGGCGTTAGACCCCGAAACAAAAACATCCAAGGAAGCCGGTGGCAGAAGCTGTTGTTGTAGCGTTACAGCGTTCTTGTCTGCCTCTCGAAATCACCATGACCACGAGGGATGGCGTGCACCTCATCTGCACAATAAGTAACGCGCACATTACGTACGAGATGAACAAAGCTGTACGATGAACCATCTGGCTGTTTGAAAATACCGGTCAACCGAAGAAGGGGGCGTATTAACCTGTTGAAACAACGCATCATCGCCACCTGGTGTTGAGGAGGAGAACACGTTCCCGTCGGTTATTTGATTTTCTCAGTTGCACGTAAACTGGGACAAGGACAGAAGTTGGATTAGGCGCCAAAATCGAATTTAGTGCCTAGCTCGATTAAAGGGACAACGAGGAGTTTTGGAAAAGTGAAGTGTTTCCACACTACATTTATGAGCCTCCGCACCGTGAAATTCTTTGACCGGTGCAAGACAGACTCATGTTTTCATTCATCAAGAATTAAAGTCAGAGGTTGGAAGACGATCACATACCGTCGTAGTTCCCACCATAAACGGAGATTCGGCGGCGTTATTCTCATGACTCGCCACGAAACCGAAAGTAAAGAAACGCTGGTCGGCTCGCCCAGCATTTCCACCACCACTAATAATAACAAAAAACCATAGATTTATCTAAAATGGACCATTAACAAGTGGTAACGTAGATTCATCCACATTAATATGAGACTTTTTTTATAACCGAATAGAAACTCCTCGTTGTCCCTTTTAAGTTGTGCATGTAAACGTACTGACTGAGACCTGATCATGTCTCTGTTTTCAGTGTCCAGATGAGAGAAGCTGTGGTTTCTGAACTACTGGTCATGTTGAATAGTCATAGTTACAGTAACTGCACTGAGTTTAGTAGAAACTCTGAGTGAAACTGAATCTAATGAAGAAATTCCAACTTCAGTTTCCAGATGCTAAAGCTCCAGAGTGAAAACAACGTAGTAAAAGTGACTCTTAATCGTAGTCGTGTGGACGCAGCTGGAGTCAAACTCATAGTTTCCTCTCAGCTCCGCACTTTTCTTTGACTCACATTTCCTGTCACTTTGGGAAATTTTTTTAATCAGTCAATCTGTCTTTAATCATCGGTGTTGGTGACGATGTTTCATCCTCTGCTCCACCTTGACCTCTCCTCCTCTTCCTCCTCCTCCTCCTCCTCCTCCTCCTCCTCCTCCTCCTCCTCCTCCTCCTCCTCCTCCTCCTCCTCCTCCTCCTCCGTCCTGCTCTGCAGTCACCTGGTGTTTTGTGTTTCTCATGCCGACCGCGCTACCTGCTCCTCCCTCTGAATACTGATGTGTTTTCTTTCCTCCCGGGGCGGTTGTGATGAAAAACATGGGCAGATGTTCAGCATTCCCAGCAGGCGCCGCTCAGACAACCAGGCGATTTCATGCTAAATTTGCTTTAATATTCTGCCTGTTCCTTTTTTTTTATTATTATTATTGTTATCATTTTGTCACTTATTGTGCATTTGTGTGTAAATGTGTTTATTTATTAGTCCTTAAATGAATGTGAATTTTAAACTCTGCACTTTAACCTGGAGGCAAACGAGTCGACCGACCTGGTTTCACTGTGAGACGACGGACGGACGTCACGGCACTTTTGACATTTGCAGCTTTTAAACGACCAAAAAAACAAACAAAAAAAAAACAGAAGAGGAAACAGAGTTGGCATCATGTTTTTATTTTAATTTTGTTTTATTTTGTTTCTGTGATTGACCCAGAACTTCTCTTCCCTCCCTCTCTCTCTCCTCCTTCTCTTCCAGCTGGTTGAGTCTCCACCGAGGCGACGGAGCGGCGCTGCAGAAGGAGCTCGGTGGTTGGACAGACAGATGGAGGGGGGGTCAGACAGGGAGGGGGGGGGGTGTTTGTCTTATTAAGACTTGGTGTGAGTTCGGGATAAACCGCGCTGTGCTGTGGAGCTTCTTGTCGTCAGCACGTTTCTATCTGAGCCGTCTTCCTCTTGTTCCCCTCCAATAAATCTGATGCTTTTCTAAATTATCACCGTCTGTCTGCGTCATGCTTTTATTTTATTTTTTATTTTTTTATTTACTCACCCAGATCTCCTGCTGAGAAATGAATATTACAGACTTAACCGTTTTAAAAGGTTACATATTTATAACTACTCAGCCCCTGGACTCTAACAATAACTGCTTTAACCTTGAATACATACAATACTTCTATTGTCTTTAGGGACTTAAAACAATTCAATCTGCTGAATCACCAAGTCAATTCAGTTTATTTATAAAGCACACAAGACGACCTCAGTTGACCCAAGTGCTGTACAGTTGTAAAAATACAATGAAATTAATCATGGACAATATAATAAATAAAAACAATACAAGGAAACATAAGAACTCTAAGAATAGAGTGATAAAAACCTCCTTTTCAGAAAATGTTACATAAATGTCCTTGTGAGCAAATGACAAGAAACAATTGTCACTTTTGTTTCCTTTTCAGAAAATATAACTAAAATTCTTCTGTCCTTCTCCACAAAAATACTATTTAATATTTTGAACCTATTCTACTGATTTCTGATGAATAAAGAAAACTCGTTTTACACGGTAGCAGCAGGAAATGACCCTTTGATGCTGTGAGAGTAAATGTGACAGACACACACACAGAGAAATCCTGTTTGAGGAAGTGAAGTCTATTAATAACAGGAATTTCTCATTAAACCACAAGTTGAATTCACTTTTGTTTCAGTCCAGAAATGACAGTAAAGAATGAATCGTCACTCCACCGGCCTGGTGGGGAAGAAACACACACACACGCCTACCTTTCACGTTAACATTAAACAAGGCTGGATTATTGATGAGGTGAAATGAGCAACAGGTTTAATGTTTAATTTTTTGTTTGCTTGTGTTGCTTTTATCTTAAATGACTGTTTAGTGACCTTGGTCCGGCTCTTTGGTTAATGTTGAGTCACTTTTTTCACATGTTTGAGGAAAAAACTAAATACCACCAAACAAACACCAATGCCACCTGAGCCTAGAAGCGAATGGGTAGCAGCTTTTCAATGGGCTGACTAGAGCCTCAATTATGCAAAAGAGTAGGCTACATGTGATTCTCTGATTTAAAACTAAACATCAACTGTCTTAAGAGCCTCACAAATTGAAATTATTTTTAATAGATTAAAGGTGATAGCTACAAGTTTAATTCCTCCTGGCCAGTAGCTCTCGCTCCAACTTTCCGTTTTACTGGCTGCCAGTTACACATGACATCAACCACAGAGATCCCATGCCGACGTTGCCAATGTAACCAGATGTAAATATTTATATATTTCGGACCCGCCAAAATGTATTAAACAATTATTTATATACTATTTTTTTTTAAATTCAGTAAAATTAATACTTTTATTCTGCACCCCTCTCTTCCACATTCTGTGGATGCATTATTTTTGAAAAATGTATCCTTTTGATGAAAAAGTTGTAGCTATAACCTTTAAAGATAAAGATGGGAATATGAAAACAAACATTCACATTATTTGACCCATATCCTTCCTCTTCCGTGTCTAGTTTGTTGCCTCATTTACTGTAAACCACCAGGTTCAAAGGCGGGGGGGGGGGGGGGGGGGGCGTGGCCTTGACGGCGTGACGTCACCGGCCGGGGCTTTCCTTCATGACGTCAGAGGGCGGCAGCAGCGCGAGCGAGAGAGAGAGAGACAGAGAGAGAGAGAGAGAGAGAGAGAGAGAGACAGAGAGAGAGAGCTGCGGAGATTAGTCAGAGTTTCGCTGCTTCGCTCCGCGGCGCAGGAAGAACCAGAGGCCGCAGAGAGAGAGCTGCCAGGCGGGTACAGAGCAGCAGAGAGCCGCAGACAGAGAGCTGCCAGGCGGGTACAGAGCAGCAGAGAGCCGCAGACAGAGAGCTGCCAGGCGGATACAGAGCAGCAGAGACCGGAGCGTCGCATCGCTCCACGGCCGCTGCCTGCGCCTCAGAACCCGGACCCAGAGCGCGGTGAGTGTCGGTGGCTGAAGCCGCTGCTGCTGCGCTGTTCCCGGGGAAGTCAGGGCTGGACAGGCGGCTCCCCGGAGCTCTGACACTCGGCTGTTATAAAACCAGATAGAACAGTTGGTTTTGTGTTTTTTCTCAGTGTAGCAGAGCAGAAACACAGGAAGGTCAGTTCAGCTCAGCTCAGTCCAGAACCAGAACCAGAATCTGGTGGACCCTCCTCCTCAGACCATATAGGACCACATACATAGTGTCAGACTGGGACACTGACAGCTATAGGAGCAGGTCCAGTCTGATAATAGGCTACTGAAACCAGAACAGAACAGGTCCAGTTTGGTTTTTCTGAGGATGTTAGAGAGTTAAAATAAAAGCTGAGTGTGTCCTGTCTGCTCTGCCCCTCCCTGGTCACCAGCAGCAGGTCTGACGAGGACATGCTGTTATTTTACTGTCAGGACAGGACACATTATAAGAACGATAATAATAATAATAATCATAACTAATATTAGCATATTATAACATACCAGAATGAATGTGCATTGTTAAAGAGGAAGCAGCAGCAGTGTGACTGTACAGCGGTGGATGTGGTGTCAGAGGAGGAGCTGAGAGACAGGAACATTTTGGGCTTTCACTTCAGTTTTATGGTCACAGCACTCAGTCAGGTCGGAGGAGGAGGAGGAGGTTTTAGCAGCTTGAGGGTCTGGGAACTGTAGAATAAAATTAAATATTATGATTTAAAATGTGAAATATGTTGGTAAAAAAGCAACATAAACAGTGAGCAGGTAGATAAAGACCTGTCAGAGAGTCGTCTTGTGTCTGTGGTGATAATAATGACATTTTAATATTTGAGGAGGTTGTTGGTGTTTGTTGTGGAGGAGAAGCAGCTGATCACGTGACGTCACATCTCACCTCACCTGCAGCTCAGGTGTGATGATGATGATGCAGTGAGTTCAGCAAACTCTGATTCTGCTTTGTCATGATTTGATCACAAAGAGTTTGATCAATATTTGTTCATGCAATGAAGTTTACGGTGACACAGCAGCACACTGTTCAATGTAGTTGTGTCAAAACTAACAGGTAATTTAAATTAGTGTCTGTTGTCTTAGGACAGGTAGACAGAGGCGTAACCATAGACACATCGTCTCCAAATCCGTCTGTGTGGACATCACACTTCATGTATATTTATAAAAATTCATAAATAATGTTTGTTTGATACAAGAAATCGAAGAATCCACTGAAATGTCAACGGTGCGTTCACGGTCGCTGACAAAGCAGTAAAACACAGTTTGTCCACTAGAGAGCGCTGATGAGTCCACTTCAGTTTCATATGACAAATAGGCCTATAATTTTTAATAAAACACAATTTTTGATTTAATTGTTGGTAATAAAGTTGATTCAAATATAGTTTTCAGCTTCTCCAATATCAGTATTGATCCCATTAGAACCCAATCACATCAGTGTGGACGACATGGTTACTTCACTGACCGCTGGTCGTCTGTAAATTTAACTTTTTGACTGAATCTGTTTTCCAAATTTTATCACATAGTTCGATTATGTCAGTGATGACAACACCACATCTGTTTATAATGATGTCATCATTATCTCCTCCATTAAAACCCACTGAAGTCCTCACTTTGTTCCTGAAAATACAAATTACTGTAGTAATACTAATGCAAATTTACAATGTTATTTAATAAAAGTGACAAAAACATCTCCAACTAATGATTATTGTCATTATCAATTAATGAATTAATTTGTCTTGACCAAACAGTCCAAAATCCAAATATATTCATATTACTGCCCATTAATTAAACAGAAAATCATCAAATCTTTGTATTTGAGATAAAATGTTTGAACGTTTCCTGATAAAATAACTAATTGTTGAAACATTTAAACGTATCAAATGATAAACTTTGGTATTTTTGATATTTCCAAAACGTGTACCGTATGATAAAAGAATAATATTTTGTTATTATTTATAGCTAATCAGTGATTTCAAACCAGAGTAGAAAAAACAGCAGATTTAACCAAGGCTGTTGTTGTGTGTCCATGTGTGTGTGTGTGTGTCCATGTGTGTGTGTCCATGTGTGTGACCATTTCCTCATCAGGAGGAGGTTCTGGTTTCTGGTTCCCGGGTCGTTACGGGAGGTTCAGGTTACAAGACAATAGTGGGGAATTACACGCTCCGCTGTCACATGGACCGAGCGTGTGTCCGAGTCCCAGAGCTTTGTGCTGCTGCTTCCTCCCTGAGACCTGAGCCCCCTCCTCCACTTTACTACAGTTACAGCTCATCCATCTCCGTGCACCGTGTGTGTGTGTGTGTGTGTGTGTGTGTGTGTGTGTGTGTGTGTGTGTGTGTGTGTGTGTGTGTGTGTGTGTGTGTGTGTGTGTGTGTGTGTGGCTCAGAGGTTTTGCCTGCAGGCCCGACATTAAACATTCAACAACTCAGCAGTACGGCTCCTGAACGCTCCTCTAATTATAGACACTCCCAGCCTGGTTCTCTCCACCTCCACCTCTCACTGCACTAAGGATGTACTCAGGAGTGTGTGTGTGTGTGTGTGTGTGTGTGTGTGTGTGTGTGTGTGTGTGTGTGTGTGTGTGTGTGTGTGTGTGTGTGTGTGTGTGTGTGTGTGTGTGTGTGTGTGTGTGTGTGTGTGGGAGAGAGAGAGTTGTGTTAATGAGAGTCAGCAGTAGAGACAGAAAACCTCTTCTGTAACGTTTAAACATTTTCCTCAAACTATGTGTTTATTCAGTTTATCAGATGACGCCTCATGAAGGATTTACCAATTTGACTTTGACCCTTTGTGTCGGCCTTCTGATTGGTCTGTGATCCACCAATCAGAGCGCTTCTCCCCATGTCACGAGTTGCGCAGCGTTCTGACTAGCTGTGCATTCACACCAAAAGCTTCCAAAGCTTCAAAAACGCTCGAGGATGGGCTTCAGATAAGACAGCTTCCAAAGCCGCTTTGGTCGCTCGTCACCTGACCGACGACAAAGTTCGATCACGCTGCTCATTTAAGAGCCGAAGGACAAAAAAAAGAAAAGAAAAAAGGGAGCCGAAGGACGTCTGACAGGTTGTCGCCAAGGGGGCAGTTGTCGGTCTGAGAAGTGAAGCTCACTTCCGCATTCAAAAAGCTGCAATCCCCTCGGCTGTCGCTGGGGGCTGGCTCCAGAAGGGAGCAACTCCAATCGAGCCCGATGTTAAAATAGCCGATTTTACAGCTTAAAAAAACATATTTACAGCCTGGTACATTTCATTTTTTTGGTCTCAACCGATAGTTTCTACCCCCGCACACACTCTGAGGGGGGTGAATTTTTTTTAAACTCTACCGTTTTACTATTATTAAGGTTAAAGTTCTGGCCAATCAGGGCGCAGAACCGTTGAGTGACAGGTCCGGCGACCGCTGCTACGAGGCCAGTGGGCGGGCCCTCGGCCGGCCAACGGCCGCACCGCTCCAAATATGGCAAGTAGAATCCAACATGGCGCGGTTCTAACCCCCGTAGTAGCGGCACAAAACAGACTCCCCAAAACCAATGGGTGACGTCACGGTGCTACGTCCATTCTTTTTACAGTCTATGGTTGTCGCCGAACCGCGTCATAGCTAATTACCCTAAAGTTAACCAGGGCTCAACTTCTCGTCTGGAAGCTTTGGAAGCTTTGGAAGCGCGGTGACGGACGTTGACGCTTTGGTCGCTCAGTGTCGCCGGCTCTCATTGAAAATGAATTGACTTCCGGCGTTTTGACGCTTTGGAAGCTTTTGGTGTGAATGCACAGTAAGGTTGGACAACCCTGGGATGAAACCCTATGAAACCAGATGGGTAGACAGCAATTTTTTCGGCAAAGACTACTTTTTAATTTTTCAGTATGGTTAAAATGTCCCTGGGGTTCCTGCAATAGCGACTCACGATATCTGGAACATCTTCCCAGAGTCATTTTTTATCCCATTCCCCAAACCCAAGACATCAACAAACATACTTATAGTAGGCTATACGTTAACCTTCAAAGTCATCTAGAAAACGTAACGTTACCGTTGCTAATGTCTTTTGAACTTTGTGAAGTTTTACGAAGAGAAATCGAGAGATTGGTGGAGATTAAGCGTTAGCTAGTAGCTACAATAACGTTAGCTAGCGTCATTAGCTAGCTAGCTAGTGACCAAAACAACGATTTTTCACCAGTTTTCAGAAAGTAACGTAAAGCCCGTTCAACTGCTCTTTAGCCACGTCTGTCTTCTATCACGAACGCCATTTTTCTGATAAATAAGTTAATTCAAATTTTCCTTACAAGCAATTTAAATCTGCCTGGGAGTTCAGTTAACCCTTTCGTGACCATTGTTTGTCCAACAGTAACAGTGGACAAAGGGTCAGGGAGAGATTCACACACACACACACACACACACACACACACACAAGTTTCTGTGGAAATTCACTGGAAAGAGTGAACACACACACACACACACACACACACACACACACACACACACACACACACACACACACACACACACACACACACACACACTGTCTCTTAAGTGGTGCAGTGGAAACCTGCCAACTGTGGAGTCAATTTCCAATGCAAAGGGGGTGTGTAAACATCAGTTAATAACAAGCGCACACACACACACACACACACACACACACACATAGACACAATGCACAATGCACATGCACGTTTTAAGTATTTTATCTTATTTAAAATCATTCATCATCATTCATAGGAAGAAAAAATCTTACGTAGTGTGAGTGAATCTGATCTGATCAGATTTCTGGCTGGTTTTAGAAGGAGGCTCACACACACACACGCATACACACACATGCACACACACACACACACACGCTGTGAGCTGGATTCCTAGGAAGAGCAGGACACCCTGACAACCAGACATGTGGTTGTCAGGGAGGTTTTTCCACAGAATAATGACTCCATTATCTGTGATATCACTCCATCAACTCACCCACTCGTCGTCCTCCAGCCAAAATCCAATCACCTCGCTCACACACAAAAAATGAAAGCGCCGTGTGGGACGTTCCTCTTTCTGCTGCTCGGAAAGAGTTTGTAGTTTGTTGTTTTACTGTCAATATTTCACACGTCTACAAACTACTTTTTTTTTTTTTTTTTTTGCCCTACTCTTCTCCTGGTTTCATCTCATCGGCTTTTTACTGTAAGTGTTGTTGGGTTTTTCTTTTCTTCCTCGATGAAAGTGACACAGTTTCACTCTCTGGTGTGTGTGTGTGTGTGTGTGTGTGTGTGTGTGTGTGTGTGTGTGTGTGTGTGTGTGTGTGTGTGTGTGTGTGTGTGTGTGTGTGTGTGTGTGTGTGTGTGTGTGTGTGTGTGTGTGTGTGTGTGTGTGTGTGTGTGTGTGTGTGTGTGTGTGTGTGTGTGTGTGGACAGCCCACGGCTTCTTTTCAAAGTAAAAGAAAGAAACGGACAGTTTGTGTCTTTAGAAGAACTCTTCTCTGGAGAGACAGATGTTTCCAACAGATGTGTGTGTTCGATGGGACTTTTCTTAGTGGACGAACGCTGCGGCTTCGTTGTGATTATTATTAAACA
The DNA here is from genome assembly GCF_905171665.1 of Trachurus trachurus. NCBI lineage: Eukaryota > Metazoa > Chordata > Actinopteri > Carangiformes > Carangidae > Trachurus > Trachurus trachurus. Next base: position 1,709,215 of record NC_139904.1, read on the forward strand.
CTTGTTTGTTAGTTAGTGAGTCGTTGAGTCAAAGTGTCAAAGATAATCCGTTTTTTTTATTTATGGGGGTCAAATACTCAATTAAATATTTAAGATAAGATGAGAATAAAGACGATAATGTGTTTGTACGGTGGCCCTGAAGGCTCAACTCACTGCAGGTTAAAATATAACAAAACACACAAAGACACAAACAGACAAAACACACACACAGAACGTGTTTCACTGGGAGTTTTCTGCTCTATCTTAAAGGGATAGTTCAACATTTTGGCAAACTGGCCCATTGCCATAATCATTATAGTCTTAGGAGTAGATTTGTTACCTTTAATTGTTGGTGCAAGCTTTTTTTAGAACGGCGGAGCAGAGCCGCGAGCTGCTCAGAGCTACGCTACAGAGGCTCATTATGGGATTTCTTGGTTTCCTTCATTAAACTCATCAAATACACAATCCAACAACTCCACAACGCACGAGTTGTTTTAGAGGGAAATTCATGCAAAACCGCTGATGCGTGTTGCCTTCAGGGACAGTTTTTCAGCAAGCAGTCTCTGTATTTCCCTCTAAAACAACTCTGTGTGGTAACGTTGTGTTATTATCTCATAGCGTGGTGAATGTGCAGCTCACAACTTGTCCACCAGAGCGTTGTGGAGTTGTTGGATTGTGTATTTGATGAGTTTGATGATGAGGGAAACCAAAGAAATCCCATAATGAGCCTCAGTAGCGTAGCTCTGAGCAGCTCACGGCTCTGCTCCAACACTCTGTGGATGAATGAGTGTGTGTTTTGTGTTTTGTCTTTTGTCCAGATGTTTATAGTTGTATGTTTATAGTATGAGAAGTGTTTTGTCTGTGTGTATGACCACCATGAGGAGAAAGATAAAAGATAGAGATAAAACTTTATTGATCTCACGCAGCAGACACGCAGCTGTAGTTTATACAGGGGAGTGAGTCACAGAGCAATAAAGTCTGAGGCAAAGTAAAGGAAACAGATTTGCAAGATCTGCAAATGTGCGTGTGAGATTAAAAGATTTAAAATGAAACTTAAAACATAATAAAATATCCAGTTCAATAGAGAATACTCTTTTTATTTGACTTTTATTATCTCTCTCTCTCTCTTTTATGGACATTTATGGGCTTAGTTTGCATAATAACTTTATTCAAGCTGCGGTGCGTTCAGGTTCAGCCCTCGGGGGCCACCGTAGTTTCCAGTAGAGAGAATGATGACACACAGGTTGGACGTGAACAGACGTGTTTCAGCCTCAGGTGTGAACATTTGGAGATGATGAGATAAGATGAGGCTGAAACGTTAATAATAATAATATCTCTAATCTCTGTGGTGGTGTGAGGAGGAAGAGGAGGAGGAGGAGGAAGAGGAGGAGGAAGAGGAGGAGGAAGAGGAGGAGGAAGAGGAGGAGGAGGAGGAGGAGGAAGTTGCCCAGAAAACTGTGACTCGGCTCTGAACCCTCTCGGTCCTTTTTGTGCTGTGAAGTGTCGTTGTTACGCAGTCGTGAGTCAGTCGCTCCTTCTGCTCACTGGAAGTAGCCTTGACTTAGTGTGTGTGTGTGTGTGTGTGTGTGTGTGTGTGTGTGTGTGTGTGTGTGTTCTTGTGTTTCCTCCGCGAGAACCAAATGTTCTCACAGAGGCACAGAGATCCTCTACAGCGAGGACGCTCTGCTCTGCTCTGCTCGACCTCTCTCCTCTTAAAGGAACATTCTGTCTCCTCTGGTAAAGTGGACGTTGTGTGTCTCTTCTGTCGGTCTCTGAGTCGGACGCTGCCTGACAACAGAGTGACGGTCGGACACGTTTTACTGGGAACAGTCATGTGTCATGATGATGACAGCAGGTCAACAGGTCACTGAGCCGTGAAGTCACGGACACAAAGTATAAAACAAGACGCTGAGTGACCTCCCATCACTGCTGCGCTGCTTTTTTAAAAATCTTATTAAATTAATAGTTTACCAAAAAATGAAATTCAAAAAACCTTGTAATATTCCTCCACACTGCTCGTCCACTGCAATCCAAGTGTCCTGAAGGGATGTAGTCCAGAGTTTACTGGAAACTACCTCATTTAGGACATTTTTACAGCCTAAACACAAACAGTCCTGGATTGCAAATTCAATCCAGGACTGTTTAGGCTGTAAAATGTCCTAAATTACATCATTTCGAGGACACTTGGATTGCAGTGGACGAGCAGTGTGGAGGAATATTAAATGGTTGTTGTGTAGTTTTATGGACGTTTTTGTGTCGGTCCCTATTGACTCTCATATAAAGTTTTGGTTGGACTAGGAACCGGCCTCCCGGGTCTCCAGATGCACTTTGAGGAATAAAAAACTACTCTGGAGTATTCATCAGCATGAGGGTTGAATTTCATTTTTTGGTGAACTATTCCTTTAATGTTCACACAGGCTTTTATTTTGGTATTTCCTGTGGAACAAATCACAGCATCTTAAGAGAAAAAACAAATGTACCAAACAAAAAGGTTGTTTCCAGGGACACGAACAAGTGACGGACCTCGTTAAGAACTAATGCTCAATAATAAAACCAAACAACTAAAGTAAAAACAACAAATGCTAAAGGTCCAGGAAAACCGTGACATCTAGCGTTCAGATTTTGGTGACGGTGGCCTCTGAGGACAGAAAAGCTTGTGTGGAAATGGCGTCTTCCACTATTACTTCTCACTATTCTCTACCGACTTACTACTACTAACTCACTCACGCAAGATGGCGACACTCTCTAAAGCATAAATGTAGATATAAAAGAATAATTATAAGGCTACGAAAACCAAACAGATTTTATTTTATAGCGATTATACACTTAGACAAATATATTCATGGGTAGTAGATTATTCAGATTTCGCCAATAAACCTTGACAAATATTACGCATTGGACCTTTAAAACCTGATCAAACCTCAATGTATAAAAATGATAAAATCACACTTTTTATAATGTGGTTGATTACAAATCAGCTCCATTTCTACCTGAATTTCCTTCGGGATTAATAAAGTAAATCTATCTATCTATCTATCTATCTATCTATCTATCTATCTATCTATCTATCTATCTATCTAACTATCTATCTATCTATCTATCTATCTATCTATCTATCTATCTATCTATCTATCTATCTATCTATCTATCTATCTATCTATCTATCTATCTATCTACCTCATACAAGTTTAAAGTAACATGAATTGTGTATCTTGTTATTTGTATAAGTTGTCCTGCTTTTCTTCTGTTAAGGCTGCTGTTGCTGTCATGAACTCATTTCCCCTCGGGGATAAATAAAGTATAATCTAATCTAATCTTATCTAATCTAACAGTGTAACAAGTTCAGTTTGTTTATTATTAATCATAAAAACACCAACCAAACCGTCATAAAGGCGGCGTCCATCTTTATTTAGCCTGTGCCACGTTTACTCATAAAAAAAACTCATTTATACTTTATTTAAATGAAATTAAAACTAAATACTTAAAGTTTTTATCTTTATGTTTTTGTTTGCTCTCACTGCCAAACTGTTTCTCCTTTTTTTTTTTTCTTTATTACAATGACAATAAAACCTCTGAGTGTGAGATAAAAGAAAAGCAACATGAGAGGGAGAGAGAGAGGTATTATGGTTCCACTGGGCTCAGCAGCTCTGAGGTTTGTCTTTGTTGCCTCTAACTAAACTAACTAACGGCCTTTCAGCTTGATTGTCTCTAATTGGCTCTGCTGCTCCACATGATGCTCCTGAGCTGCAGGTCGAGTCGGGGGACCACCTGTTCAGTCCGGCGCTCAGATTAACGGGTTTCAGTCGGTATCAGTAGAAACCGGCTGATTGGTCGACCCGGTGTCGGCTCACATCTTCATCACTTCATCAAACTCTGGAGACAGAAACGCTCCTGGATTAGGATTGTCCTCTCATTTAAAAAGCTAATAAACCTAATTTAGTTGTGTCGGTGCAGTCTTTTAAAGGGATAGTTCACCCAAAATTGAAATTTTCAGAGTCCTCCGTGGCTTCTCTGAGTTACAGGGGGTCTCGGCGTAGCAGTGCATGTCCATATAACGGTTGCAAATGGATACCAACTGTCTTTGTAACAAAAAGACACACCAAAAAACATCCAAATACCTCCATGCTGCTCGTATGTAATGTCCGTCTTGTATTGAAGCCCTGAAATGCGAAATAGTCCCGAAAAAAATTTAATAAGTCTATTTCAAGCTTGTTTTGTAGCGGAAGCTCCTCTTCCCGGTTCGTCCAAATTTGACCGCTACAAAACAAGCTTGAAATATAGACTTATTTAATTTTTTTCAGAACAATTTCTCATGTCCGGGCTTCAATACAAGAGGGACATTACATACGAGCAGCATGGAGGTATTTGGATGTTTTTTGGTGTGTCTTTTTGTTCCGAAGACAGTTGGTATCCATTTGCAACCGTCATATGGACATGCACTGCTACGCCGAGACCCCCTGTAACTCAGAGAAGCCACGGAGGACTCTGAAACTTCTCCCAGCCCTTAATAGTCCACATGAGGGGGAGTAGTAGATAATGAGTGCAATTTCAATTTTGGGTGAACTATCCCTTTAAAGAATAAAGTAGTTTATTAGTAGTAGTTTTTTTTTTAGCATTTGAGGATTTCACTGGCAGTGCAGCAGCGGCGGTCAGACGAGTCGAGTTCAAAGCAGCTCGACTGTTTTTCCTGAGAATTTGCAAAGTGGATTCTGAGGAAACGGCGGCCTCAGGGCGTTTAGTAAAATATGTGCTTCGCTTGGCACAGAGACAGAACCAGCATTTAGCCTTTGTCACCGCAACGCCGTCATCGTTGTGCATTTGATTATGTGGCTCGAAGAAGAGGAAGAGGAGGAGGAGGAGGAGGAGGAGGAGGAGGAGGCTGCTGCACTGTCACTGTGTCCCCGAGAGTAATCAAGTAAATTTACTGCTGACTTTACTCTCTGAGCCCTGAGGTCGTGTGATGTCACTTTACTCAACATTTCAGTCAATAAATAAGATTCAGTTTCCTCTGCTGCATCAGTCAGTCACATCTAAACATAGGAGTCTTTATAAGTGGTGTCATATACCTCAGTAAGACAGAAATCTGCACCTGTGACTGAGCTTTCTACACGTTACGCCTAAAACCAGGCCAGTAAGTGTGTGTGTGTGTGTGTGCAGACGTGTCCAGGCTCGCAGTGAATCATCTTGTTGCATAACAGCAATCAGCTCCAACAGCTGAACACCTGTAGCACAGCTGATTACCCATGTTCATGTTCATGTTCGTGTGTGTGTGTCTATGTGTGTGTGTGTGTGTTGGGGGTGTGTGTGTGTGTGTGTGTGTGTGTGTGTGTGTGTGTGTGTCCAGTCGTTCCTCATTATGCAGTGAAGCCCACGCCAGCTGAATCAGCTCTGTCGCATGAACTCAGATTGTTAAATATGTTTCGGTGTTGGTTTAATAGACCGTTTGGTTACATTTTGTGTTTGTGCAAAAATATATAAAGTCATAAAGTTACGTTTTTAACGATTTGAATCGACCGTTCAGTCTAAAACTTAGTGATCGACACTCGTTTCTAGAGCTTTAGTCGACTGTGTGCAGATATAAGCTGAACGTACAGTGTATCGTTACCTGCAGAACACATCCCTCTCCCTAGCGGCCTCTAGAGGCTGCAGTGTGTATTACAGCAGGCTATTCACCACGGCTGTTTTCACACCTGACCGAAAGGACTCGGCATTTATCACTTGTTTCAGTTCTGCTTTCACGCCTGCTTTCATTTCTGAAGCGCACCAAAGTTTCTGAATAACGGCACACAGTTGAAAAGAGCGGCTCGTTGATGGGACAAATTTGCAGGGGGAACAAAAAAACAAACAGCAAACATGGAACACCATGTTAAATTGGCTGTTTTATTTAATATACGCCACATCATGTGGCTAGTGTGGCTGCCATTCATAGAACCACGGTTACCTCCAGAATTGTTCATTTTATTATTAAATAATTGTGGTTTAATATGACCATCAGGTTAGGCAGCGAGGCAGAGAGCATCTCACTCTTACAATGAGAAAGTTAAAGGAAAATATGGTTGATGACGGACTACGAGGTGTTGTGTGTTGCTAACGTTACAGCTGCACTGTGTATTGCAACACTTTCTACATTCGGTCCTGCGTTTGGTCCGGTTTCAGGGTTCACTTGTTCTGTCCACTGCAGAGTTCAGATGAGCTTTCACAGCTGCCCAAACGAAGCGGACTATAATCCCAGTAAACGCACCCTGGTCAGTTTAAAGCGGATCTAACAGCTCTGGTGTGAAAGCAAAGCGACCTAACATACAGTGTTGGATTAAGTGAACTAGACTAATTATAATTCAGTTTTTCACATCGTCATGTCTGAGTGTTGTAGAAATCGTCATCCTCAGCCTCCTGAACAGACGAGTCGACCATGTGCAGCTTTAAAAAATGACAAAGCAAGGTGAATTTCTGCCTTAACACAGTTGTTTTTGAATAGATAGATAGATAGATAGATAGATAGATAGATAGATAGATAGATAGATAGATAGATAGATAGATAGATAGATAGATAGATAGATAGATAGATAGATAGCAATGTAAAATGTAATAAAAATGTATATACAACTTGACTTTGATGCAGGATGCAGGACTTTTATTTCTATCGCAGCTTTTCGGCTTCGTCGTTCACTGAAAGAGGAAAAAAAGGAAAAATAAATCAGCTTGTTGTGCGACGTGCGTTAAAGCTTCACAGTTACTTGAAATCACAGTTGTGCAGGATTCAAATCACAGGAGGAGCTGCACTTTGTTTTGATAAAGGTCAAAGATAAAGGTCGCACCTGTGACAAACAGTGTTAAGCCTTCGTTAGCGCCATTTAAACGTGACGCCCACAGCAGCACGATATCCCATCATGCCTTGGGAGGTCAGAGATCCTGGAGGAGCAGAAGTTTACAGATGAATGGTGTCTTCTCCTTCTTCTGTCGATGCTCCTCCCCTGAGTCATGCTCTGTGGACCGTGAAGAGAAGAGAAGAGAAAGTAAAACTTGATGGGCATGTCGGGCCTTAAAGGGACATTGTGTAACTTCTCCTGTTCTCTATTCACGAAAATGGATTATTTGGTTCTTCAGTCTGTTTTTCATTAACCAGTAATCCCCCCCATCAACAAAGTGAAGTGTTCCTTTCAGCTCTGAATGAGCCGTTCATATCATTCATATCTACATGGAGCGGGTAAGCTCGGTGCTGCTGCCATGTCGTGTCTCCATGTTTTTTTACGTTCAGTGGCAGCATTACTTGAGTATTAGATTTCTTTGGTACTTATTAGGGGTGTAACGGTATACACTGGGTACGGAAAGTATTCAGACCCATTCCGATTTTTCACTCTTTGTTTCATTGCAGCCATTTGCTAAAATCAAAAAAGTTCTTTTTTTTCTCATTAATGTACACTCAGCACCCCATCTTGACAGAAAAAAACAGAAATGTAGAAATGTTTGCAAATTTATTTAAAAAGAAAAACTGAAATATCACATGGTCATAAGTATTCAGACCCCTTTAAATTTTTCACTTTGCAGCCATTTGCTAAAATCAAAAAAGTTCATTTTATTTCTCATTAATGTACACTCAGCACCCCAGCTTGACAGAAAAAAACAGAAATGTAGAATTTTTTGCAAATCTATTAAAAAAGAAAAACTGAAATATCACATGGTCATAAGTAACCCTTTGCTGTGACGCTCATATTTAACTCGCATGCTGTCCATTTCTTCTGATCCTCCTTGAGATGGTTCTACTCCTTCATTGGAGGTTACAAAAGAATTTCTGCAGCACTCAAGGTTCCTAAGAGCACAGTGGCCTCCATAATGCTTAAATGGAAGAAGTTTGGGACGACCAGAACTCTTCCTAGACCTGGCCGTCCAGCCAAACTGAGCAATCGTGGGAGAAGAGCCTTGGTGAGAGAGGTAAAGAAGAACCCAAAGATCACTGTGGCTGAGCTCCAGAGATGCAGTGGGGAGATGGGAGAAAGTTCCACAAAGTTAACTATCACTGCAGCCCTCCACCAGTCGGGGCTTTATGGCAGAGTGGCCTGACGGAAGCCTCTCCTCAGTGCAAGACATATGAAAGCCTGCATAGAGTTTGCCAAAAAACACATGAAGGACTCCCAGACTATGAGAAATAGGATTCTCTGGTCTGATGAGACGAAGATTGAACTTTTTGCAATTAATTCTAAGCGGTATGTGTGGAGAAAACCAGGCACTGCTCATCACCTGCCCAATACAAAGAGCTGCAGTGATAGTTGACTTTGTGGAACTTTCTCCCATCTCCCCACTGCATCTCTGGAGCTCAGCCACAGTGATCTTTGGGTTCTTCTTTACCTCTCTCACCAAGGCTCTTCTCCCACGATTGCTCAGTTTGGCTGGACGGCCAGGTCTAGGAAGAGTTCTGGTCGTCCCAAACTTCTTCCATTTAAGCATTATGGAAGCCACTGTGCTCTTAGGAACCTTGAGTGCTGCAGAAATTCTTTTGTAACCTCCAATGAAGGAGTAGAACCATCTCAAGGAGGATCAGAAGAAATGGACAGCATGCGAGTTAAATATGAGCGTCACAGCAAAGGGTTACTTATGACCATGTGATATTTCAGTTTTTCTTTTTTAATAAATTTGCAAAAATTTCTACATTTCTGTTTTTTTCTGTCAAGCTGGGGTGCTGAGTGTACATTAATGAGAAATAAAATGAACTTTTTTGATTTTAGCAAATGGCTGCAAAGTGAAAAATTTAAAGGGGTCTGAATACTTATGACCATGTGATATTTCAGTTTTTCTTTTTTAATAAATTTGCAAAAATTTCTACATTTCTGTTTTTTTCTGTCAAGCTGGGGTGCTGAGTGTACATTAATGAGAAATAAAATGAACTTTTTTGATTTTAACAAATGGCTGCAATGAAACAAAGAGTGAAAAATTTAAAGGGGTCTGAATACTTTCCGTACCCACTGTATGTATGTGAATATTTAAAAAAATCTGCGCTATTTCATGGATGCGCGCTGCGTCGCTAGAAACGCATCAAACACGTAGCGCATGCCCCCCCCCCCCCCCCCCCCCCCCCCCCCGCCCCCCCCCCATGTCAATCACTGGTGAAGGAAAAAGACAACTTGTGTGTAACAACTTATCCCGCTGCTTTGAAGCCTCTTGACATGAACACAGACACCAGAAACATCCCCAAAGCAACTGGCATCTAGTCTAAATTAACTGTGTAAACCAACATTGATGTTAGTTTCTTGTTTTTTTTTTAAATAATAGTTGCCAGTTGTCAAGTGCAAGTTTTTTTCCCTTTAGAATTAATGAATGGCTTGTTTTATTTATATTCTATTTTTTTTCTACTTTTACAACACAAGACAGATTTTAGTTTTACATTCAGTAGTGTCTGTTGTACCGAAACCGTACCGAACCGTGACCCCTGAACCGAGGTACGTACCGAACCGTGACTTTTGTGTACCGTTACACCCCTAGTACTTATTACTCTTACTTGAATACATTTCCAAGACAAATATTTTTTACTTTTACTCGAAAAAATCCTATTGGACACAAGCTGTGTTTGTCAAAGAAGGAAACCCTAACCCCTAAAAGCAGCACATAAGTGCAGCTGCTTTCAAAGAGTTCATTCTCACTAACAAGAGTTAAAAGCTCCTTACATTCATTTACAAACTATTAGAGTCATTCATTGATGTGAAGAATAAGAAACTTACTCTGACTTTGACTTAAAGTACATTTAAAAGCAAGTACTTTTTTACTCTTACTGGAGTAACATGTGGACTGAGCTACTTTTACTTGTAACAGAGTAAATTTTGACCAGTAGTATTTGTACTCTTACTCAAGTACTGGGGTCGAGAACTCTGTCCATCTCTGCTCTGGTAAAACGTGGGTCAGGTAAACAATACCACATCGCCATGACAACATATTGTCACGTGTATTGTTTTGCCTCTTGTTTACATAGAGGCTTGTTTATGCCGTTATGTGCAGCGGCTGTCTGCCCAATTTCAGGTGAATGCAGCATGAAAAATACGACTGAGTTGCGCTAGATGGGAGATATTCCTACATATTATACCTTTAACCAGATGGGCTGAGTGTGTTTGTGTCGTGGGAAACACACAAAGAGACAGAGAGCCGGTGTTTTTCCATCACATCAGGCCGATCATCAGAGTTAACTACAGTCACCTGGTCCACATGGCACCAATAAAAACACTGCAGTTTTCTTTGTCCGAGGTGGAGAGACGGAGAGAAACAGAGAGAGAGACGACCTCTGTGTCCTGACGGTCCAGCTCTGTGTGTTAATGTGTGTTAATGTGTGTTTGTGTTGTGTGTTAGCGTGTGAACCAACACAAACACACAGTCACGGACGTTTTGACATCCGAGTTTCTCCAGAGAAACGTTTTGTTTTCTGGACGAATCGACCGCAAAGAAAAACATTTGTTTGTTTAGAGAGTGTGTGTGTGTGTGTGCATGTGTGTGTGTGTTTGGCAGATGGGTCTGAGCAGCCTGAGAATTTCACAATCTGGACTCGATTTGTTATGAACACGCTCACACACACACACACACACACACACACACACACACACACACACACACACATTTTGTTCTGCACTTGTCCTCCTACTTCACTGCTGCTCAGGCTCAGTTCTACACGCACGCACACACACATGTTGGTTTGATGAGGTGTGTGTGTGTGTGTGTGTGTGTGTGTGTGTGTGTGTGTGTGTGTGTGTGTGTGTGTGTGTGTGTGTGTGTGTGTGTGTGTGTGTGTGTGTGTGTGTGTGTGTGTGTGTGTGTGTGTGTGTGTGTGTGTGTGTGTGTGTGTGTGTGGAGGGTACATCCTGATAGCTGAGAATATCACTGTCAGATGTTGTCCCCTCTCTTTGTAAATTAAATACAGTGTCATGCAAAAGTTTGGGCTCCGCTGGTCAAAATGTCTGTTAGTAGTTAGTGAACAGTTCAGTAAGTGGAAGATGAAATGATCTCCAAAAGACATAAAGTTAAACATTAAAACACTCTTTTTTTTCAATATTTGAATCAATATGAGTGTATTATTTTAGTTTTCTACAGTTTCAGAGTGAAAAAGGAGAAACAAAGCAGCAGCCTGCAGAAGAACGGGAAACTGCAGGAGACTTGAGCTCTCAGAGAACTTTGACCAAGGAATCAGACAAGATATTAACTATTTACACTGTGATAGTTTCCAATGGGTGGGCTACTAGCTACTAACTATGCAGGGAGACCTTTTCCATTTTGAAAATGTGAAAGAAGAAAATAAATATATTTATATTGTTTAAAATGTAAAGGGAATGTGTCATATTCAGTTTCATCTTCCACTTGCTTCACTAGCGTTCACATTAACAGAAATTTTGACCAAACTTTTGCATGATGTTGCCTTCAGGGACAGTTTTGCAGTTTTTCATCAACAGTTTCTGTGTTTCCCTCTAAAACAACTCTGTGTGGTAACGTTGTGTTATTATCTCATAGCGTGGTGAATGTGCAGCTCACAACTTGTCCACCAGAGCGTTGTGGAGTTGTTGGATTGTGTATTTGATGAGTTTGATGAGGGAAACCAAGAAATCCCATAATGAGCCTCCGTAGCGTAGCTCTGAGCAGCTCACGGCTCTGCTCCGCCGTTCTAAAAACAGCTTGCACCGACAATTAAAGGTAACAAACCTACTGCTATGACTATAGGGATTATTATGGCAATGGGGCAATTTGCCAAAACGAACTCACACAGAGCTGCTGCAACAGGCTGATGACCGGTGTCTTTTAACTGGAGCTTCCTTCTTGGGCCCCAGGTCCAGATCGATCACCGTACGGAGGAGTTTCCCTCCTCTGATCCGCTGGTTTCCCTCTGGTTCTGGTTCTGGTTCTGGTTCTGGGGCTAGTTGCAGAAACTCACCATAAAACCTTGTTGGAGCAGGTTTCGTGGAGCTGGTTCCTCCACTGGGCCGGTGGTGAAGCCCCAGACCAGCAGCCACCGACCTGAGGAAGAGGTCTGGACGACTCGCCTCCATCCTGCACCTTTAAAAAACAACAACATTTAATTAAAAATAAACAGTTCTGTGCCCATCCGAGACCGTTCTACACGTCACGTCACAGCAGTTACCATGGTGTCAGGAAAGAAAACTGCTTGCTAACTGTTGACTATAACAATAATTTTCCACGTTATGACAAAGTATTAGGGCCACATTGAGAATAAAAATCACAAACTTAGAGAATAAAGTCACAGTTTTACGAGGAAAAAAAGTCATAGGCTAATATTTAAACCTGTTGTTTTAGAAGATAAGAGGGAAGTTGTTAAATGAGGGACGTGTTTCACAAACAAGGAGATAGCCTAGTTAATCTTTTGGTTCATCAGCACCGTTGTCATCAGTTTCAGGTCTTTGGAAAGAACATGCAAGAATGCATCTAGTAGCTATTTCCGCAGAAAGAACCAAGCGCTGCTTTTTTCTCATAAAACTATGACTTTATTCCACAAGTCTGTGAAAAAAAACTTTTTTTTTCTCAATGTGGTGTATCAATCGCTCTGGTTGGACCCTGCAGTGGTTAAAAACGGAGAAAGTCAGATAGAAACAGTTTTTTTTTTTTTAAACAAACTTTACTTAGTATCAAACAAACATGAAATAACAGTGAAGTAGGCTACAAAGAGTGCATATCACACAAAAAGCAGAGTTTGACACAAAAAAAGAAAGGAAAAAATAGAATGTCTCAATCTCTTTTTCAGGTAGAAACAGTCGTATCACACCTGTTGCTGTTGTCGGTGCTGCGGTTGTGGGTTTGAATCCCCAGGCCTGAGTGTGTAGGATACTGTGTGTGGAGCAGTGATGAGAGTGGTGGATATTTAAACATTCATGTTCTCTGTGTTAAATTAGTTTACCCTTTAATTTACAGGCTGTTAATTACGTGATAATGTCAAGAAATAGCCTAGAAATAGCCAAACTATTAACTGTGTTGAAATGTCAAGAAATGTTTTTTTTTCATAAAGGCAAAAGTAAATGCTTGTCATGCGATTCTTTGGGAAAGGCCAAGTTCTGCAAGTGACCGTTATTTCTGGGATTATTTCGCAATCAAGTGTTATTTCTTGGCAATATTTCTCAACATTACTAATTGACAGTTATTTCTGGGCTGTTTCTTGATTATGACGTAATTCATGGCCTGTGAATGAAAGGGTTACAGAGAGATGTTAGCTGACTGACAGGAACCTTGTGGGAAACCAAGAAATCCCATAATGAGCCTCCGTAGCGTAGCTCTGAGCAGCTCACGGCTCTGCTCCGCCCGTTCTAAAAACAGCTTGCATCGACAATTAAAGGTAACAAACCTACTGCTATGACTATAGGGATTATGGTAATGGGCCAATTTGCCAAAATGTTGAACTATCCCTTTAACAACACACAAGAGTTGGTGTTAGTCTCTTACACACGCACACACACACACACATGAGATAACGCAGCCTGTTGTTGTAGCAGAGACTCAGGGTGTCATTAACATGCACATCTGTGTGTGTTTGTGTGTCTGTTTGTGCAGTGTGTGTGTGTGTGTGTGTGTGTGTGTGTGTGTGTGTGTCTGTTTGTGCAGTGTGTGTGTGTGTGTGTGTGTGTGCATAATTATCACTTTTCACTTTAGTGTGTACACTCGGTGTGTGTTCATGTACCAGTTTCTACTCAACTGTGTGTTTTGTTGGTAGAAACATAATTATCATTTTCAACATGTGTGTGTGTGTGTGTGTGTGTGTGTGTGTGTGTGTGTGTGTGTGTGTGTGTGTGTGTGTGTGTGTGTGTGTGTGTGTGTGTGTGTGTGTGTGTGTGTGTGTGTGTGTGTCTGTGTGTGTGTGTGTGTGTGTGTGTGTGTGTGTGTCTGTGTGTGTGTGTGGGTGGCTGATGACTTTCACCAAATGTGTGTGTTCTCTTTTAGTGCTGCACATGTGTGTGTGTGTGTGTGTGTGTGTGTGTGTGTGTTTCATCTGACAGTGTGTGTGTTTATACTTTATAGATAATTATACACTTATACCTGTGTGCACTTGTGTGTCTTCATGTCTGTTTTCAGTGTGTGTGTGTGCATTTGTGTCTTTTTTTCTCTGTATGTGTGTGTGTATATGTGTGTGTGTGTGTGTGTGTGTGTGTGTGTGTGTGTGTGTGTGTGTGTGTGTGTGTGTGTGTGTGTGTGTGTGTGTGCAGTGGTGACGCTCGCCCATAGTGAGCGTCGCCACGGCAACGGCACTAGCAGCAGCGCAGTGTGAAGTGGAGGAAGAGCTCACACAGAGAGAGAGAGAGAGACAGAGACCGGTCTCCTTCCTTAAACACAGCCACACGATTGGTCGGTGGCTGTCGATGATGTCACACATGTAACCGGTGGATGTGTGTGTGTGTGTGTGTGTGTGTGTGTGTGTGTGTGTGTGTGTGTGTGTGTGTGTGTGTGTAGCAGCAGCAGCTCAGAGCCTCAAGAGTTAACGATGAAATCAAAACCCAGGAAGAGAGAGAGAGTGTGTGTGTGTGTGTGTGTGTGTGTGTGTGTGTGTGTCGTACTGAGCTCTTTGTGTTGACTTCCTGCTCTCTTCTTCTTCTCCTTCTCCTTCCTGACAGAAAAGAGAGACCGGCGTTCAACAAGAAGAAGAAGTAGTAGAAGAAGAAGAGCAGCGAGGACGAGGACGAGGACGAGGAGGAAGAGGAAGAGGCTCTGACCACAGCTGGAGACGATTACATCCCAAACCGACCGAGGGGATTATTACTACGACGACATCAGACTGAGGATTTACTCTCCTTATTCTTCTTTTCCTTTTTTTTAAAGGGATAGTTCAACATTTTTTTGGGGGCAAATTGTCCTTCTGCCTTTATGGTTGAGACATGAAACGACGAAATGACGGTGAAGTGTTTCCTTCTGCTCTGATGAACCGTTTGGGGCGACAGGTTTGAGAGAAACTCGAGGAGCTGAGGAGGATTTCAGCTCACAGTTCAGTCTCTTTGTTTTTCCTCTTGATAACTGAGTTTTATCATTAAAGGAACGTGACAACTGAAGTTTCTTTCTGCCAGAAGCCGGAACAGCGTTTTAATTTCACTTTGGATCTCAACAACAACAACAGGACAAATCCTCCTTTGTGTGTCTGTGTGTGTCTGTCTGTGTGTGTGTAGTTCACTGTCCCTCTGTGAAACATCAGAAGGGACAATAACAATACCCGTCCCTGTGTTGTGTTGTGTTGTTGTGTGTCTGTCTCTTCTGGGATAAAACATGGGATCGGAGAAGGACTCGGAGTCGCCTCACTCCTCGGTGAGCGGCGTTCCCAACCCTAAGTGCCGTGCGCCGGGCAAACGCCAGGGCCGCATCTCCTTCCACAGCCTTTTCCACAGCAAGCGGGGCGGCGGGGGCACCCGGGGCACCAGGGGCCCCAAGGGAGCCGCCGCCGTCGCTGCTGTCGCCGCCGTGGCAACGCCGCTATCCCACCACCTGCATCATCACCAACAACATCAGCACACGACGACGACGACGCAGCAGCTTCTGCCTTCAGCCCCGAGCTCAACGCCCGACGCCGCTGCCTCGACTACGCCCACAACAACCACCACCACCACCACCACCACCGCCGCCGCTGCTGCTGCTACGACGCCCGAGGACGACGCTAACGACGCCACGACCGACGCCGCCGCCGCCGGTTCCCCGTCCAATCAGCCGGTGTCGTCACGCCCGGCGTCGCCCGGGTGCGAGCTGCTGGAGTGCCCGTTGTGCCTGGTGTCGCAGCCGGCGGAGCAGCTGCCGGCGCTGCTCGGCTGCAGCCACCGCTCCTGCCTCTGCTGCCTGCGTCAGTACCTGCGCATCGAGATCACGGAGAGCCGCGTGCAGCTCAGCTGCCCCGAGTGCAGCGAGCGCCTGGCGCCGCGCCAGGTGGCCGACATCCTGGACGACGCCGCGCTGCTGGACAAGTACGAGGAGTTCCTGCTGCGCCGCTGCCTCGCCGCCGACCCCGACTGCCGCTGGTGCCCCGCGCCCGACTGCGGGTAAGAGACTGCTCCTCTCCTCGTAAAAAAGTCATTAGTTATAGTTTCTAGTTAGCCTATAAATCTAGCTGCCCCCTAGCAGCAGCAGATCTATTTGCTCCGTAGGTGGGTCTAGAAACGAGCCATAGGAACTTTTTGAGTCTGGAACACCGATTGTGTTGACCAATCACAGCGCTCTATCTGTTTAGAGAGTCGTTGGGCGGCTTAACGCCATGACGTCATACTTGCGACGGTGAGAAACATGACAAGAAGATAGATGGCTTTGGCAAAGGAATCGTTTGAATCGGCGTTGGCATCAACTTTGAAAGAATTAAACTTGTCATTTTCTCTAAAAGTTGAGCAAGAAACTGCTCTGAAGTCGTTCATTTAGAAGAAGGATGTATTTGGTGTTTTGCCGACGGGATACGGGAAAAGTTTAATCTACCGACGTCATCCTGCTCTTTGCTCTGATTGGTCGTAGCGCTACCCTATTGGTGTAGCCTATAAATCTATCTATGCCCTAGCGGCAGCAAATCTCTTTGCTCCGTAGGTGGGTCTAGAAACGAGCCATAAGAACTTTTTGAGTCTCCAACACCGTTTGTGTTGACCAATCACAGCGCTCTATCTGTTTAGAGAGTCGTTGGGCGGCTTAACGCCATGACGACATACATTTTAATTGGCTTGTCAGGCTAACGTCATCCTGCTCTTTGCTCTGATTGGTCGTAGCGCTACCCTATTGGTGCAGAGGCAGTTTGAAAGACAGCCTTCATCCCGCCCCCTGGATTGAGTCGAGGTCTACCGGTCGTTGACAGACTAGACATGTTAATGAGATAGTCTGGATGGTCAGGCTAGTTACTAGTTACTTTCCCCAAAAAGTAACAGAGTTAGTTACTGAATTACTACGTTATGAAATAGCTAATTTCCAGGAAACGTAAGACACCACGCGGAGTCTGTCTGTGCGGAGGGATACTAAGTGAGTTGGTTAGTTCCAGATAAACGGCTTAGTTCTGACAAGTTGTTTGACTGAAAAAAAAAAGTGTGTATATACAGTAACGTAACGTAGCTAAACTTTAACGGGTGTATTATTATTATTTTGTGACGGGACTTGTTGAGTCAAGTAGCGACGCATTTTATTGTCAGTTTAGTTTAGTTTATTAAGATCCTCATTAGCTGCAGCAGCTACTCAGAAAACACAAAAACAGAAACACTATAAAAGCAAAACAAAACAAAAAGCACAGTGAGCTTTACACTTCCTTACATCTTGATTTACACATTCTGAGACACTATATCATATAACCTTGTGCATTATCCTTTCTTCATTATATATTATACATAATATACCATATACCAATCAATATTACACCCATACATACTGCAAAACACTGTCTTATTTCTAGTCAAAATGTAATTTCTAGTCAAAACAAATCAAATTATACTCAAAATAAAACAAGTCACATAAAAAGCAGCTTGTTTTTAGACACTTTTTACTTCTTTCAAGCAGATTTTCACTTGAAATAAGTAGAAAAATCTGATAGTGGAGCAAGTTTTTCTTTCTTATTACAAGCACATAAAACTTGCTTTCACTGGCAGATTTTTCTACTTATTTCAAGTGAAAGTTTGTTTGAAACAAGTGAAAATTGTCAAAAAACTAGTTAATTTTTAGGTGATGAGTCTTATTTTAAGTGGAAAGAGATTAGTTTTGACTAGAAATGAGACATTTTGACAAGAAATAAGACAAATATTCTTGGAAAGATGTTGAGTTTTTGCATATAGTATATGTCTATACATACTATATTACAATATGCAAACACATCATATATATATTATATCTTATATACCATATATATATATATGTTATAAAGGGGGAAACAGTAACTTTTTTGATTACTCGTTACTGAAAAAAGTAGCGCCGTTATTCCCATCTATTGATCTAATCAGTTCATTCAGTTATATTCTATTGATTATTAGTCAATACAAATGGAAAAGACTCCAGCTCCAAACACCTAAAGAAATAAAAACCAGTGAATATATTGACAAGGTTGACACCATCGGTTATTGATTGATCGGTGGTGAGACAGTTCAGGCCTCGTGGGAATAAACAGGATCGTGTTTGTTATGTTGCATCTTTCATCTTTTCTGTTTCCACCTTCGTGTTTCTGTCGTCTGATGAAATTATCTGATCACAGATTTTTTAAAAAACGACAACAAGCTGCTCTGATTCATCCCAGAAGTGAAACAGACCCGAGGGAATTCACCCCTCGTTGTCGTCTTGTCAAGGTGCCGAGAAAAAAAACAAACAAACAGTTGTTAAGAGAAAAAAAAAAAAAAATCAAAAGAGAAACTAAACAGTGAGTGAGATGAAACGTTAAAAAAGATCTTTCATTATCTCTGATGCATGTTTCAGTAAAAGCAGCAGCAGCAGTAACTTGTTGCTGGAAGTGGGTTTTTTTCTTTATCTGTGCAGGAATTTCTGTTTTATTTTTATGGAAGTTTCTCAGGAACTGAACTGAGCCTCATTAAGATTAAAGCTGCGTCTCAACATCTGTTTCCTGAAGTGATGGAAACTTTTCCTCCACTCAGTCGACTAACAAGCTGTTTATCTCCTCATTACGAGGCCGGGCGAAGTGAAACCTCTGTCTCTACTTGTCTTTTCTCTCCTTTTCTCTTCCTCTTTCGCAACATCATCTGATCCCTCGCTCGGGCTCGGCCCACATTTACGGTTTTTTTTTTCTTCTTTTTTTTTCTTTTTAATGGGGAACTTTTTTTTTTTTCCTCTGTACTTGCCGGGATTTCAGATGAGCGGTGTTGCCTCAGAATGACCGAGGGGTAAAAGAACCGGTGTGAACCAGTCAGAGAGCAGGTGGAGGAGGAAGTGGAGTTAGAAACTCCTCTCGCTGCGGTTTGGAGGTTTGGAGGTTTCTCAGCTCTCGTCTGGTTGTTGGAACAAATGAGAGGCGTTTGCGAGTGTGTGATTCATTGTGTTTGTGTCTGTGTGTGTGTGTGTGTGTGTGTGTGTGTGTGTGTGTGTGTGTGTGTGTGTGTGTGTGTGTGTGTGTGTGTGTGTGTGTGTGTGTGTGTGTGTGTGTGTGTGTGTGTGTGTGTGTGGGAAGGACCAATGCAGATTTTCAGTAATATTTTGCTGCTGTGGTTTTTGTACAGTGAAGCTGTTGCAGTCGCAGCGGGGGGTCCCAGACTCTGTGTGGTCTGTAGCTACCTGTGTTCGAATATGTTTTTACACACACACACATGGTATTTGGTCAACGCCAGAATACACGTGCAGAGAAACCGCCATCTACGTCAGACCGATCTGGGCCACATGCGACCCAGATCCAACCTCCGATTGGCCCCAGCTCTGGCCCCTAGTCCTGCAGAGACAGTAGTTCCCATCCTTGAGTTTAAATAATGACCAACATGTTTATTTTTTATTTCAATTACAGCCTTTTTTGGTAACCCTTTAATTTACAGGCCGCTAATTATGTGATAATGTCAAGAAATAACAAGTAAATGCATCATAATGTCTAGAAATAGCCCAGAAATAACGGTCAGTTTCATAGTAATGTGCCAAGAATTAACGAATTAATGACTGGAAGTAGCCCAGAAAGGTCAATTGCAAGGAAAATTCTGGCCTTTCCCAAAAAATTCCCAAAAAGCATGAAAAGCATGTGTAATCTTTTGCCTTTATAAAAAACATGACATTACTATGCAATTAAAGCTTCAGTAAGCGATCCGGTGGTTTTGGCTAACTTCCTGTCAGCAGATGGAGTTAGCAGTCCCCGTCCTCGTCCCTACGTCACCACATTGACGCGCATCCCTTGGCTGCACACACAGAGAGGACTGCCCCTTTATGCCGTTCTCTCTCCTCATTGGATAAAGGTTGTAGGATACAAGGAAAGTTTTCTCCTGGGCTCAGAGCAGAGCAGAGGGACTGACAGACCCGTGTTTCAGACCAAACACTCTATAGAAGTGATTGCTGTCTGAAGATACAACTATTTAAGACTTATATTAACACAAACATTCACCTTACTTCTGCTTTCATTGTTATTTCTTGACCTTATCACGTAATTAGCAGCCTGTAAATTAAAGGGTTACTGCTTTTTTGTGCCCGGGTCAATTGTGACCAGGTTTTAAAGGGAAACAGTGAATAAACATAAACATAACTTGTTACTTGCTAGTGGAAATCTGGCCCAGATGAATTTGTAGTTGCTCGTGTTTGTTGGGTTTTGTTATCTGACTCAAGAAAGATGTGGGAGAATAAAAACATAAATAAAAACTGAACACCCAAACAACACTTCTGCTGCTAAGAAAGATGCTAGATGTGGCGCCGGAGGAGAGTTGCCTCTGATTGGCTCTGACCTGGAGACAGTAGGAGGAGTTTAAAGCCTTTAAAACGTTTTCTTTCATGCATGTGTAATTCTGGCACTGACCAAACACTATTTATACATTTCTGATCTATTAAACACAAGGTACAGACAGATGAAGAGTCAGTCGTCTCAGTCTCAGTGATAAGAACCAATGTTTTTTGTGTCTTCAGACTTTGCAGCTGAACTCCAAACTGTGTAGAAATAACGTCCTGTCGTTGGTTTATCCACTCAGGAATAATGTCAGTGTTGTTTTTCATTCAGTTTGTGGTTTGATCTGTAGGAAAACGAAGTGGAGACTTATTCATTAGAGGCTTTTCACCTGTTTCTAACGATTTCTATTGATGCTAGTGACATTTTCCCAAAGTTTACTGCAGTGCATTGACATTTTGATTTTTATAATTTCACCAAATTACATGTTATAAGTCACAAAATCAGTATAAATGCACTGAATTCTCTGCTGAGTGTTTTTCTGGGTGACCTGTGTCGACCTCTGTGTGTTTCACTCTTCATCCGTTTTATTGCGGTGACAATTGATTTTTTTTTGCAGTGTATATCGGTACTGATTCCAGATCGTTAGTATTAATAAGAGGTTTGATGCCGGTGGCGGCGGCTGCTGCAGCAGCAGAGTGAACTGGTGTGACCTCGGTGTTTCTGAGGAACTTGACTCTCACTGTGTTTAGTTTAATCAGTCTGAGTGTTTTCACTCCGTCTGCTGTGTCAGACTGCGACTCTGTGAGTAACACTCCACGACGTTCATCTCTGTTCTTACACTTCCTTCTCGTGTTACCGCGTGAACACACACAAGTGTTAGTAATAATAATCGTAGATACATACCGACAGTATCATTATGTTTGGTTTTGGTTTGTTAGTAAGGTATTTATTTCACTAAAGTAAAGATTTGAGGTTTTTCCCACAGAGCATTTATAGTATTAGTCAACAAAAGTTCCTGATCACAAAAAGAGTTAAAAAGAAAAACCCAAAACCAAAGTGTCAGAGGAGGAGAAGTCGACCACACTGACCTACATCTGTGTGTGTGACGCCAGCACTGAGTCACACACACACACCCACACACACACACACACACACACACACACACCGCTCTAAATCAGATAAGTTGACTAAATCCAAATTATTATTCACCTCAGACAGCCGGGACTGGAGAAGCAGCTCTGTTAACACACACACACACACACACACACACACACACACACACACACACACACACACACACACACACACACACACACACACACACACACACACACACACACACACACACACACACACACACACTCTCTCTCTACCGTCAGTGGAGAGGAGGCTTCAACAGAAACAGTGAATAAGTGTGAATTTCCTGAGTGTCATCATCACAGAGGGAGTGTTTATAGGTGAGAGTGGACACAAACGCAATGTGTGTGTGTGTGTGTGTGTGTGTGTGTTTTGCATCTCAACCCACTTGTGGGAAAGTTATGTAAATGCGACCTGTTTTTTTCTTTTTTTCATCTTATCTTTCTGAGCGACACTCAACAGACGAGAATGTAGACGAGTGGAGACAATGGAAGAGACAACAGAGAGACGATCCTGTATGTGTAAAGATGTGTGAAATATGAGTTGTTTCCTGCTCATCGTTAATGTTTCACTGGAGGAACTAGGTCACGTTAGTTTAGATTACAGTAAAAAGTCCCCAGATCGAGCAGGTGACCAGCGACACACCTCTAAGTATAACAACCGTGATAATAACTTATCTTTGCTCCATAAAGGCTGGAGGTGTAAACAAGGAAACTGATGATGAGTCAGTGTCATGTGAAGTGAACGCTGCTTTCAAAGTCTGTTCGGAAAACAGAAAACACAGAACAACTCCTCAAACTAAACCATAAAGGGAATGGGATAGTTCAACACTTTGGCAAATTGTTCCCATTGCCATAATCCCTATAGTCATAGCAGTAGGTTTGTTACCTTTAATTGTCGGTGCAAGCTGTTTTTAGAACGGCGGAGCAGAGCCGTGAGCTGCTCAGAGCTACGCTACGGAGGCTCATTATGGGATTTCTTGGTTTCAAACTCATCAAACTCATCAAATACACAATCCAACAACTCCACAACGCTCTGGTGGACAAGTTGTGACCTGCACATTCACCACGCTATGAGATAATAACACAACGTTACCACACAGAGTTGTTTTAGAGGGAAATTCAGAGACTGCTTGATGAAAAACTGTCCCTGAAGGCAACGCGCATCGGCTGGTTTTGCATGAATTTCCCTCTACAACAACTATGTGTGGTAACGTTGTGTTATTATCTCATAGCGTGGTGAATGTGCAGGTCACAACTTGTCCACCAGAGCGTTGTGGAGTTGTTGGATTATGTATTTGATGAGTTTGATGAGGGAAATGTGGAAATACTGTAGGCTACAGCTCACAGCTCTGCTCCGCCGTTCTAAAAATAGCTTGCACCGACAATTAAAGGTAACGAACCTACTGCTATGACTATAGGGATTATGGCAATGGGCCAATTTGCCAAAATGTTGAACTATCCCTTTAAAATGTTAAAAAAAACAACAACAATTCACCTGTTTCCTCATTAGTGTGTGTAGATGATGATAGCCAATCAGGAGACTCGTGCGACCGTCAGAGCCGAGAGCATCCAGTGAGAACAAAGAGCTGGCCCTCTCTGCCTCTCTCCCGTCTCCTCCTCCTCTGGCTGTCAGTTGCTATGGCGACTATCGATGCGGCATAGAGGGAGCGTTGCCAGGGGTAACAGGAGTTGCGACTTAATTAAACAGATCAATACATACATACTCACCGGACTGCGTGTGTGTGTGTCACTGTTCCTAATTTTGAGCTTCTGTCGTCGTTGTTTTTGACGTGATGCATGTTCAGTTCATCCTGCTGTGTGTGTGTGTGTGTGCGTGTGTGTGTGTGTGTGTGTGTGTGTGTGTGTGTGTGTGTGTGGTCTCCCAGGTGGCTCTCAGTGGAGCCGAACGCCGACAGAACTGTCTGTGCACGTTTCCTCTCAACACACAGCGTGTCAGCACTCATAACACTCCTCCGCCTCTCATCCCTCTCTCTCGTCTTGTTGCATTTTGCGTTTTACATCTCGGCTCTTGATCTCTCGCCTCCTCTTCACCTCCCCTGTGTCTCTCCTCCTCTCGTCGTTCGACTTATCTCTGTCCATCTCTGTTTGTCTCTTCTCTCTCTCATCTTGGAGGCATCAGATGTAATTACTACTCTGTGTTGTTGTTGTTGTGGTGGTGCGTTCAAGTCCGCCGGTCGTGAGGCAGAGTAGAGAGGGTTCGCCGCTTTGTTTTAGTCATTAGCGACATGAGACTGAAGTCTGAGGTCGACCGCGTCAGATCAGAGGTCAGATAAATGTGCAGCGTCGACATCTGCTGCAGTTCCTCTCCTGACCACTAGAGTCAGTTGGTCCCCGTAGACCAGTGGTTCTCAACTGGTGGGTCGGGACCCAAAAGTGGGTCGCGGACCCGTTCTGGATGGGTCGCGGACAGCTGGTCAAAAAAGTAAATAATTAATGCACATCTGATGTTGGACATGTCTTTTATTTTGAAAAATAACTTCTATTGAAAGGCACGCGTAACGTGAACACATGCAGTTGTGATGCTCCTCCTCACTTTCTTATTATTTGCTCCATTTG
This sequence comes from Trachurus trachurus, assembly GCF_905171665.1. Taxonomy (NCBI): domain Eukaryota; kingdom Metazoa; phylum Chordata; class Actinopteri; order Carangiformes; family Carangidae; genus Trachurus; species Trachurus trachurus. The sequence goes on from NC_139904.1 coordinate 1,733,161, forward strand.
CTCTGAATGCAAAGATATCAGTTTCTTATTAATGTGGCCTGATGCAGTGAATCTTGTTTCGTTTTGTGGGTCTTTATTTTGTGCAATTTGATATTTATTCACTTTAGTGAACATGCTCTGAATGCAGAGATGCATTAGAAGTCAAATATATCGTTTTGTTGGTCTCCATTTTGTGCAGTTTGATATTTTTTTATTCACTTCCGTACATGCAGTTGTCATGGTCCTGCTCAGTTTCATTCATGTGCTCTGAAATGCACTTTGCTCAATAAAGAGCTAAATGAGTTTTTAAAGGCTTTAAAAAATTGAATTCTATAAAAGTGGGTCACGACTTAATGACCATGGGAAAATGTGGAGCCCAGAGTGAGACTAGTTGAGAACCCCTGCCATAGACGTCCATGTTGAAATAAACATAACAGCTAATTTCCTGTTTATAAAACCTGTTTACATTTTAGTAAAGACTATTGTTGTGGTTCACTTACCCATTGAAGTTGGAATTTGTCACATCCGATTCAACTGTGTTACAGTTGAGTTGATAACAATCTGGAAAATCAACTCTTAAGTTACGGTGCGTTCCTGTTGCACTCAGAAGTCAGAATTTCCAAGCTCCGAGTTGGATTTTTGATCTTGAACGCCCTGTAATCTTGAAGTCAGATCTCTCACTCAGAAAGTCAGACGAATCTCACCAGCCCCTGACATAAGACTCAGTAATTTAACTGTTTATTTTAGGCTATTTCTTTGGTAATAGTTTCACATGAAAGTCAGGCGATTACATAGAACTGGTAAATTCTTATGCCTGTTCATTTTCCATTGCTGTTTGTCTGAGTAAAAACCACCCAGAGTGTTGTTATCAAGCTAGTATTGCTACAAAATAGTCAGCAGTGGCTAACGGCTAATAGCCTAGTTTGTTTTGATGCCTGTCAGGTGGTTTTGTTGTAAGCTTGTACGGCTTTTTAAAAACGTTATAAATTGTTTGCATTGATATCAACATTTACAAGTATGAAATCATTATATTTTCGTTTCGTTCTTTTGTTTTCCTTCTGAAAAGCACTGGAGCTCCGACCTCCAAGGTGAATGGACGGCACCATTAGCTATTGTTGTTGTTAGCATTGTGAGCTAATCCCAGCCGATAACAACACACTACGTGATAGTTTATGTTTGAAAGCAACGCAGCAACATGTCTTCAGGCAGAAGCTGCACAACAAAGTCACTATGACTAATGTAATGACACTATAGTGATTGATAAACAGTGTCATGTTCAGGTTTTATTCACTGTTGACGCACAGAGCGGCCATCTTGGATTGTGAGCTGGGGGTTCGTGGAGTTCGTCTGATTTTCCAAGAAAGATGAAATATGAACAAAGATAAAAACGATTCACAATAAAGCAGAAATATGTTATAATATAGAAATGTTTATCATGTCTCTTTCCCTTACCTCTCTCTTTCTGTTACATTTCTTTGTTAAACACTTTTTGTTTCTGTTCTGCAAAAACAAGAAGTCCCAATAGGGATGATTTAAAAGTGTTTAGCTCAGAGGTCAGAGCGAGTTTGGAGGCAGAGAAGTAACAGTTAACAAAGCGTCCGCCCGTCTTGTTCATTACTCATCTGACAGTCGGCTGCTCTGTTTCTGTTTAGCCGAGCTTCCAGAGAAGCTGATGCTGCAGGAAAAACAGCGAAACTGGCATCTCTGTGTTTTTGTTCCACTCACTAGAGAACTGAAGGGTTTATGTGGTTATCTAAGTGTTCGGCGACATTTTAGTGACCGTTTGACCTTTGCATCCCGTTGTGTAACGTCTCACAGATGAACATGTGGAGACAGAAGTGAAGTCTGAGCCCTCACAGAGGACGGCCCGATGCCACATCGTGTCTCGTCTTGTCTTGTCAAGAGTGAACAAGCTCTTTTGTCTCCTCTGACATCCATGAATGTGTCCGTTCTGAGGACTGAGGCCTGTCAGTGTCACAGTTGTTGTTGGTGTCGGTGATAATGAGAGACGTGTTGTTGGAGCGGCCATGTTGGACTCACGCCAAAACAATTACAAGTTTGTCGTGTTATCACGTCGTCCACATACTCTCGTCTTTCTCTTTCTAAACCTGGAAAACTGGCAGCAGCTTTGTTTGGTCAGAGCAGAGTAAAGTTAAAATCCCTGTCTGTCTTTTATTTTATCTTTCCTCCAACATGTTTTCTCCCACTCAGCTCCACCACAATATTGCATGACAGGTTCCTTTGTGAATCCTCCAGTGACTGACAGCCTCTCACATCTCAGTTTGTCTCCCTTTCTCTAGTTTTTTATTGTTCCGAAGTGAAAACGCTTCGTCTCCTTCTGCCAGTTTCACCAGAATCTGCTTTCAAAATGTGCAGCATTAACTCAGTGAACTTAGTCTTAGTGTGTGCTTTTAGTTAGTCAAGTTAAAGGGATAGTATCATTTTTTTAAAGTGGGGTTGTATGATCTACAAATAGCCCCTAAGTACTTTAATTGCAGTAGAAGACTCTCTGCACTCCTCCCGTTAGCAACGCCAGCCCATAATAGCCCTGCCCAGAGATTTACAACATACAGTGTTGTGAACAGACCCAAAGAAACGGCCTATTTTCACGGCCTAAAAGAGGTTTTATGTGAAAAAAAATACACAGTTCCATTGTTCGCTATAATATAATTAGAAGAAAAAACACAGTTTTTATTTGGACCTAACCAACTCACGTATCCCTCCGCCCAGGGTTAGCGCCCGCCGATCAGCAGTTGGTTAGGTCCAAATAAAAACTGTGTTTTTCCTGCACTTTGAAGGGCTGGAAAAAATTATATTATAGTGAACAATGGAACTGTGTATTTTTTTTTCAGGTGAAACCTCTTTTAGGCCGTGAAAATAGGCCGTTTCTTTGGGTCTGTTCACAACACTGTATGTTGTAAATCTCTGGACAGGGCTATTATGGGCTGGCGTTGCTAACGGGAGGAGTGCAGAGAGTCTTCTACTGCAATTAAAGTACTTAGGGGCTATTTGTAGATCATACAACCCCACTTTAAAAAAAATGCTACTATCCCTTTAAGATGTCTGTTTTTTCATGTTTTTAGTCTTTACCCCCATACTGTTGTGTTTGTGTGTGAGCAGAGTGTCTCTTAAAAACACAAGGAAATAGGATAAAATCTGGTGGAAAATGAATTCCAAGTGATTGTTTTGCTGTTTTTCTGCACTATTTATGGTGTTTTCTAAAGATAAACCAGACGTCCTTCGATGGTAATCACTTTTCATAGAAACAGAAGTGGAACACAATAAGAGCAATAAACAGCACTCAGACACATGCACACACTGAGTAAACTGCAAAGAAATATGAAAACATAAAGGATATATATATATATATAAATAAAACTAATGGCAATATAATCATAGAATAAAAGCAGAAAAAAATGAACTTCATCATCACTGCGTCACAGCTGCATCTTCATCCTGCTCCTCTTCCTCTCTCTCTTCCTCTGAAATCCATATTGATTGACCTCGTCCTGTCTCTTCACTCCGCTCTCGGTCTTGTTACTAAGTGATTGCTCCATTGATCAGAGCTGCTCTCGGGCTCTCGGGGCTGCGTCATGTTCCTATTAGCGGCCATGTTGGAGCCTTCGCTGCTGCTCGAGTTCGCAGGATTGCAAAAGAAGTCACATCTCGGTTATGCAACACATGTCTGTTGCCAAACACGGCGGTTTGGGATCGACGAGTTTTCACCTAGTGTCGTTTTAATGTGGTTTTAGAGAAGTGCCGAGACGAGCAGACAGTTTATACTGCACGACAGACTCATTTTAAACACTTTATGTCTTATTTTTTCTCATGCTCAGGCCTCTGTCTAAGAGCAGAAATGATGCATCTCAGACAAGAAGAAAAATAAAACAGGTTATTACTTTGCCTCAGTGTTCATGCTGTGCAGGTAATGTAGCATCACATTGATGCAGCTGCCCACAGTTTAGAAATGTGGGCGTTCACACTCAGAAATATGGAACAGCCAGTTTGCAATCAGCGCGACACCTACAGCACTTTCATATTTCACAGATACTGTATGTTTGGTTCAAGCTTTTAATTTACTGCAGGACCGACTCTTCTTCAGCCTCCTCTTCACTCAACTCTCTCTTCTCCCCACCCGACTGTCACCTCCACTCAGGTTTGCCGTCATCGCCTCGGGCTGTGCCAGCTGTCCCCGGCTGGTGTGTCGCAGAGACGGCTGCGGCGCCGAGTTCTGCTACCACTGCAAACAGGCCTGGCACCCCAACCAGACCTGCGACTCGGCCCGGCAGCAGAGGGCGCAGTCGCTGCACACGCACAGCAACCACTCGCCCAGCTACACCCAGGAGCAGGGGCCCGGTGAGCACCTGCAAAACACACACACACACACACATCCTTGTAAATCTATCTTTGTGAGGACATGTCATTGACATAATGTATTCCCTAGCCCCTTACCCTAACCTTAACCATCCAAAACAAATGCCTAAACTTAACCATCACTCTAAACCTCATTTAAACCTAATTATAATCTAACGTCTTAACCCTCAAACAGCCCTTGGAAAAAGTGAGGACCGCCCAAAAATGTCCTCAGTCTGTTGGTTAAAAACTCGTTCCGGTCCTCACAACGTAGCATGTACAAGAACACACACACACACACACACACACACTGAGCCTTTCTATGTATACATACGTTAAATTTTCCATTTATGAAACATATGCACACATTAAAAACACATATGTCCTGTAATGATTATAAGAAATTAGAAATTTGACGATTTTCATATACTGACATATGTCCATACCATATAAATATGTACACACTTCGACATATATATGTATCTAACATATTAGTATTATTCATTTGTGTGTAGCCTAATATATAGATAACATGCAATTACTGTATGCATATGTTTTCTGTACTATTTATGGTGTTTTCTAAAGATAAACTAGACGTCCTTGGATGGTAATCAGTCAGACTTCATTTCTTTTCATAGAAACAGTGCAACACAATAAGAGCAATGAACAGCACTCACACACATGCACACACTGAGCCTTTCTATATGTACATACATTCAGTTTCCATTTATGAAACACATGCACACACATTAAAAAAACACATACTGTCAATCTCTTACAGCAAGAAGATGAATTATCAAAACTCAAACGGTAAATATTAATATTCATGGAGATTTAGCACTGGCTGTTTGGCTAGCTTTTTAAAAGTGTTTTTACTCTACATGCACACATACATAAAGTGAATAGCTGCTAACTGTTTTCTAAAGGCTTGCCTTGCTTACCATTAACGAATCTTGCGTTGCTCGCCGCCATGTTGAAAAGGTCAAAGGTTATTCTCATCTCGGCAACTCGGGCATCAAAAAATTCTACGAGTTGCCCAGTGTAAAATACCACATGAGAGGGTGTTCATGTGCACTTTTCAAGTCGTCTTTTGGTATTTACCATAATTACCATAGCACATGAAGGCAGCATAACAGTATTAACATTGTGACTGTCCCCATATATCCATAACAAACATAAACAGTAACATATTGACAGATGTGACATATAACTCCTTACAATTTCATGATGAGTAAATCATATGAACAGAAATAATATAATATAATATAATAATATAATATAATATATATTTGTCATATATGGCAACATTTTCCTCGATATGGGGCCCTTCATGTCACATCCGGTATTATATTCTGTATGGGGAAGTGTGTGTGTGTGTGTGTGCGCTCTGTGCAGACATAAACAGTCAGATAAAATCTCCCCCAGCAGCATTTCCGGCCTGTAAACTGTATTTCACACGTCTGAGCGCTCGGTGCGTCTGGGTGTCACTCAGCCTCTATCACATGTCGATCGTCTCAGTCTGTGAAAGTCTGTTCTACCTGCTGCACCGCCGTCGCTCGCTCCCTTCCCACCGCCGCGCCTCGTTCAATCAAGCGTGAGACACTATTTATATCACAGCTTCTCCACTTTGATAGTTTCACCACCGCTGCAGCAGCACTGTGTGTGTGTGTGTGTGTGTGTGTGTGTGTGTGTGTGTGTGTGTGTGTGTGTGTGTGTGTGTGTGTGTGTGTGTGTGTGTGTGTGCATCCTGTCTCTTTCAAATGTCACCGTGACACAGTGGCTCAGTGGCTCAGACTAAACTCTCAGTTTGGTCTGATTTATAGAAAGATGTGTTGGTTTAAATTTGACTGAAGTTAACTGAGCGATCTAAGTTGTTAAATTAAAAAGGCAGCTACCAGAAAACTATAAAAACAGCTCAACTCTGCAGGTGCAGATTACACCAATAACAGATAGCCTATATTTATTTTTATTTAGGAAAAATTACTTGCAAGATTTGACTCTACAAGTTATTTTTTCTCTTTTTTTACAGCATTATTTAAGACTATAAGGTTTCAGGAAATCATTTGTGTTCTAAGATTATATGTTTTGGTCTCTGCAATAAAATAAGAGTGTGTATTTAAAAAAAAATACATCCCCATTCTCTCTTTTTCCTCTTGCTTTAAAGCTATCATTAGCATTAACAGCTGTAGTAGCCTAATGTATGGTGCGTTTGAGACAACTCGAAACTCGGAAACTCCCATTTCAAAACTCAGATTTCCGACGTCAAAGCGTTGGAGACGCACCACGCCAGAATAACCAGAAACATGGTGGAGCGGGACAAACTTTGCTTTCAAACTGCTTCATGTAGCAAAGGCATTAAAACATTACAAAGGACACAAAAACTATTTTTTTAAATAATGAAACAGATCATTTAAAATTGAAGAGAAATAACAACACAAATTTACTGTGTTCCATAGGTTTATCTGTAACTGTAAGTGAATATTGTATATGTCATCGATCGATGTTTTACCGTTTGCGATGTGGTTCTGCGCAGATTGTTGTGTGACATCAGACAACTGATTCTAGGTTAAAGTTAAATGAAATGAAGTTATTTCTTAAAAGGGTCACTTTTAATTATTCACAGCTTTTTTAATGAATGAATAGTTTATTTCATTTATTGGATCTCCATTAGCACCAGCACATTAGCTTCCTGAGTCCAAACATTAAGTCAAAATCGTCTATTCTTCTGAGTCCATCAAGGAAAAGACAAAACAAAAACACAACAGCTAATAGTCACAACACATAGATACAATACTAGATGCAGACATACATACAGCACAAGACATGACACACCACACGTAAGAATCCGTAAATATATGCAAGTAGCCTATAAGAATAGTTGTTGTATATTTGATCGCTCCCACCATCATGACTACATGGCTACAGCCAGGATCTAGTTAGCTTAGCTTAGCTTAGCTTAGCACAAAGGCGGGGAAACAGGGGAAAGCAGACAGTAGTCTTATCATCTCTACAAACATAACACACTACAGATATTGAGAGCTTGTCTGTGCAAACACTGTTAAATGCGCGTTTGTGTCTTTTTAATCGCATTTTGATTAAAAAATCTATGAAATAAATCCCTCCAGCTGTCCCCCAGTCGTTTATCTCTCCTTAATTCACCACTTCCAGTCTTCCTCTGTCTGCCAACTATTCAGAGGAACTGACAAGCATCCAGAAAAACCCCAAAAAACTGACTCATATCACCATGCAGGCCGCTCCCTCCATGTCTGTCTGTCTGTCTGTTGCTTAGTCAACTAGATACAGATCTACAGAGACAGAGACAGAGACCATGAGGGAGTGGGAAAAAAGAAAAAGAAAGAAAGAAATGACGATGAAAGAGAAGACGAGAAGGAGTGTGTCGGGTCGTGTCAGCAGAATACAGAGTACACAAGCAATAACAACTACTCCCACACACACATAGACACACACACACAGTGCCCACTTCAAGTCTCTTCAAGTTAAAAGGCCAGAATGCCCTTTAAAGAGCAGAGAGCATTCCCAGCATCCACAATTCAAACACACACTAAACTGACTTTTTTTTCTCCTTTTTTTTTTTTTTTGGCGTTCTCTGCCTTTAAATGCATTAGAGGACAAAGTGCTGCAATTGTTTAATCCATTACTCTAACGAGGTTTGATTTTGTTGCCAACCGGACAGGAAAAATACAACTGAAGGGAACCGTTGTAGGAGAGTTTAGTTTTTCTTACATTCAAAGGGATAGTTCGACATTTTGGCAAATTGGCTCATTGCTATAATCCCTATAGTCATAGCAGGTAAATTCATGCAAAACCTGCTGATGCGCGTTGCCTTCAGGGACAGTTTTTCATCAAGCAGTCTCTGTATTTCCCTCTAAAACAACTGTTATTATCTCATAGCGTGGTGAATGTGCAGCTCACAACTTGTCCACCAGAGCGTTGTGGAGTTGTTGGATTGTGTATTTGATGAGTTTGATGAGGGAAACCAATTAAGAAATCCCATAATGAGCCTCCGTAGCGTAGCTCTGAGCAGCTCACGGCTCTGCTCCACCGTTCTAAAAATAGCTTGCACCGACAATTAAAGGTAACGAACCCACTGCTATGACTATAGGGGTTATGGAAATGGGCCAATTTGCCAAAAATGTTGAACTATCCCTTTAAACTATTATCACATTTTCTTTTTCAGTCTTGAGGCGTTTTATTTTATTTATTTTGAAGCTAATTTAACTAAATCTGACTGTAATGTGACTGTAGATTCTGCACAGTGTGGTGTTATCACTTTATCCAGATGCTAAATGAACATAAAGATGCACTTTCTTTTCTTGTTGTTGGGTCTGAATTGAAAACTCAAATTTTCCTCATCTCTCCTCTCCGTCTGCAGCCGACGACATCAAGCCATGTCCTCGCTGCGGCGCCTACATCATCAAGATGAACGACGGCAGCTGCAATCACATGACCTGCGCCGTCTGCGGCTGCGAGTTCTGCTGGCTCTGCATGAAGGAGATCTCCGACCTGCACTACCTCAGGTTCAGACACATCTCACACACTTTATCTCTTTTACTTTAATCTCCAAAATAAAACGTTGGAGCTGCAGCAGCCGGAGGTTCAGGCAGAACTCCAGCTCTGGATTTTATTAGATCCGAAGTGCTGCAGCTCGAGTCTTGTTCGAGTCATGTCCTCGGGATAGAAACAGCTTTTTTTCTCACCTGATGATTATGAAAATTATGATTTATTAAATGTGGAGTTTCTCAGGGCTCAATTGACCTATGGCTAAGCCACGCCCCCAAACGCGATGAGCCAATCACAGTGCGCATAGCTAGCCCATACACTCGGACATTCTCTGCTTCCACGTCCATTGAAATGCATTGCAGTTAGTCACTTTTCGTTCGTTTTTATATGTTTTTTCTTGACATTTTAAGTTTAAATGGTCAAACGGTGTCCATGGGTACATGCAACTCCAACACTAGGTATCCCGAGAGGCTGGGCGACGGGGTGGATTTTTTTTTACCTTTACCCAAGCCACATCTCAACCAAGAGAAGTGTCTGCTCTGGATAAAGTTATGAGGTACACTGCAAAAACTCAAAATCTTACCAAGAATATCTGTCTTATTTCTTGTCAAAATGTCTTATTTCTGGTCAAAACTAATCTCTTTCCACTTAAAATAAGACTCATCACCTAAAAATTAACTTGTTTTTAGATCATTTTCACTTGTTTCAAACACATTTTCACTTGAAATAAGTAGAAAAATCTGCCAATGAAAGCAAGTTTTTTGTGCTTGTAATAAGAAAGAAAAACTTGCTCCATTATCAGATTATTTCAAGTGAAAATCAGCTTGAAAGAAGTAAAACGTGTCTAAAAACAAGCTGCTTTTTAATGTGATGAGTCTTATTTTAAGTAGAATGAGATTTGTTTTGACTAGAAATGACATTTTGACTAGAAATGAGACAAATATTCTTGGTAAGATTTTGAGTTTTTGCAGTGTAGACCACAACACCAACTGAACGTGGATAAAATTAACAAGGATGTCTACATCTGTTCTAAGTTAAGTCAACAACGTATTTTAGGCAACATATTGTCAGAGATGTTTAGATGTTAGCCAGCATCACAACTAAGCATAAAGTCCGCTAGCTTAATGCTAACGTATAATGTAAAACTCCATAGACAGGCTAACAGAAATTAGCCCGTTGCTATATATCGGCGTTTCGCGGCAACCGACAGCCATAGCAGTAAAGCTAAGTGAAGTTTTAGTGACTTGGAGATGATATTTAATCTTTCTGTCTCCAAAAATCATCAGTTGACCTCCTGTGAAATGTCTCCTACTGTGACAGCTGTTGCCATAGCAACTGTCACCGAATGTTGACTGTTTGTCCCAGTGAGTGGAGGGGGCGGGGCTTAGCCAGAGGTCAATTCTTGGACCTCATCTGTTTCACATTATAGAAAACGTTGATGTTATGCAGATGACATCCACATTTACTTTACCTCTGTGATGAGGTGGGAGGTTGAACAGATAAATATAAGACACCTATAAATGTGAAATTAACCCTTTAACTTCTCTCTCTCTCTTTTCCCTCCATCAGTCCGTCCGGCTGCACCTTCTGGGGGAAGAAGCCCTGGAGCAGGAAGAAGAAGATTTTGTGGCAGCTGGGAACTCTGATCGGCGCTCCGGTCGGCATCACCCTCATCGCCGGCATCGCCGTCCCCGCCATGGTCATCGGCATCCCGGTGTACGTCGGCCGCAAGGTAAGAAGCAGCAGAAACTCAACGCCCTGCAGTGGCATTAATATTATAAACGAGAGCTCGAAAGTTTGATGTTAAAGGGATAGTTCAACATTTTGGCATATTGGCCCATTGCCATAATCCCTATAGTCATAGCAGTAGCAAACTCATCAAATACACAATCCAACAACTCCACAACCCTCTGGTGGACAATTTGTGAGCTGCACATTCACCACGCTATGAGATAATAACACAACGTTACCACACAGAGTTGTTTTAGAGGGAAATACAGAGACTGTTGATGAAAAACTGTCCCTGAAGGCAACGTGCATCAGCGGTTTTGCATGAATTTCCCTCTACAACAACTCTGTGTGGTAACGTTGTGTTATTATCTCATAGCGTGGTGAATGTGCAGCTCACAACTTGTCCACCAGAGCGTTGTGGAGTTGTTGGATTGTGTATTTGATGAGTTTCATCAATGAGGGAAACCAAGAAATCCCATCATGAGCCTCCGTAGCGTAGCTCTGAGCAGCTCACGGCTCTGCTCCGCCGTTCTAAAAATAGCTTGCACCGACAATTAAAGGTAACGAACCTACTGCTATGACTATAGGGATTATGGCAATGGGCCAATTTGCCAAAATGTTGAACTATCCCTTTAACGCTTCTTTTTAATCAGCTTAGTTAGTTGTTTGATTCTTCTTGTTTTTAAGTCTTTTTTTTTAAATAGACTGAATATGTTTGAGTTTTCTGCTCATGTCCGGACAAAACAAGATGTATGAAAATGTTCAGGCTCAAAGTCCTGTACAGTCACATCAGAAAAACAGATTTATATAAAGTTCAGCATAATGTAAATCTGTTATTGTATCTATCTTAATATAACTATATAATATGATCATTAAAATTATCTTTTGAGGAAAGTCAGAGCAAATCTAAATCTAATTTTCAGTAAATCCTGAAAAGGAGTTTGAGACGTTGTTGGAAGGAAAATGAAACTGAAATCTACATGAGACGGTTCACATCCGTTATGAAACCGGAAATTTATGAGTTCACAATCTTTAGAACAAAAACCATAAACATCACACACACACACACACACACACACACACACACACACACACACACACACACACACACACACACACACACACACACACTGTTTCTTTTACAACCTTCCTGTGATAATTACCTGGAATTCACAACATTGCAGAAACAACGAGCTTTTCTCTGTCTCTTCTGTTCTTTTTTTGGTTCGTCTTCGTTTTGACGTCACGTTAAGACAAAGTTGAAAGTTTTTCTTGAAATTACGAAGTGGTTTCAGTTCCTATGACGACCACAGACCAGTTTCCCATCACACACTGACAATCACACACCATCATCATCATCACACAACTCTTATCTTGAAGTTAGGATCATTCACACATGCACAAGTTCTGAAACTACTGAGATATAAAGCTTTGAAGATATTCAATCACCTTAAATGTGTTAAATAATTACATTAAAGCGTGTTTTACTTTTAATTTTATATAGAAATATATTAATATTCATATTTACAAGAAGTAAAAGAGAGTGAGAACTGAGGAGTTTTAGAAAACTCCTGCGTCAGTGAGTCTTTTGTTTGTGAAATGAGTCTAAAATGATAAATTATTTCCGCAGCGGTTTGATGAGCTGCACTTTCTAAAACCTGCTGATGTTCACTTTCTCTTTTGTCCGAGTGTTGTTGTGTGTTTGCAGTTGTTGTGTTGACAAAACAAAAGAAAAAAGAGACTTACACTGTAATAACTCACCATAAGAGGCAGGAATAGGAAGTGGCGTGTTTGAAGGACTGTGGCGCCCTCTGGTGGACGGAGGCGGAGCTGCAGCTGAAGTGTGAAGCATTAGAGGAAACATTACTGTACAGTTTTTCTCGATTGCTAAGACACATTTCTCGAAAGCTTCTCTCATTTTCTCTAAACTGTGAACACAACCCCCAATTTTCAAGCTACATTGACAAAACCTCAGACTCTTCTTGCAAAACCAAACTTTCACCTCAAAACAGTTCAATCTGTGCCCAAAACTGAACTATGTTGTCAAATCGTGCCCCGAGTCAATCAAAATTAAAACCACTTCTGAGCAGCCACTAAACACTACATAGACGAATAGAAAACACAATGCTCAGCACATGAAGCTGTAGAAATAAATGTTTATCGCCCACAACTGTAATAGTCTACTTGCCAGCCCATAGGGCCCCATTGTGAACCCGGAAATGTTGAGTACCCCAAAGTTTTATGTTAGAAATATATAGTATGGGTCCCCAGTATTCAGAAACTGCCGGATGCTAACTTATATATATTGGGCAATTAGCACAATTGACATAATTAGCATAAATTAGCATAATTTCCTATATGGGCAATATTTCAACAAAATTGACTTGGCTGATCTGGGCAATATTGGAGTGGTTTTAGGGGTTATTGATGATGCTGAATCCATTTCTGACATTTTCAAAATTCAAAATGGCTGTCTAAACCGGTAGTGACCAGATTTAAACCGCCAGTGGGCCGATTTTGATGGATTTCAATCTGGTCCCTTCCGGTTTAGACAGCCATTTTGAATTTTGAAAATGTCAGAAATGGATTCAGCATCATCAATAACCCCTAAAACCACTCCAATATTGCCCAGATCAGCCAAGTCAATTTTGCTGAAATATTGCCCATATAGGAAATTATGCTAATTTATGATAAGTATGTCAATTGTGCTAATTGCCCAATATATATAAATTAGCATCCGGCAGTTTCTGAATACTGGGGACCCATACTATCTATTTCTAACATAAAACTTTGGGGTACTCAACATTTCCGGGTACTCATTTTTGGCAAGTAGACTATAAGCTAAATGCATGTTGCAAAACAAAAAATCTGTGCATTTAGCACTTGTACATAAAAAAAAGTACAAAAACCAGAAATCCTGTGCATTTTACACGTAGCACTTGTACAGTACAAAGACAAACAGAAATCTTGTGCATTTAGCACTTGTATACAGTAAGCCTACGTAAAAATAAAGTACAAAAATATAGAAATGAGAAGTGCACAACTCAGCCACAGCATCATTTCTCTGTGGGTCAGGCCACAGGACTTCATCCTGAACTAGCTTACAGTAGCCTATATGTTCCCTCACATCATTGGACACAAGTGTGATCAATTTTGAGTTGAAACTTGTGCTTTACTTGTGTTTGACTTTTGCCTCCTGTGCTCAGCATTATGCAACACAGCTGCATCACAGTGAAAACGTGTTGGTAAGTTGAGTCTAAACAGGTGAAAAGTGCTGATGGTTTTGCCAAAAGAGACTGATTCAATCAGTGGGTTCAGACATCAGGGTTTAGTGTTTTAGCAATTGAGAAAAACTGTAAACTGTCTCTGTGTCTCTGTCTCTGTGCTGCAGATCCACGCCCACTACGAGCTGAAGAAGACGTCTCGCCACAGAAGGAACCTCGCCATCACGGGGGGCGTGGCCCTGTCCATCATCACGGCGCCCGTCATCGCAGCCGTCAGCGTGGGTATCGGCGTTCCCATCATGCTGGCCTACGTCTACGGCGTGGTGCCCATCTCTCTGTGCCGAGGCGGCGGCTGTGGCGTGAGCCGAGGGAAGGGCCGAGGCGTACGGATCGACTTCGATGAGGACGACGGACCAATCACAGGTGAGGACGATGGAAAACACATGTCACACATTGTCAAATGTCCTAGAAAAGCTTTGAGTCGTCCTGGAAAATGATTTATCACATCATGACAGCAGCTGCCAGATCTCAGTTTGACTTTTTCAGACACAACCAAAGATTTTTTTCCCAATCCTAGAGAGAAAACTATCAACATGGAGTTGATGAGTGTTTCTAGTATTGGACCTGTCGTCTTCTCTGATGAAGGACAGATAGATAGAGACAGAGAATTGTTGTAGGTGTGGTTTAAAAACAAAAACAACATGTTTTTGCATTGTTCTATGATAAAATTGTCTTAATTTCTAAGCATGTAAGATATTTATGTCATAGATAAGTTGGAGCCACAGACTGCACGTCTTTAAATCTGGGAGAGAGAATGAGAGAGAGGAATAAACATAGAAACAAACTGGTTAAACCCACATAGAAAGAACCTATAGGTTTTAATATAGGTTTGAATATATGTGACATACATAAAATTTGCCGTTTTCGTATACGCATTATGCTATATATATATATATATATATGGTGCATATATGCGTATATATGCACCATATACTGTATGCAGCATATATGCACAGATAAACTGCATATATGAAACCTATATGCAGTTTATCTGTGCATATATGCTGCATACATGCGTATATATTAAAACCTATAGGTTAGCGGTGGGAGAAAAAATCGATTCACATAAATATCGCGATATCATCTTGGATGATTTTTAAATGGATTTTTTTTTTTTAATGTTTTTTTATTTTTATTTTTTAAAAATATTGTGGAATGTGCATTTGTTCGCCTTTTTTACATACAGAGAGTCCAGGTTTTGAAAAGGGTTTAAGTTCACTTCATAATGGAGTATGTTAATTTATAGGCTCCTACAGTATTTGTGTGCAGATAAATGTTAAAAATGCTAAAGACTAAAAATCTAGAGAATCCGCAATATCACAGAATCGCAATTTAAATCGAATCGCCATCCAAAAAATCGTAGAAGAATCGAATCGGGAGAAAAGCATATCGTCCCAGCCCTACTATAGGTTCTTTCCATGTGGGAATGTAAAAGATAAGCTACAACTGTGGAAAAGACTTCTCCAAAGCATGAATGGGAGGGATGGAGGATGTGTTGGCGTGATGTCCGTCATACTGTAGCAGCTGAAAATGTCCTGGAAAAGTTGAACTCTGGTGTGTGACTCAGGTGAAGACGTGTTGATTAGGTTAGGTTAGTTTATTGGTGTCCACCAGGGAGAAATTTGTCGCGGAGACAGGGAACATGTTGCATACATAAAAAACACTTAGCTACAGTACAAAAAGAACATGAAGTTAAAAGACTGGTGGAGTAAACAGACCACTGGACAATCCTGCACATGCAGCAAGCTGAACGTCATTCACATGCATCCACACCGCTACACTAACTGTAATCATAAATATACATTCATATCAGCATCACATAACCTCAAACATACATTAATCCATTCACTCACATATGTCCATAGTTTGAGTCATCATAATACATTCATTTCCATATGCACACATATACACATAGCCTATGTTCGTATACATGTACAGAAACGATCATGTCTCTGTCTCTGTCTCTGTCCTCTAGTGGCCGACGCCTGGAGAGCCCTCAAGTCTCCAAGCCTGGGGGAGAGCAGCCTGGACGGGGCCGTCAGCGGCCTCAGCACCACGTCGCCCAGCGAGGGGCTGTCGGTGGCGCCCGGAGCGCTGGGGGACACGCCGCACTTCAACACGCTGGCTGGAGGAGCGCTGGGTTCACGCACCGGGAAGTACAGCCGGTGAGGAACCACAGTCCAGACCGAAGTTACACAAGCTGTGTTTCCTTTTCACCTAGAAATCTCTCAGATATCTCCAAGACATTTTTACGCTCTTATGAGGTGCTTTTACAGATGTGTCGATATCAACGTGTATCGCAAAAGTGTCATGGAAACACGTTTTTCACATTTACACGTCACTCCAGGTCTTATTAGATCTGATCCAGTTTTCCTTTGCTCTCCCTCTCCTCCATCTGTTTTCCCGTCACAGTTGCTGCTAAATCATTAAATGCAAAATGTTTTGAACATCCATCTTCCTTAAAATTGAGTCTCACGGGTGATTTTATGAGAAGTATGAGAGGGACGTCGCTGTAAAAAAGTCTGTCCTTCATTCACAAGAGGTTGTAGGTGACACACTTTGTACCGTTTCCACCCAACTGGGTTATTTTAATAAAACTGAGGCGTTTCAGTCGCGAGACCTTTAGGCTTCACCAGAACTACGGCTCATTCACAAAAAACACCTGGAAACACATGCAAATAGCAACTGTACTTTTTCGAAATTTTATTTCGTGAAAACCTGTGATGGAAACCCAGCTACAGCTGCTGACAGAAGTGTGTGTGTGTGTGTGTGTGTTCAGGCTGGAGGTCCAGGCGGGGGAGCTGGCTAAAGAGTCGGCCCAGAGAGAGACCGGCAGCCTGGGAGCAGGAAGCGACTGCGCCAGCACCAGAGGGATGGCCGGGTCCATCATCTCCTCCTACACACTACCTGACAGGTCAGTCTCCTTAGTAATAGTAATAATAATGACAACAATTATAATGATCTGTATTTTTTAAGAGCTTTGTGACTGTGTGAGTATTTTACAAAAACATCAAAAATATAAAATCAGTGAAATCAGTATATTTCAAAGAAACCATTAAATCAGTTAGGGCAGTTGTATATAAACCAATTTGGAACTATTTTGAGAGAAATAAAACAAAACTTTGAACCTTTTTTTAAAAAGAAAAAGAACTTGTTACAAGATACTGTATTTAGTCAATCTATTTTACAAGCAAATAATAAACAACCTAAATGTAAAACAAACATTGTTACAGGAAATCAAGAGGGGAAAAATAGTGAATTTCAATTTTAATGAAAACAAAAATCTCAGTTTTCCAGCAGATTTTTGGAAACATGTTACATTTTAAATCTCCATGTTTTGTTTTGTTTTAATGTTTTGATAAAACTCAAAACTTTTTTTATTGTTTTTACAAAAATTCAGTTTAATTAGAATGAATATGACTCAGCATGTCAAAGGTCACTGAAAATCTGCCAGTGAAAGTAAGTTTTTTGTGCTTGTAATAAGAAAGAAAAACTTGCTCCACTATCAGATTTTTCTACTTATTCCAAGTGAAAATCTGCTTGAAAGTAAAGTAAAGTAAAAAAAATTGATTTGTTTTGACTAGAAATAAGACAAATATTCTTGGTCTCTGTCTCTGTCTCTGCAGGGAGTGCACCAACCTGGAGATCCAGGTGGACATCGAGACCAAACCGAGCCACCTCTGCCTGACCAGCGAGGAGGACCTGACCCCGCCGCCGCCTCCGCAGGGCTCCGCTGCCATGGCGACCGCCTCGGGAGGGGAGGAGCCTCAGGACTGCAGCTCGCGGCGCGGCGGCGCCCTGTCGCCGGGGGCGTCGATGGGCGAGGGGCTGAGGGACGTGACGCTGGCGCAGCCCGAGAGCATCCGCAGCGACCTGGAGATGTCGGACACGCAGTCGGACGACATCGCAGAGCTCACGTCGGACGACTGCGACTCGCCGCGGCCCAAGAGCTGTCGCCAAGGGCAACCGCAGCCGCAGCCCCCCCCCTGCAGAGCCCTCAACCCCCCCTCCCCCTCCACCCAAGGCCTTCACTGCCCCGCAGACAGCAGCCTCATCCTCTACGTCTGAGGATCGCACAACAACTGAACCAACCAACCAACCAACAACCCAACAAGACATTTCTCCCATTTTCCCATTTCCACCTGAACTCAGCGCTTTTCTTTTCTTTTCTTCACTGCAAAAACTCAAAATCTTTCCAAGAATATTTGTCGTATTTCTATTTCAAAGGAGGTTAAATCGAAAGCAACTGGACTTAGTTATTTGTCTAGGAAGACGTTTCACCTCTCATCCAAGAGGCTTCATCAGAATGAAGATGAAGCCTCTTGGATGAGAGGTGAAACTAAGTTCAGTTGCTTTCAATTTAACCTCCTTTGAAATACTATGACCTGGACAAATGAGAATGTGCACCAGCTTGTCGTATTTCTAGTCTAAACTAATCTCTTTTCTCTTAAACTAAGACTCATCACCTAAAAATGATCTTGTTTTTAGATCATTTTCATTTGTTTCAAACAAATTTTCACTTGAAATCTGCCAGCACAAGCAGTTTTTTGTGCTTGTAGTTGTAATAAGAAAGAAAAACTTGATCCACTATCAGATTTTTCTGTTTATTTCAAGTGAAAATCTGCTTGAAAGAAGTAAAAAGTGTCTAAAAACAAGCTGCTTTTTAATGTGAGTCTTAATATAAGTATAATTAGATTTGTTTTGACTAGAAATTACATTTTGATTAGAAATAAGACAAATATTCTTGGTAAGATTTTGAGTTTTTGCAGTGTTTTCTTTTTATTTCTTTTCTTTTCTTCTGTTTCTGTCATTTCTCATCCGCTGCTTCTGCGCCTCACCACCACGGACTTTTAAAACGGTCTTAAAAAAAAAACACACAGACGACGTTTGTTTCCTCTCGTCCGTCTGTCTGTCGTATCTTTCTACCTGTCAAATCTCCTCACCGAGTAAATTGTCAGGGCTCTACCTCTGAGATTTATAAGATAAGATGATGATTTATGTTTACTCCTTGGTGCAAAATGCCTTGGCTACTTAAGCAAAAAAAAAAAAAAAGAAAAAGAAAAGAAAGATTTAAAAAAAAAAAGAAAACAAGAGGTACAAATTTTCCACAGGGGAAAAAAAAACTGATATCGTGAAACGAGGTGAAGCGTCACCAAGCACAGCAGAGAGAAACGGACGGATGGATGGATGGATGGAGGGAAGATGTTTCTAACGACGTGTGAATGAATGTGGACTTTGTACTTATCAAACTATTGTGGCTTTATTTTCCTCTTCTCCTCTATTTATATTCAGACGACCTGGAAATTGTATTATTTGCCGTGTGCATGAGTCTGCATGAGCCGAGCCTCGTGTGAAAGGTGTGAAAGGAGGAGGAGCGAAGAGGAGCGAGTTCCTGTTGCACTGGTCAAAGTTAAAGTTTACGTGTATAAAGAGAGAGAAGCTGCACTTGAATCTTACTTTCTCTGCACAGACGAGTAGGAGGAGGAGGAGGAGGAAGAGGACTAGGGGAGGGGGAATCACAGATATATAACAGAGAGAGGTCTGACAGTGACGTGACCCGAGGACCCTGAAGGCATCACTGACACTTTCCATCCAGTAAAACAAACACAAACTCAGATTCAAAGTTCGTCTCAAAAAGTGATTTAGAAACTTTCTATAATCTTCAGTTCTTTGAAGAAACACGTTCAACCCGCAGTAACTTTAAATTTATTAAAGGGATAGGTCAACATTTTGGAGAAATTGGCCCATTGCCATAAACCCTATAGTCATAGCAGTAGGTTTGTTACCTTTAATTGTCGGTGCAAGATGTTTTTAGAACGGTGGAGCAGAGCGGCGAGCTGCTCAGAGCTACGCTACGGAGGCTCATTATGGGATTTCTTGGTTTCACCTCATCAAACTCATCAAATACACAATCCAACAACTCCACAACGCTCTGGTGGACAAGTTGTGAGCTGCACATTCACCACGCTATGAGATAATAACACAACGTTACCACACAGAGTTGTTTTAGAGGGAAATACAGAGACTGTTGATGAAAAACTGTCCCTGAAGGCAACGTGCATCAGCGGTTTTGCATGAATTTCCCTCTAAAACAACTCTGTGTGGTAACGTTGTGTTATTATCTCATAGCGTGGTGAATGTGCAGCTCACAACTTGTCCACCAGAGCGTTGTGGAGTTGTTGGATTGTGTATTTGATGAGTTTGATGAGGGAAACGTGGAAATACCGTGCAGCTTGCGTCTCTGCTCCACCGTTCTAAAAATAGCTTGCACCGACAATTAAAGGTAACGAACCTACTGCTATGACTATAGGGATTATAATGGCAATGGACCAATTCGCCAAAATGTTGAACTATCCCTTTAAAACATAAATAAACAGTGATACAACTTCAGACTTAGATTTAGACTAGTCAGACGAGTCAGTCCAGATGTGGACGTGTGTGTGTGTGTGTGTGTGTGTGTGTGTGTGTGTGTGTGTGTGTGTGTGTGTGTGTGTGTGTGTGTGTGTGTGTGTGTGTGTGTGTGTGTGTGTGTGTGTGTGTGTGTGTGTGTGTGTGTGTGTGTGTGTGGGCCGAGTGAGTCGGGTTCAGTCTGAAGTTTAATTAATAAAAAGCAACATCAGTTACTATAGGTTAAATATAAAATCATATTTATAAACGTGTAAATAACTTTGGTTCATGTGGAAACAGTTCGTAAAGAAACTGTTTTTATATTTTACTATTTTATATCTGAACACAATGTGTCGGTTTGAGTCACTGTGACCTCTTACTGTCGTCATGGAAACAACACGGAAGATTTTCCTTAAAATCAGATTAACAGAAGAGTATATACTGCATATCTAAAAAAAAACTAAAAAAAAAACTGAATCTTATGACTGTTGCTACATTTCTGAGGAAATGATCAATATCAATATTTTTTCTATTGATTAATTTCTATGAAAATATAAATATAGCCAAGTGCAACTTATTCTAACGGTTCAGCAGTCAGGAATCAAAATCATGATGAGTTCACTGTAACACAATAAGAAATCTTCTCTTTTTTATAGTTAAAAAATATCAACAGTTCACTGATAATCAAAATAGTTGATTATTACTTAATTAATCAATAGGTGGACAAATAGTTTTAGCTGTAATTTGTGATCATTTTTCTAAAACTGGTAGGAAATTATCCAACAGACAGTGAACGCATCTTAACCCACACACACACACACACACACTAGGCTTGGGCGGTATCCAAATTTTGATACCGTCAAACTTCCTTCACATTTTACCACGGTATACGGTATTACCGTGACTAATTAAAAATGATGACGTAAGTGGCATTACCAAACATTGGCTTGTGTATTCACCAATCAGAAACTGAATACTAGGGCTAAGCATTAGCAGACCAAAATCTCATTGGTCGATTGGTTGCAGGAAAAAAAACAAAAACATTTGGAGCCCTGTCTTGTCAAAATTAAGTCAAAATCAATATGACCGAACTGTATATGAAAGGCTATAGGGCTTTTATTTTGAAGGGCAGGTCAAAGTAGGCTAAAACATATTAAACTAACTGAAAATTCAACCACACATAAGTGCTACTGGACATATAATCAATTTTAGACATTAAATGACTTTTATTTAATATTTAATCCTTATCTCCTGTATAAGTGCATTGCATTTTTTCATGACGGTATTGAAACTGATACCGTTGCTATTTTTAAACACCTGCAGTATACGGTATTACCGTAATACCGCCCAAGCCTAACACACACACACACACACACACTGGTCACCGTCAGACTTCTCTCTCTGGGTCGTTCAGGTGTGTGTCATGTGACTGGACCTGTGTGTGTGTGTGTGTGTGTGTGAGACGCTGCCTTATAGACACACTCACTGACCAACAACACGAACACACACACACACACACACACACACCTGACTGCTTTTAGTTTCTGAGGTGTTAAACTGGCTGATCCCACTTGAACGGTGTGTGTGTGCGTGTGTGTGTGTGTGCGTGTGTGTGTGTGTGCGTGTGTGTGTGTGTGTGTGTGTGTGTGTGTGTGTGCGTGCGACTGCACTCCTGATGAATGTACTGTGTTTGTCCCACTGTGTTTTTTTGAATGAGCACTCGTGCACTTTATCTGAATTTTATCGTATTTATCTTTAGTTTTGTTTGTGTTTGTTGCTGTTCATCTGTTGCTCTGCGTCCGTGTTTACTTCACTGTCTGTGGTACAAACCAAAACTGATCACCTACCTACCAGAAGGCCTTTTCTGTTGTTGGATGTAACTCCAGAAGAGTTTGGCTCACAAAAAAGAAAAGGAAAAAAAAAAAAAAAAAAAGTTTATCATTCAGTATTTTTAATTTCACACAAAATCCAAGTTGTTGTTTTTTTTGGTTTTTTATTTTTAAATCGATTTAATGATGCAAAGATGTAAATGTCTTGTTTTTTTTAAATGTATTGATGAGCCAAACACTTCACTTCTTGATGCCAATAAGCTTCTTAATCATCGTCACTAGCCTGACTCGTTCCTTAGCTTTGGAATCACCTCTGTGCTTCTGTTTCAACAAGGTTTGTTCCTTCAACTTCAAATCCACTGGGAATCGAACCGGGAGCCTTTTGTTTTTTTTTCTTTTCTTTTTTTTTTTTAAATGTTCATCTCTGAGTAGCTTTATTATGGATTCAGCTGCTTCTGTAAACCTGACAGTGCTTCGTTTGGTCTGCACTCTGCACACTCACCACTTGTTTCTGCCTGCCTGTGAGAAAACACACGAATGTACCACGGACGGAAAAAGAAAAAAGACAAAACTAAACAAAACCAACCCCCAAAACTTCCTGGACAAGTCTGATGACTGAGTGTTAAAGGAGAGAAGAGCGCAGGTGTTCCCGTCTTTATTTGAAAAAAGGTTTTATTAGAGTAAATAGATAGCAATATTTAAGTGTTATAATTCTGTTGGTGTGTTTCCTGTCTCTGTCGGAGCTCGGCCTCGGGTGGAGGTCGACTGGACCACGTGCAGGAAGAAGACTGTGAGAGACAGAGAGTTGTGGACATTTTGAGGGGGAAAAAATAAAAAATAAACACAATCTGATGTTGCACCAAATCAACGAGTCGTCATTTTTATCAGGAGAGATGATGATGAGAAAATAAAATGAATGAAGAAATATTAAAGCAGAAGTAAGCGATATTTTTGTGTTAATATAAGTCTTAAATAGTTATATCCTCCGACAGCAATCACTTCTATAGAGTGTTTGGTCTGAAACACGGGTCTGTCAGTCACTCTGCTCTGCTCTGAGCCCAGGAGAAAACATTTCTCGTATCCTACAAGTTTTATCCAATGAGGAGAGAGAACAGCATAAAGGGGCGGTCCTCTCTGTGTGTGCAGCCAAGGGATGCGCCTGAATGTGGTGACGTAGGGACGAGGACCAATAGATCCATGACGAGGGCGGGGGCTGCTAACTCCATCGGCTGACAAGACGTTATGGTGCGTTCAAGGCAACTCGTAACTCCTGTTTTTCCGACCTGTGAAGTCGTACCAGTTCGATCTGGTACGAGTTCACGGGTCAGAAGTTACGAGTGGTTACGAGTTACGAGTGGCTTACTTCTTACGCTTACTTCTGCTTTAATAGTGGTATTTATAGTAGAAGTAGTAGTAATAATAATAGTCGTGGTAATAATCTTAGTAGTAGTACTAGTAAAAATAACAGTAATAGTAGTATAGCAGCAGTAGCCTAATAGTAGTAGTAGTAGTAGTATTAATAGTAGCAGTTGTAGTAGAATAGCTGTAGTAGTAGTATTGTTTTGTTGTTATTAATGGTAGCAGTGGCAGTAGAAGTCGTTTTTTAATAAGTTTTTATTTACTTATATGTTTACTTACTTATTTATTAGGTTTGTTGAGGAAAAAGAAAAGAAATGTTGAAACTAATTCCACAAAAACTTCAACTGATGTTTGTTTGTTCACAAAATCATTCTTCTGTAAAGATAAATCATCCAGATTGTCTTTCAGCTCTTAGAACGAATATTTACCATGATATCTACATGTATAATAATTATCTTTATGGCTAAAACTACAGTTCTGAGTCCTGGTCACCGTACTCCAGTCCAGGTGGCGGCGCTACCGACCCAACACGCTGTTTCCGAGCTGCCGTAAAGCAGTAGCAGCAGCCGCAAGAGGTAGAAGAGAAGAAGTGGTGTCGCGCTGAGTCGTAAAGCAGAACGTGTGGAGTCGGAGGAAGGTTAAAGTGAATCCAACAAAACTCGGTAAATATGAAGATTTATCATCATTTTATCACCAAACTGAGTTAATTTAACCACCGCTGAGTTAACGTGTTGTTTTAAAGCGGTGTTGCGTTCACGGTCCGTGGGTTTAACAGCGGAGAGTGCGAGCGGCCCGTCGTTAGCATGAACACACTGTCATTGAAGGAGACACAGGATCGATACTGATTATTACTGTTAAAACCCAACCTGATCACAAACTGATCCAACAGATCATCACTTAGTTTATGTATATTTACATATGATTGTTTAGATAACTGTGCAGTAAAGTGATTTAGTGTTTATAGCGGTGTAGCTACGGGAAGCTAACCGGCTAATAACACAGTCAATGTTTGTTTCTGTATTGATCAATAAAACGTAAAATCAGTTTCCTCTGATCAATAGTTTGGTTCAGGTTTAATAAGAAATCACAGATCTGCTTCATTTAACCTTTAAAACCGCTTTTATTAAAGAGGATAAATGAGTAAATGTCATTTAATTCTGTTATAAATTGAATTTGTTCATAGTTCCCATTAACAGTCACTTCACAATCCATCCTTAGTTAGTTAGTTAGTTTACTTTCTCCTCTGCAGTTATAGGAGTATTCCTCGCTATTCTATATATATTAACTTGTTTACATCCTCTTATTTATGTCTGTGCTTTTATTTGACTGTATCCATCAGATTAATAATCCTATAATTATTCCACTTCATTCTTTAAACATCCAAACAACAGTGAATTAGAGATGTGGTGGTCATTGTTTTGTTTTATAGTTAATCAAATTAAAACTTCAGACCAGAGGTCATTCAAGACACAGCTTCTGAAAACAAAACTATATTATCACATCATACTACATAATGTTACATATTTTATTGATATATTGATCCCACACGTGGGAAATTCACTTTGCAACAGTAGCAAAGAAGTAAAGAATACAAATATAAAGACGTTGCTATGTACAAAAATATATGTAAAACTAAAATATGTACTGTTATGTACAAAAAAAAGTATATGTAGGCCTACATGTTGGTTGATCAGAAGTATTGCACAGTGGACATGAATACAAGTAAATGTACAGTTTGTGTGAACTGAAAAGGTAAAATACATAAAGATAAATTATGCAAAAGGAAAGAAAATTTATGCAAAGGTGACAGATCGGTCATGCAATAATATTGTGACATTAAATATAATTAATGTGTTGTGTTTGTAATCTGCACAGTTGAGCTCCGACTGGTTTTGTGTAATAACCTAATTTATCCAGTAAAGACTCATCCATCATGCTCTTGTCCCCTCTTCCTCCAGCAGCATCATGCCGTTCGTGGACGTGCAGTCGCGGCTGGGCATCAACCTGGACCGCTGGCTGCTGCTGCAGAGCGGCGAGCAGCCCAACAAGCGGGCGTCTCGCTGCCACGCCTTCGAGAAGGACTGGGTGGAATGCTCCCACGGCATCGGACAGACCCGCGCCAAGAAGGAGTGTCTGCTGGAGTTCGAGGATTTCTACGAGTGCATGCACCGGCAGAAGACGGTGAGAAGGGAGGAGGAGGAGGAGGAGGAGGAGGAGTTTTAAAGGGATAGTTCAACATTTTGGCAAATTGTCCCATTGCCATAATCCCTATAGTCATAGCAGTAGGTTTGTTACCTTTAATTGTCGTTGCAAGCTATTTTTAGAACGGCGGAGCAGAGCCGTGAGCTGCTCAGAGCTACGCTACGGAGGCTCATTATGGGATTTCTTGGTTTCCCTCATCAAACTACACAACAAATACACAATCCAACAACTCCACAACGCTCTGGTGGACAAGTTGTGACCTGCACATTCACCACGCTATGAGATAATAACACAACGTTACCACACAGAGTTGTTTTAGAGGGAAATACAGAGACTGTTGATGAAAAACTGTCCCTGAAGGCAACGTGCATCAGCTGGTTTTGCATGAATTTCCCTCTAAAACAACTCTGTGTGGTAACGTTGTGTTATTATCTCATAGCGTGGTGAATGTGCAGGTCACAACTTGTCCACCAGAGCGTTGTGGAGTTGTTGGATTGTGTATTTGATGAGTTTGATGAGGGGAAACCAAGAAATCCCATAATGAGCCTCCGTAGCGTAGCTCTGAGCAGCTCACGGCTCTGCTCCGCCGTTCTAAAAACAGCTTGCACCAACAATTAAAGGTAATGAACCTACTGCTATGACTATAGGGATTATGGCAATGGGCCAATTTGCCAAAATGTTGAACTATCCCTTTAAAAAGGCCTGAATACAGATAAAGCAATGGATGTCAGTGTAACAATAGAAATCAATGCACCATTAGAGGGAGGAAACAGAATCTGCTTCGTTAAAGATTTGATGTCTTTTATTAATAAATCTGTCTGAGTTACTGGCAGCTGGAAGAAAAACTGAAACCAGATCTCTCTGCGCTGAGAGTCTGATCGATCCGTAACTATGGAAACCAGCTGTTCACGTTCTCTCATTTCATTATTTTATGACGCTGACGTCTGGTGGAAATCTAAAAAAAACAAACAGATTTTTACTCAAATGACATGAAAAAGTCAAAAATCAAAACCAACAAAGAGGAAAATATGAAACAGTTTCGCTGCTGATTGAACTTTTATTGCTTCAAATTGAACGTTTGTTCCACAAGCAAACTAAATAAAATGTGAAGGTTAAATACATTTCACGTATTGTAGATAAACATATTAAAGTTAAACGGCCTCAGGTTAGTTTGATTGATGGAGGAAGAGACAGGAAACAACATCTGTCGGCCGGAGTAAAAACTAAACAGTCATGTTACCAGAAGGAGAAACAACATCCGAGTGGAACTGTGTGACAGATGTCAGAATTACACTGAGTTCAGCTTTTGTTACCAGAGTGTGTGTGTGTGTGTGTGTGTGTGTGTGTGTGTGTGTGTTTGTGTGTGTTAGTGTGTGTGTCAGCAGAGCTCAGACTGACTGACACTCTGAGTGAATGTGCAGCAGCAGCAGAAACGTCGTCGTCATCGTCGGTAACGAAGCTGCTGAGTGAAGATGAAACAAGCTTCAGGCCGTCGTGTTCGTCTCCGTCAGTTCAGATCAGAATTAATCCGCCTCAAATAGAAAACCACCAGGTCCTGTAGGAAACAGTAGTTTAGACCTTTAAAGGGATAGTTCAACATTTAGTCAAATCCTCCTCTCACCATCCCTATAGTCACAGCAGTAGGTTCATCACCTTTAATTATCGGTGCATGTTGTTTTGAGATGGGCGGGGCAGAGACGTGAGCTGCTCAGTGAACGGCACAGGACCCCTGTCCCTCATCAAACTCATCAGATACACAATCCAACAACTCCACAACGCTCTGGTGGACAAGTTGTGACCTGCACATTCACCACACTATGAGATAATAACACAACGTTACCACACAGAGTTGTTGTAGAGGGAAATGCAGCCGGAACTACATTCCCGACACGGCTGCTGCTGGGCGGAGGGATTTCAAAAGCACAAAGTAGTTCTGAGTATTTGCTTCATGTGTCGTAATGTTACATAATTATACATGATTATCTCATAGCGTGGTGAATGTGCAGCTCACGATCTCAAAACAACATGCACCGATAATAAAGTAGGTTCAATAAAGGTGATGAACCTACTGCTGTGACTATAGGGATTGTGTTGAGAGGAGAATCTGCCAAAAATGTTGAACTATCCCTTTAACCACTGAACTCTAATCAGTGTTTCCTTCTGTAGCAGATTTGCAGAGACTCTCCTCAGGAGTTTACAAGGCCAAATCAGTGTTTTTGTGAGGTCACTGTGACCTTTAACCTTTGACCTTCGGCCACTGAAATCTTCTCAGTTCAACGTTGAAACCTCGTTAACGTTTTTGTGTCAGATTTAAAGACGTTTAGAGACGTCGTGTCCATGACAACAGGACGGACAGAGATGGAGACATGGACTCAGCCTTCATGTTCTAACTTCTTCTTCTTTATCTTGTTCTTCCTTTTTTTTATTTTTTTTTATACAACTTTATTGACAACAAGAGTATACACAGGATTGAATACAGTTAGATGAAATAAGCGTATACAACATTAATACACAACCAAACCATCATAAACACGCCAGGGGATGACAGTCACAGCAAGACAGAAAAAAACATCAACTTAAATAAATATTTTGTGAAGTTTACAAAGATCATACGTTTTAACAGCTTTTTTATTCTCACTATCACAGAGGGAGGAGATATATTGACCAACATGCAGACAGTTCCAAGAAGTTTGGCTTCTTACCAGAAAATTTTGACTTATTTTTGTAAAATTTGGATAAAATAATTAACAAGTTAATCATATAAAACTGAGAATTTAGTTTTTTATCATATTCAGTGTAGCCAAACAGAACATTTTTCCAGCATGAATTAAACTGGGGATAAATACGATCACTGATAGAGCGTGCCAGTCTGCTCCAGAGTTGTCTGGTGTGTGGGCCAGACCATAATAAATGAACCAAGGTTTAGTTGACAGAGACACAGTGGGAACAGTTCACATCAATGTCCTTCTCCTTCTTCTTCTTCCTGCAGCACGAGCGGCTGCACGCCATCCGTAAGCAGCGCGACAAGATGGTGAAGGAGGGGACGTACACGCCGCCGGCCTGTCACTCAGGCAAGGAGGACCAGTCGCCATGACGACCAGACCTGTGTCGCTCTGCCGCTGTTGTGTATAGTAACTCAGATATCACTATTTCCTGTTCGCCTGTACAAGTTTGCAAATAAATGTTATTATCACCCACAACCCTCCTCCTCCTCCTCGTCTTCTTCTTTTCCTTCTGTCGTCGTCTCAGAAAAATATTTGGTTGAAAATATTTAGATTTAATTTCAACTAATTGATTTTTAAACACCTTTTTTTTTTTAAGCAGCAGAGCAGAGAAAAGAAACATGAGTTGTGACGAGTGAAGAAGACGACACCGAGAGAAACCAGCGGATTAAAAACAAACAAAAACTGGTCTTTACATTAAAGGGATAGTTCAACATTTTTGCAAATTGGCCCATTGCCATAATAATCCCTATAGTCATAGCAGTAGGTTCGTTACCTTTAATTGTCGGTGCAAGCTATTTTTCGAACGGCGGAGCAGAGCCGTGAGCTGCTCAGAGCTACGCTACGGAGGCTCATTATGGGATTTCTTGGTTTCACCTCATCAAACTCATCAAATACACAATCCAACAACTCCACAACGCTCTGGTGGACAAGTTGTGAGCTGCACATTCACCACGCTATGAGATAATAACACAACGTTACCACACAGAGTTGTTTTAGAGGGAAATACAGAGACTGCTTGATGAAAAACTGTCCCTGAAGGCAACGTGCATCAGCGGTTTTGCATGAATTTGCCTCTAAAACAACTCTGTGTGGTAACGTTGTGTTATTATCTCATAAATTCTAAAGTAAAAACAGCTTGCACCGACAATTAAAGGTAACAAACCTACTGCTATGACTATAGGGATTATGGCAATGGGCCAATTTGCCAAAATGTTGAACTATCCCTTTAACTCAAAGACCAAAAACAGCCTGTAGTTTATTGTACTCTACTGTTCATGTATCTGTGTCTTTAACCACAGTTGAGTTTCTCAGACCCACTGACCTGATTCTGTGGTGGTAAAGTGGTAAAGTGGGTGAAGGCTCCCGAGGGACGAGCGGAGCGGAGCGAAGCGACTCTGCTGATGATGATGATGAGACACAGATACAGACGGATGATGCTCTTTGACAACCGTGATTCAATTACCAGTGTTTAACATCAGACTGATGGGATTAGGAGGCTGCAGCTGTCGCCACCAGAGGGCGCCAGCAGCTCAGGTAAAAGGTGAGACAGTCTCTCTCTGCTTCTATAAGGAGATATTTCTGCTCTTATTCTTATCTCTTATTTCAACTCACAACATTTTGCAGAGACTTTAACCGAGTCTGTGCTGAAGCCTTAGGTTTTAATCTCACTGAGGTCGGACTGAGAATAAATTATAATGTCGCTCTGAGCTGCAGCGGAGGACACTGAGGTCGAGTCTGTGTTTATATTTACCCATGTTTTGGGGGGTTTAATGTTAATGAGGAGGAGTTCATTCTCTTTGATTTAACAAACTGGTTCTTTGGTTGTTATTAGACACAAGATTTAATAGATTTACTCACTTTTATGAGTTGACATTTAGACGACCAGTGGTGCATTTATTTTATTTTCTCTGGCTTTTATACTGTAATTTATTGGGGTTTTAAAAACCATGAGTCACAGCAATTACAATTACATTTCATTTTATTTGACTTTTCATTGGTAGGGTTGTTCTTTGTCACAGTTTTTCTCTTTTTTTATGTATCCTCTTCAATAATTTTTATCTGCACAAGCACCTTGTAACTTTTTTTTTTTTTTGTCGTTTCATATCTTTACAATGAAATAAGGGTTTGGCAACAATCCTCATAGCAGCATCACAATAAATACAGAATGAATTAATAGAAACACTAAAAACAATACATAGAAATACCTTAATGCTATAGATATTAGATCATTAAAGGAGAAGCTATTTGAAATAAAGGTTACGATCATTATTACTATTCCTTCTTTTTCCAAACCTACTAGAGATGTCTTTTTGCAGAATAATTCACTGTTGTGACTCGTGCTTTTATTTTGGCGGGGTGACACTGGGAGTATCTAGACCTAAAAAACCTCTACGTTTCTAAAATATTGGATTTTTAAAATATATATAAGTAATAATGTATAGATATGAGTCAGAAGCTAAAATCTGAATCAAAAAAAATGAAAAATGAACACAGTTCTTTATTGATACGATGGACAGAAACATTTCACTTCCCTCTGACCCCTCCACCCCCACTCAGACTTTTTATTTCAGATGACAGAGCAGCGATGACCGTCTGAATGCTCAAACAGGTCACGTCGTCAGGCCAAAGCGTCGGACTCGGACAGCGGCCGAGGCCTCGGGCAGAGTCTCACTCCCACACAGAGAAGCTTTGTCTTCCTCTTCATCTCCATCATCGTCCTCATTAAACTGAATCCACAGATAATTATTGTACAATAATGGATCTGTGACCTGCATCATCACAAGGTCTCAAAAATAAATCTAATTAATTACTGAGTCAAGTCAGATCTGAACCCACCACCGCCACCACTGAAAGGAATAGTTCACTCAAAATTAAAATTTCACTCATTATCTCCTACTCCCCCTCATGTGGACTAAGGGCTGGGAGAAGTTTCAGAGTCCTCCGTGGCTTCTCTGAGTTACAGGGGGTCTCGGCGTAGCAGTGCATGTCCATATGACGGTTGTGAATGGATACCAACTGTCTTCGTAACAAAAAGACACACCAAAAAACATCCAAATACCTCCATGCTGCTCGTATGTAATCTCGCGAGATTTGGACGGATCGGAAAGAGGAGCTTCCGCTACAAAACAAGCTTGAAATATAGACTTGTTTAATTTTTTTTGGAACAATTTCGCATTTCGGGGCTTCATTACAAGACGGACATTACATACGAGCAGCATGGAGGTATTTGGATGTTTTTTGGTGTGTCTTTTTGTTATGAAGACAGTTGGTATCCATTTGCAACCGTTATATGGACATGCACTGCTACGCCGAGACCCCCTGTAACTCTGAAACTTCTCCCAGCCCTTAGTCCACATGAGGGGGAGTCGTAGATAATGAGTGAAATTTCAATTTTGGGTGAACTATCCCTTTAAAGCTGTGTGTTTACAATCAATCCAACATGATCAATAATTAACTGCTGCTGAGTGAAGGAATGAGCAGCAGCTGCTTCATGTTGAACTTTAGCCTGTGTTTACTGTGACTGTGGCCTCAGGTTCATGGTGGTGGTGATGATGATGATGATGATGAGCCCGGCTGCTGTTTGATTAGAGCGGCTGCAGGGCAGATAATCCAGCTGTGAGGGAGGAGGGGGGGGGGGGGGGGGGGGGGGGGGGGGCAGGGGGGGAGACAGTCTGGATTATCCCACAGCAGCAGAGCCAGTCACACTGTATCACCACCTCCACCCCCAACACACACACACCGCTGCTCCACTGACACCGTCTGAGCTCCAGACGCCATGTTTCACACTCTGGTGTCCTGCTGCCACATAATAATAATCATAATAATAATAATTCATTAATTTAGTTAAATAAAGAATAAAAGACGTCTCCGCTTCAGACTGTTTAATAAAACAAACTAAAATCCACTGTATAACCAGAGTGTATTGGCTTTATAACTGATAGATTACACGTGATATAAGGTATGCAGGTTTATTTACATAGTGTCAATACTGTTTCATATGCGTGGATCAATATTTGTTAATTGGAGAGCTGAGATATACATATATACATATACAGCTCTGGAGAAAAAACAAAAAGAGACCACTTCAAAATGTTCAGTTTCTCACTTTGGTTTTATTCTTTAAAGTAGCCTACTGACAACATTTCTTCCAAATTTGAAATAAAATTATTGTCATTTAGAGCATTAATTTGCAGGAAAAAAATTGCAACTGTTTTTTTTTTTTACTTAGTAAGAGTTCAGTAATCAACATTGATGGAAGAACCCCAATTTTTATCACAGCAGTGGTTTTATAATCTTCATTAAATATGATTTTGGTTCATCAGTGCCTCATTAAATAGAGTGACGTGGCGTGAGCTTGTGTGGGAATCCAACAGACAATCGAACGGCTGCCAAACATGTAGAGATGCTGATTTATTAAGAAAACCTTTGGAGTGGTCTCTTATTTTTTTCCTGCAGGTTTTTATCGGTTTTTGTTTTGTTTTGTGTGTGTCAAAAAGAAGTGAGCAGCATTTTGTTTCTCACCTGTGGTTCATGCAACAAGTTGTAGTTGCAGCACCGATTCCTGATCTGTTGAGAATTTATTCTGAAAGAACACATTTATTACATATTATTATAAGAATTAACACGTTCAAATATAAGTTAATATTCATAAAAAACAGTTCATATATTAAATATGTAGTTAAAAAGAGGACTGAAATTCATTCAATTTTATTTGGTCGGACTTCAATACCCAGGATGCTCTAGGAATAAAAGGTGAACATTTTTTCCCTTTTTTATTTACTAATTGACGTCTGACTCATTTGAATCAACAGTCTCACTCCATCACTTTTTAGTTTCAAGCTGAATCTGAATCATCATCATATAGTCTCTGTATATAACTGGTCTGGTGCTACAGTAGTGGTGGTTTGTGTTGTGTTGTGGTGTGTTGTGTTGTGCAGACTGGGTGGAGCCCAAAACACCACACAGCCTGTGGCCGGGCTGTAAAAACCAAAACAATGAGCTGAAATATGCTGAACACGCTCTGTAGAGGAGGAGGTGATGATCCAGAGCCTCTCTTCTGATTGGCTGACTTGTTTTCTGAGCGGTCCAATTAAAAACAGAGCAGATTTCAGAATAAAACACTGATGGTGGTGATGGTGTTGTCCAGGTGGTGAGGAGGCGGGGCTTAGTTGTGACATCACAAAGTGACAGGAAGTCCTGACGGCAGCTGGTTTTAGTTTCTCTGTGGACTGAGGCTTTGATACTTTGACAGTTTGAAGGAGTTTAAACACAAACATTAACCTTTATTTTGAAGGAACTTTAACACAAACATACCTTTATTTTGAAGGAGCTTTAACACAAACATCTACCTTTATTTTGAAGGAGCTTTATACAACCATTTACCTTTATTTTGAAGGAGCTTTAATACAAACATCTACCTTTATTTTGAAGGAGCTTTAATACAAACATCTACCTTTATTTTGAAGGAGCTTTAATACAAACATCTACCTTTATTTTGAAGGACCTTTAATACAAACATCTACCTTTATTTTGAAGGAGCTTTATACAAACATCTACCTTTATTTTGAAGCAGCTTTAACACAAACATCTACCTTTATTTTGAAGGAGCTTTAACACAAACATCTACCTTTATTCTGAAGGAGCTTTAATACAATCATCTACCTTTATTCTGAAGGAGCTTTAATACAAACGTCTACCTTTATTTTGAAGGAGCTTTAATACAAACGTCTACCTTTATTTTGAAGGAGCTTTAACACAAACATCTACCTTTATTCTGAAGGAGCTTTAATACAATCATCTACCTTTATTCTGAAGGAGCTTTAATACAAACGTCTACCTTTATTTTGAAGGAGCTTTAATACAAACATCTACCTTTATTTTGAAGGAGCTTTAACACAAACATCTACCTTTATTTTGAAGGACCTTTAATACAAACATCTACCTTTATTTTGAAGGAGTTTTAACACAAACTTCTACCTTTATTTTGGAGGAGCTTTAACACAAACATCTACCTTTATTTTGAAGGAGCTTTATACAACCATCTACCTTTATTTTGAAGGAGCTTTAACACAAACATCTACCTTTATTTTGAAGGAGCTTTATACAAACATCTACCTTTATTTTGAAGGAGCTTTATACAACCATTTACCTTTATTTTGAAGGATCTTTATACAACCATTTACCTTTATTTTGAAGGAGCTTTAATACAAACATACCTTTATTTTGAAGGAGCTTTACTGTAATAATAACATGTATGGGGCATGTGTTTTTGTGACCTCTTCATGTCCAAGGTCAGCTCTTCTCCTCCTGCTGCTCATCTCTCCATCTCAGCATCTGTAATCAATAGATTTGTGAGCTACTCCCTCTCCTTCTGCTTCTCCTCCAGCTGTTTGGAGAGGGAGGGGGTGTTGTGTCCATACATGTGTGTGTGAGTGTGTGTGTACATAGGGATTATAAAAACCAAGATTAATACTATCACATGTGATCATCATCCAGCACTATAGCTGCTATATGTAATAATCCAGAGTGAGGAGGAAATATTCCAGTGTGAACGCCCTGTTCTCCCTCTCCTCTCCTGCCTGAAGTGTGAGAAAGTGTGTGTGCATGGAGTGAATGTGGATGTGTGAATGTGAATGAGTGTGTGTTTGGCAGTGCTGCTGATGACGCAGGGACACACAACCGAAATCTGAATTTCCGCGACACTTAACACACTCAATGGACATGGGTTAAGTGTCGCAGCCGTGAAAACTGCCTATTGAAGAGAAAGCGAGAGTGTGTGTGTGTGTGTGTGTGTGGCGGGGGGAGAGAGGGAGAGTGTGTGTGTGTGGTGGGGGGTTGTAGCCTAGACTATAAGGCGAGAAGAGAGGGAGAGAGAGGGGGAGAGGAGAGGAGAGGAGGAGGAAGAGGAGGAGGACAGCCATTACCATTCAGGATCACGTTGCCTGCTGCTCCACAGCCTCATCCCCGGCTGTGTGTGTGTTACAGCCTATATGTGTGTGTGAGAGTGTGTGTGGCAAGCGGCTCGGGGATTTTTCCTTTTTTTTTTTTTTAGGGAGGAAGCGTGGCGACAGGATCACGATCGGTGGACAGGAAAACATCCAACCTTTTTATTCATCCATCCCTTCCTTCCTTCTATCCATCCATCCGTCCGTCCGTCCGGGAGAAGGGAGCAGCGGCGGCGGCAGCAGCAGCAGCATCTCCCCGGCTTCCCTCGCTCTCTGCTCGGATACCAGGACCGCTGCTGCCCGCTGAAGGTAAGCAGCTCCGGAGCTCCAAACCAGCACCAACCCGTATAGCTATAGGCGATTATCTATCTATATCTATCTATCAGCACCTGTCGATCGATGACATTCATTTATTGATTATCAAGGATAATTTAGAAGAAGAAGGTGGGAAAAAAGTAACCGATCAGAACTAATCGATCAGCTATAAACTCACTTTACTATCATAGCCTATCATATCAATCCAGAACCACCGAGCTCTTTACATTCACATGTTGATGATGCATCGGGTTGTAGCTATAATGTGTCATAAAAATCAATAACGTGTTGATATAGGCTATATATAGCTATAGATTATTGGTTTTTGGGGTTTTTTTTCATCTCCGCGGTGCTCGGCGGAGCTGCAGCCGGATTTGGAGCCGCAGGGCCGGGTTCTGCTCGGTGCTGCTCGGGCAGAGTCACGGAGGGTTTGTGGGTCGTCGTGAGAAGCGGTTGAGGTTTTTTTTTTTTTCTTTCCCCACTAATGCGAGGCGAGACTCGGCAGTGGCAGAGACTCTCAGATGGAGAAATGTAATTAGTTGGTGTGATCCATCCGAGCAGCACATAGGGGCGGTGTGCTGGACAAAGAGCCCCCACCTCCTCCTCTTCCTCCTCCTCTACCACCATCATCAGCTCCAACGTTTAGCTCCATGTCTGACGTCCATTCATGCACACAGACACAGAGAGAGAGGCATGCATGCAGAAGTAGAGATATATTACTCTGCAAATCCACATGCAAATCCTCATCCAGATAGACAGAGACCCTCCCATCATCATCATCATCATCATCATCATCATCATCATCATCATCATCATCATCATCATCATCATGGCCTCCATCTCTACCTCCACCTGCTCTAGTAGATTCCCACTGGGCTCCATCGCCGCCTGCAGCAGCTTCTCCCTCTTTCTCTCTCTGTTTCTCTGTCTGGAAAACCTCAGTCATATCATATGATGCAAGGTGCACAGATAAATAATAATAATAATCCAGACTCAGAGCTCCATCACCTCCTCCTCCTCCTCCTCCTCCTCCTCCTCCTCCACCTCCTGCAGCTTTGTAGCAGATGGTCAAGCGCACATCTCCCCGCTGACCCCTCCAGCGCCTGTAGCTGCCTCCTCACATACAGTCACACACACACAACAAACCTTTTCATAACTCGTCGTCTCCACACAGGCTCATTTCTTTTTCTTTTTCTTTATTTTTTTTTCAGACTACAGACACACAGTGTGTTGTGTTGTGTTGTGTAGTTGTAGTTGTGTTACGGCTACAGGAGAAGCCTCCGTCTGTCTGTGCTGCTGCTGCTGCTGAGGTTAAATACTGAACATGTCTGTAATTTAATTTCATGTGAAGACTCTTTTCAGACATCATGCTCTTTGAATCAGGGTTTTTTACTTCTGTACTAAATCACAACGGTTTCACTGAAACCACAGAGAATCTCTCCACTTTTTTATTTTATTTTATTTCCCTTGTACCTCCAATCCTCTTTATCCATCCGCTCTGATTCACTGATTCGTTGTTTAATGCACATTGTAAGTTCACAGAGACCAAGGTGACGCCTCTGTTTAATCCCCACTGTTTAACACTGTGCAGAGAATCAAACTCTGTATAATAAAGTGATAAAGTTCCTGTGGAGATCATTATAAAGTAACTCCTCCTTCATTTCTTATTCTGTCTGATCAGCAGCCCAGAAATAAGACATTATAATAATAAAAAATGAAGAAAACCCCAAACTGTTTAACATGCAAACACCTAAACCTGTAAAAACAGAGGAGCAGCAGCAGAGTCAGAGAGGTGTGAGCGGCTGAGCTGAGGTCAGCGAATAATAATCAGCGTTTTATAGCTTCATTAATAATTTGAACAAAGTTAAAATAAAACAGTGGTTGGCTCATTATCTCCTCCAGTTGAAGATCAGAGCCTCAGATTGTTTCACATGGAGAAGTTTTGGGAAAAAGTGGTGAAAAAATGAAACTTTAAACTACACTTTAACTTAAATTTAGCTGTAATTAACTTGTGGATCGAGTAAAAACCTGCTTCTACCTGTGGATCATCAATAACAAGAGACAGAGAGAGAGATTTGGTATTTGCACAGTGACGTCCCAGAGCTGTAAATATTGATCGGTGTGTGTGTGTGTGTGTGTGTTAGATGGCTGTGTGATGATGATGACACATGATCACACCGGTCCAGTAAAAACCTCGGAGACATGTGACTCAACTCTGGCTGTTTGCTCTTCTTTCACTTTCCATCTCTTATCTCCGACTTTTAACCTGTGCACAACAAACACTTTCCCTTTTTCTCCTTCAATCTCTCTCTCTCTCTCACACACACACACACACACACACACACACAGACAGACACACAATCTCTCTCTCTTTCTTTTTCCATTCTCTATCTTTAATTAACTCTCCGTCTGTCCAGTCATCATGCTGAGTAGTAGCTTCGGTATTTTTTGGCAAGCTCATTTGGTTTGTGTTTATAATAGCCTATATGTGAATGCTTTTTCTCTGAGTATGTGTGTGTGTGTGTGTGTGTGTGTGTGTGTGTGTGTGTGTGTGTGTGTGTGTGTGTGTGTGTGTGTGTGTGTGTGTGTGTGTGTGTGTCTGGCCAGTTATTCACCCTGTCAGTCGGTGTGTTACTCATCAGGACTGTGTTTTCAGAGCAGAAGCTGCTCATTCATCCTCTGCTCCTTTTACAGTACATAACCAGTGATTTACGTGATGTTAAAGGGATAGTTCAACATTTTGGCAAATTTTCCCATTGCCATAATCCCTATAGTCTTAACAGTAGGTTCGTTACCTTTAATTGTCAGTGCAAGCTATTTTTAGAACGGCGGAGCAGAGCCGTGAGCTGCTCAGAGCTACGCTACGGAGGCTCATTATGGGATTTCTTGATTTCCCTTCATCAAACTCATCAAATACACAATCCAACAACTCCACAACGCTCTGGTGGACAAGTTGTGAGCTGCACATTCACCACGCTATGAGGTAATAACACAACATTACCAGACAGAGTTGTTTTAGAGGGAAATTCATGCAAAACCGCTGATGCACGTTGCCTTCAGGGACAGTTTTTCATCAACAGTCTCTGTATTTCCCTCTAAAACAACTCTGTGTGGTAACGTTGTGTTATTATCTCATAGCGTGGTGAATGTGCAGGTCACAACTTGTCCACCAGAGCGTTGTGGAGTTGTTGGATTGTGTATTTGATGAGTTTGATGAGGGAAACCAAGAAATCCCATAATGAGCCTCCGTAGCGTAGCTCTGAGCAGCTCACGGCTCTGCTCCGCCGTTCTATAAAATAGCTTGCACCGACAATTAAAGGTAACAAACAACTACTATGACTAACTATAGCAATTATGGCAATGGGCCAATTTGCCAAAATGTTGAACTATCCCTTTAAATATCATCATGCATCATGAGGGCAGTACGGTGGCCCTGAGGGGTGAACACACTGTTGCATCACACAAACCACAAACACTCTTTATCTTAGAAACAAAGCTTTGAACTCCAGAAGTTAAAACAACTTCCTGTTGTCGTGTTGTGTAACTCTGAATGTTTAAACACGTTGGTTTATTTTTTGCACAACTTTCTGTATTTATTGCAGCAGTTGTGTGTTTAAAATATCTTTAAATATCTTCTCTAGTGTGTCTATGAAGTTGTCGCCCGGGGACGAATAAAGTTTATTGAACTGAACTGAGTTGAACTGAACTAAAAACAGGCTGTTAATGTTGCTGTAAAGTGTGTGAGCAGCCAGTCAGCTGGTGAAAAACCACTGAGTAGGTTAGTATGATGATGTCACCGTTTCACAGATCAACCAATCAGATACCAATCAGCTCTGATGGTTTGAATGCAGCTTGTTGATCGAAATAAAACAGTTTTTGGTCAGTTTTTCTCATTTTATACGATAAAAGCAGAGACTCTGGATCTGGATTCATGTGTAGGACAGATGTGTTGTGTTGTGTTGTGTTGTGTGTGTGTTGTGTGTCTGAACTGAGCGTGATGTTTGTGTCCGACTGTGGAGCACGAGTGTCAGTGAATGTTTCGTCAGCGGCCGTTAGAGCGCAGGAATGCTGCTCTGGAATCACAGGGAGGCAGTTAGGACCGTTGCTCTGCTGCTAACGTCTGTTTTTCTCCTCCTCCGGCTTTCTCCCTTTTCTTTCTCTTTTGGATTCTTCACTGCCTCCTCCACAAAGTCTTCTCTCTCTCTCTCTGTGTGTTTTATGCCACTTCTTTTTTTTACTCCTCTTTTGTTGCACATAACCCTAACACACACACTAACACACACACTAACACACAGGCATGGCGTGGCCGGGCTGAGCTGAGCTGTGGGAACAGGCTGCGTCCATGTGAGTCCTGGTCGGGGTGTGAGTTATAAATCAGAGCAGTGAGGCATCAGCATCTCTGCATGGTCGCATTCAGCCGCCGCTGCTGCTGCTCACTGCAACAGGAAGAGGCAGCAGCCAAGAGCCCTGCATGGATATCACTCTGTGTGTGTGTGTGTGTGTGTGTGTGTGTGGCTCCGCTGCACACTTGCTGACCTGTGTGTATTTTTGTGTAGCCTACTGTAGCCTATATAAAGCAGTTAGTAGCCTATGTATACTAATCTATTTTAATTTGAATATATGAGTTGATTATTATTGTAATTTGAAGCAAAACAGGCAGTTTAAAGATGCTGTGTTTGGATTTTTCTCAATTTTGTCACAGTATTGATAATAAGTTGATTGATAAAATACAATAGATTCATAAATTACAAATCAGAATAACTGCCTTGGTGAGTTAAATTACAGTGGTTGGAACCAGTCAGAGTTGACTGAATGTCAAACTTGTATTTAGCCTTTGGGGGGAGTGTAGCGGATGTGCACTCACTCCACCCATAAAAGACGTGCTAACCAACCCACCAAGTGATTGTCAACCTCTTGGCGAAGAGGTTAGCATCGTCGCCTCTGGTGCGGGAGGTCGTGGGATCGAACCCCACCTAGGG
The DNA here is from genome assembly GCF_905171665.1 of Trachurus trachurus. Lineage (NCBI taxonomy): Eukaryota > Metazoa > Chordata > Actinopteri > Carangiformes > Carangidae > Trachurus > Trachurus trachurus. The sequence goes on from NC_139904.1 coordinate 1,773,770, forward strand.
CAGGCCGTGAGAAACACAACGCAGAGGGCCAGATCGACATCAGCTACAGGAGCATACATCAGTCCGACTGCCCAAAAGTCCGACGGCTCATTTCTCCGACTACCCATTCTACAGTGTTGAGGTTAGGTTTAGGGTAAGGTTAAGGGTTAGGTGAAGGTTAGGTTTAGGGTAAGGTTAAGGGTTAGGGCTACTTAAGTCGGAGAAGTGGGAGGTCGGACTAATGGACGCAAAAATAAAGAAATGTATGGTCGGAGAAATGGGTAGTCGGACAGACGTCATGCGCCCTTAGCCTTTAGCTGATGTTAGCATCAGTGAGCCTTTCCTTTCTTCTACTTGCTAACCAGACAGACGGCAAAATATAATTTCATATAGCCTATAAAAAAAGACGGCTGAATAAATAATGCTAACGTTAGCCATGTAGCAATAGCAAAACTTAGCCTACAAACATATCCTCATGCATTCAAGTTTATAATCTAATAATGACAGAGAGGCCATTCTCCTCCATTAACGTGATTTTGCCAATAATAGGCTACTTACGAACTTGTATTTTATCACGATAGACAACTGTTAATGCTAATGTTAGCTACTTAGGAATAGCTACATTTATAAACAGCATCTTTTAATCAGGATTGGTCAACAGAAAAACAGTGTTAGTTTTTAATTATCAGTATTTTTCAAGCAATTCATTGATTAATCAGAGTATAACTGATAATAATGATACGTTTAAATAAAAATGGTATTTATGTACCTTGAACTGTTTGTTTATCTGTAACTGTCATGCACTCAAGACTCAATCATTCTGACAGTAGATGTCCAGCCTGTGTTATAACGTCCGGTCTCACAATTAACCCTAAGGGTAAATTACTTAATATATTAGGAGGTAGAAAATACACCAGTTTGAACTAGTAGGCTATTGAACAGATTTTCCTGGACGTGATCTCAGTAGCAACTCGACAGAACTTCTTCAAATTTGGCTCAAACGCTCAAAGACTCAGAGATTCAGTTTTGGAGGCCAAGTTTCCAAAGATCTTACTATAACAACCTTTTTTGGCTTCGTGAATATCAATGTGATTTCTCAAGAGTTATTCAAAGGTCAAAGGTCAGTGTGACCTCACCCAATAGCCTACTTTTTAGGCTTATCTCACAACTTCACGCAGCGATTAGCTATGACAAATAAGGATAAACAAAGTTCTGGAACTAGTTTGAGTGGCGTAGGGATACGACCATGAGGAGGAGGAGGTTTCATTTAATTAGAAATCACAAGAAGAGGAATTTATTAATTAAAAATATTTATCTTGCAGTCCTGATTTGCAGCAGTGGGGCAAGTTATTGTACATCTGTGCATGTGTGTGTGTTTGTAGTGGAGAGGAGAAGAGAGTGAGTCTCATCATCTTCAGAAGATCTCAGTGTTTCTGCTTCCTCTCAGTTTCTTCTTCAAAGCTCTAGCTGGTTTTACCCTCTGAGCTGTAATGACACGGTGCGGCTTTGAAGCTTCCCCTCTGGCTCTATTTATAAAACCGCTAGTTGCTATAGTGGCACTGACTCACACACACACACACACACACACACACACACACACACACACACACACACACACACACACATAGACAGAGAGAAAGAGAAAACACCAACATCAGGACAGATAGAAACACAGCTGTACACTGGAGAACCGCGGTGGGTTTTGGGTAGTTTGGGCTTTCTCTCTCTCCCTCCGTCTTCCTAGAGGCGTTGCTGTGGAGACGGGATTCAGGAAGTGGGGCTCTGCCAGGCCAGCGGTCTCGCCAGGGGCCAGCAGAGGGAGGAGGAGGAGGAGGAGGAGCAGGAGGAGGAGGAAGAGGAGGGTTTTTTTGGCAGCGGTGGTGCAGATGGAAATCCCAGCCGTGGTGTTGAACTCACAGATCGTACACAGAGACATTCCCACCCAGTGACCAGCGCTCCGGTCACGCTGCCTCAGGGCTGTGTGTGTGTGTGTGTGTGTCACAGTTTGGACTTCAGCTGAGTGAGTGTGTGTAGAGTTCCTCTGAGGTCTTTGTGACCGTTTTCTGTCAACCAACAGTTGGTTGATGATAACTTGTTAAGACTCAGACTCAAGTCCCACTGGGGGCTTTTATTCTGAAAAACCTTGTAGCTGTTCTGAGGAAACAAAAGTGAAACCTCACAGGGAGCTTATGCATGTAAACCAACCAACACTGATCATTTTAACAGTAAAAAACAAAACAAAACATGATTTTTTACTTTTACTCTTTAGAACATGACGTGAATCTAATAAATATTTCTCTTTCTGTGACCTTCAACCTTTTGAGCTCCAGACGTATCTTGTTGTAGCATGTTCAGCTTCGTAGGAACAACACACAACAAGTGTGAATAATGAATTAATATAACAGAGATATTGTTAAAGGGATAGTTCAACATTTTGGCAAATCCTCCTCATAGCAGTAATTGCCTTTAATTGTTGGTGCAAGCTATTTTTAGAACGGCGGAGCAGAGTCGTGAGCTGCTCAGAGCAACACTACGGAGGCTCATTATGGGATTTCTTGGTTTCCCTCATCAAACTCATCAAATACACAATCCAACAACTCCACAACGCTCTGGTGGACAAGTTGTGACCTGCACATTCACCACGCTATGAGATAATCATGTAACATTACGAGACAGAGTTGTTTTAGAGGTAAATGCAGCCGGAACTACATTCCAGACACGACTGCTGGGCGGAGGGATTTCAAAAGCGCAAAGTAGTTCCGAGGATTTGCTTCATGTGTCGTAATGTTACATAATAATACATGATTATTTCATAGCGTGGTGAATGTGCAGGTCACAACTTCTCCACCACCTGCAGACAAGAGTTGGTTTCTCTAAAGAAGATTTAAAAACCAGTGATCAGATGATGCTTTTTTCGTTTCTCCGCCCTTTTCTTTCTTGTGATTATCTCAGTGACTCTATGAAAAAACGTCTTGCACAAACATTCACAATGAACTGCTTCGATTTGGGTCAAAGTCAAAGGTCAAAGGTGATGGTAGTGGTGGTGACCAGAAGATACAGTTTTGACCTTGTAAATGCGATAGCTGGGATTCTTTGAGGGAACTTCTTTAAATTTAATAGAAACGTTCACTCTGACTCAAGGAAGAACTGATTAGATGTCGGTGGCTAAAGGTCAAAGCAGGTTTAGTATAAATTGTTGTGGTGACGGGTGTAAAACCTCTGACATCTTGACTGGTTGGTTGACGTCTGTGAGCTGGAATCGAACCGACGATTCTCTGAGACGCTCGTCCACCTGCCGAGGCCCCGAGGAGCCGTAACACAAGAGCCAATAAAAAACCACTTCATTGTGTCAGAGCTGCAGCCGCCGGCGCAGTGCTGAGATCGGACGTATTGATTCATGTATTGATCCTGTGTGATGGACAGATGAGAGCATCAGCTCCCTGGAGGCTACACACACACACACACACACGCACACACACGCACGCACGCACGCACGCACACACACACACACACACACACACACACACACACATAGACACCTGTGTTTACTATCAGCTGTTTTTCTTTGTTATAATAAACAGACAGTGGTTTTATTAAGACATTACACAGATGTAGAGAAGAAGCAACAGATCAAGAGAAAGAGAAAGAGGAATGAAAAGAAAGAAAGAGAAAGAAAGAACGAAAGAAAGAAAGAGGAAAGCTCTTTCTCTCTCATCTCACCAACATATTGACTCTTTTTTATAAATAGAAACCAGACAAGCTTTGAAATCTCATCTCTTTCTCTTCCGCTTCCTCTCTCTCTCTCTTTTCTCTCTCCACTCCTCCATCACAGTGATCTGTCGTTCATCATCACACTTGGCCTCGTCCATGTGATCAATTAATCAGCTGAAAAAGAAGCTGCTGCTGCTGCTGTTTGAAATTGAAACTTTAAGGCGCTGCTGTTTTTTTTTTCCCCTTCAAAATAAGAGTCTGATTTGATTTAAGTTTTACATTTGTGATGAATTTAAACATAATTTAGGACATAATCACATTTTTGCAACCTTGAAACTTTGCATTTTAATAGAAGATGCAGTAATATATATACTATATACACACGTTAGTCTAAATAAAAAAGTCCTTAAAGGGATAGTTCAACATTTTGGCAAATTGACCCATTACCATAACCCCTGTAGTCATAGCAGTAGGTTCGTTACCTTTAATTGTCGGTGCAAGCTGGTTTTAGAACGGCGGAGCAGAGCCGTGAGCTGCTCAGAGCTACGCTACGGAGGCTCATTATGGGATTTCTTGTTTTCCCTCATCAAACTCATCAAATACACAATCCAACAACTCCACAACTCTGTGTGGTAACGTTGTGTTATTATCTCATAGCGTGGTGAATGTGCAGCTCACAACTTGTCCACCAGAGCGTTGTGGAGTTGTTGGATTGTGTATTTGATGAGTTTGATGAGGGAAACCAAGAAATCCCATAATGAGCCTCCTCTGTAGCGTAGCTCTGAGCAGCTCACGGCTCTGCTCCTGATTATGGCAATAGGCCAATTTGTCAAAATGTTGAACTATCCCTTTAAGTATTATTGAACTAACAAACCTGTCTGTGCAGATATCTTGATTTTCTCTTGTCTTGACACTTTTTTTTATCTCAGCTGCAACAACAAACGTTCACCGGAGACAAACTCAGATTAGACTTCTGGTGGCTGAAGGTCAGAGGTCAGAGGTCACGATGATGATGATGTCACAACAACATGATCTTGTCCTTGTGAACGCGGTATCTAAACTAGAACTAAACATTCACTTTGACTCGAGGACGAGCTGATTACATTTTGGGCGTCAAAGGTCAATGTGACTTCATGAAACACTGTCAAAGCACCGATGACAAACCTTCACAATAAAATGGGCTGCTTTATACGACTGTGGACAGGGCCGTTGCTAGGAATTCTGGGCCCCCTTAAAGAATACTAAAGTGGGCCCCTCCCCCTAACTTTTCCTTTTTTTTTTTCTTAGACTACGTATGTATTATGGTTTTTTATTTAGCCTTCTTTGTTTTGATGCTAATGCAGCATTACACTGCAAAAACTCAACTTTTAATATATTAAAAGTAGCTTGTTTTTAGACACTTTTTACTTATTTCAAGCAGATTTTCACTTGGAATAAGTAGAAAAAATCTGATAGTGGAACAAGTTTTTCTTCCTTATTACAAGCACAAAAAACTTACGTTCACTGACAGATTTTTCTATTTATTGTGAATTTAAGTGAAAATTATCTAAGAACAAGTTAATTTTTAGGTGATGAGTCTTATTTTAAGTGGAAAGAGATTAGTTTTGACTAGAAATGAGACATTTGGACAAGAAATAAGACAAATATTCTTGGAAAGATGTTGAGTTTTTACAGTGTACTATGAGTATTAGTCAGGGTCTTACGCAGAATAATTCAGTCATACAAAGATTAGACTACTGGGGTTTTTTATGGGCCCCACTGGGCGCTGGGCCCCTAGAGTTATCATCACCTTTCTCCCCTGTACAACGGCCCTGACTGTGGACAAACAGTTCTTCTACTCACTCGTTCGTATCAGTATCACCTCTTTTCCTCCGTCTGGACACGATGACAAACGTAACCCAGTTGTTTCTTTTCCTGCTGAATCGTTGCATCATTGATGACTCTCGCCTCATCGCACCGGGAGTCAGCGATGAATTATACAACATCTCCACTTTGTCTAAAGCTCCTTCTTCTCCTTCTCCTCCTCCTTCCTTTTCTCATTTTCTCCTTCTTCTCTTTCCCCACATTTCTTCTCCTGACCTTGTTTCTCATTCCACATCCTTCCTCTTCTCCTTCCTTTTCCTCATCCCTCCCTCTCTGGGAGTACTGTAGTGTAGAGGGGATGCATGGAACGCTGTCTTGGATGACAATAGAACAAAGATTTGCTTATAGTTTGGTCACATTTTTACTTAAAGCAGAAGTAAGCGATCCGGTGGTTTTGGCTAATGCTGCGTTCCAGGCAGGCTTTTGAAACCGTAAATTACAGCTTCAAGTCACAACTTACGACTTTGTAGCGTTCCAGGCAACCCACTCGTGTTTCTCCGACCTGTTTTACCTGTGAAAGTCACTATAACGGCCACTCGTAACTTCTGACCCGTGAACTCGTACCAGATCGAACTGGTATGACTTCACAGGTCGGAAAAACACGAGTTATGAGTTGCCTTGAACGCACCATAACGTCTTGTCAGCCGATGGAGTTAGCAGCCCCCGCCCTCGTCATGGATCTATTGGTCCTCGTCCCTATGTCACCACATTCAGGCGCATCCCTTGGCTGCACACACAGAGAGGACTGCCCCTTTATGCCGTTCTCTCTCCTCATTGGATAAAACTTGTAGGATACGAGAAAAGTTTTCTCCTCGGCTCAGAGCAGAGCAGAGTGACTGACAGACCCGTGTTTCAGACCAAACACTCTATGTAAGTGATTGCTGTCGGAAGATATAACTATTTAAGACTTATATTAACACAAAAATATCACTTACTTCTGCTTTAATATTTATCATGTGGGAAAACCTAATAATTTGTTGTTGCAGCTACAAACTACTAATGATAGGCGGCTATGCAACCAGGCTCATTTTACTCTGCCTCTACCAAGAACTGAGACGCTTACTGTAGGAGAACTGTCATGTACAGAGCAGTGACGTATTGAAATCGGCTCCCACGATATATGACCAACATTGAAAATAAATGGAGATTCAAAAAGAAAATAAAACAGGCCATTATTAGTAAAGAACTTAGATTTTTCTAAGGTTTTGAAAAGTCAAAGTTGTTTTTGTATTTTTTATTATTATTATTTTGTTTTGTTTTTTTGTTGTTTTTCATTTATTAAAAGGGACAACGAGGAGTTTCTATTTGGTTATAAAAAAGTTTCATATCAATGTGGATGAATCTCCGTTACCACTTGTTAATGGTCCATTTTAGATAAATCTATGGTTTTGTCTCTATGGTTATTTTGTTATTATTAGTGGTGGTGGAAATGCTGGGCGAGCCGACCAGCGTTTCTTTACTTTCGGTTTCGTGGCGAGTCATGAGAATAACGCCGCCGAATCTCTGTTTATGGTGGGAACTACGACGGTATGTGATCGTCTTCCAACCTCTGACTTTAATTCTTGATGAATGAAAACATGAGTCTGTCTTGCACCGGTCAAAGAATTTCACGGTGCGGAGGCTCATAAATGTAGTGTGGAAACACTTCACTTTTACAAAACTCCTCGTTGTCCCTTTAACGTGAGACTTTTTTATAACCAAATAGAAACTCCTCGTTGGCCCTTTAAAGTATATTGAATATTGAATTGAATTGAATTGAAACTAAACTAAACTAAACTAAACTAAACTAAACTAAACTAAACTAAACTAAACTAAACTAAACTAAACTAAACTAAACTCTCTCTGTCTCTCCTTGCAGCCCTGAAGTGACATGGAGTCGTCGGATGATGACACGCTAAGCGAGCGCTCCTGCGTCAGCGAGCCGTCCTTCAGGAGCGAGCGCTCGGGGGGGTCGTTGTCCCCGTGCACGTCGGGCCTGGTGGGGCCCCCGGGGGACACGTTGCCATGGAACCTGTCCAAGCACGAGAGGAGGAAGAGGAAGAGCCAGGACTCGGTGCTGGACCCGGCCGAGAGGGCGGTGGTTCGCGTCGCAGGTAAGAGATGGAGAAACCGCCGCTGCCTTTACTGTTTGTCTTTGAGCAAAGCATCATGGGAGATTTCTCTGTGTCTGCAGCCACAGGAAGCGTCCTGTGATGATGATGAGTGTGTGTGTGATGGTGGTGAAGCAGTTTTATAACAGAGAAGATTGATTGACAGAGATGATGATGAGACTTTTTTTTTTTCATTTTTCCACAAAACAAAAGAAAACATTCACTGATATAACGAATAACGAATGTGTGTGGTTAGACGAAGCTGAGAAGCTAAAATCTCTTTTTCATTTGAATATTTTTGCATTTTCTTTATTTCTTGAAAAGGCTTGGGAAATGAGACGAAGAGCGATGTATAGTTGAGAACTGAAAGTAATCTTAAATTGTTTCTTTATGTCACACCTGTGTGGCAGGTAACACCAACAGGAAGGACTGTCTAGTCTTTGTATTTGCTATTGTGTCCTGTAATCTCATATGGGATGGGCCACAGTGGTGGCACGAAAATTCATTCATTTATTCATTCATTCATTCACTGACATAGGACCCTATGAATTGAAATACAAGTAAATAATATGCAATAGAAATACCATAAAGAGAAATCACACGGAGAATAGGTATTTGCACCAAAGGGAGTAACACACTGCAAAAACTCAACATCTTTCCAAGAATATTTGTCTTATTTCTTGTCAAAATGTCTCATTTCTAGTCAAAACTAATCTCTTTCTACTTCAAATAAGACTCATCACCTAAAATTAACTTGTTTTTAGATCATTTTCACTTGTTTCAAACAAATTTTCACTTGAAATAAGTAGAAAAATCTGCCAGTGAAAGCAAGTTTTTTGTGCTTGTAATAAGAAAGTAAAACTTGCTCCACTATCAGATTTTTCTACTTATTTCAAGTGAAAATCTGCTTGAAAGAAGTAAAAAGTGTCTTATGTGAGGAGTCCTAGAATGAGATTTGTTTTGAGTAGAAATGACATTTTGACTAGAAATAAGATGAATATTCTTGGTAAGATTTTGAGTTTTTGCAGTGTAGAGAGTAATACAGTTCCACCTTTGTTCAAAAGTCTCCATTTTCAGTTCATTCGTTCCATATGTAGACCCTTTTCAGTCTCTGTACCCACTGAGTTATGGTCAGTGGTTTTGGATCCTTCCAGTTACAGTAACAGTTATCTTTTTTTTTTTTTTTTTGCAATCAGTAAAAGTATCTTATGGTAACATGTATCTTTGATCTGAACTATATGTCTCCAGAGGTACAGTAGTACAGCTCCCAGCAGGAATATCAATGGGTCTAATGGGGAATTCACTTGTAAGATCTTGTCAGTTTCTTCCTTGACTCTCTTCCACAATTCTTGGATAACTGGGCAGTCCCAAAAGATATGAGAATGATCTCCAATGTTTCCACATTTTCTCCAACACAATAATTCCACATTAGGTTCTTTCACATACCTTGGAATTATTATTATGTGGTGTATTGAAATACCTTATTTTTAATTTCCAGCCGAATTCTCTCCATAACTGACTATATTAAGTCCTTTATGACAATTTATACGCAGCTCTTCCCATACGATGATGATGAGACTTTTAACACTGATGCTTTTTGCTTCTCTTCATCGCTCTAGTCTGAGTCGTAGTTTCTTCATGTTCCCGCTTCGTTCTCCTTCTCGTCATTTGCATGTTGACATTTTCTCAGCAGCTCTTGTGCGACGGCCCGAGCCGCCCTCTGGCTCCTGTACGAGGACAAACCCACAGCGAATAAAATGTCACAGAGACGACGAGATACAGATCTGGTTCTGGCATCTCTGGGAGTTCAGCACTTAGATGACAAAAAAATACAAAAAAGCAGCTATGATTGGAAGTTATTGGTTTTTATCTCGTTAATCACAATTTGAATCTTGTTTTTCTGTCTTGGTTCATGTTTGAAGATGAGATTTGATAAAGACGAGCGCATGTTTCCGTTTAGTTGATTCATACAACACATGCATTCACTTTGAGGTGGTTTTATTGTCTCCATCTGTGCATGCGGAGGTCAAAGGTCAAAGGTCAAGGTGAGGAAGCGGTCAGTCAGGTGAGGGGTCAAAGCACTGCTCAAGCTCAAGAAAACACTTTACTGTGTCCCCCCAAAAACACTTCCTGTTGTGTTGGGAGTTGGTGATGAAGTCCTTTGCAGTGCATTGAGCCTTCAGGGCCACCATTTTTAATTTTTTTATTTTAAATGTATTTATTTAAAAGGGACAATACACATTAATGAACATTCGTACGTGTGCACAAATGTAAATGCGTCAGAGTTAGCAACTTGCTAATTTGCATCCGTAGTCCCTTGGCAGGTAACACACAAACAGACAGAAATACACAAGAATTATACAGTGGTTCACAATCATATACACATTCATACCTATACATAAAGTGCATGTGATCTGTAAAGTGCCTGGTATAAAGTGCCAGTTTCTAAAGTGCAAGTGCAAGTTTAAATAGATAAAGTACAAGTCTGTTCACCTCTCTCTCCTTGTTTCATAATTGTGAGGATTATTTGCTGTTTGAGGCTTTTAGCACATTAATGTTTGTCAGTGGATCAATACCCAGCTCTTAGCGTTTTAGCTTCACCTCCGCTCACCCTGCAGCAAACAGAGGAATCAGCTCAGAAACCCTCCAGCACTTAACCACAGTTTATGTTTGTATCACACTGAAGACTGAGACTTTTCAGCATCGTTTATTCATACTTTTTATTTCCTTTATATCTCCGTCTGTGTCTGTTGAGTTGACGTGATTCAGTGTTTCGATTAATGTCAATAAACAACAACACACAGAGATGCTGTGATATAATATTACAAGTCTGGAAACTAGAGGTGTGTCCTTTTCATAGTCAAATCTGATTCGTCAGATGTTGTTTTTTCCATTCATTCATTCATTCATTCATTAACCTTTATTTAACCAGGCAAAATTGCTACGAAAAAAATTCTTATTTAGGCAAAGGCCTGGTTTCTCATTGATTCATGATCACATTTGAGTCTTTTGCCACTCTGGAGAAAAGAGTTAAAACACCCGAATAAAGAAATGTAATTCTTCAGTTAGCTGTGAGATCACAATAACAGGTCATTCTCCATCCTTCCTTATGATCTCACTCACTAGGCTGCATGCAGGACATCACCGTCTCTCTTCGGTGCAGCGATGACGAGTACGAGTACGAGTATGTGCTGTGAATTAACAAGTGTGTATGGTGGATGAAAACGTGGAGTCGCATCGTTGTGTGGCCGTGATGTGTGCATCAGTGTTTGTGGTGATAGACGGGTGTGCCGTTCCTCCAGCACTCATTGTGATGTTTCTATGTTTCTATCTAAACAGTCTCACCTATATTATAAGAAAACTAATTCTATGTAAAACCAGATGTTCAGCAGCAGGGAGCACCCCTACGTATATTCAGAATGGTACGATCCTTTTTGCGACGATTCAACGACAAGGTCCATAGTCGAATCAGAGCTCTTCCGAATCAAATCGTCGAATATGGTCGACTATTCGAGGTCATCCTCTAATGGAAACAGAAGATTTTAGTGACCTGACTTGTTACTGAGAAAATAAAAGTATAGTTTTTATATGAAGTGATGACGTATTGTGAAGGTTTCTGTCCGTACGTCTTAGAAACGCTGGCAAAAACGTCCACCAGGCCTCCAGGACGAGCTGAGTTTGGTGCCATTATAGAACTTTTTATACCATTTGTTCATATTTTCTATGATTTTTGATCCAGTTGGCGGATGGATACGACCACGGTGAGGTGTAGTATAGTTCTGCTGCTGTTACCACTGATGCTGCATGTAAAGAGGGGGTGGGGGTGGGGGTGGGGCGACCACAGCACAGTAAAACCTCCTAGACATGGAAGCAGCATGTAGGTCAGGACAGAGTGAAGGTTGATGTCTGGCTCGGAGGACTTCCTGTCTGTCTGTCGGCAGCCGCCTCCAGAGCTGCTGCTTTAAATCTGTCTTTCTGGCTTTATCATCATCATCATCATCACCATCCACGACTCTTCACCTGATCTGGAGTCAGTGTGAGTCAGGAGAGCTGCAGCTGCAGGATCATTTCACTTGTTTAAGCTCCGTTCAGTCGGTATTACTGTAAAGTGAAGTTCAGAGCTGAAGGAGTCGTTGTGCACATGTGTGTGTCTGTGTTGGATGTTGTGTTGGTGAGAAGAAATGGAAAAGGAGGAAGCAGGAAAACTTCTCCATGAATGAGACAAGTGTGTGTGTGTGTGTTTGTAAGACGGAGGAAAGAGAAACATCAGAGTCAAAAACAGAATCGGAAACTGAAACAGAATCAAAATGCTAAGTGGAAATAAAATGAGGAACATGAGATGAGTGTGTGTGAGATGGAGGAAAGAGAAAATATGAAACTAAACCTTAATTATTGTTCATCAAAGAATAGGGAATGTAAAATGGGTCATAGACATAGAAATAAAGAAAACATATAATACAAGATGAATATACACATAAAATATATAATGTGTCCCTAATATATAAAAGAAAAAACAAGAATATGAGTTTAAAATCTGCATTTATGAGTTGAGGATAAGTCACAGAGAGGAAGAAGAATCTGCACATGAATGTTAAATGACCTGTGCATGTGTGTGTTTGTCACAGTAAGAGTGGGATAATAATAGATTAAAGACAGAGAGAGAGAGAGATGGAGAATCTGTGAAGGTTTCTGCAGCAACTTGTGACATTTTTAAAAGTCAAATCATGGAGAAAGGAAGAAAGAGACGTGATGGTTTACATGTGACGTCTAATTACAACCAGAATCTGGTTCATCGAGGCTTTAACGTCCTGTTCCCGCATCAGTTCCACATTCTCCATCAATGTTATGGTTTTAATAAGAACATGAGAAACATAAATCTATAAAGAAACGTCTTTTTGAAGCTGAATTTTATCATGAAAACTCGATTTGTTTTGGTAAAATTTGAGAATTTGATTCCAGTGAATCTGTGGAAGCTGCACATGGGGAGGGAAATACAAATGATGTCATGTAATATGGTTTTAATGAACAAAGTTTTCCGCTTTTCCTCCTCCTCCTCCTCCTTTCTTACTGTTTTGGAAGAAGCTGGTCTGTAGTGGAAACTCACAGCTGTGCCGGTTTGGACGCCAAGAGAATCAAAAAGAAAAAAAAAGAAATCTGTCTCTAGAAAGGTCAAAGAAAAGAAATAAACAAACATTTATGCGTTATTTTCTGTAATTATTAAAATATGCAGTGAGACTGGGAGGTTTTCCAGCCAGCCGCCATATTTGGATGCTGGCAGCGTCACACAAACCTCCACGTGGACGTCTCGCGCCTCGTCTCGTTTCCTGAAGCTGAAGCTGCGACGCTAACGAGTCTCATTATGAAGCGCGGAAAAAAATGCAAATGCAGCAAACTGATTCGTCAGCTGAGCTCTGATTTAACGAGCTGCTCAAACGTTTCCCAGTTTAAACTCTCTCCCATGAGAGACTAAACGGAGGAATTTAGACCTGAATCTATTTCTGTCATGTCCACTTTTTACCCATTTAGGGTAATTAGGGCAAAATGAACTGTGATGCCCTCCCACCACCACCACCACACCCCGCTCCACCCCAGCCTTCAAATAGACACATCACACTGATTTATTCATGAATACACACCAGACGAGCTCGTTAGAAACCTAATTATGAAGTTTTTATTATTGGGTTTAATACCCGTCATAGATGAAGTCGTAACTCAGATTAAATCATTCGTGGTTTCAGATGATAATTTAGTTTAATGAGGCATATTTTTTGCAAACAGTTAACGAGGTAATAGCTTTTTTGTGGACAGAGTTGAGCCTTCAGCCGTTAGTCTTTATGGCAGTTTATTTAAGCTAAGCAAATGTTTTATCTGACACTTGGCAATAAATATTAATTATTCCTCTCTGGTTTTAAGTGAGTGTGAACTGAGGACACAACTTTATAAATTACTAATTGTACCTGAACGCCTCTTGTAATTTAAAGGGATAGTTAAAAATTTTGGCAAACTGGCCCATTGCCATAATCCCTATAGTCATAGCAGTAGGTTCGTTGCCTTTAATTGTCGGTGCAAGCTATTTCCAGTTATTATCAGTTTTATCCAGTTATCATTATGGGATTTCTTGGTTTCCCTCATCAAACTCAAATATCAAATACACAATCCAACAACTCCACAACGCTCTGGTGGACAAGTTGTGAGCTGCACATTCACCACGCTATGAGATAATAACACAACGTTACCACAAAGAGTTGTTTTAGAGGGAAATGCAGAGACTGTTGATGAAAAACTGTCCCTGAAGGCAACGCGCATCAGCGGTTTTGCATGAATTTACATCGAAAACAACTCCGACAGTGCCAAAATGTTGAACTATCCCTTTACTAACACAACTAAACAGATGGATTGCATGAAAACAAACCAGATGAAAGAATAAAATATCAGCAGTCGAATCTTCTTCTTATTCAGACTTAGTAATAAACAAACTTCTTATTCCAGATGATTTTAAATCCTCTGCCTCGTCCTGATTGGCTGTCGTCTCTTCGCTCTGTTGATTCGCTCGCTGAGCACAGAGAGGTTCACGACCAGCGCTCACTCGTCCGTGAAGCCTATTGTGATGATATTACTTTTTTTTTTTCTTTTTTACATAATATGGACAGTGTGTTTACATTGACCTCGATCTCCATTCAAGCCGAAGCTGGAATGTGGACGATGAATATATTAACCTGCTCACACAGAGGTCACACTGTAATAACACAGAGGAGGACAATGGAAAACAACACTGTATAATCATAACTACACACCGTCCAGCATTAGTTATGTATTATTAGATACTTAATTTATCATCATATTGATACTAATTAGTCTGTAATTCGTAATCACAGCTATAAATGTTTAATGAACCAATCTATAATGATTAATTATTGTATTTTCATGTGATGGATTCAACATTTATGGATATAAAGTATGATATCAATGACAAACCAGTTATTTGGGAGGTTAATTAGATCATTTATGAAGTGTCCGTTAATGAATAATAAACTATTTAGATGAATATTTACATACAGACATGAATTTATGATCAGTGAATGTGTTTATACACTTTTTAATACCACAGCTAATGATTCATTCAGGTATTTACTACTTAAATACTTTTAAACCACTCTAAACGCATCTCCTAACCAACTCTTTTGTAATTGATATAATACTTGATTTATGAAGGTTAAACCCATCATTTATTAGTGTAGTATAAGTATAATGTATGAAAATTCAATCGTGTTTATTGATTAGGATGATTACAAACAGGAAAAACGACGTGTAACAGGTGAAATTTTACTGAAATATAAAAAGAGTGGAGGAGGGAAAAGTTGTTGTTTCTCGACGAGAGCTGAACACTGCAAAAACTCAAAATCTTTCCAAGAATATTTGTCTTATTTCTTGTCAAAATGTCTCATTTCTAGTCAAAACTAATCTCTTTCCACTTCAAATAAAACTCATCACCTAAAAATGAACTTGTTTTTAGATCATTTTCATTTGTTTCAAACTAATCTTTACTTGAAATAAGTAGAAAAATCTGTCAGTGAAAGCAGGTTCTTTGTGCTTGTAATAAGAAAGAAAAACTTGCTCCACTATCAGATTTTTCTATTTATTCCAAGTGAAAATCTGCTTAAAAGAAGTAAAACGTGTCTAAAAACAAGCTGCTTTTAATGTGATGAGTCTTATTTTAAGTAGAATGAGATTAGTTTTGAATTGAAATAAGACAAATATTCTTGGTAAGATTTTGAGTTTTTGCAGTGAAGTCAGAGGATGAAGTCATGGAGGAGAGAGAGAGCGAGAGAGGGAGGGAAACACAGGCGGCTTTGTGAGGAGATGAGTTGAGTTTAATTCACCCTGCAGAGAGAGAGAAAGAAAGAAAAAGAAGGAAAAAGAAAGAGAGGTCGTCGTGGTCGTCCTGACTGGACTCTGCTGCTGCTGCTGAGCATGTCAATGACACAGAGCTGCTCTTCATGTGGATGTAGTTTGGTCTCAGAAACCCGTTGTAATGATTTACAGTCGTGCACGATGGATTCAATCAACAAACCACAAACAACAAAACTTCTCAAAAGTTGGTTTTATTTTGTGGTTGGAACCAAAAACACTCCACTGTAAAACTGTCACAGCATTAAAATGTTAAAAAATGTTCTTTATTTAGCGTTTTATGTAACATCTGCTTGGTTTTTCCTGCAAAGATTGGAGGCCAAATATCAAAGGTCAAAGGTCAAAGTTCATGTATTTAGCAATTTAAAGTTTTAGATTCAACAAGACCACAATTATGTTAGAAAGGAAATCAAATAACGAAATGAAATGAACCTGAATTTTATTTGTGAAATTGAATGATATTGGTAAAATTTTCCTAAATATGAAAGTCTTCGCTCTCGAATCATGCGACCGTCAGTCACCAGTGTCGAGAAACTGAGACTAAAATGATTTTTTATCCTCCGTCCTCACAAGACAAATCGCACGAGATGACACAGAGGAAAGTGTGTACATGCAGTGTGTGTGTGTGTGTGTGTGTGTGTGTGTGTGTGTGTGTCCCTCTGCAGCAGTGATAATTCACATCAGGACCCCAGACGTCGCTGCCTGCATGTAACCGAGGCGTCCGAGGCGGCGCCTGCTGCTTTCTCTTCTTTCTCTTCTCTTCAGGCGGATGAACGGACGCCTCGGCTCATGGGGTCCCAGACTATATTATTATTCCCCTGTTGCCATGGCGACGTTGGCTATCCTCCGTTCGTTTCCATGGTTGTGAGAGACGAGGAGAAGCAATGGCTATGGGGGGTGAAAGAGAGGGAGGGAGAGGGAGAGGGAGAGTGTGACACTGGGGTATAAAAGAGGAGGGCAAAAACAAATAGACTGAGAGAGAAAGAGAGGGAGAGAGTGTCAGAATTTTAATTTGGAGCGAGAGAAAAGAGGAGAAAGAGAGAAAGAGAGAGGGAGAGGGAGGAGTGAATGATCGAGTCAGTTTAAAAGCTAATGAAGAGAAGGAAAGAAAGAGGGGGAAGGGAGGAGGTGAGAGGAGGAGAGAGAAGAAAGAGAGAGATGACTTTAAACTAAAGGAGAAATAGATTAGAAAAGAAAAAGAAGAAAGAGAATGATTAAGAAAAGGAATGAAAAGTTAGAAGAGAGAGAAAGAGAAAAGAGAAGGAGAAACTGGCATGGAGGGAAACTGTGACTCAGGTTGAAAGAGAAAGAAAGAGAGAACAAAACACAGAGAGAGGTCAAGAGAGTTCACTAAAAAGATGTGAAGAGAGAGAAACATAAAGAGATGAAGTCAGACACAGTGGAGGTGTTTAATAAACACTAAATCCTACATTTCCCATAATGCACTTTGACAGCGTCTGGTAAATGTCCGTTTCTTCCCCCGTGTTGTGACCGACCAACCAGGCGTCTGAAATGCTGCTGGAATGAAACACAAACAGTCAGATAATGTCTCCACTTATTCTGTCAAACCTCACGCTGAACAACAACTAACTAACTAACTTATTTTTACAGAAAATTACCGTAAACAGTTTTCTTCTACAACCGTTATTTTTACAGAAAATTACCGTAAACAAATAACAGTTTTCTACTGTGAAATTTACAGTTGCCAAAACAGCATACCGTAATGTCTCATACATTGTGACCGTATTTTCTACGGTAAAATTCTGGCAACCACAGCTGCCAGTATTTTACCGTAAATTCTACGGAATTTTTTTTACAGTGTAACTAACTAACTAACTAACTAACTAACTAACTAACTAACTAACTAACTAACTAACTAACTAACTAACTATTACACTGAACTACAACTAAACTAATGGAACTGTATCATACAACTACACTATACCAATATAGCTATAGTAACTATACCAACTACTTATATACTAACTATATTAACTACATCTATACTAACTTAATCTATACTAACTATACCCACTATATTAACTTAAAGCAGAAGTAAGCGATATTTTTGTGTTAATATAAGTCTTAAATAGTTATATCTTCCGACAGCAATCACTTCTATAGAGTGTTTGGTCTGAAACACGGGTCTGTCAGTCACTCTGCTCTGCTCTGAGCCCAGGAGAAAACATTCCTTGTATCCTACAACCTTTATCCAATGAGGAGAGAGAACGGCATAAAGGGGCAGTCCTCTCTGTGTGTGCAGCCAAGGGATGCACGTGAATGTGGTGAGGTAGGGACGAGGACCAATAGATCCATGACGAGGGCGGGGGCTGCTAACTCCATCGGCTGACAAGACGTTATGGTGCGTTCAAGGCAACTCGTAACTCGTGTTTTTCCGACCTGTGAAGTCGTACCAGTTCGATCTGGTCGGAACGGGTCAGAAGTTACGAGTGGCCGTTATAGTGACTTTCACAGGTAAAACAGGTCGGAGAAACACGAGTGGGTTGCCTGGAACGCTACAAAGTCGTAAGTCGTGACTTGAAGCTGTAATTTACGGTTTCAAAAGCCTGCCTGGAACGCAGCATTAGCCAAAACGATCGCTAACTTCTGCTTTAATATATACTATCTATACTAACTATACCAACTACATCTATACAACTACATCTTTACTAACTACTGTATACTGACTACATCTATACTAACTACATCTATCATATTCTAACAATCAATCAATCAGTTTACCTTTTGTCCATGTATTACGACCTGAGAATCATGATGAATCTGTTTTTTTTTAAAACCAAAACAGAAAAGGAACATGTTCTGTTTGTCTGTTTTTGATTTTAAAATACAAAAAAAACAAACATTTGAAACGCTCCTTTAAGATGTTAAAGATTCAATAGAAAGATGTAAAATGCTTGTTTTTTTTATCGACATAAACTTGTTTTTACAACTTTGTTTCAAACATGAAAAACCAATTTCAAAGAGCAAAAGGAAAATTGAATATAATTTTTTTTTTATATCTTACCTACATAACAGGAAATGTTGCAGCTGTTCCTCAGTTCACCGAGGGCTGACGTGACATGTGATGTTTGTGTTTGAGAGGCAGCGGGAGGATATGATCTAAATCACATTTAAACCTGGTTGTTTTATAAACTGAATCAGAGTGACAGTGAGATATGTCAGAGAAATGAAAGGATCGCAATCTGTAAAAGGTTAACGTCGTTAGATCAAATTCAAATTACTGAGCCTGTGTTTGCTAAATGAGACACTCGAGGTTTAGCTGATGGCAGCTCTGACCTCTGACCCCTCCGCTCTGTGTGTGTGTGTGTGTGTGTGTGTGTGTGTGTGTGTGTGCCAGCGCTTCACTTTATGCATTGCATCGGACACATCACATTGATTTTTGTGGCCTCTTGATTCGCTGCATGTTTATTCTGATGATGATGTTTGAGCTGCAGAACATTGGCGTTTTATTTTTCCCTAATCGAGTTGCAAGTTATTCGTGAAAAGTCGAGACTGTACGGCAAAAATCAGACTCTTCAAAGAGCTGTATGAAAATGTATGTGTGTGAATATAACGCAATAATCCGAGTCATGCACATCTCACAATAATTTCATTCAGTCTCTCTCTCTCTCTCTCCGGGGTATTTAGGGCGGCTGAGCTGCTTTAACAGGCTGTAATTCAAACAAAAATGCAGGCGTGCATAATCACAGCATTGTTTGTTGGTACAGATACTGTAACCTTTACAACTGAAGATCCATATTCTCTTTAGTTTGGTGGCTGCAATCCTCATTTATTCTTTTTAAGAAGAACATAATGGCACTGAGGTTTTGGGTTCGATTCCCCCGGGCCTTCCTCTGTGGAGTTTGCATGTTATCCTTTAAGAACTTTCTTTGTTTTTAACCTTAGGGACAGTTTGAATTTTTAGTTGCATCACATTTTACTCCCTGTTTTATCTGATCTACACACTTTGGCTTCGATATTTTGATTATTATCAAGATTTTTATGTATTATTGAAGTTTTTTTGGCTTTTATTGTGACCTTGTCTCTTGAAACTTTTTTACTTTTACTGTGTTTGTGTTTCCTGACACTTTTATATTAAAGAGATAGTTCAACATTTTGTCAAATTGGCCCATTGCCATAATCCCTATAGTCATAGCAGTAGGTTTGTTACCTTTAATTGTCGGTGCAAGCTATTTTTAGAACAGTGGAGCAGAGCCGTGAGCTGCTCAGAGCTACGCTACGGAGGCTCATTATGGGATTCCTTGGTTTCCCTCATCAAACTCATCAAATACACAATCCAACAACTCCACAACGCTCTGGTGGACAAGTTGTGACCTGCACATTCACCACGCTATGAGATAATAACACAACGTTACCACACAGAGTTGTTTTAGAGGGAAATACAGAGACTGCTTGATGAAAAACTGTCCCTGAAGGCAACGCACATCAGTGGGTGAGTGAGTTTGATGAGGGAAACCAAGAAATCCCATGAGCCTCCGTAGCGTAGCTCTGAGCAGCTCGGCTCGGTCGTTCTAAAAATAGCTTGCACCGACAATTAAAGGTAACGAACCTACTGCTATGACTATAGGGATTATGGCAATGGGCCAGTTTGCCAAAATGTTGAACTATCCCTTTGAGTTCAACATTGCTGTTTCTTGTGTCTATTAAACCTTTTTTAAGAGGAACTATGCAGGATTTGTACCTTAATTCCCAGTCCTAGTTCTGGTTAAACCAATGACTAGTAACTAGTTCCAGGGAGAATGGAGCGTCTCTTGGCTGAAAACCAACCTTGTAAGATCAGAGCCTCCGACCCGGTGTCCCAGCTCTCGTCTCCATGGCGACACGCCACACAAACGTAACGCGCTAACCCCGTAACCCGTAATCTCTTGTTGATGACAGATAAGACTACACAGATATACACATGGTAACATGGTAGATGATAAATAACGTTATCCACCGCTCCATGGATTGGTTTCTCACCGGCTTTGTTGGAAACAAATGATGCACATGGAGGAGAGGAGGGTTAGAGACACAGAGGAGGAGAGACCAGACTTGCATAGTTTCTAGGGGTGGGCAAAAATATCGATATGGCAATATATTGCGATACTTTATATCGCGATACGATATCGATATTCAATATTTAAATATCGATATTTTTTTTTCAAAAAAAAAAATTCAAATTTTTTTTTCAAATAATAAATCATGTTTCAGACGTAAATCCAGTACGACTTCCGCACCTTTGCTCCGCGAGGTGTCACTGTACTGCTACCTCAGACAGTGTGTTGTACATGCAAATATGTTGTTGTAACTTGCACTTGTATAAAATGGCATGGATAATTTGAATGGAAAAAAGGGGAATATCCGCACACTGAATTAAATTGAATTCAGTGTGCGGATATTCCCCTTTTTTCTTTGCAATTATCCTGACTGTCCGGCACCTGGCCTAAAATAGGCATTGGATGTGCGCACAACCACCCTGCTTTTTCATGGATAATTTGAATGACATTGTTTTGACTCAGTTTGTCCCATAAATTATCACTATCATCTGATGTACAATACAACTCGGATTTTAAGATGCATAATGCCTTTTACATTTTTCAGTGTAGAATATCGTAGAATATCGCAATATATCCTAATATATCGCAAAATTTGGATATCGCAATATCGTATTGTGACTTAAGTATCGTGATGCGTATCGTATCGTGAGGTCCTTGGCAATACCCACCCCTAATAGTTTCCCTTTAATTCATCTTTTACTCTGTATTCCTGAGTTAAAACTAAAGGATAAATGAATGAGTGTGGTTCCCTGTGGTGGGTTGATGACCTGTTGCATAATAATGAGACTATTCTGACTCTTTGAATCATTTCAGAAGCAGCCGACCATCTGTGTCTCCTGCTGCAAGTTTAACAGCACAGTGATGTGAGATTTAAAGTCTGATGCTTCTCCGTGTCGGCGTGTCCTTCCTCCTGGTGACGGTTCGGTCATGGCTGCTGCTGCTGCTTGTTGTTGTTGTTGTTGGTGGAGCTGGGAGCTGAGCTGCTGCTGAGGCGTTGGTTCCTGCTGATGTGTCCAGAGGACTGCATGTCCTTTTGGCTCATAAAGCACATTCATGGTGCAGCTGGACTCTGCATGACGGCACAGACACGCAACAACCACAATACACAACCACTCCTACACTTATGTTACTCTGTGTGTGTGTGTGTGTGTGTGTGTGTGTGTGTGTGTGTGTGCACAAACAGGCGGGAAACGCACACTTCAGCATGCAACACAGTGAGCGACAGAGAGATGACTCACTACTCTGTCCACATTCATTTATCTTCAGCAGTCACTGTAACACAAACAGACGCACATTTTAGACTTTATTTATACTCATATTCCTGTTTGCAGCTGATATACATAACAAGGAGAGTAAAAGTAAAGAGAAGACGTAGATTTAAGACAATAAAAGAGGAGAAGAAGTTTAGTAGAAGTTGTAGTGAGTTTGCTGTAGTTCCCATCGTCCACCACTAGGCGGAGATATAAAGGTTTCACACTCTGACAGACACATTGGTTTCCTGTGCAGAGGTCACGCAACATCTATTAGTCATTTAACCAGTCAGCTGGTAAAAGATGTTGACCACAGTGTCTAATATGGGTCTGCTGTGCTTTTATTGTGAAAATGTTGGACATCCTCTTTGCAGCGGCCAATAGATATAACGTTATGTGTCATATCTTTATCCTTGAAGTGACTTTTTTTTACTTTAACGATTGGTTTTCCAGTAATAAATGAAAACGTTTCCCCCCATGACTCTGTTCCTTTCTGCAGCGTTGAGTTGAACTTTCCATTTTGTGTCGTTATAAGCGATTTGTCAGATTTTCTTTATCTGCAGTGTGGAGGATGAAGACGCCGCTGCCCTTCTCTCCTCTCAGTGATGATGACCTCGCATTTATTTTATCTATGATGTGTTCGGCCTGTGATTCAGTCCAAACAGGAAGCAGAGAGGGAGGGAGCCGGGAGAATGATAAGATAATATACTAACGCCTCGTCGGTCCTTGAACCAGTGATATGATAAATAAACTTTGTGCTGGTTATGGCAGAACATTTGTTTTTGATTCTATTAGTGTGAGTGAGGCAGAGGAATGGGAAGTCGACTGTGTGTCTGAGTCTGACATTGTGCTTCACTTTAAACTCATATTTATGTGTCTGTATGGGATTAAGTGACATAATCTCTAGACTGTTTCAATGAGGCTGCTTTATGGGCTTTGACCTCAGGATGATCGCATGACAAACCCAGCCATCAGATTATCCACTGATGGCTGGCTTTTCACCCACAGAGACAGAGCAGACTCGTGGGCAGTCACCTGACAGCAAATAATACATGACCTGTTTTTATTTTATTATATATATAGGCCTACCTCTCTGATATTAAATATTCCCCCCACTAGAGATTGCATTTCTCTCGGTTGCAGTATTGAGATTGGATCCAAGACTGCAAAAGCAAAGTATTGACCTGAGAAAAGCTTCCAATTAGATTTTACTGTAATTATTTCAACACATACAGTGTTAGCCTTTAGATGGCAGTGTGCTCCTTTAATTCAACTCATCCACAACCAACACTCTCCACACACAGACACAGAGCTTGGTGGATAAAGAGAACAGTACAGATGTACAGAGGAAGTATTGTGTAGAATATAATGGGTTTGTTGGAAAGTCAATTGAATCAACCACCATTTAAATAGATATATATGTTTTTTTTTTTTTATATCTTTGCCAAAAAAATAACAAACAATCATTATTTTTTTCTCATTTCTCATTGGAAAGTCAAAGGGAAACAACCTTAAAGAGAGAAAAACAAAGAGATGTCAAACAGCTGGGCTACATATTCACTAAAGATAAATAATTCCAAAATATGGAGACACAAAGATAATGCTAGGAGAGACAAAAAAAAAAAAAGCAGGGACATAAATTTACGTCTACTTCTTGGCAACCCATGAAAAGAAAAGGTGTTTTTTATATATCGTTTTGGGGGTTTTATGTTAGTTAGTTAGTTAGATAGATAGATAGATAGATAGAACGATAGATAGATAGATAGATAGATAGATAGATAGATAGATAGATAGATAGATAGAACGATACGATAGAATGATAGATAGATAGATAGATAGATAGATAGATAGATAGATAGATAGATAGAACGATACAATGATAGAATGATAGAACGATAGATAGATAGATAGAACGATAGATAGATAGAACGATAGATAGAACGATAGATAGATAGATAGATAGATAGATAGATAGATAGATAGATAGATAGATAGATAGATAGATCTTGGGAAAATCCCTTCAAGAAATTTTTGGTTCCAGTTCCAGTTGCAGCGTCATACCGGTAGCCTGAAAGAGGAGGGAACAGAATACGCACTAATAAAAAACACACAAACACAATTCTAACAAAATACAAAGAAGAGAAAAAGATGGATCTATCAATTTATGGCTTTTATTTAGAAAAAAAGTTACTTTATTTGAAAGTGCACCAGATTCAGAGCACCACCGACCTGTCTGTCACCGAGCCCCGGCCTCCACGTGGGGGCGCTGCGGCTCCACGGACCCACCGACCGGCAGCGGCCATGTAAACCTGGATCAGGATCAGCACAGAAACATTCCTGTGGCGGGGAGCGAGAGAGAGATTCCTGGCGTGGCCGGTAGAGAGGGATGGAAGACAGGAGCTGAGAAACCTGAGGAGGAGGAGGAGGAGAGAGAGGGAGGAGAGAGAGAGATAGAGACCGCAAAGCCTCGCGCAGCAGATCACAAGCGGCCATTATTGGCTGGGAAGCAGCACGCGAAGCAGCGCGCGCGGCGGATCCACGGAGGAAGACGCCGGCTCGAGTCCGGATACACGATCCACGATCCCGCCTGGAGCTGCACGGACTGGGGGAGGAAACAGCCACATCCCCCCTCCACCACCATCTACCCCTCCACCTACCACCATCTACCACCTACCCCCCCTCCTCTCAGCTGGGGTGTGTTGGATATTCACTCCCCTCCCTCTCTCTTCACACACACAGGAGCTACAAAAAGCAGCAGTCACCGGGTGGAAGCCGATATCCAAGGAGGGACAACACACACACACACAGACACACAAACCGAGCGATGCATCGACTGTGTGTTCCCGCAATAAGAAGAAGAGGAGGAATAATGGACAGAAAGCGTTTCTATCCCAGTAGAAACCAGCAGCGGCGTTAACACATCTATTTCTATTTCTACTGAAACGCGCTTATTCCACGTTTTTGTTGCCTCTTCTTTTTTGTGTATTCTCCGAAGTCTCCCTGAGGATTATCTAACCGGCTTGGAAGTGAGTGAGCTGCTGTCTGTCGGACTGTGTGTGTGTGTGTGCGTGTGTGTGCGCCACCACCACCACCGATGCATCAAACCCACCAGCAGTGTTTCCCAGGCTGGTGGTGAATTGGAGGAAGAGGAGAGGAGGAGGAAGGGAAAGGGGGTAAAGACGGGAAGGAGGACCGGGAGGACCGGTGGGTCTCTGCGGGTCTAGCTGCAGGCTCTAGGCCGCTGCAGAGCCGCCATGGCCGGCTTCATCCCGGGGCTGCTGCCCACCAACCACAGCCAGGAGAAGGAGTTCGCTCAGGCGTACGAGGACGTGCTGGAGAGATACAAAGGTAAAAAGATGGAGAATGTCAACAGAGTTAACCAACTACATGAAACGGCTCATGTAACTTTGCAGAAGCATGTTTAGGCTGTGTCATTATTAGGCGATGGGATGTCCCTGTGGGGAAATGACAGGAATGTGGCAGTGTGTGTGTCTGTGTGTGTGTGCTGAAAGTGTAAATTGACCCTGGAGCTCCAGTCTGGATCTTAATCTGGATTGTTTCATCATTGTTGACCATTTGGATAAACAGAACAGTTCTTATTCTGGTTCTTCTTATTCTTTTTAGTTTAGTTTAGTTTATTTCAGTCTTGACATGTCACCTCATTTTACATTAGAAATGAGATCACACATAAATACATCAGCTATAGGCAAGGTCCTTATATATGTAGACTCTAGTGGATACTGTGTTTTTATTGAGTGTATGTAAAGTGATGAGCCCTGTCAAAGACAAATTCATCTATCTATCTATCTATCTATCTATCTATCTATCTATCTATCTATCTATCTATCTATCTATCTATCTATCTATCTATCTATCTATCTATCTATCTATCTATCTATCTATCTATCTATCTATCTTAAAGGCAACAAAAAACAAACCAAACGGATATTAAGACCAAAAAGGTGTAGGTTGAAGCTTGGTTTATTTTGCCTACCCTGTTTCTAAATCAAGTTGTATTTAAATTATACAGATATCAGCAAATAACAGAGTCAAAAAAGGAGAAAATATGTATTATTATTAGGCTATTTAAAAAGACAGCTCTACATCCATCACAGCTCATAAATTGATCACTCTATTCTTGAATATTTTTATAAAATGAGATGGAGCTGCTGTGATGACAGGGACAGGGACAGCCACCCCTCCTCCCACTCCCTTGTAATCACTTGTGTGCTCTTTAGACACCAGAGGAAGCAGTTTTATTACCCCCCTGCCCCCCCCCCCCTCCCTCTTCATGTGCCTGCATCAGGGAGTTTTCCCCACACAGCTTTGTGTGTGTGTGTGTTGTGTGTTTGCTGTTTGTCCTGTAAATATCAGACTGACTGTGCTGCTGCTGCTGCTGCTGCTGCTGCTCGGTCTGATGGGGGTTTAAGACACTAAAACAGCCTCATCACACACTGCAATGCACACAGAGACACTGTCACTCACTTTCAGAGAGTGTGTGTGTGTATATATATGTGTGTGTGTGTGTCTGGTATTGTTACCCCCCCCCCCCCCCCATTCCCCCCACCGACTCCCTGCAGCAGTGGCGTTGCTGTTTTATAATCCCAGAGACAGGGGCGCTTTAAAAATGAATGCCTCCACTGAAATTGACTGTGGTTGGGAGGGAGGAGGGGTTGGAGAGAGAGTGTGTGTGTGTGTGTGTGTGGAAATGTGTGTGTGTGTGTGTGTGTGTGTGTTGGTAGGAAGAGGATGGAGGGGAGTGGGGGTTGGAGTGGGGGGTTGGGGGGGTTTCAGAAAGCCAATAGACTCGGGTCACATCTGTGATGCTGGCGCTGATGAAAAGGAGGTGGTTTAAATTATTGATCATGATAATGAAACTAAACTCCTCGGGGTTTGGGACTATAGGCTTCTGTGTGTGTGTGTGTGTCTTTGTGTCTTTGTGTGTGTCTGTGTGTGTGTGGCCTGCACCTGTACAACCACCTTGTAGAACCACAGAATAATGATAATAATAATGATAAGAAGACGTCATTCTGTCCTGGTCCTTGTGATTTGCTGCTCTATCTGCCGAGGGAAAGTGAAAACATGTGGCCCTGAATAGTTTCACCCATAACTGGAATATATCTAGGCCAAAATATGCAGACGTCTATGTGTGTGTGTGTGTGTGTGTGTGTGTGTGTGTGTGTGTGTGTGTGCGTGTGTGTGTGTTTCTCCTGTATAAAACATCAGTTGAAGCTTTTTTGGCACAAATATTTCGTGGCCTCGGGCGCAGCAGCAAGAAAATACGTGTTAAATGAAGTTTGCAATACTTTTTTTCACTTTGGCACTATACAGTATCTATGTTATTATATTAAAGGGATAGTTCAACATTTTGGCAAATTGGTCCATTGCCATAATCCCTATAGTCATAGCAGTAGGTTCGTTACCTTTAATTGTCGGTGCAAGCTGTTTTTAGAACGGCGGAGCAGAGCCGTGAGCTGCTCAGAGCTACGCTACGGAGGCTCATTATGGGATTTCTTGGTTTCCCTCATCAAACTCATCAAATACACAATCCAACAACTCCACAACGCTCTGGTGGACAAGTTGTGAGCTGCACATTCACCACGCTATGAGATAATAACACAACGTTACCACACAGAGTTGTTTTAGAGGGAAATGCAGAGACTGCTTGATGAAAAACTGTCCCTGAAGGCAACATGCATCAGCGGTTTTGCATGAATTTCCCTCTAAAACAACTCTGTGTGGTAACGTTGTGTTATTATCTCATAGTGTGGTGAATGTGCAGGTCACAACTTGTCCACCAGAGCGTTGTGGAGTTGTTGGATTGTGTATTTGACGGGTTTGATGAGGGAAACCAAGAAATCCCATTAGCCTGGTGAATGAAGAATGAAAAATGGCGCTGGCAGAGCTGCAGTCCGTTTCCCAGCCAGTGATTTCTCTCTGTTTGTGTCGATCGCAATCACCGTCCAGTTTTCTTTTCTTTTTTTAACACTGTGAGTAGAAAAACATCTTGGTTGTGTGTGTTTCCCCCTGAGAGCGGCCGGCAGCCATTAGAGGACGGACGGAGAAACACATTGATCTGAACAGAACTGCTATCGGCCTCTCGGGCCTCCTGCACTGTCAACATGTAACAGCCTCAAACTGATGGTAGGTCAGTGCCACGGTGGTGATACGTCAGGCTGCAGCCGGGACAGTAACTCTGTCTGATCCAAAACCTATAAAGCATTGGATGCTGCTCGTATTATCTATCAATCTACAGTGAGTTATTTTGACTTTAACAAACTTTATTGGCTCTGATAGTTGTTGCAGCTGTTACAGTCACACATTATTCCTCCTGAATCTGATCAGTTCACAGTTACTCCATGACTCAGATATCCTGTTGAAGACGCCAGATCCCACAGCACCGTCTTCATTTATTGTCTTCATTGTTTTGTCTGACCAGCTGCATTCAAAAACATGAACTTTTTAATTTATTTTCAATACAGATTCTGTCCATTAACTGATTAAATATTTCATCTTTAAAGGGACATTGTGTAACTTCTCCTGTTATCTATTCACGAAAATCGATTATTTCGTTCAAAAGTATGTTTTTTTTTTTTCGCGGTAACGCAGTGAGGAGGAATGGAGCGTTACACTGATGCTGCATTCACCTGCAGTCAGGCAGACGGCCGTCGTCGCTAACAAACCAGATGTAATTTTAGTCACAGAAGTCCAGAGAAAGCCGGTAAAACAATACCACATCGCCATGACAACATATTGTCACGTGTATTGTTTTGCCTCGTGCTGACGGACCACTTGTTTACATAGAGGCTTGTTTATGCCGTTACGTGCAGCGGCTGTCTGCCCAATTTCAGGTGAATGCAGCATGAAAAATATGATTGAGTTGTTTGCGATATACAACCACAACGCTAGATGGGAGGAATTCCTTTAACATATACCAGTCCAGATGGAGGTATACAGTAGCCTATGTGGTGTTTAGTTAATAGTTGTATTTAAAGGGACAACGAGGAGTTTTGTTAAAGCGAAGTGTTTTCACACTACATTTATGAGCCTCCGCACCGTGAAATTCTTTGACCGGCGCAAGACAGACTCATGTTTTCATTCATCAAGAATTAAAGTCAGAGGTTGGAAGACGATCACATACCGTCGTAGTTCCCACCATAAACGGAGATTCGGCGGCGTTATTCTCATGACTCGCCACGAAACCGAAAGTAAAGAAACGCTGGTCGGCTCGCCCAGCATTTCCACCACCACTAATAATAACAAAATAATGATAGAGACAAAACCATAGATTTATCTAAAATGGACCATTAACAAGTGGTAACGTAGATTCATCCACATTAATATGAGACTTTTTTTTATAACCAAATAGAAACTCCTCGTTGTCCCTTTAATGTAGTATTTCTATGTGTTACAGTTGTAGCCGTGACCCACTAACTCAGTCTGATACTGTAGATATCTTTAGATCGACGTGTTGATGTGCAGCAGCTGCAGCTTTTGGACCTGGACCTGTGTGTGTGTGTGTGTGTGTGTGTGACTCTGTGTGTGTGTTGTGTTAAGAC
This sequence comes from Trachurus trachurus, assembly GCF_905171665.1. Lineage (NCBI taxonomy): Eukaryota > Metazoa > Chordata > Actinopteri > Carangiformes > Carangidae > Trachurus > Trachurus trachurus. The sequence goes on from NC_139904.1 coordinate 1,803,187, forward strand.
ATGAGCTGGTCTCGGCCTCGTCAGATCCTTAATGAGGCTGTAACCCTAGAGGACGTGTCCTGTGTCTCTCTGGACCGTCTCTACCACCACAATAGGCCTGAAGGAGCTGCTGCTGCTGCTGCTGCTGCTGCTGCTGCTGCTGCTGCTGCTGCTGCTTCCATCACAACGGATCAAACTCCTCCTGTCATTTAGTCGTTTAGTGACACGTTGTTCTTCTGCTTTTTGACCTACAACCTGCCCTGTTTGTGTGTGTGTGTGTCAGCTGTGTGTGAGCGGTTGTCAGAGAAGAATAGACGTGGAAATGTGAACTTGGCGTTCTGCTCGGGGACTTCATCATCATCATCATCACCATCAGTTGACTGAAACCGGAGCGGCGGCATGTGATACGGTTTAAATGATGCAAAAGGTGCTGCAGCCTTTTACTGTGTGTGTGTGTCTGTGTGTGTGTGCTGTTGTGTGCAACAATGACAGGAAATCTAAAGCAAAGGGGACACACGGTGATATATGGAAAAACACTGGGACCTGAGTCAGACTCACACACACAAACACACACACACATTCTGCCTTAGTCAGTGGAAAAGCAGCTGGCTTCAGGCAGATTGACAGCAACGTTACATTCACTCAAGTCGCTGCATAATGAGCAGGTTGTGCAGAGAGAGGAGAGCGGTGCTGTGCTGTATGGATTTCATCTCCTCAGGCGTGTGGTTTTCTCTTTGTGTTTCTAACGAGACGAGTTGAACAACAACAGCGTTGACACAGCAGCAGGTCAAACATGAGACTGTACAACTACAACTGTCTGAGGCCAGAATATACGTAAGGAAACGGAAACCTGGAAGGAAACGGAACAATTAGACGCTTTAGGAGAAGGAGATGGTCAGGAGGAAACCCCCCAGTCAGAGCTCTGCCCTTTATAAATATAGACTCTAGAAAGTGTGTGTGTGTTTGTGTGTGTGTGTCTGTGTGTGTCTGTGTGTGTTGAAGAAATATAAAGTCAGATAAGATGCAACACACGCTGATAAAGTGATTTTTATTTCGTTTGGTTTGGCCCTCGATCGTCTGATTAAATCCACGTCTTAGGCAAACAGAGTCGTCTGTATCCTGTGTCGAGTGCGTGTGTGTGTGTGTGTGTGTGTGTTCTCGGTTGAGTGCAAGTGTGTGCATGTGTGTGTGTGTGTGTGATCAGCAGGGTTAACATTGCTGCAGATCTTTGGCTGACGGTGGCATCACGATGTTCTCTCTGTGAACTTAACACCTCGAACTCAGCGCTCAGTTCACAGGCAGCTCAGGCCTCCTGCTGCCTGTGTGTGTGTGTGTGTGTGTGTGTGTGTTGCCCTATAGGCTCACATATGTGTTGGCAAAGAGAAGGACACACTCTCTGTGGCTTTTTAAGGAGTAATGTTTTACTATTTACACACACAGTTTAAATGTAAATGACTTTTTATTTCTATTATCCATTATTCATCCAGATCATTCATCATCACAATGTCTCAGAGTTTGACTAACGACCCACAACCCAAAATAATGATGATAACAAATGACACAGCACAAAAAGAGCTTGACAAAGACGCCAAAAAAGAAAATATAAAGTTGTTAAAACAATTTGAAGAGTCAGTTGAAGAGAAACAAGAGGAAGTATCAGCTCTAAGTTTAAGGAGAGACTCAAAAGAAGTTAAGCTGAGTTAAAAAAGTAATAAAATAGAGATAAAACATCAGTAAAATCTCTAAATATTCCTGTCTACATCCAGGGAGTCGGTGTTGTCAGGGGCAACAGGAGCGATGTGTCGGTGTCTCTCCTGCTTCTGGACCAAACACGTTAGAATAAAAGAATATTTGTTGCTTCATCATCAGTTAAATCCAGATGCAAATAGCTGCTGTAATCATGCAAACACAGCGCACACTGATACGGTGTTATACCTGCAGCAGGACGCACACTCACTCTCACACTGACACACACACACACACACACACACACACACACACACACACACAGGAAGGAAGTAGACGGTGGTGTGTGTGTCTGTCCGGGAGCATTTGGATCTGAGCGTCACGGTGACGGACCACAGGAAGAGACAGGCAGGACGCCGCCGCCACTTCCTGTCCCTGCAGATCTGTGTTGTGTGTTTGTGTTGTGTGTTTGTGTTGTTTTGTTGTGTGTTTGTGTTGTGTGTTTGTACAGTACCTGCCTCTGTGACTCTCCGTGCGCTGCAGACACACAAAGGACGTCTGTGCTGCTGCAACAATCTCATGAATCCTATTAAAGTGCTGCTGCTGCTGCTTTGAATATGCAGCACCTTCATCACCTTCCTCACCTCCTCCTCCTCCTCTTCCTCCTCCTCCTCCTCTTCCTCCTCCTCCTCCTCCATCGCTATCATCCTTCCTGTCTTTGTGGCTCCGTCACCGGAGAAACGCCACATGACCTCATTAAAGAGATAAAAATTAGACCTGGAAATGTCCCAATCAGACGAAGGGCGATGAGTTCTCACCCAACTCTACACTAGGCAGCATAGTATAGTAGCCTGTACCTTCTACCTCAGTGTTATCGGGTGTTTATCATTACTATTATGACCTATTAGTCAAAATCTTCATTTTAATCATTATTTTACTCTTTATGCACTATTTTATGAATGGATTTGTTGATTGTGCAGCTGAGAAACTGATTTTCCTTCGGGATATCTATCTATCTGTCTATCTATCTATCTATCTATCTATCTATCTATCTATCTATCTATCTATCTATCTATCTATCTATCTATCTATCTATCTATCTATCTATCTATCTATCTATCTATCTATCTATCTATCTATCTATCTATCTATCTATCTATTCTATCGGAGGTAATAAGGGAAATGTGAGTGAGGAGGGAGAGGATGAAGGGATGGAAAAAGGAGTTGGAGATGTACAGAGGAGAAGAAGAAGAAAGAGGAGATGGGATGAAGAGGAAGAAGAGGAGGAGATGGAGGTCGACACAGAGGAGAGGAGAGGAGAGGAGAGGAGAGGAGAGGAGAGGAGAGGAGAGGAGAGGTCGGTCCAACAGTCGGATCATTACAGCTGGATTTTTCCACGTGGCCTAGTTTTCCCTCTTCCAGCTCCCTCGCTCCTGCTCTCCTCCTCCTCCTCCTCCTCCTCCTCCTCTTCCTCTGAACTCAACTTCTCTCTCCTCTCTCCTCCTCCTTTCTTTATCTCTCTGCTCTCATTCCTCTCCACCATCCAGTCTCTGATTGTCTGTGAGATCTCACCCTGTCGAGACGTTTTCATCGTTATGTAACAAACAGATTCACACAGAGTTTATAAACCTCTGTCTTCTCTCTATCGATTATTCTTTTCCTTCTCTCTGTCGTTTTCACATTCTCACTTTCTTTATTTCATTACCAACCAATTATTCAGCTCTCCCTCTCTTCTCTTCTCCTCTCCTCTCCTCTCTCCCTCCCTCCTCCCCTCCTTGTTTTCCCGTCGTTCCCGGCGCTCTACTTCCTGTTTAGTCACATTCTCCAGCAGCAGCAGCACCTGACTCCGCCGGCCGGCAGGGAAAACCAAACGCTGTCAGAGCTGCAGCAGGGAAAAACAAACGCTGCCCGAGCTAGAGAGACAAGAGAGACAAGAGAGACGAGAGAGACAGAGAGAAAGAGGGAGAGAGGGAAAAAGAGAAAGAGAGAAGGAGGAGTGTGGAGCGTGGAGGGGCCGTCAGGGAAATGAAACGCTCCCAGCGCTCCCGGCTCGGCTGCCAGGCCTCTCCACCCTGCTGGGAGAAGATTGCTTGTTGTTAATGCATTAAAAATGGACACGGGAGCAGGAAGTGACACAGAGCAGCAGAGCAGCAGAAGCTTAAAAAACTAAATGTTTTAAACCTGACAGAAGCTCAGAGGAAATGTAAGGCTGTTTGCACTGCAAAAACTCTACATCTTTCTGCAAAAACTCAAAATCTTTCCAAGAATATTTGTCTTATTTCTTGTCAAAATGTCTCATTTCTATTGAAAACGAATCTCTTTTCGCTTAAAATAAGACTCATCGCCTAAAAATTAACTTGTTTTTAGATCATTTTCACTTGTTTCAAACTAATTTTCACTTGAAATAAGTAGAAAAATCTGCCAGTGAAAACAAGTTTTTTGTGCTTGTAATAAGAAAGAAAAACTTGCTTTCACTGGCAGATTTTTCTACTTATTTCAAGTGAAAATATCCTTGAAAAAAGTAAAAAAAAGTGTCTAAAAACAAGCAACTTTTTATTTGATGAGTCTTATTTTAAGTAAAATGAGATTTGTTTCGACTAGAAATAAGACAAATATTCTTGGTGAGACTTTGAGTTTTTGCAGTGTAGAGATAGATCGACTACAGATCATGTGATTCAGACTCTGTAAAACCAGGTTAAAGCAGAAGCAGCGACACACAAACGGCCTCTCTGTGATATCACAACACTTTATTTCAACTATTTTTATCCACTTATCTACTATTGAACAACCTGTGGACGTTTGTTTCGGGCACCAAACCCATTCATCCACATCAGCTGAGCTTTGTTTTCACAAGATACTGGAAGAATTTCACCTTTTTTTTTTATTCCACCCAGATGATCTCTTATCTGGCTGTTATTGTGATATCAATACTCAGGTTTTATGTTGCAGTTTTACTGCGTTTCGACTTTTTTATAGAGATGGATCTCCGGATGAGTGGTTTTAAGTGTTGATGTAAGGAGTGAGGAGGAGGAGGAGGAGGAGGAGGAGGAGGAGGAGCGATGTCGCACATGACAGACGGAGGAGGAGGTCGTAGGCGAGACACTACAGGCAAAAACACCGTTTTTTCATGCACTGATCAATTTATATTCTATATATTATATGATATTTTTACAGAGGGGATTGTTGATATATCATTCACAGCCTCATTTATACAACGTTTTATTCCTAAAAACAGGCTGAAATTAGATTTTTTAGGGCTGGTGACAGTGTTTTCTCATTTACAGAGTGATAAAAAGAGATATCCAGAATCCTCTCTGTAAAAACTTCTGACTCTAATATGTCAACACAATAAAACAAGAATTTTGAAAGCGGCTTTATCTATTGTTCAGATTTCTGTTCTGGAAATATATGCAAATTAGCGCATATTTCATCAGATATCGCCACATTTACATATTTAAACATACAATTTGACAAAACTTGTAATACAAAAAATATTTGTCTTAATGTGAGTGATAAACTTGGGAAGTTTCATGGTGATATGTGTTAGCTAAAATTTTTACCCCATTCACCTGTAGTGTCTCAGCTTAACGCTAATAGTGATGATATGAGACGTAACAGTCGAACACAAGACGCCTCTGTGTGTGTGTGTGTGTGTGTGTGTGTGAGCAGCTAATGGTGTCGTGCATTCTCCACGTTTTAGCTTCATGTGCAGTAAATCTGTCAGTGTGACCCCCTCACCCCCACCCCCACCTCATTTCCCCCAGGCCCCCACCCCCACCCCCCTCCCCCTCTCTTTACCCTCTTTTTACCCCATCACTGTTCACTTCTCTCTCTCTCTCAGCCCTCGGGGTTCTTGCATAACCAGCACCCAGCTGATTTTTAGGAAAGTAATCAATGAGCTTCATTGTGTGTGTGTGTGTGTGTGTGTGTGTGTGTGTCAGGGGGAGACAAACCCAGCTGAATGGTTCGTGGGGGCTGCAGCCGACAAGTGTGAAATATTTCCTACAACATGTATTAGATGTGTGTGTGTGTGTGTGTGTGTGTGTGCAGCGACCCTCTCCCCTCTCACAGGGTGTGTATTCATGACTGTAACAGTGAACAGTGTGTGTGTGTGTGTGTGTGTGATGCAGCAGAGGAAGCTGAGCTCTGTTTGTCCCGACTCTGCCGGCGCTTCCTGGATGTTGGATGTGATCGCTGAAGGAGGGAGGAGGGGGAGGAGTGTGTGTGTGTGTCTGTGTGTGTGTGTGTGCATTTATTTAAAGGAAGAAAAAAAAAAGAAATAGGTCAAGATTGTGAGTAGATGTTGCCATGCATATCATCAGTGTGTGTGATGGAGCTGTGCAGCAGTACAGTTAAAGGACAACTCGGGGCTGTATTTTCATATCATTTTAGGTCTAACAGAAGGAATCTGAAGGTTTTCAGTTTAATGTCTCCTGTTTTGTGGTAGTTGTGTCTGTCCCTGCGTCGCCACGGCAGCGATGAATGGGAGCGGATTGAAGTTCTGCTGCTTAGGCTGTTTCCATCCCTCAAAGCGACAGAGAGCGTCAGATGGCGACTCAAACATGCACCCAGAAGTTTATTATTTACTTCAAACAAGCCGACATGTTTGTAAAACTAGATCTAATTCAAAGTCTGGCGGAGTCGAGACCCAAGTTGACGCTCGGTGTGTTCAGGTGCAGTGGGAAGCTCCCGTTTGTGTCATAAACACAGGAATATCAACTCTGGACTTGCTTCAAGTAAATAAACTTCTGGGTGCATGTTTGAGTCGCCATCTGACGCTGTCTGTGGAAAAAAAAAATCTTCAGATTCCTTCTTTTACAACTAAAATGTTAGGAGAATACAGCCCAGAGTTGAATTTGCCCGGTATTGTCCTTTAAGAATAACGTCAGTGAAGCCAATTCTGCTGCAGAGCGTGGAGCTGAAACTAATCACACACTCATTTATTTTATGGATTAATTTGCAAAATATAATGAGTCATTATTTTGTCTTTCAAGGAAAACACAGTTAAATGTGATGATTCAGTTTTCACTCGTTTAGGAAAAAGAAATCGTCACATTTGATGATTGAAACAGGAAGTTACAGATGAATCTTCAGCTGATTGTTCACCTGTGATGATGATGATGATGTCATGGTTTGATTGGCGGCTCAGGTCATGTGACGTGTGTTACAGCTTTAATGATTTAAAACAGTAAAAACGTGTTGATGTGTTAGAGAATAAATGTGAAACAGTTCAGTTGTTTGTCGACTGAAAGTGAAACACAGAAACAAATGAGACGAAAACATCTTTAAAACATGAACAGTGTCTTCAAATGTAGACGGTTTATTGTGAACGCAGAATAGAGTCGTCAGTGTGTGTGTGTGTGTGTGTGTGTGTGTGTGTGTGTGTGGGATGTAAATGCAGCAGGCCTGTCGAGATGAGCTAAGACAGGAGGAGAGAGATGCAGAGAAACAGTTAATGAATTAATCATGGCCGCTGCTCTACAGACGGCGTGTAGAGGACATCGATTGCACACTGCTGCACACACACACACACACACACACACACACACACACACACACACACACACACACACACTGCTGCACACACACACACTGCTGCACACACACACTGCTGCACACACACACACTGCTGCACACACACACACACACTGCTGCACACACACACACACACTGCTGCACACACACTGCTGCACACACACACTTGGTCCTGCAGCTCTGTCCCCTATAGAGCATCATGTGTCTGAAGGGTACACTGACTGACTGCATCCTCCTTCTCTTTCTCTCCCTTCTCTCCTTCTCTTTGTCTGTCACTTCCTCTCTACTCCTTCACAATAAAAGTCTTCGGGGAGAAGCTGAAATGTTCCTCAGGTTGTTAATTCACAGATTAGCTCCTGTCCTGTTCTCCTCCGTCCCGTCGGTTTGCACAGTCAGATGGAGCTAAGCAGCAGCAGCTTCAACGCCAATAAATTCAGTCTTTTCAAGATTGATCTCGTCCTCCGACTCTCCTTCACTCCTCCTTCACTCCTCCTCCTCCTCCCTTTGTCTCCTTCTCCCTCTCTCCAGATTTATTTCCATTACTCCCCTGTTTTTTTTCTCTTCATATCCATTATGCAGCTTCATTCTGCTCCTAATCCTCCGCTCCTTCACCTCCTCCATGTTAATTCTCTAATGAAGCCAGGAAGCTGCTGCTGCTGCAGGAGGAGGAAGAGGAGGAAGAGGAGGAGGGTAAATCTATACCTCCTCTTGTCTCTCCATCATCCTGTCTTCCACATACATGTTATTCAAGCAGGCTGGAGGAGAGGAGGAGGCTATAGGAGGAGGACAGTGGTGTGAATCACACTGTCACATATATTATTTTTATTATAATAGCTGAATGTAGGAAGTGTGTGTCTGTGCAGCTGCAGCTTTCCTTCTCCTCGTTTGAAAGGTGAAGGAAGCCTGCATGTGGAAACTAAAGACGTGAAAAGAAAACCTCCGAGATGTAGAATCAGTGTGTATTATAGAAGAGAAACACACATTACAGGACCGATGACTTGTATCATCAGAACAGACATGTCAGCCTCCCTTCATATATAAAAGAGGCCAGTTGTAAGGCCCATTTATTAAAGCAGAAGTAAGCGATCCGGTCGTTTTGGCTAATGCTGCGTTCCAGGCAGGCTTTTGAAACCGTAAATTACAGCTTCAAGTCACAACTTACGACTTTGTAGCGTTCCAGGCAACCCACTCGTGTTTCTCCGACCTGTTTTACCTGTGAAAGTCACTATAACGGCCACTCGTAACTTCTGACCCGTGAAGTCGTACCAGATCGAACTGGTACGAGTTCACAGGTCGGAAAAACACGAGTTACGAGTTGCCTTGAACGCACCATAACGTCTTGTCAGGAGATGGAGTTAGCAGCCCCCGCCCTCGTCATGGATCTATTGGTCCTCGTCCCTACGTCACCACATTCAGGCGCATCCCTTGGCTGCACACACAGAGAGGACTGCCCCTTTATGCCGTTCTCTCTCCTCATTGGATAACACTTGTAGGATACAAGAAAAGTTTTCTCCTGGGCTCAGAGCAGAGCAGAGTGACTGACAGACCCGTGTTTCAGACCAAACACTCTATAGAAGTGATTGCTGTCGGAAGATACAACTATTTAAGACTTATATTAACACAAAAATATCACTTACTTCTGCTTTAATAGAAAAAGAATTAATAAGAAATAATAGTTGTGCATCAGTATAAATTGTTGATCTTGACTTTGCATTGCATGCCACAGTGTAGCCTGTGGTTTACTTGTCTTCTGTACACAGTAATTACCTGCTTCTTATGGCGATGGCGGTGGTAATTGTATCACGATTAATCTCAATAATAATAATTTACCATTTGATGATGACAGCGACTTCGTGATCATTGCTTTGGGGTGGGCCCTTGAGTCTCGTTGCTGAAAAGTATTAATCCTTAACGGCACATTTCAGACCAGTTAATATAGACTTTTCTCTTCTTTCTGTCTCTTATAAAGCGTTTAAAGTTTAATCGGCTCGTCTTTCTCACTGTTTTTGAGTCAAAGAAGAAAAACTAACTTGTATCGCTGCAGAGATCTGTGACTGTAAATCCACCGGTTCAAAGATCAGTGGAGAGACTCGTGCATGTGTGTATACTGTACACACACACATATACACACATGTACACACTAGGCCTCCTAATAACTGTGTGAACCGCCGGCCGCCGCGTCCCGATTGGTCGAGCGTCCGGCTCTTAAATCCCGTGAGATGAAAGGAAGCGCTGAGTGGACGTGAGCGTCGAGGCCGGCGACGACCTCGACTTGTGACCGAGAGAAGCAGCAGCGACTTTTAATCTGCTCCAGTTCCTCCTGTGACTCTCAGCTGACTGCACACACACACACACACACACACACACACACACACACACACACACACACACACACACACACACACACACACACACACACACGCACACATAGGTGCACACAGCAAGGGAGGTGGATACTGTCAGACTGTCCGGTGAGTTGGAAGAGAAACGTATTGAAAGATATGAATTCTTTGGCAAATTACACTAATGTTTCTGTAATTTAATTATTTTTTATGTTTAAAAATGACAAATAACCAGATGAAACATAAAACAGCAAGTATTAATCATGAAGATAAAGGACACAAACGCGGAATATTACAACATCAGTCAGGCCTGAAGGATAAAATAAAGAATTAGGAAACAAAACAAAACAGTTATTATGTCAAATTGGACTTTCTTTATTCAGATTATTTCGAACAATAATAAATATGAGTTCTTATTGAGGAGTCACAAGTGAAACAGGCTGCCGGGGATTCATTGATAAACTGATCGACAGATAAATTAATCTACAATTTATTTGAAATTGAAGAAGTTTCTAGATTTATTTCCCCTGTTTCAGATTCTGCTGTAAAATGAACATCTTTGACTTTTAATTTGCACAAAAACAAACTTCAGACGTCTGCAACTCGTCATGGAGAATTAACACTGTCTCACTCACACCATAGTAGTAATAATAATAGCAGTAATGATAATAACTGTATTTAGTTTATTATTTATTTATTTCATTCATTTATCTATTAAAATAAAACTCATTAAAAAATGACAATACTGTAACTCTTGAATGAAAGGGAGCAGAAAGAAGCGAACTAACTTATATTGTCTACTCCTTGTTACAAGAAATGAATTCAAATGAGATAATATGCATCCAAGCACAGAAGAAATGAAAGTAGAAAAAGAAAACAACGTCTACAACAAAAATGGCATCAAATAAGTCGAGTAAAACCAGATCAGAGAAAAACTCCAACTCTCAAATGAAGACTTTGCAAAAACGAGTCAGAAGAGTCAAATAAAACTAAATAAATAAGTAAATGAATAGATAAAATAATAATAAAATAAAAGAAGTGAACACACAAACACAGATCGGAGATAAAAAACAAAACAAACTCCCTCCTCCTCCTCCCTCCGTGGTGCGTTCAGGTCCGTGTGTTTGTTTATGTGTGTGAGGTGGATTTGCCTGTGACGTTAATCTGGTCCAACCCCCCCTCCCCCCCCCCCCCCCCTTCTCAGTCCTAATCCCATTCATCCACTTTACTACACCAACAACGTGGCCAGCAACCAGTACACACACACACAGACACACACACACACACACACACACCCCTACCTGGCCAGTCACAGTGGACCGGCCCGTTCCTTCACATGTCTGCAGCATCAGGACCGTACCACTGCTGCAGCGCCGCGGGGGGGTTTAGAGTTTAAACTCAGCATCGTGGCCTTTGATTGGTTGATTGGATTATTTTTTGGAAGGATGAATATAAAGCTGATGTTTATGTTTATATTCATCACATCAACATCCAATATAATAAGAATCTTGAGTCTGTTGTTGTGATGCTGCGTCGTGGTTGTCGTGGATACGGAGCTGCTGCTGCTGCTGCTGTAATCAGGCTGCAGTAGCTAGGTATATTTTAAGTGTCTTGTCTTTTGAGTGCAGAGCTGTTTTTAAAATCCAAACAATCCCCCTGTAAGCTTCTTGTCTTTTTTTGTGTCAGCGCTAATGTCCTCTTCTCCTCCTCCTCCTCCTCCTCCTCCTCCTCCTCCTCCTCCTCCACATGGTATCTGTTTTATTTTATTTTAAGGTGGTGAGAATAACAACATGAGAAGTTTATTAGTGTCTGTGATAAGGCCTCTTAAATCACAGGGAGGAAACTGGCCTCGTTAAACAGCTTTTTACTGTTCAGCTTTTAGCTTTTTTTTATTAGGCTAGAGACGGTTTTATTTCCACCTGCTCCTGCAGCCAAAACACAGATAATCTGTTGTCTGTCCAGGAACAACTCTGCTGCTGCTGCTTTAAATAGACCCGTATCCTCAGAATAATACAATAAAATAATAATAATAACAGTTGAGTGGAAGCTGCCAAACAGAACAGAGAGTTTGTGTTCAGGCCTCAGGCTGCTAACGCTGTCTGACCCACTGTACTGTAGTACCGGCCCTGTGTGTGTGTGTGTGTGTGTGTGTGTGGTCCTGGGAGTATTAAGACTTCTGATTCATCACCCTATTTTTATCTGTCCTGACACACTCCTCCTCCTCTTCCTCTCCTCTCCTCCTCCTCCTCCTCCTATTCCCTCCCTCTGTCCGTTCATGCAGGTTTTTGTTTTTCATATCTTGCAGCTTCTTATCTCCATGTTTGTGTTTTTTTTTTCATATCTTCGTCGTCTCGGCCTCGTTTCTTCCTCCACGTCGAGTTCATCTTCTTCTTTTTCTTTTCTTTTATCATCATCATCCCTCTCTCATTTTCTGCCTCTCCTCCACCTCTTTACTAGGTCAGTGTAGTCGGAGGAGCTGCTGTTAATCTCTCACAGCTCCGGCTACTTCTCTTAACAGGCTTTGCTGCTGCTGCTGCTGCTGCTGCTGCTGCTGCTGCTGCTGCTGCTGCTGCTGTCTAATTGAGATACTCTAAAATTACCACCCTGCAGGCCTGTGTTGTGTGTGTGTGTGTGTGTGTGTGTGTGTGTGTGTGTGTGTGTGTGTGTGTGTGTGTGTGTGAGCAAGCATGAATATCATAAAGGGTGTGTGTGTGTGTGTGTTTGTGTGTGTGTTTTCATTTCCTGCCTCAGTTGCATTAGCCTGGTGTTAATGTAGGGAGTTGGTCATGCCCCGCCCCCTCCTGTCAGCTTGACACATGATCAATCAGAAATTGATTATTGCATATACTTAGAGGGATAGTTCAACATTTTGGCAAATTGGCCCATTACCATAACCCCTATAGTCAAAGCAGTAGGTTTGTTACCTTTAATTGTCGGTGCAAGCTGTTTTTAGAACGGCGGAGCAGAGCCGTGAGCAACAGAGTTGTTTTAGAGGGAAATTCATGTAAAACCACTGATGCACGTTGCCTTCAGGGACAGTTTTTCATCAACAGTCTCTGCATTTCCCCCTAAAACAACTCTGTGTGGTAACGTTGTGTTATTATCTCATAGCGTGGTGAATGTGCAGCTCACAACTTGTCCACCAGAGCGTTGTGGAGTTGTTGGATTGTGTATTTGATGAGTTTGATGAGGTGAAACCAAGAAATCCCATAATGAGCCTCCGTAGCGTAGCTCTGAGCAGCTCACGGCTCTGCTCCGCCGTTCTAAAAACAGCTTGCACCGACAATTAAAGGTAACAAACCTACTGCTATGACTATAGGGATTATGGCAATGGGCCAATTTGCCAAAATGTTGAACTATCCCTTTAAGTGTCACCTCATACACTGAACATTCCCATTGTTAAAAGGATGAATAGATTTCATTTTAATAGAACTGAATTAGCATTGATCACATGAACAGGACGACCTCATCGCTCCTGTTTATTATTCACTTCCTGTCCAGGATCAGATCACAAGTGTATTGATCTGGCTGTCTGTGTCAAAGCATGTGTGTGTGTGTGTGTGTGTGTGTGTGTGTGTGTGTGTGTGTGTGTGTGTGTGTGTGTGTGTGTGTGTGTGTGTGTGTGTGTGTGTGTGTGTGTGTGTGTGTGTGTGTGTGTGTGTGTGTGTGTGTGTGTGTGTGTGTGTGTGTGTGTCGGGTTTGGAGACGTAATCTCTCACAGTTTGAAGCCAGAGATGAGCTCTGAGTCCTGACGGCGTCCGATCGATACACGACGTTGTCAAAGAGACGAGATGTCGGAATAATTTATTTCCGATTCACAGCGGGAATTGAACTCTCGATCACTTTATTTATTTTGAAATTCTGCACTAACACAGACAACTCTACAGTCTGGTGGCGGGGCAGGGGGTCGTTGTTGGGCCTGGGGGTCAGACCGGGTATAAAGGCCTTAGACCCTCATGTTGCTATTTCAACAGGAAGCCTTTCAGAATAAGGGCGCGCGCGGCAGGATGCTCTTTAAATGACATTTTATTAGTTTTAAATGTCACGTCTTTGTGTCCAGAGGATAAAAATCACAGCTCAGCCATAACAACACTGTGACTGTCATGTTGTTATTATAATATACTGGTTCATAGATTGGACCGACTGGTTCACGGATCATCGACCTGCACTGATCCACTGTGTGTCTGATTCATTTATTCTTTTATTCAGATTCTCGTCAGCTGCTTCTCTTCCTGAGGGTCGACACGTTTTTTTTCTTCTTTTTTCTCTTTTTTGTGATTACTTGAACTTAATTAATCTGTATTAGGTTTTTTTTGTCTTGTCTTGTTTCTTCTCTCACATTTTTCCATTTATTTATTGATTTAGTGCTGTTATCATTCCTACTATCATCATCTTCCCTTATCTTCATTTCTTTTTTTTTCTATTTCTTTTTTTTTCCTTTAAAAACTTTTTTAGTTACTTCTCTACCTTGCACAAGGTATGTGAATATTATTTCTTTACTTTGTTTAAATGATTTGTTAGGTCAAGGTGAGGTCGTGTTAGAAGCCTTTCAGGTTTCAGACCTCACCTGCACATTTTTTTTTCGTATCTTTCTCGCTAGTAAGAGAGATAAGTAAATGTTTTTGTTCTATTTTATATGTGCAAATAAATACAGTCTAAAAGTCTAAAAGACGTGCAGCAACAAAATACACATAAAATACAACACACTCAGATTTAAAACAGTAAATATGAAGCATGTTGTTGTTAGGCCGGACAGTGATGGTTATAGTGTGTGTGTGTGTGTGTGTTTGTGTGTGTGTGTGTGTGAAGGGAAAGTTTTAATGTGATGTTGATGGATCAATTGTGTATTGATTGTACACACACACTGACTCTGCGTGTGTGTGTGTGCATCAGTCTCTCCTCAATAACCCCGTCTCCTTGGTCACCTGCTCTCGTCTGTGTGTGTGTGTGTGTGAACGCCTCAGTGGACTGATGCACACTGCCTAGATCTGTATGATGTGCGATTGTGTGTGTATAAATGCACACACACACACTATGTTGTGGTGTTTCTAAGTGTGTGTGTGTGTGTGTGAGGGACCTGGCACGTCCCGCTCTCCGTGACCTGCTCCATCTGTCAGAGGGTCTTTGCTCCCACTAATCACCAGGACACAGAGACACAGAGACCCCCACTCTGTTCCACGGCCAACACACACACACACACACACACACACACACACACACACACACACACACACACACACACACACACACACACATTAACGCACGCACACACACACTAGCGCGCACACACACTCTTTCTTTCTCCCCTGCTCTGCCCTCCAGTTCATATTTAACAGACTCTGGTTCATTCTCTGTTTTCTGGGTCAGTTCTCTGTGAGTTCTCTGTTTTCCTGCTGTCTTTGAACGCCTCACGGTTTTCTGGGTTACATCAGCTGATATCTATCTATCTATCTATCTATCTATCTATCTATCTATCTATCTATCTATCTATCTATCTATCTATCTATCTATCTATCTATCTATCTATCTATCTATCTATCTATCTATCTATCTATCTATCTATCTATCTATCTATGCCACCACCCAGAGAAGGAGGGATAATAAAAGGAGGGGTGGAGAGGGGGAGGAGGGAGCAGCTCTTCTCCTCCTCCACCTTAGCAGGTTTTCCCGGATTTCCCGTCTGTCACCCCTCTCTGCAGGAGGAGAGGAGGGGGTGATATAATCCTCATCCCTCCCTCTGTTCCCTCACTCACCTCCTTTTTTTTTTTAATCTGAGCGTTTAATCACACAATAACATTCCTGGAGGGGGATGGACTGATGGATGGATGTATAGACGTATAGATGGAGGTATAGGGTGGAAAGGGTCAGAAGAAGAGGAAGAGAGAGGGGGGGAGGGGCTGGAGGAGAGGATGAAGTGAAGTGAAGAGGGGGATGGAGCTAAGCTAAGATGCTAAACGTAGCATTTTAACTTCTGCCATAAAAGTATTCAAACGTTTTCTTCTTTCTGTTTTTATTCATCGATGACATCCCAGTGCTGTTACTTTAAAGGGATAGTTCCCCCTAAAATTGAAATTTCCCTCATGATCTCCTCCCCCTCATGTGGACTAAGGGCTGGGAGAAGTTTCAGAGTCCTCTGTGGCTTTAAATAATAATTAAATAAGTCTATATTTCAAGCTTGTTTGTAGTGGAAGCTTCTCGAAGCTCCTCTTCCCAGTTCATCCAAATTTGACGAACCGGGAAGAGGAGCTTCCGCTACAAAACAAGCATGAAATTAGGGCTGCCCCCGACCAAAGATTTTGTTGGTCGACCAGTAGTCGTCACTTATGGCGATTAGTCGACTAATTGACCCCCCACCTTGACGAAAAAAAAAAAAATTTAAATTAAATTTTTTTTTTTTTTTGCTGCCCGCGGTCAGGTTGAGAATTAATTAATTAATGCTCGTGACTCCGGCCGTGTTGGGTCCGAGATTCAACAACAGCCGGTCGGGTTTCACCGTTATTACCGGCAGAATGCCCGTTTATCACCAATAAACACAGTAGATGAGGAGGGTAAAAAGTTACTGAGCTCAGGCTGTGACGGGGGTGCGGGGGTGGGGGTCCGCGGCGTGGAGCGGTGCGGGCATAGACATATGTCTGTGGGTGCGGGTCTCTGACTGCAGCGGGGACTATCATGGATCCGCTCCGTGACACTGAGACTGACCCCCGGTGAGCGCTGTGGGACGGGACCGGGGCTCAGCTCAGACAGCACCCGCTAATGGTGACAGCGGTGGTACGAGAGAGACTGCCGTGCCTTGTAAAAAAAAAAAAAAAAAAAAAAGTGTCACGTCACGACTTCCTGTATCTGGCCCTTCAAAATAAAGGCCCAATAGCCTTTCATATACAGTTCAGTCATTGATGTTGGCTTAATTTTGACAAGACACGGCTCCAAATGTTTTGTTTTTTTTCCTGTGACCAATCGACCAATGAAATTTTGGTCGGCTAATGATTTTTTGGTCGACCAGTGCTTGGTCGACTATTTGGGGGCAGCCCTACATGAAATATAGACTTATTTAATTTTTTTGGGACAATTTCTCATTTCGGGGCTTCAATACAAGACGGACATTACAGACGAGCAGCATGGAGGTATTTGGATGTTTTTTGGTGTGTCTTTTTGTTACGAAGACAGTTGGTATCCATTTGCAACCGTCATATGGACATGCACTGCTACGCCGAGACCCCCTGTAACTCAGAGAAGCCACGGAGGACTCTGAAACTTCTCCCAGCCCTTAGTCCACATGAGGGGGAGGAGATAATGATAATGGGAAATTTCAATTTTGGGTGAACTGTCCCTTTAATCATCATGTTTTGGTTTCTGTGGCTCATCCGTTGCAGCTCGATCTCCTAACTGAGTTTCTACCTGTCACATTGTTGGCTGAAGGTTTTTACTGGCTGCTGTCGAACACTTTAATGAGACGCGGTGAGGACGAGGAGGAGGAAGAAGATGAAGAGTAAATGGATTTGTGCAGCTGGATTTAGACCCGACTCGAGGAAACAGAGGTTTATTTGTTTCCTGGGAACACGGAGGAGAAAAAACGTTGTAGATGAGATGGGTGAAAGTTTGTGTGAACGAAGCTTCAAGTCGATCTGGTAAAACAGGACGAGGGAACGAGGTCGTCGTGGTGTTGAACGACACCCTGAGGCAGCTTTACATTACAGCTGCAGGCAACAACAGTAGTATAATGAGTGTGTGTTCAAGAGCGCAATTAGTGAGTGAAGTGCATAATTAGGTCATGATTTCCTTGTATTGTTGTGGTAATAGACGGCTACACACACTCATATGTGATAGAGAGAAGAGTCATGGAGGATAAATATGGAAAAGAAGATAATAGAAGACAATAAATGTGGAAAATGAAGTTGGGATGAATAAGTAAATAAAAAAATGTGGAAAAGCAAAGACAGACAGATAAAAGCTGAGTGATTGACAGCTTCTATACGGGGATACACTGACTGTCCTCATTACGCTGCATCTCCCTACACTTGACATTGATTGGTTTATAAACTGTCACCAAAGCTTTGCTCATATTAGGTCGTTAGTGAAGTGAAGTCGTCTCATCTTCCTGTTAAAACTACATGAGTCTGAACAGAGATCAGCTGGTTCAGTCAGACCAGGTCTCAGGGCTTTGGTCCGGTGGAGCTTTCACACCTGAACATATTTGGTTCGGACCAAACAAGGTCGGTTTTTAAAGCCGCCTTAACCTAAGGTGTGTTTATATAAACTATTAAAGGGAAAGTTCAACATTTTTGGCCCATTGCCATAATCCCTATAGTCATAGCAGTAGGTTCGTTACCTTTAATTGTCGGTGCAAGCTGTTTTTAGAACGGCGGAGCAGAGCCGTGAGCTGCTCAGAGCTACACTACGGAGGGAAATGCAGAGACTGCTTGATGAAAAACTGTCCCTGAAGGCAACACGCATCAGAGGTTTTGCATGAATTTCCCTCTAAAACAACTCTGTGTGGTAACGTTGTGTTATTATCTCATAGCGTGGTGAATGTGCAGCTCACAACTTGTCCACCAGAGCGTTGTGGAGTTGTTGGATTGTGTATTTGATGAGTTTGATGATGAGGGAAACCAAGAAATCCCATAATGAGCCTCCGTAGCGTAGCTCTGAGCAGCTCACGGCTCTGCTCCACCGTTCTAAAAATATCTTGCACCGACAATTAAAGGTAACGAACCTACTGCTATGACTATAGGGATTATGGCAATGGGCCAATTTGCACAAAATATTGAACTATCCCCTTTAAAAAATGTAATTATGCATCTGCTGCTTCTAAATATCTCCACTGACTTATTCATCCATGTTTTTATTCCCACTTTTATTCATCAGATTTCTTCTTTTATATATATATATATATCCTATAATATGGCGCTGCAGTGACGCAGCAGAACCAGAGTGGAGGTCGAGGCCGAGAACATTCCTGAAATAACAAACATGATGGAGGGAGGAAGTGGGGACTGTTCTCCTCTTCTTCTTAAAGCGGCAGCAGGACGTTTGTTTTACCCACTTTGGTCTTCAACCCGGTTTCTCACCTCTGTGGATTATTATGGTCTGTGTGTTTCAGTGTGATAGAGGCAGCTCTGCTCAGCTCTGTCCGGGTGCACGTGAGCTGCGTCGGTTCACTCCTGTTTCTCATCTGGAGGCTGAACAGATCTCTGCTTTGTGTCTGAGTGGCCTGTTGTTCCTTTTCCCCCTGATGAGCTGATGAATGTGTTCAGGTCACGTTGGTTCATTCACACACACACACACTAATACACACTAACACTGACACGCGCTCTAACACACAGGCTTTTCACGGAAATCAAATTTGCACATTTGCTCATTTTCAAGGCGAAGGTTTCCCAGATGACTCGGCTTCTTGTCTTGTCACACGTTCGTCGTTAATCACTTTATGGTTTATATTTTTAGGAGCTGAAGCGTCTGCAGCAAACGAAGCGTCGGGACAAGTCCCAACATGAACATGAACATGAACATGAACATGAGCAGCAGCAGCAGCAGCAGAAGAAGCTTCATGCTTTCTCTTTTTTTCGAGTCAGATTTCTATCTCAGATTCACAGAAACAGAAAACCCTTCTATTCCCCGTGTTCGTCTGCTTCGTATTCATGTCATTTTCTGCCTCTTTGCTGTTTTCTCCTCCTCCTCCTTTTCTGTCTCACTACACACACACACACACACACACACAGTCGTGTTTCATCCTCCTTAACTTTGACCCACTTCCTGCTCTTCCTGCTCTTCCCTCGGAGCGCCGGCCTGAGCCGAGCGTCTGTCAGTCAGTCAGTCAGCGGCGCTGCAGCAGCTGCTGACGATGCAAATACCTGAGATTCAGCATTTGCAGTTTGTACAGTAAGAAAAAAACTACACACACACACTCAGACACACACCTGGGCAGCTGAGTGACTGATGACAGTGAACGCACCACTCAGAACGGCTTTAATGCTGTTTCCTGCAAAATCACCACAACTTGAACTGGTCATCTGAACGGTTTCACTCAGATTCTTCTGTCTGTTCTGCACTTTCATCTCTTAAACCTTTTGCATCATGACTCAGCTTTTTTGTTTTTCTCCCTGCTGCAGCTTCTTGACTCTCCCAACTCAGATTTTCACACAGTTACAGTGCGGTTTTTATTTTTTATTTTTACAAATTCACTCCAGAGCAGGTCATTTATCTCCATTTGCATATTATTATTTATAATAACTACTTTGAATTTCTCTCAGCGTTTCGGCTCACACTCCGTGTAAAAGAGGACCAGTTGTGTTGTAATTGTAAATTTGAAGAGCCGTCCGCTGCTGTCTGTATTTGTGTTGCTCCTATAGGAGTTATTAAAGTTGCATGTCGTCCATAAGCAGTGGTGGACAGTAAGGAAGTACAGTTACTTCAGTACTGTACTAAAGTTCATTTTGGGTATTATTTTTTTGGATACTTCTTACTTTTCACACATTTTCTTTTTTTTCCTTTTTCTAAATTCTGATCCCAAACCTGCTGATTCATGTTTGTTTTGTCCCAGCCGTGTTGCCGTACCTGTTCTCCATCATGCTCCTCCTCTGTCTTTAAGCAAATACAGAGAAAAGTAGTATCAAATAGTAATATTTTGACTAAGCTACTGATATAATAAGTAATATATGACAAGGAGAAGCCTACATCTGTATTTCTACTCAAGTAATGTAGATATGTACTCGTCCACCTCTGTCCATCAGAGACCAAACGGACGGTGCAGGATCAGGAGTTAACGATGACTCACCGCTTCTTAACGCACCAATCACCATCAATCATCACAATCATATCAGCAGAATTTAATTTGGCCTTAAATCTGATTTTGATATTTTTTTCTTTTTGAAGTGAAACACCGGGACAGTTAACGAGGAGCTGGCAGCCAGTGTGGGTATTTTTAAATAAAGTTATGAATATTGAATTAGCATGGAGGGGGAAGCACAGACTGTCCCCTCTTTTTCTTTTTCTTTTTTCTGAGTGTGTGTGTGTGTGTGTGTGTGTGTGTCTGGTTGTTTGAAAGCAGGTCAGTTTTTTTATTTTTTTATTTTTATACAACTTTATTGACAACAAGAGTATAGACAGGACTGAATACAGTTAGATGAAATAAGTGTATACAACATTAATACACAACCAAACCATCATAAATACGCCAGGGGATGACAGTCACAGCAAGACAGAAAAAACATCAACTTAAATCAATATTTTGTAAAGCTTACAAAGATCATACTGTACGTTTTAACAGCTTTTTTATTCTCACAGTCACAGAGGGAGGAGATGTATTGACCAACATATGCAGACAGTTCCAAGAAGTTTGGCTTCTTACCAGAACATTTTGACTTATGTATATAAAATTTGGATAAAATAATTAACAAGTTAATCATATAAAACTGAGAATTTAGTTTTTTATCATATTCAGTGTAGCCAAACGAAAGCAGGTCAGTCTGTGTGTATTCAGCCGCTCACTCGTCGCCGACGGCTGCGACCTCAACTCAACCAGTCTGTGTGACATTTTCAGAGCTGATGATGCTTTTTATTTTTTTTATTCAGTGGTTTCAGTGTTTCCTCTTCATCCTCTTCATCCTCCTCCTCCTCCTCTCAGGCCGTTGGCAGAAAAACCAAAAACCTCGTAACCACCGTCGTCACAAGACAGGAAATAAAAACGAATAACAGAATTGAACTGCTGGGGGTTGTCGTGGTAACGCCTGGCAACGACGACAAAAACAGGGATAGATAGCTGCGTGATACTAGATATATATAGGTCATTATCTATCTGCACTTATTGATCTTTCTTTTACTGTTATTTATTGACCAGTTTTTCTTTGAGAGTGTGAATGAACGTGTGCACCGACGCTCTCATGGAGCCACTTTTTACATTTAATGTCTGATTAATCTATCAGAATATAATAAAAAATATGGTTAAAAGTTGCAGAATAATAAAGTTGTGATGTCACAGAGACTTTAAATCAAAGGAAACATGTTTATTTGGTACAAAAATCAACAAAATTCATAACATTATCATCATATTTACATTATTTTTAAATGACATTCAATCAAACTTTATTCATGCAGCACTCTTTCTCTGCTTGGTAACTCTGGTTCACTGTTAGAAATAATCCACCTGCTGTTTGAAGGCAAATATTTAAGTTTCAAATGATCTGAATTTTTTCTGTTTTTTTATCATTAGAATAAAAATTGTGAAAAACAAGAACACTGAATTAACAGAAATAGTCCAATTGTGGTGTTTGCTTTCATTTTTCCTTATTTAATTTAGGAGTTAAGGTGAGACTTTCAAAATAAGAGCTCAGCAGATCGTTGAATTTCTGAAAGTGGATTTTAGAAACTGAAACGATCTTTTACAGTTTGAATAGAAAGTGGTACAGTAAAGTGTAGAAGTGAAGCTGTGAACTGAGCTGCTCTGTGGCCCGAGGCCGAGTGGCAGCAGTTACTTTACTGATGATGATGTGTGTATTTGTGTGTTTGTGTTAAACTGAGGAGGTTTATTTTGAAGGGGCGCCCTGAAGCCAAGGAGCCACATCACATCAGTCCTTGTTTTTTTTTTGGAAACATTTCTTCAGGCGTCAGATTACTTGACCTCTCACCCTGGAGACTTCCTGACCTTTAACCCCTGTTAGTGCGTGTGTGTGTGTGGTAATTTAGTGTGAAGTGATGAGGGGAAGTCCCTGTGACCTGATCTGTAGTTTCAGAAACCTCCACAGAAACGTTTCGGTTTCTTCTCCTTCTCTTTATTTGACGTCAACGTTTTTACTCTTTTGCATTTTCTACTTTCTCTGAATCGCCCTCACTACTTCCTCTTCACTTCCTGTCTGGTGTTTCCCTGCAGAATCATCTCCTTCCAGATTATTCCACCTCTTCATTTCCTCCTCCTGCTCCTCCTGCTCCTCCTCCTTCTTTCCCTTCTCCTCTCTGGAAACAGTAAATATTCTTAACTAGCGCCTGATTGCTCTATAACTTTTTAGAGTCACTGAAGACGTTTAATTTGAACGAATGAATGAAAAACGAGCCGATGTTTAGATTTATGATGTTAGCGGTGGCGTTTACAGCTCTGTGATAAAAACTAATGTTTCTAATGTTTCTACACGCGAGTCGACGCCTCGTGTTTCATCATCAGACTCAGAGAATTAACGGCGTGCGTCTTCGTCACATTAATGAAGTTTGAGTTAAAAAAAGACAGAAGATGAAACAGAGCGGTTAGTGTCGGTGACTGGGATGATCTGCTGACTGTTTTATCTCTGATCCAGAATCAGTTAAAGTCTCTGTTTCTAATAGAATCAATGTGATAAAGGCATGAACGTATTTATTTCTATCAGAGCTCAGTTTAGTTCCTGAAACTGTCCCGTTTAGTTTAGACGTGACGGTCCAGTCGGTCGATCCTCTGCTTCTGTGTTTGAGGTTTGATCTGGTTTCTTCAGGTGACAGTGAGTCGTGTATTTGAGGAGTTTCACCTGTTTTCTACTTGTTTCTATTCAGTTTATTCAGAGTGTTTGGTTGTTAAACAGTAAAATGTTGAACCTCTGGTGCAGATTTGACACAACCACTGCAAAAACTGATCGATCGATGATCAGTTCTGCTCATATTCCCTTTAATTATCTGACTTTTGGAGACTATACCTGCAAGCTGCATGAAAAGCCCTCTGGTAGAATTTAGGAGGCAGGTCCTCTCTCAGTTCCGATCGTTGTGTAATCGTTGTGTGACAGCTTTTTCCTTCTTTCTCGACTGCTCTTATTGTTTTTGTTTTCTGGTGGTGTAGACTCTTTCTAATAATGCTCGGTTGTAAAAGTGCAGCTTCTTTCTCTCGGCGTCACATCCTGCTCTGTGCTGATTGGAGGTAACTCAGAGTAAACCTCCAGCCCTAAACATAAGTGTTTCGTGGCCGGTCTTCTCCGGTCCCCCGGGGCAGGGAGTCGTTCAGCCGCTGTAAAAGTTCCTGCTATGGGGACAAGCTCCAACAGCTCCAACAGCCCTGACCCCGTTAAAGGGATAGTAGCATTTTTTCAAAGTGTGGTTGTATGATCTACAAATAGCCCCTAAGTACTTTAATTGCAGTAGAAGACTCTCTGCACTCCTCCCGTTAGCAACGCCAGCCCATAATAGCCCTGCCCAGAGATTTACAACATACAGTGTTGTGAATGGACCCAAAGAAACGGCCTATTTTCACGGCCTAAAAGAGGTTTTACCTGAAAAAAAAAAACACAGTTCCATTGTTCGCTATAATATAATTTTTTCCAGCCCTTCAAAGTGCAGGAAAAAAACAGTTTTTATTAGGAGCTAACCAACTGCTGATCGGTGGGCGCTAACCCTGGGCGGAGGGATACGTGAGTTGGTTAGGTCCAAATAAAAACTGTGTTTTTCCTGCACTTTGAAGGGCTGGAAAAAATTATATTATAGTGAACAATGGAACTGTGTTTTTTTTTTTTCAGGTAAAACCTCTTTTAGGCCGTGAAAATAGGCCGTTTCTTTGGGTCTGTTCACAACACTGTATGTTGTAAATCTCTGGGCAGGGCTATTATGGGCTGGCGTTGCTAACGGGAGGAGTGCAGAGAGTCTTCTACTGCAATTAAAGTACTTAGGGGCTATTTGTAGATCATACAACCCCACTTTAAGAAAATGATACTATCCCTTTAAACTACCCTGAAGTTCCTGCAGATGAATCCTCCTCTGTAGGAGTCACACTCGCTGCTGCAGCGTCCGTGAATCTACTCCACTGTTTAAATGTTCTGTTGCTGTGAAGGTTCAGAAACAGAAACAGAAACAGAAGAAGTTTTTTATTTATTCATCGTCCTGAAGGGAAACTGTTGTTTCTCTAAAATACTCCACAGGATGAAAGATAAGAAGTCTGAGAGTACAAACAACCTCCCGCCCTGTTCCTCGGTGTCGAGGTTTATTTAAGGAGAAATACGCACAACATCTATTTCTGTCCAGTGAAAAAGAAAAGAGTGTTTGTTTGTAATTGCTGCTGCACCACAGGCCTGGATGCACATTAACTTACATAATGTCGTCAGTCATGACTTCAAAGTGTCTGATGACCAATAGAAAACATTTGATTATCACTAATATGAAGCTGATATCACGGCCATGTTTGAGCCTCCTCCTCCTCCTCCTCCTCCTCTGAGCAGCAGTTTCACTATGATGTGATTTGAGCGTCATCGTAAAAATCAATTATTTCCTCAGACGTGTGTTATTTGTGTTATTTTACAACTAATAAGCTCCAGAAAGTCAGAATTTAACGGTGCGTTTACTTCATCCTCAGTGTCACGTCGACAGAACAGGCCTGACCGATGGATCAGAGCTCTGACGACGGATGAATGAGCTGCTTTCATGTTCAAGTGCGTGTGAGTGAACACACCAGAGGGGGAAACGCTGTTTGAACCCGTGTGGAGCCGCGACCGGTTCTGGTTTATGGACCTGCAAAAGGGGTCAAAGGTCAGACTAGGGAGGTCATGATTACTTGTTCTCACAATTAATCACGGTATTAAATTCCACAATTAATTAATTATCGTAAACATTTCTCAATGCCGTCATTATATCAGAACTGTATCGATCAGCGTAACTCGCATGGACCGAAAACAAACGTAACATTGAATTGGCAGTTATTGAAATTTTAGCATGTCTTTTGTAATTTAAAAGAAAAAAAGATGAAAATAAACTTAAACATTTGGTATAGATGACAAATAATCACTGAAATGATCCAAACATTTTCCCTGGGGGATGAGTAATTGGTCCTATATTAACAGATACTTAAAATAATTTGTGTATATGATTAGAAATGGGATTATATTTAGACTATAATGGTTTTTTACACATTCATAATGTTGTGAAATTAATTCATTATTGCATAATAATGATAAAAATCCTAATACCGTGATTATTTCTCTGGCAATAATCGTACCAAGTATAAATATAATGGTGACATCTCTAGGCCCAGCTTCAGAACAAATGATTTCATCTCAGTTTAATTCAGATGCTCTGGACTCTGCCGCTCTGGTCTCGACTGTCTCACCACCTCTCCGATCCTGAACCAGTAGCTTGGTCAGTGTGACGTGAAGTCCAGAGCTGTTAAACCTCCGTCCTCAGACCTGGTTCTGCCACTCAGAGCTTCTGAGGGTCTGCAGGGGTTTGTGGTGGAGGCTTGTGGCAGAGCTGCAGTGTTTTCTACCCCTCCACCCCCCCATCCATCCATCCATCCATCCATCCATCCATCCATCCATCCATCCATCCATCCACCCCCCTCCCTCGGTTCTTTCTGAACCAGCAGCTCTGCGTTCTGGCTCTGGCGAGGTCCTGGCTCCCTGTGAAGCCCTGTGGAGCTGGTAGGAGATCACAGCCCAGATCCCCCTCTCTCACTGTGTTCACATCAATGAAGCAGGGCAGAAGAGAGGGAGAGAAGGAGGGAGGAGGAGGGGAGAGCAACAAAGAGCAAGAGAAAGGAACAGAGGGGAGGAGGAGGAGGAGGAGGGACAGAGTGGTGGATGAATGAAATCTTTATCTGTGACGCTGCAGAGACGAGACGAGGCCGCTCTCACTCACATACCTCCACCTCACACTTTCACTCTGCTCTGTCTCTCCCTCCATCCCTCCATCCCTCTCTTTCTGTTCCTCTGTTCCTCAGCCCTCTAGTGGAGCTCACGCAGCTCGACCTCCTTTCCTTCTTTCTCCTTCCCTGTCTCTTTCTCTTTCTCTTCTTTGCCCTCTGCAGAGGCCACAACACTGCACACAAATAGCTTCTTGTTATCTATTTATTTATTTTTCAATGCATCTTTAATCAGACGAGTTGCTGAAAGTCAAATACAAGTTTTTTTAGCTCCTGAATGAGCCTGTGAACTCAGTCCTGGGGCCTCATTTATCATTGTGGATACACCTTTTTTTACGCCATTTTCCCCTCGTTTTGTGCGTACGCACTTTTCTCCGCCAAATTTGGGATCTATCAAGCCAAAACCTGACGGGGAAAAGTGCGGACATTTACACCCATTTTGACCCTGGCGTACGCCTTTTTTGAGGAACAGGAGGAATTGGCGACACCGTTGCTGAGTCAGAGAACTGCAGTGTGAGAGGGAGAGAGGAGCGGAGTACATTTAGAAGAGCACAGTAGGATTTTTTAAAGTAATTGTGGTAGTGGTGGACCGTTGATGCTGGCAATCCAACCCGCTCTATAATAACACTAGGCTCTATGTTAATTGATAAACAGAGCGCATTGTGGATTTTGCTTTTTTGATTAGGCTATGTGTGACGTCCGACAAGGATCAAACCATCCAAGTTTAAAAACACACCGGCAGCAGCGCCCGTGATCTGCAGCTACTGAGACTGTTATTATTCTGTCACCTGAGTTAACGAGGTGCACGTGTGTTTGGAGCTGACGAGAGGAGAGAATAAAGAGTGAGACAACGCGGCTCTGAGGAGGAACTGTGAAGGACTCAGCTCAGCTGACCTAAACCGAGTCCAGTAAAGCTGTAACTGTGTAGTGGGAAGGCGTGCAAAGTAATGGTAACTATCGTCCTGCTTCCTACATTGTTTTAACATCTAGGTAAAAAAAAAAAAAAAGATTACATAAGATTCTTCTTCTTTCTGCTCCCTTTTGTTGAGATTTGGGAGTTTTTTGTTTTTATTGTAGCTTATTAAAATGCAAGATCATTTATTGTCCGTGTATCTGCTTTCGGAGAAGCGGAGAAGTTCCGCTGCCCGTCCTCCGCCCGTTGTCTCCGTTGTCACTTTGTTGTCACAAAAGTTGCTGCGCCACAGAGAGCACATGGCTAATTAAATATGCACGTGCTGACCATATAGAGTTGTATATAGGCGTTCCGGGGGTGGAGTAAGAGGTGTGTTCACGTGTGCACCATTCTTGAGTCCTGTGTGACTTATTGCGGAGAGTTGTGCGTACGCACAGTTTGATTGATCTGAAAAAGGTGTAAATATTTAGGGTGTACGCCATTTTCGTCTTTTCGCCGTACGCAAATATTTAGTAGCAGTTTTACACCCTCTTTGATAAATGAGGCCCCTGGTCTTGGTCTTGGTCTTATTTGTCCATACAAACCCACTGACAGTGAATCTGAATGCAGCCTCGGGGTCGACCACTTCAAACCCTCTCTCACACTGTGGGAACCTCTTGACACCTCAGTAACAATGACTCTTGACTTTTAGAGAGTTTGCAGCTTATTATGCATCTGCTTTACTTTACTTTGCTGTTGCAGGTAGAACAAGTAGAGTAGATGCAGGAAGTTTTCTGTATTCTGGACCCGGCAGCACAGCAGCACCTCCTCTGACTGAGTTAAACTTTGATTACAGAGCTCGGACTTCATTGTGTGAACGCAGCAGGAAACATCCGGGAATTCACTTCAGTTTTCACCCAGTGACCTTGAACGCATCGTCTCTTTCTTGTGCATCCAGAAAGAAAAAACAAAACACACTGACCTGATTTCACCTCTTCTTTCTGAACGTTCTCACTTTCTCTCTGAGATAGAGATCTGTTGTATCAGGTCTCATACCTGCAGACAAAGAGGCCACGCAGCTGAGCTATTGCAGGAATCCAGAGTGTAAACGTTCGTGTAGTGGAGGAATGCAGCTCGACTGCAGGGAGGTTGTGCTTAATCGTTTCTTTTTTTTTCTTTTTTTTTGCTTGTAATATAACGTATAAACTGTGTGAGAGGCGCCTGAGGAAGGAACAGGGAATGAAATGAAACAAAGAGGAGGAGAAGATGATGTAAGAGAGTTAAATGAAGGATGGAGGAGAGAGAGGAGCTGTGACTGATGGAGAGGAGAGAGAATGGAGAGACTTGGAGGTAGAGAAGCAGGAAGGGCAGTGGGAGCGATGGAGAAGTTAAACAAAGGCCTATTTCTGTACCATCCGCTCTCCGTGCTGCTTTCTCTCTCTCTCTCTCCCTCTCTTTGTTTTGTCTGAGGCCTGAGTCCAGCCTCCGTGACTCGCTGCCTAAACTCGCCACCGCCGCTGCTGCACTGACGTAGCGGTTTGACATAATTACTTTATCATACCAGCAGCGCTCACAGTAGCTGGTTCCGTGCAGGAGGAGGAAGGAGAAGCAGAAGAAGCTGATTCACTGTTGGAGGAATGCAGCATTCAGATTCCTTCTCCTGCAGCCGGGACGTTGAGGTTGAAACCTAAATCTCTCAGATAGCTCCCGAGGCGCTGGCTGTGTGAGGGGTGAGGAGAGGGGGGATTTCCTGTGTTTTAACATCCAGTATATTATATTAACACAGTGCACAGTTCTGTCTCTCTTTACATAAACAGAGGAACAGTGTAAATAAACTGCAGACGGCTGCAGCTTCATCTCATTTAAAGAGTAAAATGATTATTTTCTATAGATTTACAGCAACGACAGTGAAATCCTGCGTCTTAGCAAAGCACTAGCTCCTACAACTCCCATAATGCACCTCAGCAGAGTCTTTCTGCCTTATAAATATGATATTATCTACAAATCTGTGTTGTTTCCAAAGGCAACAAGTCATATTTTTCCCTATAATTAAGCATATTAATAATTAGTGAAATCCTGCGTGCACTAACATGGTCCTACACTTCCCATAATGCACCTCTGCTGCAGGCTCCTCCCATCTGATAAATGTTAGGCTATATTATCACTAAATGCGTGTTGTCACCAAAGTTAACCAGCAATCTGATCACCTGTGAAATCCTGTGTCTTAGCACTAGCATGCTCCTACACTTCCCACAATGCACCTCTCTCTGTGTTATATTAAAGCTCCAGTGTCACAGTTTGATTCCAACATGAAAAACCAGAAGCTGCAGTTCCTCTGACGACCACTAGAGTTAGTTTTTTTTTTTTTTA
This sequence comes from Trachurus trachurus, assembly GCF_905171665.1. Lineage (NCBI taxonomy): Eukaryota > Metazoa > Chordata > Actinopteri > Carangiformes > Carangidae > Trachurus > Trachurus trachurus. The sequence continues at coordinate 1,832,561 of NC_139904.1, forward strand.
AATGACAACCTAAAAGTTTTGCATAAATGAAGGTGTGGCCTCTTTGATTGACAGGAGTTTGCATTAACTGAGAGTTTAGCTGCGACACCTCGTGGCTGAGGCGGCGTCCATCTTTATCCACAGCCTGTAATAAAATATAAATATAAAAACATAAACATGATGAACAGGTGTCGTCAGCTCGAGTCCAGATTCAATTTTCTAATTTGCTCTCGTCTGTGACCTGGATAACGATGATCGATGTTCGAGCCTCGGTTTAGGGGGCGAGGGGGCGGGGCCTAAGTGTTGACAGAGGGGGCAGTTGGACAGGTGCATCATGCTGGCTCTGAATTCTTCATCACGCCCTGGACTCGATCCAGAGCAACAACTGAGCGCTGCCCCGCCCTCGCTGAAGACGTGAAGACGGGTGAAGGTCGCTGACGGACAGACAGGGGAGGGGGGAGGAGGGGGGGTGGGGGGGGGGGGGGGGGGGGTTCGATGATTGATGAGGAAGGAGTGGGGTGAATGTGACACGCATGTCGAATGTTGTCCAGTTGTTGCGGCGTCTAGTGCTCCACCTGTCTCCACTGACACACCCACGCTGCTGCTGCCGGTCGGGGGTTTCCCTGCCCCATAACCCCCCCTCTCCCACTCCCCCTTCACTTCCTCTGTTCTTCCACTGTTTGACTGAACTGAGAAATGAAAACTGAAATATGAGAATTCCCATAATTTCACACTAATCACACATTATACTAAACTGAAACTTTAAAGGTTATAGCTACAACTTTTTCATCAAAAGGATTAATTAAAAAATAATAATACATCCGCAGAATGTCTAGAGGGGAGCAGAATAAAAGTATTAATTTTACTGAATTTTTAAAAATAGTATATAAATAATTGTTTCATGAATTTTTGTGGGTCCGAAATATGTAAATATTTACATCTGGTTACGTTGGCAACGTCGGCATGGAATGATCTCTGTGGCAGCAGCATTAGAACTTTAGCTACTGCTGTAACTGGCAACCAGTAGAACTGAAGGTTGGAGCGAGAGCAGGCAGTGTGAGTTCTACACCGGAGGAATTAAACTTGTAGCTATCACTATTATATTTTTCAGCTGTTTAATAAAGTATTAAAGGGATAGTTCACCCAAAATTGTAATTTCACTCATTATCTCCTCCCCCTCATGTGGACTAAGGGCTGTGAGAAGTTTCAGAGTCCTCCGTGGCTTCTCTGAGTTACAGGGGGTCTCGGCGTAGCAGTGCATGTCCATATAACGGTTGCAAATGGATACCAACTGTCTTCGTAACAAAAAGACACACCAAAAAACATCCAAATACCTCCATGCTGCTCGTCTGTAATGTCCCTCTTGTATTGAAGCCCCGACATGAGAAACTGTCCCGAAAAAAATTAAATAAGTCTATATTTCAAGCTTGTTTGTAGTGGAAGCTCCTCTTCCCAGTTCGTCCAAATTTGACGAACCGGGAAGAGAAGCTTCGAGAAGCTTCCGCTACAAAACAAGCTTGAAATATAGACTTATTTAAGACGGACATGTCTTTTTGTTGCGAAGACAGTTTGTATTCCATTTTCTGTCATATGGACATGCACTGCTACGCCGAGACCCCCTGTAACTCAGAGAAGCCACGGAGGACTCTGAAACTTCTCCCAGCCCTTAGTCCACATGAGGGGGAGGAGATAATGAGTGAAATTTAAATTTTTGGTGAACTATCCCTTTAATACGCTGCTTTTTGAAAATGTAACTTTATTATACATGAGACAATAACAATGACACACATTTGTCCAGAAGCCCTCGAACGCCTCATTATGCTCAGATACAAAGCTGGCAGCTCCATGTGAGTGGGACTGAGACTGTGGGTCAAAGACCAGAGGTCAACGTAACACAACATGTGTTAATCGTGTCCCAAAGACATAATATTATAATATAATATTATAACTGAGTTAACTTTGACAGCCCTGATTGGATAATAAAGAAGTAAAACTGAAATGCTTTGAGGACACTAACAAGCAACATTTTATTTTTGATGATTTAGATTTATGTTTTTTTTTGTTTTTTTTTTGGGCTTCAGTGATTATGAAAACTAGATAATTGGGATAAAAAATGAAACCAACGCCCCACCCCACCCGACCCCACCCACTTCCTGGTTGTGACTCTGCATCATCTGAAGCCGTTTGTCAGTTCACAGACTTCCTGCACACGACCAGAGAAACCACATGAACTCATATCCACATTTTACACAACTATAGTATGTCTTTAAAGGTCATGAATAATGAATTAATTGTGGTCAAGATTTTTTCTATAATCAATCAATCTAATAATAATATGAACCCCCACCCACCCTCCCCCTCCTCCACTCCCCTCTGCTCCACAGCTGTTTGCGGTTACTGGGTGTGTCGGGCTGTGTGTGTGTGTGTGTGTGTGTGTGTGTGTTGGGGGGGTCGAGGGTCC